>NC_136694.1:14939435-15679438 GCF_947650265.1 Symphodus melops
TTAACGCACGTGCTTGGCTGTGGCCCATACGTATGTAATTGAATAGCACGGTGTCCCGTTTTCATGTATTATTGAGGAGCTCGTTTAATTAGGAAAAAAATGAAAAGACTCATTAGAGATATGTTAATTAGCTTGGCTCTGTGCTCTCTGGAGAGGGCTGGAACCGGCACTGCAGTAGAGAAGAGACAGGAGGAAGAAACTGAGTCATGTCAGTCTTATACAGAGATTTTCTCTCCATTAAAAATACGTTTAATCAATATTGCAGATTAAATTCTCCAGTTTTCAATATGCTGGATTGTTTTCTGTCCTCTCCCAGCTGCCGCATTTAAGCAACTACAGATTTATAAAAAGCTTCTGCACATAACGATTCAGAGGTAGGGTTCAAAGTCTTTTAACTCATCAACAAAAGTATGTAGAAAGATGAGTGTTTAGCCCCCCCAGAGGTACTGAAGCAGCTCCTTCTCTTTCCAGTTCTCTTTTATTTCCTTTCAAAGTGTTTTTCCCAAAGCACTCCTTTTGTCCACTCAATGAAAGTGCTTAGTTGGCAGTTTCTCTTATTTGATGTTGGGGGAATTGGGGCTGTGTGTGTTTGAGGTCCTGACAGTTTGTGAAGCGCGTGTGGAAGAGGGTTGAGCAGCCAGTGGAAAGGGTCTGGCTTCGGGCAGAGGGCTGGACAGACAGAGGGGGAGATGGAGAGGAGAGGTTTTCGGGGTCTGCCCGCTGGAGTGTGAAACTCTTATTTTGTGATTTGAAACATGAGTGAAATCAGTAATGAAATATGGTCGATAACGGCCTCCTACACTTCCCAGTGAAATGCCCTGTGTGTGTGTGTGTGTGTGTGTACTTCTGAAAATGTGTTGTCATTTTTATTCTGAAGCACTGGGGCGTTAGATGGAGGGAGGGGGTGGTCGAGGGGAGAGGAACGGAGGGGAGAGAAGGAGGAGAGGAGGAGGATTTTCCACTTGAACTTACTGGTCTTTCGCTGTCCTCTCTCAAGTCTTTTTTTTCTTCATTTGTCTGGCCTCTGTCAGGGAGAGCTGAGTATGTACTTCCAAATGCATTGTATATGTATGTGTTTGTGTGTATGAGTATGAGCATGGATATGTTCCCATGTGAGTGTAGAAAAGTCCCAGCTCCGTGACTGGCCAGTGAAGGGCTCAAGTCTGTCTACTGTCCTAATGACTGTCCATTTCACCTCTTCTATTTCATCCTTTTGTCAATTGATAAACACATTCATCAATCCTCCTATTTCATCTCATTAATCATTGGTTCGGGCCTTTTTTGAAAATATAGCTCCCAGCTGCTGACATGGACAAGTAAATCATTTTTAACATTCCAGTGAACATCCAGCTGTGCATAGTGCGAACCACTTACATTGCAACTATTGCCAAGTACATTTGTTTACAATGAAACAAGCTGACCATAAATGACAAACGCCTTGTATTTTAAACTGCTGTTTAATCCCCAACTGAGACAATTAACACCTGCATGTCCCACATGTCTCAACAGTAGATCTAAAAAGCTTATGCAGGACATTAAATGTATATCTTTTTTAATTCTGCTTGTTCCTGTGTTCAGCTTGCTTCAGACATGGTTATTCTTTTGCAACTTTTAAAATGGTAGTACAAGTGAAGTTTACTTTAAAAGGTCCCTGTGGTTAATTCCAGCCTTATTATAGTGATGGTTACGCAAAGTTATATCTCTGAGAAACATCTCGTTTTTAACACTTCAAAATGAATGTTCATGTGAATTAAGTTCATGTTCTGAATCATGAACTTTCATAAGCAAGGTCACTGTCAGTGCTTAAAACTGTTTAAATTGAATCGAATGGGTAATTGGAAAATCTTGACTTCAGCATTATTATAAACTTAAGTAGCAGCTAATCTTCACTTTAAAAGATGGCAATGCTTTTTATCAGTAACTTTAAAACAAAGCTTAAGCTTGAAATAAACAAGCCATTAGGGAAGTAGAGTTGCACAGAGTAGAACAAGAGGACATGTTCTAACCTTGTGTTTTTGTTCTGCGCAGACTCAGAGTTATGTGCAACTAACTATTTGAAAAACTGCAGTCAGCACTTGTACATTGTTCGAACATTCGCACTGACATTTCTTTTGGCAGCTTTTTACACGCACTTTGTTCACAGAGTCATTCAGAAACATACACAGCATAAAGTTTGAGGCTTTAAGGTGCCTGTATCTTCCACCCACCCCACCTGGCTTCGCTCATCAGTTGCTCCCTGAGTAATGTGGCCCCTTGCCCTGCTGCAGATTAGCTCGAGGAGGGGTACTCATTGCACACAAAGGGGCCCTTTTTTACTTCCAGCAGAGACCGAGCCCTGAGCTCCAAACAACGCTCACAGCACAGTGGGTGCTCCTACTATTTCTCTTCTTCATTCCAGTGCTTTCCTCCTTCACTCCTCTCATTCTCTTTTTTTTTATCCTCTTTGCTCTGTGTGCCCCCCCCCCCTCCTCACCCTTCACCATTACTTGGTATGATGACATGGACAGGCTGTTTGACTGAAGAGACGGATAGAGGGTAGTGATGATAGCTGGTGAATAAACAACCAAAAGAATGCAAGGGAACTCCAACCCCCCCACCCCACCCCATACCTTTCCCCTTTAATCAAGTTTTTTAAAAGTGTCCCCTGGAAGAGGAAAATCTGGTGCAAATTTACAATCCATATTTTTGGAGATGGATAAGTTTTCCTTAACTGTATGTATTGTATAACGTGAAGTTAAGGAAAAGTCAGACTCCAGTTTTTATATGTATTTTTGGAAATGTGTGTGTATGTGTTTGTTACTGTGCTTGTGTTTGTTAGTACGTGTATCTGTGTGTGTGTGTGTGTGTGTGTGTGTGTGTGTGTGTGTGTGTGTGTGTGTGTGTGTGTGTGTGTGTGACCATGTTTATATGTGTCTGTGTGTGTGCACGTGTCTGTGTGTTTGTCTGTGTGTGTGTGTGTGTGTGTGTGTGTGTGTGTGTGTGTGTGTGTGTGTGTGTGTGTGTGTGTGACAGGTCGGGACACAGAGAGGCAGACGTCCCTTCCAGGGTTGAGGAGGTAATGCTCAGTGACAAGGATAAACAGCGCTGGGGTTTGCTCCTACCAGGAGAGGGGACGAGGGAGGAGGAGGAGGAGGGGTGAGGATGGGGGAGGTGGTCTGTGTCAGCCTCTCTCTCTTCCTCCTACTTTCTCCTCTGTCATTTTTTCAATTATCCCTCTCTCCTGCGTGTCCCCAAAGACCCGGAGGCAGGGCCCGCATCATTTAAACTGAGAGCCAGTTTAGATTCTGATTATAGGCTCCTTTCTTCTCAACACTCACTGCTGACACACACACAAATACTGCACATAAACACACACACACACATATGTAGGTACTCACAGCACATATTGAGCCAGCCTGAGATGAATAAGAGTAGCAGTAACTTTGTCTGTTTATGAAGTGTTGATGCTGTTCTTAAAGCAGCAACATTGTGTGTCTTTTTTTCTTAACCTTTTGCCAAAAGAAGTTTTGAGCTCATCTTCTTCAATAGATTATGTTCATGTTATGTGCTTAGAATCTGCACTGAGAGATGGATAACTGTGATGGTGCTGTGATTTGGGAGTATTATTGTAGTCAAAGACCTCGACTAGAAGTAAGGGGAAAATGATAAAGTTCACTCCTAAATTAAAGAAGATGCAGCTTGCCTCAATATAAACATGGCGCAGAGCTGTGCTGGTCTAATTCCCCCAGCTGCATGCTGGTTTAATATCAGATAGCCGTCCTTTCCTTCCCGGCATCCCTGAGTTTTCATCTGAAATGGAAAGTGGGGCTTTCCTCCTCGTTAGAATGAAAAGTCATCAAGGGAGGAGAGGAGAGAAAGTGATGGAGCCTCATTGAAATGCAAGCTACGTCCCCCGTCTTTCTCTCCCTCCCCTCCTCTGGGACTCCCTGCCTTTCTCCTCCTTTCTCCTTCCCATCTTTAGGGCGCTCCCTCGCTCCCTCTCTTTCTTTGTTAATCAGTTAAACTCCCTCTTCAAACAACCCCTCTAATTACTCCTCCACTCTCTGTAAACGACAAGGCTGTCTCTCGCTTTTCTTTCTCCCCCCCCCCTTCCCCTCCCTCACTCCTCCTGCACCCTCTTTTCTCCAAGACAGGGGTTGACCTCTGTCAGGCAACGACCCCTTGACAGTTTATGTGTGCATGTGTTGTGTGTGCATGTATGACTGATTCTTGCATGCTAATGAGTTTAGTAACGTCTAAAAAAAATAAATGCTAATGGTAATATTATCAGCGGTTCAACTTTAAATATTCATAAATCAACTACAGGATGTACAGGATTGTGTGCCCACATTTGTGTTTGTCTTCACTTTAGGTCACACTATTTCATCCCCAAAACCTGATGGCCAAAGTTTTCCTTCTTTATTGCCTCTCACACATACTGTATCTTTCTTTTTAATCATTATTTGCTTTTTTTCCTTCCCTCCTTCTTTCCTTTCTTGGATGCTATCCTTGGTTCCCCTCGCTCGCCCCTCCACTCAATCTCTCTCCCACCCGGAGCCTTACCTCTCTCCCTCTAATCTACCACGCATCTCCCTTTTTCAAATTAACATGCAACACTGGGAAAAAAAAAAAAAAAAAAAATGGGACGACAGCGGAAAAAAAAATTAAATGCATTTAATAAATGGCTGACTTCAAATCGCCCGGCTTTTCAGACTCTCCCTATTCACAGTCCAATGAAAGGAAAGAAATCATTCACCGGGAGAGACAAAGGCGAATGAAAATATAATTCCGCATTGTGAGGCGCTTTTGTCCTGGCCCGTCAAATCTCTAATGGCGAGGCTTTTGTTTTGTGGCGGCGCTCTCAGGCTGGCGGTGTCGTATGGCGGTGGCAACGCATGCCCCATAATCACCGCGCTTTGTGATATTAGATTATAGGGGCAATTAATGGCGTCAAACCTTAACTACTCAGCATTCAGCCTGCCACACACTAACACACACAAATTCAGCCTTAAACACATGCACACGCATACTGTTTAGTATATCAGCGCTTGCACACATGGACGCGCGTTTCTTTCTGGCATCAGAGCGTCAGCCAACACACAGAAAGGTGCTATAACTCCAGTAATTATTAAGCTAGTGACTGGGAAATGTCAATGGCGGTGTGTATAAAATAGAATGTATGAGTTGTCAGGGAGGAAGAATAGGATGCACAAGAGCAATTAATTACAGCCTTTCATTTGGCAGCTTAGACTGACAAGGCCCGGCGGCGGGGGCAAACTGGCATGACGCCAAGCGGCACCCATCACCCACCCCCACAACCACCTTACACCCCGGCACCCCCATCCTCTCAGCGTGTTCCTCAACCAACTGCCACATCAACATCCTCCTTCCCTCCACGCTACCGCTTTGACTCGTTTCTTATTCTCTTCTTCTCCAGCTCAAACACTTTAGCACTCCAGCTAATCCTTCTAACACCTTTTACTACTTTTTTTTTTTGCATCTCAGACTGTCTACCATCCAGCCTTTCCTTATCCTTGAATCATGTACCTGGTAGTGTGTTTAGTTAGGGATGTCTGGTTTGATAAAAGAAGAGTCCGGTGCCTCTGGGAGACACACAGAGAATAAAAGACAGAGAGGGATGAAAGCATGGAGAAAGGGGCAAGAGGGGAAAGACGGTGTTAGTGTTTACGGCCAATCTTGTTTCCAGAGTCTGTTCAGATTTAATTTACCAATGACAGCTCATCTGCTTGCTTATTCTCTGTCCACTCATAATGCTCTACCTACCTGCTGTCCCCGCAGGTGCTGAGGGGATCCACACACACGCACTGGCTCATATGCACACCCACATAGTCGCAAAACCCCTTTTCACAAATGCACTCCTGAAAATGTCAGGACTGACCCTGAAATTCTCATGATCTGCTTGTTCACACACCACAGGGGGAGACTATCCCTGTTGGACAAGAGGTAGTGGGGGGGGGGGGGGGGGGGGGGGGGTCCTGAGGAAAGACATGATGTAAAAAGAATGATGTGAAAGTGTCAGGCCAAGCAACAAGAGATGTTGCAATACAACACTTTAATGAGAATAATTGTCTTTATACCAATGCTGTGTGTAGCTCAACAGAATCACAATATTAACGTCAGACCCACACTTACTAATGCAGCAGTTGAATTATGGACACAGAGATCATACCGGTCACATGCAGACAGTCTATGGTTGTACACCAATAGCAGGGTATACTTTCTCCCACTCGCTCGAGGTGAATTCTCTCTGAGTTTATCCTGCTGCATTCTCACACCGGTTCACTTGTACTGCAGAAGAAATACTAGGGGGCCGGCAGGAGAAACTTTGGATAAAGTAAGAGTGATAAATGTTCACACATGCAGCTTTTGCAAGTAAGAATTACGCTATAGTTTGACCAAGAGAGAGATTGCAATTTTTGCCATGCATCGAATATAGATAAATAGCCAGTTTTAGATGGCACAACTCAGCCTTATATCTCTGTAAAAGAGCCATCACTTCCTTACAGAGAGGATTATTGTATTGAGAAGGCAGTGTTGGTTATTAATGTTCAGTGAGAGTGAAATCTCACTCCCTAAATATCTGTCTGTGTCTGATCTGCTCTGCCTCTTTATCCCCCTCATTGTTGTCTCAAAGCTTAATTCAGTTAATAAATACAAAAGCACTTTGTCTGCAGCAGAGTCTGTCTAATTTCTCAATATTTTTCTTCTATTTGTGCATTCACGTGCAGCTTTCTGATTTATGTGTTTAGCTTGTCTCCAGTTTTGCTGTGTTTGTCATCAGATTAGCATCTCGGCCCAGCTATGTGTACAATACGTGCACATTCAGAACGCTTGCACAACACATCTGCAAGAATCACATCCTTTCTCTCCCTCTCTCTCTCTCTCTCTCTCTCTCTCTCTCTCTCTCTCTCTCTCTCTCTCTCTCTGTCTGTCTGTCTGTCTGTCTGTCTGCCTCGGGCTGCATGCAGCTCTATCTGATGAGATAGACATCTTATCAGATAGCCACTTTGTTGTTTCTTTCTTCTTAGCCAGGCTTGACTGTGTGGAAAGAGAGTCGGACGCTATCCTAATCATATGTTTATGGAAGCAGATAAGATTTTATATCTTATAAGGAGATTGCATATCTGTCTTTTTATCTGCCTGTTGTCGCAGAATTTTTTTTTTTTTTTTACCTTTTGAAGGAAAGTGTCAACAGTGGTATGTCAGTCTGTTTATCTTTGTCTGAGAGTGCCAGCTTTTCTAAGCGGTGACTGAAAACAAAGAAACAAAGACAACACACCTCTCTCACTTTACCTGTCCGTACCAGCACAATGTTCGGCCTTCGTTCACATTGTTTGTTTTGACTTGAGCATTCAGTTGCAGGCACAGTCATGCTTAAAGTGCTGGCTGTGCCCTTTCATACACAACTTCACTCAGTGGTGTCCTACTTTTTTTTTTTTTGCAAGCATTTAAGTGTATCTGTTTTCTGATTGTAGGTTCCTGTGTCGATGGCCATGATGAGTCCACAGATGATCA
Source organism: Symphodus melops (assembly GCF_947650265.1). Lineage (NCBI taxonomy): Eukaryota > Metazoa > Chordata > Actinopteri > Labriformes > Labridae > Symphodus > Symphodus melops. Next base: position 14,946,951 of record NC_136694.1, read on the forward strand.
CTCCTCAGCAAATGCAACAGATTCTGTCTCCCCCTCAACTCCAGGCCCTGCTGCAGCAACAGCAGGCTCTTATGCTACAGCAGGTAAAACACGCACACTCAAACACATGTGCATGCATGCACACGCACACACACACATTCACTCATTCACTCTGGTTGGAACCCATCCCAGGCTGGCATGCTTGGATGTGTCTGTTTTAATAGTTGCTGACACACTGGGCGTGATGTATCTTATTCAATACTTTAAGAACCTTTGAAGACACACACACACACATCCATATATCCACTTATACACACATTGTCATCTGGAGTGTCTCTTCTTCAACATTGCTGCTAGGAGAAGGTACATGCTCCTGCCTGCAGGCACACACACACACACACACACACACACACACACACACATGCACACCCATAAACACACACATACACACTTGTGGGCACAGGCAGTGAATCATAGTGATTCAGAAGTGTGTGTTGCAGCCCCGGCAGGTGATAGTGGTGTTGCTATGTTGACACAAACCAATAAACACTCTTCATCTGCAACAGATCTGTCAAATACTCAGCCACACCAACCTCTGACCCCCAACCTACACACGTAAAACACACAAACGCAACCTTGTAAAGGTGGTAAAGAGAGCTATTAACAGAGTGGAGATAGGGTAATTGTGGCAAACAGGATCTCGAGAAAAACACAGCACACACACATAGGCACACACACACAAGCTGGAGCAGAGTGTAGATTTAATAAGGAGCGGTAGCTTTAGGGGACTTTAAATTGCAGTGGGAAGATCTGACAACATGTATCATAATGGAAATGTGAAATGTGCTGGCTTTTCTGGAAACAGACATGCAGATGGCTAAGAACCTCTTCACCGGCTCTTTTTTTCTTTAACGAGGATAAAGGAGACGGGGGGGAGAGAAAGGGGTTGATAATGCACACACACACATACACACACACACTTCACTCACACTATTAAAACCACTGAGTTTAACATTGCTCTCCCACTTAATTAACCACAGTATGGACTTGCTCTTAGTCTATATCTGCAAATCAGGCACTTTTGCAGACACACACACTCTCTCTAATTCTCTCTCACGCTCTCTCTCTGTCTCACACACACACACACAAAGAACAATCAACCAACGTATCACTCACTGAAGCATTAAATTTCATATCCCCATGGCAATACAGCCTTGTGTAAGGGTGTGTAAGTAAGGTTTACAGCCCACTGCAGCCCACACAGCAGTCGTGTGTTTGTACCAGCAGATATTTGTGGATTTGCATGTGAAGTTTTGTGTGTGTGTGTGTGTGTGTGTGTGTGTGTGTGTGTGTGTGTGTGTGTGTGTTAACCTTTAAGTTTCCTCTAACCTTTACTAATGCTACAGCTGCTCTGCCTCTCTTTTCTTGGTGTGTTCACTAAAGTCAAGGTCATGGTAATAGGCTGGAGAGGTGAGTGCCTCACTCACACATACTCTTAATGCACAGAGCCACTGAATCAAATCATTAAAAAGACCTTAATTATCACTTAATTATTCCCTCAACTCACCACTCTCCAGCCAAGTGTGTGTGTGCGCGTGTGTGCTTGCATACGCATTTGTCTGTGTGATGAGGAGGCGATCAGGCCTAGTGACGCGGAAAAGAGAGATTAACTCCGCCTAAGGAGCGATAAAAAAGAGGAAAGACAGATGGAAAAGAAAGAGCAGCAAGAAGGAATGAGTCGTGCATTAAAAAATACATTAAAGACAAAAAGGAACATCATAGTATAAAAGAACTAGTAATAATGCAAACTGAAGTCGTGGCTAAAATAAGATTGATACTGGAAATGTGAAAAAGCTTAACTCGATCTTTGCACAAAGGTTTTATGTGAGGATGGGCAGTAGTGTGTGTTTGTGTGTAGTCTGCTCACTGCAGGGTCAGACAGATGAGAGACTGAAACAACTGCTGCACTGTGAAGTCATTCTTCACTGAAAAGCCTCTTTGAACATTTGACGCACCATGAAACAAAGACAAACTACAGACAGGCACATGCACAAGCATTTCTTAAGAGAATAACACACACACACACACACACACACACACACACACACACACACACACACACACACACACAGTGTGTGAGTCTTGTCCGCTTCACTAAGATTATGATCTTAATGGAGCTTCCTGAGTAAATTAGTGATTAGTAAGTCAAACAAACAGACAAGCTGTGACCAGTCAGTGGACACTGTGTTTCTGTGTGTATGGATGTGTGTGTGTGTGTGTGTGTGTGTGTGTGTTTGTTTTTATTAAACACAACTCAGTCTGTTAAATGTTAAAAGAATATGATTGCTGCAAGAGGAAAAAAACTCTTAAAGGTTTTAAATATGTAGTAGTGTGTCAAAAACTTCAGTAACTTCCCTCTAAGACCATCAACCTGTTGCCATGGCAATGGGTGGACAACCTTTATATAACCACCAATAAGCTCGGGCCTGTGATCTTATCTGCACACGGTCTAGAAACAGCCTATTTAAGAACTCCAAACCCCCCCCCACACACACACACACACACACGCACACACACGCACACACACACACACACACACACACACACACACACAGAGAGATCCGTGCCATGTATGGGTTAACATAGCTTGCATGGCTTTATGTACATTTGTTAGTTTTTTTTCTTTTGTATGTGTGCGTGTGTTTATAAAGAGCTTGTGTCAGTTACTACAACACATCATTACATTACATTACATTTTTCTCTCAGAAACCTTTAACTTAAAGAATGTGGGCTCCTTCTCAACAATGAGGCAATGATTGTGTACGCTTGCACTTTGTTACCCTTCTTCCTGCCATCATTGTGCACTATTACATCTTCCATACAGCACTTGTTATCCTCACAGGTTACAGCTTTGACATACACTATCACCTTGAAGCACTACTTTACACACTATCAAGCTCCATAGTAGGCTTCAGAAGTCCTTCCCAGGTTTGTGGTTACAGTACTTGTTATGTGCAGTTTTTCACAAACAGCGGCCTTCACTAACAGCACAGACAATGCATTTCCTTGAGATTCCAATTGTTGTGGGAGTGTGGAATTGTTGACCGTTAATATGAAGTGTGCCATTACTCACTTGCCTCATACGTCTTTACCCTCCCACCTCCCAACCCCCTCCGTACCCCCCTCTCTCTATGTCTGTCTCTAGTTACAGGAGTACTACAAGAAGCAGCAGGAGCAGTTGCATCTCCAGCTTCTGACTCAGCAACAGCAGCAGCAGCAGCAGCAACAGCAGCAGCAACAGCAGCAGCAGCAGCAGGCTGGGAAGCAAGCGGCAAAAGAGGTGAACTTCATCGATACTCACTTAGCTCAAGTACACTTTGAAGTGCACAAGTGCCCTTAAAAGCAGTGATGGCGGTTGACATGGGAGCCAGGCGAAGGAAATAATAACGTAAAAGATCTAATGTATTGGATGAAGGATGCATAAGTAGCTTCCTCTACTCTTTCTTTGATCTTATCCTCATCCTATTTGCACCCTTTAAAAAAAAGGAAGAGGAACAGTAAATATAGACTTTATATTTTTCTACCCGCATGCTCTGCAGAGGCAGTAAAAATCGCTTCGCTAAGCCATACACTACCCTGCCAAAGAATTCATTTGCATGCCTTCAGCTCTAAGCCTGAGGTGAAATCTCTCTGTAGGAGGGGTCTGCCACTCTTTTAATTGTCAATTAACCTTGTAGCACTAGGATCCTCCCTTGCTCTTTCTTTATATCTCTCTCTCACACACACACACACACACACACACACACACACACACACACACACACACACACACAGGAATGTGCATGCGCACAGACACACACGCTGTACCAGGTTTAAACACAGCTGTGGTAAAGAAGGATAAAAGCGGATGAACTGGGATCACATAGTAGCACAACAAAGGGGATCTCAGTTGATCAGACAAGATTACTTTCATAATGTATGTGTACAGGAGGTTGTGTGTGTAGCCATGCCTGTTTGTGCATGTGTGTATATAATAGAGACATTCTAGTTACATGAACGCTCATTCACAAAAAGAACACACAGAGGACCATGCAGGAGTCGGTTTTTAAAAGGAGAGCCTCATGAGACTTTTTTTTTTTTTTTTATGATAAACGCATGAGGAGGCACATCCAAGATTCCCCCCCCCCCCCACCACCCTTTCTCCCAGCGGGTTGTCCCCACCCCACCCTCCACCCCCCACCTCAAAACCCACAAACTCCATGCCGACAGCGGTCAAGCAACTCGACCGTGACCAAAGCAAAGCAGTTGTGGTTGACTCGCATGTTGAGAGGGTGTCTGAATCGCTTTCCCCCTTCTCCCTTCTCTCCGCTGCTGTCCCAGTTTTCAGGTTTGTTGTCCTGCAACAACGAGACAAGTGCAAACACTGGTCACACAGCTATACACACATGTAGAGATAGGGAGAGGCTTGATGTGTGATGGTTCAATGCACAAACACACACATACATAGCGGGAATATGGCTTCCTACAGAGCTTCACACAGCTGATGTGACTAAGGCCATTTCCAGCAGTCTTTGTTTTTTGTCTTACACAAGCCATCAATAAGAAAAAAAAATACCGTTCACAATGACTCCTGTGTCTCTCCTGATCAAACAGTCAATATAAGGGTGTGCTTGAACAAACTTTAGTTTCCAGTCTGCCTAGAACACACCCAGAAAATAAGGAAACAGGAAGAACAAGAGAAAACAGTAGAGGGAGGCGAGAGAATAAACCAGAAAAAGAATCTCTGCTTGCGCTTGAGTGACGGTGACTTTTTGACTTCTCTCCCCTTCCCTGCAATTCTTCTTCACTTTCTTGTCTGCGTGGAAGTAATGCAATGAAAAACGGTGTGTGTTTGTGGAAGTGGAGTCAGTGTTAGTGTGTGTAGTCTGTGCATTTGGGACCGGTCAGGAGTCAGCTTAATGAAGTGACTCTGACCATCACCAGAGATGTGTGCATTGTCTGCGTGCGTGTCTTTCTGAGAGTGTGTATCTACAGTATGTGTATGCCCATGTGCCGGTCTGCGAGTGTCCGTCCACATGGTTGTGTATGTGTGCATCTGTGTGACTGGCAGGCTCAGACAGTGTGTGATGTGCTCATAAATCACATTGACAGCCTGTTACTGCGCTAGCTTTGGCCACTCAGCCACAGCTAATGTAAACAGAACACAGGCACACACACACAAGAGAAGTGTGTGTGTTAAGGAACCATACCCATATCTCAGGAGGGAATGAGAGACAGCGGGGTGAGTGAAAGAAATAAAATGGACAGACAAGTAGAAAAGGAGGGGCAGGAGGGCTGGAGAGAGAGAGAGAGAGAGAGAGAGAGAGGGAGAGAGGAACAGTAGGGCAGGAGGGAACGCTTTAGTCAGGACTTTGTGATCATGATAAACCATTTATTGCAACAAATGAAAAATTGTCTGCATACTTCAAAGAACTGAAATATGTAAGCATGACACAGATTTTGCCCACAACACCCCTTGACTAATACAAAGCTTAGGAGATTATACATTTCGCGACAATAATAGTGCTTCTACAACAAACTGTAGAATTAGATTATAAGAAAGTTGCAGGAGGAGACCACGATGGTGGATGGAATAAGCGGGATTAGGCGGTGTCTGGGCTGGTTCTTAGACTGTAGCTATGTTTGCATGTGATTGGCGACTGGATTGTCTGACCTGCAGTTGAACTACTGGGAGGATTTATTTCCAGTTTTAAAAACCTTTAGATCTCATTTTTGTTTCACCATTTGAAAATCTTAGATTTATTTCTTATATTTTAATATGTCCTAATCTGTTAAGTTTCTTCATGCATTTGCAACACATTTGCTACGATTTTCCACTTTAGGTAATTTCCTTGGATTTTACACATCAAAACTAGTGCCATAGTTGTGACCTATGCAGGAGCGTAAAAATGCATCCCCACTGTGTATGGAAAGTTGTTGTCCCTCTTTTTATTTTACATTGCCTTTAAAAACAAAAGGTACCGCCTCACAAATCCCCAGCAGCTCGCTGCCTCACACAAACACACTGCCATCCTGCTTCGTCTCTCCAGGCACCAAGTCTGAAAGGAAGTGACCTCTCTGGCCTTCCTGTGAGATACTCTCTGTTCAAAGAGTTCCAGGCTGCCAATCTCTCTCACACACACAATGAGCGGTTCCTCAAGTTGTATTTATTTATTTTTCCTCTCCCCTTAGTTATCTGTTAGAGATAAAGTTTGCTGGCGGTCAGGTGGGACTTCAAACAACCCAGCACAGGCCAGGGCTGCCCCAGACTGGGGGAGCAGGAGAGGGAACATTTATCACTGTAACACATGCTGACACGATCACTATGCGCCATGGAGTCTTTACCTTTCGCCCTCATTCCCTTTCCTCCTTTTCTGCATACTTGGGGTCTTCAAGTTGTTTTTTCAAACAACAGAATTTTTCAGGGGTTAATGTGATCTTATAGTTGATGCTCTAACACTGCATGTAGATTATTTACTTGACTTGTTCAGTATTGTTGGTGATTTTGAATTTATAAGTCACTTAACCTTTTCTACTCTCTATCTACCCTTTGTCCTCCGTGTCTTTCAGCAGCTAGGAAGTAAGCAGTTGGCCTTCCAGCAGCAGCTGATCCAGATGCAGCAGCTCCAGCAGCAGCACATCCTCAACCTCCAGAGACAAGGCCTGGTGCCCATGCAGCCCACTGCCACCATGCAGTCCCTGCAGCAAGGTACTGTACACGCTCATATAGACACACACAAACACCCCACCATACACCAGCCGCTCTGAGACACATCCTGACAAACGTGCATGCACATGCAGTCATAAATGATCTCACACACACACACACACACACACACACACACACACACACACACACAGAGAGGCCTGGGCCCAATGCTGCCTGTTAAGTTAATCAGCCTATAAAAGATAAAAGGAAACCTGATTGGTGGTTTTGTAGAAGGTAGTCATTTGGATAATAGGTAAAATATGCCACTAAGCCCCCTGCTTTGAGGTGTATATATGCATGTGTGTGTGTGTGTACTTGAGATTAGCCAGATACAACAACAGCATTGCTTTGCTATTGCCATGCCCACTCGGCTGTTCTTTTGTTCCTATATGTAACCCCTCCTTCAGTCCCTTCATTTTGTCAGCATGGTTCTAAAACGATAAAAGTTGACTGCTGACTGGCTCGCCCTTAGAGCACATGTTTGTATATGGGCGTTCTTTCCTTCAGTACACTGTAACACAAATCTACACACAACCTGAAACACAAACACACACACACATACACACACACACACACACACACAGCGCTTTAGGGGCTCTAAAGTGGCCGTAACATTGCTAAAGCGCTGACTGTGTTGACTAAACAAAGCAGTTTCCTTCCTCCTGTCCATCTGATCTTTCCCTTTCTCTTATCCAAAGTCACATGCAGTCACACACAACTAGCATATATAACTTCACAAACTCTCATTTTCACTCCGACACAAGAACAAAGATTATATCAACCAAAGTCATTTGGATTCTTAAAAAAAGTTCAACTATAATAAGCTCAATAGCTCACTTAAAAATCACTCTCAATCTTGGTGAGATTTGTACTTTTGTTTGTTTAAGTGCTTCAGGGAAGGGTGTGTGTGTTTGTCCAACGCGGGGCAAGTGGAGTTACCAGTTTTTCCAAGCGTGAAAAAAAAACAAAAAACATATTGAATATACTAATGAAAAGACTGGCTTCTTTTGGAAAGAAGAGAGCAATTTCCTCAGACAATGGCAAACTTTAAGCTTTCGCATCTCCTTTTCTTTTTTTCTTTTTCTATCCCTCTGCATCGGAGTGGAATTTCCCTGCAGTGTGAAAGAGCCAGTCCATTGTGACGGCTCAGCCAGGCGTGAGCAAAAGCATTCCTCTGACCAACCATGCCACACAAACACACAAACACACATGCATAAACACCCATACACACACAACTGCACACACTAATGCCCCGCCTCAAAGGGCAGTTATGTCCGGTTAGTAGTTTGGTTGGTGGGTGGGGGCTGACATGAGGGTCCAGCTTTAGTTTCTTAATCTCATGACTGCATAACCAACTGAATTCAAAGCAAAGAAATTAAACAGATGAATCCCAAAAAATGTTTAATAAGAAGCAAACTGTTTTTTTTCTTTTGCACAGACCAAACATGAAGAGTAATAGGGATTTTACCTTTTTAAGCAATCTTTCCCACTCTTTACAAAAGCATCCAAAAGATTTGGCTGATTCTTGTTCAGACTTATGACTCAGTATTATGGCTACATTAGGATGAAAAAAAGGAGGAACAAAATCTGAGGAATGGCAGAATAAAGTTGTAATAGAAAAGAATAAAATAACTTTTTTTATTTGGAAAAGGACCTAATATTAAAATAATGTAGATTTTTGTGAAAAAAATGAGAAATATTACAAATGTAATTGTAAGTAGAAGTCTTGTAATTACGATTATAAAATTGTTATTCTGAAGGGGGGACATCAGAAGAGCCTCCAGCTGCCTGAGCTCATTAAAGGAACTTGTGGCATCTGGTTACACATAATTAAAAAATTTTTTAAAAATGACTGAATACTTCATCTTTCTCTACATCAGCACCACAGTGTCATAAATATCGGCACTCTGATATGACTGAATGAAGAATAGCATCCTCATAGGCAGCCTGATTATTCTCGTAATATTCCGTATATACTATATTCTTATATTATTTTAACTTTATTCTCAGCATATGTCTGTATTCCCAAAATCTCAATTTTCTTTTTTGTTTTCTTTCTTTGTCGTAAAAGGTACCTTTAAAGTCTCATAGTTTTTCTTTGGGCATCAATGGGAAATAAATCTCACCCAGAAAACATATAGGTGTGTTAGTCTGAAATGTTTAAGCAACTATTTGCTTTTAAATTCACTTCCGTCCTCTCAAACACTTCCAAATGTCAACACTACCTGAAGGAACACATTTTCACCTAAATGCACACAAAATCAGTTTTTTTGTTATGTTTACAAATCTGTTCCACCCTCGGCTGCTTACACCTTTCTGGTGCTTTCTTAACACACTCAGGTAAACATCAGTCTCAGAATCTCTTTTAGCTCTAAGGTAACATGTTCTCATTATTTTTTCATGTGAATAGATGGGTTATGAGCCAGTCTGATAAGTCGAAAGGGGTGGGTACTTGGATGATAACCACATACAAGCACAGAAATCTATGCTCACACCACCTCATTCCTCCTGAGTGAGAACTTTTGTTTTGGCGGGACCGCAGAAGAATGCAGACAAAGCAGACATAATATTTGGATTGCTGCAAGGTCTGTGTATGTGTGAGTGTTCATGTGCAGATGTGTGTGACTACATGCGTGCCTGTGTACATGCATGATGTGATCCGCTGGAGAAGGCCATGGCATTTTTAGGCATTGCTCTTATTATGAAAGTGGTGCAGAAATAACAAAGCTGCAACTAAAAGGACTGAAAGTGTGGTCCAACCCTGTTCAGATCGAGTAAATAGTGCTCATGACAGGAATAGCAGCGCTGATGGACAGCAGCAATAACCAACAGAGATGATATATATATTGAATAGGCCTATAAATATGGTGGAGTAGTTGATATCTTTAAGTTTGACCTATTTAATACACTTAGTATTTTCCGGAAAAATGTAATAGATGCATGACTGTTTTATATAGATTTGACAAGCTGCAGCTTTCTGTGAAATCACATTATTTGGATTTTGTGTGTGATAATTCAGAAATGGTCTCACATTGTTTTTAACTTTCCAAATTTCTTCTTTGCTCTCAGTATTTGAACTCATCCAAATATCAAAATGTTGAAACCCAGTCCTAATTAAACTGTTTTCTTTCTCCTCAGCAATGTGTCCGTCAGACCTCCAACAGCTGTGGAAGGAGGTGTCGGGCATCCAGAGCAGTGAGGAGGCCCTGAAACAGGCCGAGGGCCTGGACTTGAGCACCAACAGCTCTAACTCTACCTCAGCCTTCCCCAAAGCTGCCAGCGCTCACATCCCACTGCACAGCCTGGCCAACGGACAGAGCCACACCCCAAAGAGAGACAGGTACAGTGATGTCCAGTATGTCCATTACTTCAAGTATCCAAGTTTAGGTGGTTTGTGTGTTCTCTGTGTGACCCCGTAGTCCCTTTCTTACTCACACATTATTGCTATGTCATTTTCGGGCTTTTAACTTTTAGCTGTTCTTCCATAACTACGCACATAAACACAGGTACAAAACATACTCTTGCAGCATATCACACATCACCAGGGTGTAAATGTCTCTCAGCTCATTTGATAGGAGGTGTGTTGGGTTCAGTATGTTCTGTCAGTATGCTGTCAACCACGTGCCAGTATCGTAGGGAAAAGAGGCGAGCAAAGGAGACGAGACATATGAGCAGAGGAAAGGATGGAGGATGTAGGCTACCTGGTTAAAGAATACATTCATTTTGGGACGACATTTCCTGAGCAGATACGTTTCCTTTTAACTGTTGTGATCAGTGATGCATGTGCTAGGACTACTTTCTCTGTACGTTTGGGGGCTCTGTTGGTATTCCATGGCCGTGACACCACGTCTACATCTCATGGCCTTGTCTCCCTCTTTAAGAGCCCGACTGTTTGAATGGATATCCTCCTTCACCAAGGCAGACAGCGGCGATGACCATGCCCCCCTTTACTCCAAAGGCAGCCAACTTGCCAGCAGCCAGTGAGTAGAGCATACACACTCAAACATATACAAGTGAGGGGACAAGAGTTTGCACGTTATGCAGAGTCCCTAAAAATGTAGTCACTGCTTGATTCATCCAGCTTATTGGACGTCACATGATCATATTTAAGCCACAGAGGGCTGTTGCATCCCAACAGAGTTGTCTTTAGTAAGGAGCTAGCTTTAGCGTATTAGCTTGCTAAGATAATGTAGGGCTGATGTGGAGGAGAATGTGGTTGCCAGCAGTTTGTCATGTCTGCTGTCTGAGCTACTTCTGAGTTGACTCAACCACAGCCAGCACACACACACTCTCTCTCTCACACACACACACACACACACACACACACACACACACACACACACACACACACACACACAGATACGTACACACACAGCCAGTCTAACCTCAGCCAGCACATATGATCAGGAAAAGGCAAAAAAGCAAAGGGGAGACGGAGAAGGAGAGAGACATGTTTCCATCTGCGATACAAATGGTTTTTGTTAGACAACCTTCTGATGTTGATTTGGGAGAATCCCCATCCCAGCAAAAACACACACGCGCATGTGCACACACACACACATTCATAGTCATGTAAATATATGTGGAGACAGCAATTGCAGGCAATCGTCCAGGTCTGAACCACATCTGCTACTGGACCTGCTACACACACACATACACATACACACACAAATGCACGAATACAGTTATTTCACCCTCGGCCCAAACCAAACCTGGACCAGTTTTTTTATCACCACACACACAAATACAACGCTCATAAATATGCACCAATACCCACACAGAAAAACACACACGTGCACAAACACACAAGCTCACCACAAAAGAACAACCAGCACATGACGGCAGCCGCCACCAATCAGTCATGGCTGGTTGGTCCTGTGCCGACTCTGTGTCAGCTCCTGAAACATAAGAACACACAGCAGCACTAACACACACATGCATGCACAACACATATGCCAAGGACAGAGAGATAGGTCATGGACTTAGAGAATGCGCCTCTGAGGTTGCTGGAAGGATTCCCTTATTTGCCTGGCTTCTGTAACTGACCCGACTCTGCTCTATCCTCCTCTCTTTGCACTTGGCTTCTTGAACTGTACAAACTAATGACTTCTAACCAGATTCAGATGGCTGTAGTGATGCTTCTACTGATGCAGTTTGCTTTGCATGTGTGTGTTTGAGTGTGAGAGCATGGCTTAATAAAGTGTTACTTCTCAATCTGGAAAGGGAACTGGTTTTCTGAATCACTGAAGTATTTGACAAGATATGAACAATGTAACATATCTTTTCCTGTCTCATTTGTTTGTGTTTGCCTCCAACAGTCATGAGGAGCATGCTGGCTCCCATCCTCTCTACGGCCATGGAGAGTGTAAGTGGCCCGGCTGTGAAGCACTGTGCGATGACATGGGACAGTTCATCAAGTAAGTTACCAAACCAGCCAAAAATCGGAGTTACTGTGTAATGCGTGTTCTGTTTTTAGATGGACTTAAATACACCAGACACACACACTTTGTGTATGAGTTATTTGGACTTCATATGCCTGCATGTTGTGTTCTAGACTTCAGAAAATATGGTTAACGGTTTGTTTTGACCAGCACACCAACACTGTTTTCCATTTACACAACTTTTTATGGCTGCTTGTTGTGTTTACATTTACCTTAGAGAAGGAGACTTCTGTCTTTGTTTTAAACATCACACAAAAAAAACAATGGCAAAATCTTGTGCTTTTATCCCAGCTGCTACATTTCGGGAGGAAATGTACAAATGTGTTGTTGCACATCTAGTCACCACCTTCTCCTTAAATTTAGCTCTTATTTTGGCATTTATTCATTACCAATTCAACAAGGCAAGGATAGTGATGCTACAATTTGTGCTACATGTGGAGTGTCACTCGTGTAAATGGTAAATGGACTTGAGCTTGTAGAGTGATTTTGTAGTCTTCTGACTAGTCAAAGCGCTTGGACCTTACAGGTGACAACTACCCATTCAAATCCTGGTAGCAGAAGCTGCTATGTATGCAGTTGCCATCAGTATTAGCTAATCCCATTCATACACATTTATACACCGCCGACGAAGCAGTGAGAGCAACTTGGCGTTAAGTCATCAAACCCCCAACCTTCCTGTTGAGAGACAAACCGCTGAGGCACAGCCGTCCCCTATGCTATACTGTCTATGCTGTTTTGCATGACAGAAAATTAATCTTAATTAGCACATCCACATCCTTTTGTTTCCCAAAACCTCTCTCGCATTCATTCCAACTCTACATCCATCAGAATGTTTGCCAGTTTCTGGAGTCAGTCTGGTTAGCTGGTGCAGTAATTTGGCCTTGACATTCTGCCACCTCTTCCTCTGTCACACACACTCTGCAGTGGACTTCCCCATCGGCACTATGGCTGCTAACGAAGGCTTCACAAGCCCTTAATGAAGCCCTAAACAAACGCACACTCTCATTATCTATGTGGAACTCTTAGGTGTTTGAACAGCGGAGATATTAATAAGCTCGGGTGATGAAATACACACACACACACACACAATAATAAAAGTGTGCATGGTGATTGTAACCGCATTGGACAGTCAGATCAAAGCGTGCAGACAGGCTGGGAAAGTTTGGAGAGGAAAGCTGTTGTTTGGTGTCTCATTTCACATAGCCCCAGGGCTGATGGAAGGAGAGGGACTGATAGAGTGAAAGAGTATTTGTGTGTAAGAGAGGGAAGGAGGAGAAGAAAAAAAAGGAAAAAAAAGGCAGTGACAGATAATGCCGTCAGTCCGCCAGGCCTTAGCTTCCAGCTAGCCTTAGTCATCACCCCAGGAGGGGAAAAGGGTAGTGCAGAAGAACAGAGGAGGGAGACACTCCACTATTTAAGGCCTTTCTTCTCCTCTTTGCCCACCTCCCCTTCCTCCCTTCCCCCCGTCCTCTGGTATAATACTCTGGCTGTGGTCGGAGGAGCTGGTTGTAATGTGGGTTAAAGCCTTGTCTGCCAGCACTCTGAGGAGTAAACAGAGCCTCATTGTCGGGACACATCCAGAAAAAAATCCAGCTACTGTTTATGGCCCGACTTTAGAGAGAGAGGAGGGTTTTTTTGGGTGGGTGTGTGGGGTTGGGGGTTTGGTTGGAATGAGTGTGAATCATTGGCATTTTGGGAGTTGTTGCGGGGGAAGATGAGACTGGACAGAAGTGTGAGCGAAGAAAAAGGAGACTTAGCTAAAGAGAGAGAGTGAAAAAGAGAGGGAAAGAAAGAGTGAGAGAGAGGGGTGAGATCATGTTTTTGTTATTATTATCGTGCACTTGTGTTGAGCCGTCTATCTGCCTGGATTAGCCACGCAATGACATCATTGTTTTTGTTTCATTTCTAGTCTTGGCCTGATGTTGCCTAACTTTCTGCTTTCTAAAAGACACATTCACCCACCCACACACACACACACACACACACACACACACAAACATACATATGTAACATACATACAAGTGGCTTTCTGGAGATTATTTAGATTAACAGTTAACGCCACCAGATAACGGAAAACTCTCTCTGATCTACAAGCACACTCTCACACTGGGATATGCATGAGCACAAACACACACACACACACACACACACACCGGACAAGCAGAGGCAACCTGCGAATAACCTTGGCAATGACAGAGCCGAGAGAAAGGGATGGAGGAAGGGAGACAGGGAGGGGTGGGCTGGGAAAGATCAGAAGGTCCCGGGTCCTCCCACATTTGAGGAAACAAACACACATGCACACACACACATGCACACAAGTGTTAATAAGATGAGTGGAGTTAAGCTCACAGAAAGTCTTCATAAGATAAGGCTTTGTGCGATAACACATGAGCTCATATCCAGGTGGTTGTCTTGGATCAGGGCTCACCGAGCGCCAGTGAAGTATACACAGAAAAACACAGCTGCTGCGTCCTTCACCAGACAAAATAAACTCCCAAGATTAGGATTTATTTTTGTTGCACTCAAACAGCTCATAACTCAGCTTTAATAAAAGTGAAAGAGCAGAGTTTTGTTACTTCATCTGGAAGTTTCTGTGACTTGATTAAACGATGATTCTGTTGATTCTGTGTAACCTAGAAACCATCCTTAAATACCTTCTTTTTTTCTTTTTTTTTCAAAGTTATTTCCCATAACTGACTGAATGTTGATCCTCTTGCATTTCTCATCACCTCCAGGCACTTGAACAATGAGCACGCCCTAGATGACCGCAGCACTGCGCAGTGCCGAGTCCAGATGCAGGTGGTTCAGCAGCTGGAAATCCAGGTGAGTCACCCGCACACACTCACCTACCAGCTTCATTTTCATCTTCTCACAAATGAAGAAGCAACAACTGTTTTTGCCAGTCAATGGCAGCAACTTGTCTGAAGCAGGGCAAAGTTTATGGAGAGCAGTGGAGCTTGTAATTTAAAAGGAGCAGTCAGCAGGGAAGCTGCCATCACTGCTCCAATTATAAAGCTGCTTTGGTCACCAGTAAAGAGAGAGCGAGGGCTGAGAGGGGAGGAGAGAGAGAGAGAGAGAAAGACAAGAGCTAGAAAACAGGGGAGCAGGCTGCCTCTCTTGTTCTCAAAGTGGTTCATGCACGCAATGCTCTTGAAACATCTCGATGCTCTCCAGCGAAAGCAGAATGCCAACACTAGAGAAGAAGAGAAACACTCGTCTCAAACAGTGCATAAGGAAAGTTGCACATAAAGTGAAAACACAGTGGGAGCCTTTTCAAAACACACCTCGACATTGTTTCTAAAACTGAATACCCTGTTTACATCACTGCATGTGTATTTGTGTCCGGTATTGGGGTTAGCATTGTGTTTAGTTGTAGTAAACAGCGTTTAGCCGTGCCCCTGAAGCCACCACCAGAGAACACAAAGTGACAGAGAGGCAGCTGGTGTCACATCACATCAGGACGGCTGCCTCTCTCTCTCTTCCTGACATGTCACTTCATCCTCAGCAGTCCACAGCACGCGCATTACACACACACACACACACACACGTAGGCGACAGCACAGTCGCTGTATTTAAATGTCTCATATTTGCACATCGCTGCTGTGTTTGAGTATGTTAATGTACTTATCAGTCTCAGTGTAGATCCGTCGTTTCTTGAGGCTACACGTTTGTTCGCCAGCACCCCTGAACAAACACCCATGCAGGATGCAGCATTTCCACAGGCTGTAACAGCACACATTAAACGAAGTTAACAATGTCAAATGGGGACGAGTGTGTCTGCAGGCTAGAGTTAGTATGTGAGAGGGCTCTGGGTGCTGAGGCGATTGACTCTCATATTCATTTCTCTGCCTGAGGTGTAATTGTAATTGTAATTCTGTGTCAATATCACATTATATCAATCTAAGGGTTATGAAATTAGGCAAAGTGTTTTTTTCCCTCGATGATATCCATCCTTGTGTGTTTCACAGCTGGCGAAAGAGAGCGAGCGACTTCAGGCAATGATGGCCCACCTGCACATGCGCCCCTCAGAGCCAAAGCCTTTTAACCAACCTGTGAGTACACAGTGTAACTCTAAAACCCCAAGTCACATGACAATCTCTTCTGTACTGTAACTTTTCAACTTTCTTACCTCTTATTCATCTTAATGAGTGTATTTATCAGTAAACCTTCTTAGGATTTTACTCTTCACTCTTACTGTCTAGCTTGGTATCTACGCCCCCTATTGACCAGTTAGGGTTAATGTGTAATTTATTGACAAAGTGGACTACATTTTGTCTTTCTTTTTGTTTCAGTAGTCCTTTTCTCTTCTTTGCTCTCTTTCTCTTCATGTAAATCCTTCTGGTTTTGCTTCAAGAAAGTTGAAAATTCCAGCTTTGCTACATCCAAACTGTGTCTGAGTTGTGTTCAGCTTTTCAAACATTTTCGTTACTCTGCCTGTTGGATAAAAGACAGATCAACCAAAGAGGTCTAACACAGACTCTTCAATGTGTGCTGACAGAGCCATAGAAATGTGATGTGTGTGATTGTGTGCATGTGTCTGTGTGCGTGTCCACACTTGGCTTGTGCAGCTGTTATTAGGTATCTAATGAATATTTCATTATTCAGATTGACGAGGAGTCTTATTAAAATATGAAGATGTTGAAATTAATTGTCAATTAGAGGCAGAGTGTCTTAATTTGAAGGGATATAAATGGGTGCAGCCGAGTGGCAATGTGTGTGTGTGTGTGTGTGTGTGTGTGTGTGTGTGTGTGTGTGTGTGTGCGTGTGTGTGTGTGTGTGTGTGTGTTTGTGTGTGTGGATGATGTGTTGCTCGCTGGGGGATCAGCTGCTATTAACATCTAATGGGAAATCAGGAAGAGGCGTGTTCTGTCACCACTGGAGACGTGCCTCGGGGTCAGGGATTGGAGGAGGAGGTGCAGGGGAGGGGCCTCAGGAATGGAAACAAAGCTTGGCCTCAATTAACAGGGTTCGACTGTTGCCGTGGTGATGTGGCAGGGTTGCAGCGTTAATGAAGTACCTGTTAAACAGCTCCGCCCCCTCTAGTCAGCTTTAAATGGTACAGGGAGGGCCAAGTGAAGGGAAGGCGATTCATACATTTTACATATGGACAACACGCACACACACACACACACACACACACGTACACACACATATTGTGGTTTTAATTAGTCCTAAACTCGCAGCCCTAAAACGGCTGTCCCAGAGAGACTGGAAGTACTGGTTCTGTGTTTTTGTGTTTTTGTGTGTGTGTGTGTGTGTGTGTGTGTGTGTGTGTATGTGTGTGTGTGTGTGTGTGTGTGTGTAAGGCTCTGCCTAATTGGCCGTATTGGTCCATGAAGACTCCGCCACCGCAGAGTGCATGTGTGTTCCCTCCTGACAAACATGCTGTCGTGTGGTTTTGTATTTGTAAGTGCAGGGTTAATTGCAGCCAGCGCTGTGTGTATAAATATATGTTAAGTGTGCACAAGTGTGTGTTTGTGATTCTGTGCAGAAATGCAGACTGCATATAATAAATGGTGTGGAGACAAAAAAGGCTATTTTGTATGCTGTATTAGTGAATATAAGTGGAAGAGAAGTTAAGATAAGAGAACCTTTATTGATCCCATAACAAGGACATTTGCTTGTAACATCATGTCCAGAATCAGACTAAAGGAAAGCATAATGAAACAATTTACAGTATTAAACAATCAAACATCAAGAGATCTAATAAACAATGATACAAACAATAATATCAATTTCAAAATGTTAATTGGATAGTTCTTGGATGTTGCATCCTACACCATTTGAGGTGAAGTAGTATAAAATCAGTGCTTTGAAAACATTTCCATTTCCAGAAAAGTCGACAATTGCCCAACCTGCCGTCTGCTCTGTTTCATTTCTGTGCTCTCTGTATTTCAGAGCAGGGGTCCACTACAGACTTGCCACGTGAACTTTAATAAGGTTCTTACACAACTAGATGACAAAGGTGTTGTAGACGCGCTCAGTTCTATAAGGGAAACACCAGCCTTGTTTCATGCTTTGATATCACCTGACCTTGATCCTATTTTGTGTAAATGGTGCTTCTCTGTAAACAACAGCAGCAGATGATGAAGCTTAAAAAGTAAACAAGAGGGGAGCATTAGTCATATAAAAACTCTATTTTAGGTCACTGCAGTACAGTTTCTCTCCAATCCGTTTGATTTCAAAATAAAGTTTCTCATCCTTTAAGGCTGATGTGAATGTAATATTGAAACCAGGTAGCACAACTATGAAACCTTCTCTACACCAAAAAAAAGCTGAATTAACTGTCCTAATTTCTTTGCATGTGTGCCTTTCTCTAGCTGAACCTGGCTTCCAGTGGCTCTTTGTTAAAGCGGGACACTGATGCCTACCCAGAGGGTCTTCCTCACCCCCCGACCTCGGCGGCCGCCCCCATCACGCCTCTGCGCCAGGGACCCTCAGTCATCAGCTCCTCCAGCCTGCACACACACTCCCACTCCCACACGCACGGCGTTGGGCCCATACGGAGGCGCAACTCCGACAAGTACTGCACCCCCATCGCCTCAGGTAATACACACTCACACAGTCCCTGCCTTGTAACGGTAATGGACTTTGATTGGGCCAATTTGTTTTGCTTGTTATGTTTTTAAAGACTCCTCTCTTCTGTCTTTTGATAAAGAACGTTTCCAACACACATACAGTATTAACTTACTCCTGGTTTAAAGACGGTGAAGTGGCTCCACTCTTTTGGTTATCTTACAAAAGAAGTTCACTTTGACCTCAAATTTAATATCACATATCAAAGCAGTATGAATTTTAAAGTGTGGTTAAGAATAGTCATATTCATCCAGTTATTCACGCCTCTATATAGAAAAAGTATCTTACTGCTTTGAGTGCATGTAAAATAAATCACTATCTTTAAAGAAAATATGACCTCTTCAGGAGTGACAAAGAAAATCAGTGCTCACCGATTCTTCATGAAAAAAATGAGCTTACGCTTTGTTTTCAGTAACAAGATAAACCCTGCACACACACAGTATCATTCCACACATTTCTAACTCGTTCCATCTGTTCACATATAAATCTAATGGATGTGTTTAAGTATCATTGAGGCCGGGGTTTACTCGTATTTTTCTTTTGTTATTTATCTTACATGAGTTAACAACTTTATAAAAAAAAAAAAACTTGTCCTTCCTTTTTCAGAGCTGGCTCAGAACTGTGAGTTCTACAAGAACGCTGATGTCAGGCCTCCCTTTACCTACGCCTCTCTTATACGTCATGTAAGCCTCTTGTGATCCGTTTCACTACTTCCATTCTCCATCAATGTTCTTCTCTAAACAAACTTTTGTCTCTTCTCGTCCTCAGGCCATTCTGGAGTCCCCAGACAGACAGCTGACCCTAAATGAGATCTACAACTGGTTTACACGAAAGTTTGCCTATTTCAGGAGAAACACAGCCACGTGGAAGGTAAAAGCTTATAATATTTACACTCTTGTGTAATGTTTCATTCTTTTTGAGTCATTTTATTGAATAGATCAAGCTAATGCAGTTCAAATGTTAAAACTAAACATCAACTCTTTTCACATTACTGGGATCAGCTGTATTTAATCAATATTTAACATTCAAAGCCTGTTTAATGTAAACTTGCCACGCTCACTATTTGCCTAAACAAACCTAAAAATCAAATGATGGAAGAAGGCGACCCGGCCATTTAGAAGACCAGATGGGAGTTGTTTAGACGGTGGCAAAATGCGAAGCAGCATGTTTAAAGCAGTGAAAGTTTTGACTGTGGCTTTTGATTAGGTCTGAGCACAATTTTGACTAAAAACTGAGATGTGTTATACTGCTGTGACTGGATAAAAGTTGAGCTAAGTGACTGCAAAGTAATTATGGTCTGTGCCCACTGATAAAGCCCCTAACCCCAAGCAGATGCCAGCATAGACCACAATGAGGTAAACACAATTTGAAGGCAGATTTAGTGGGCTTACTTGAAACAGTTGCATCGGGTAAAATGACCTCATGTTAGAAAAAAAAAAGATTCACTCTAGATGCCTACATTTAGAATCAAAGCTTTAAGTTAAAAATACACACACAGCTTAAACGCTGTCTTTCTCAGCTTCATAGGTTGTGACTGATTTAAAAGTTATTTACTATTTCAGTCCTTAATGAGACACTTTACTACTGCTCTCTTTCTACCCACCTCTCTCAGTCCTAAAACTATTCTGAATACATGAAGAGTCGGCCCCACTTAGCCTGGAAGAGCCACATCTAACCGTTATAGAGCCTCATTACAGAGCCGCTTATACACACTACCCATGATCACACACTCTAAATTCTCTCTCTCTCACACACACCTGGCCTGATCCACCATTGTAGGTGCTGACCCATTTCCTGCAGAAACCTCGCACTAATTTGAGTCTCAGTTCCTCCAGAGAGAGGGGAAGTGAGAGAAAGAGCAAAGGAGAGAGAGAGAGAAAGAGAATGAGAGATGGGGGGGGGGGGGGATCCAGCCTTCCTCTAATAACCCTAAACCAAGGAGGGGAGGGGGCGATGATGATGATGATGATATAGGGAGGAAGGGAGGGGTGTGCAGAAGGTTAAAAGACAGGGCTGCCAGGAATATCTTTACCCCCTCATCTTACTTTTATGAATTTTAACTATTAATGTCTGGTGTCTGCTTCCTGTGTCGTTGGCCTCACAGACCTTTAAATATAGCTCGACTTGGCCTTATGTATTTATATAGCAGCTTCTAGAGTCAAATAGGGCCGTAGAGATGTACGTCCTTTAATAAGCCATAATATTTCATGAGGACAGCAGCAGTGGCAGGGAGGGGAAGTCATTGATCATAGAGGAATGAGGGAGAGAAGAGAGACAGAAAAAAGAAAGAGATGACAGAGAGTGGAGGAGAAGTGAGAGCTGAGTGGTTGTTAAAGGTGCTGGGCGATGCCTTAGAGGCCTAAAAGATCATTTTTTGTGACTAATTTGCTCAAAAAGCAGATGAAGATCAGCCACTTTTAAGTTTAATAATCCCATGTGTATAAAAATTACTATAAAATGAATTGAAAATAAAAATGCAATCAAAACTCTCTAAGTGCTTTTATAGAATGTGTTTCTATTTCACTGCATTTTTCACCAAAGAAAAGGGATTCTTCTTACTCCATTACAACGCATCTCTAGCTGAATTTATCAGCTTCTTTGCAGATGAAGATTTTACATGTGAAGCACTTTATAAGTTCATCAAATATGATACTTTGTTAGAAGTTAAACAGCTAAAATGGTTTGTAAAAGCTTAAAATCAAGGCCACTACTACTCAAGCGGTGAGATAACATATTGATGCATCGCAATATCAGATAATCAATTATATATTAAACACTCACATAGGCTGTTCTGTAGTTTAAGCCTCCATACTCTCAGCACATACATTGGCATATTTGTTTTTGCAGGACTTTTCTAGCAATTTGTAAAACACATTATCTGATCTAAAAAAAGAAGGGTTAACATCTGCCCCTCTTTATTTATACGTACATGCTTATTATTTTATTTGTCATCTTAATTTCTCACAAATATTAATATGTCAGGTCACATTGGAGTAGCTTATCCCAGCATGCATCAGGCAACACACAAGGATAGAGTGATTACAATATTGAAATTGGTGGGGGGTTTTTTATGCTTTCAGTGACAACTGTGAACTTCATTTTCTTGATTTTTTTTTTTGGATACCTAATTCAAGCCCTCTTCCGAAAATGTTGCCTTGAGTCACTCCACCCCCACCCTCAGCCAAAGGGAAGGGAGATGAGTGGCACATGTGCTGTGACCCACTGTAAATGACTGCTAATGTTTTAACTGGGAGAATTAGGCTTTCATCACGGAGACGAATGCAAAATAGCACTGCAATAGCACTGGTGTCTGGCTATGTGTGTGTCTGTGTGTGTTTGCGTATGTACTTGTGTGCGTGTATGTGTGTGTGTTTGCACTGTCAGGGTGGCGGGCGCAGATTGGGGTCAGACTCATTTACAAAACTTAGCATCACGGCTCGGGGGGTTGAGGGGATGCGAGGGAGAAAGGGTTCCTCCGCTGATTATGGCTTTTGTAATTACGTGTGGTTTGTATGTGTCTGTGTATGTGTGTGTGTGTGTGTGTGTATCTGCGTGTGTAATTACGGTGAGGAGTGATGCATGCCTGGCCTGTCCCTCCCTCTCGGCTTAGAACAGCGTGTCAGAGAGAATATGCAGGATTTAATTATAGACGAATTAAAATTGGTAATGAAATTGGGCATGAACAAACTACAAATAGCAGATGAAAAGGGAGGCCGGTCCCTGGGGGGCTGAGACGGAGATAGCGGTGTGCCTGCCTGTCTGAGCGCCTGTGGTTGTGTGTGTGTCTCTGTGTGTGTGTGCTGATGATGACTGATAAGAAAAATTCAGAGGTAAAATAACGGTACTGAAAAGCTGCTTCCTTGTATACGGAGCTTCAGTAGGCATATATTTATTCAAAATGATAAATACAATAAGAACTTTATTCTTCCCGACACATGACTTCAACAGTAACTTTACTCCTTCTGGAAAGCAATGGGCCTCGTTCACTAATCGTTCTGAGAGTTGTTCGGAAATACCTTCCATTACTTACACACTTTTCATGAAGATTCTGACATTTTTTTAATTCTTTGCCAAGAACACTCCTGAGCACTCATTTAGTGTCTACATCAGGGAAAAATGAGATGTCACTGTGCAATGTTGTATGTATGTATGTATGTTATTAGATAACAAGTTTGAGTTCATTAATGTGGTCCTATAATATAGTCTCCTTTTTTTTTCAATCATTCAAAATTGGATCTTAACTGTATAATGCTAAATTATGAAGAATTCCCATATCATAGCATTTGGCTTAGCATATAGGAAATTATAAAAAAAAAACACACTTTTACATATGTTTTATACATCTGTTGGGAATTCTTTTCTGATTACAGCGTGATGTACATCGTGTCTGATGACTGTGAACTAGTGTTATCATCCAGTTTGTTTCCACGACTAACGCTCCTAAACATCATGTAATTCAATCAGCCTGTTTGGGTTTGATTTTAAAGAGCGCTACTTCAGAACTACACTCAGTATTTCTTACTTTGCATCTAGTGCACAATTCTTTGAAGACTTTAATTTAGGCATTCCTGACATCTTTCGACTTCTCTTCTCGCTCCAGTGCGACTTCTGCATGTGTGTGCTGTGTGCACATGGCCCTGCAGTCTCATGCCCTTATATGGACATAAAAGAGGCGTTGTTTTTCTAATTAGAAACAACATAAACAAGCCTCCACTGTTTATTAATATACATAGTGAATCAAACAGTTTAAAAAAAAAAACATGCAGTAGACTATGTTAAGCATCTTCCTCTTCTCTATTTCTTTTCCCAGAATGCTGTGCGCCATAACCTGAGTCTGCACAAATGTTTTGTCCGTGTTGAAAACGTGAAGGGAGCTGTGTGGACTGTGGATGAAGTGGAGTACCAAAAGAGGAGACCACCAAAGATGACCGGGTAGGTGAAAACACACACACACACACACACACACACACACACACACACTACGTGACGCTTCCTTTTTTCTTGGTGCATAGTTGAGGCTGATGTGAGTGTGAGCTTATGGGTCCTGGCACTATGATTGCCTAAATGGACTTTCTATTATTACTAAGAGGCCAACTCAGCAATCAAAAGAAAAAAAACAGCTGCTGGCTTACTGTTTATGTATGTGCAGTTTGTGTGAGTGTGTGTATATTGTTGTGTGTTTTTCCCTGTTTGTTAACGCCATTAGTAAGCAGCTGTGTGAGATTCGGGAGAGAAAAAAAAACCTTGTTAGCGTGTGTAAACAGATGTTCTCTTCCAACCGCCAGAAAAGCGGGGATAATTACACACAAACACACACCTGCACACCAGATATGAGACACTTTCATACAAGCATCTGTTTACAGTCTGTGTGTGTTTCTACTTGTAACAAACATATTAGTGAGATTTGTACTCTGGCTGAGGTGACATCGTTTCACATATGTGCTCAAGCTGTGATTCTCACCCCACTCTTCTCTCTGCTCTCTCTCTCTCTCTCTCTCTCTCTCTCTCTCTCTCTCTCTCTCTCTCTCTCTCTCTCTCTCTCTCTCTCTCTCTCTGTGTTTGTAGAAGTCCTACTCTGGTGAAAAACATGATTTCAGGCCTGGGCTTTGGATCCCTAAACGCCAGCTACCAGGTAAGGCATGCCCTCCATATTCCACACTTCTCTCTCTCTCTCTCTCTCTCTCGCTTTCTCTTTCTTTCTCTACCACACACACACACACACACACACACACACACACACACACACACAGACACTCATACACGTCCAGCAGCCAATCACAATCAAGGGCAATAATATCAATTCCCTCTTATAATTAGCAGATTCCCTAACGACGTCCGCAACCCCACCCTCCTTCGCCCCCTCTTCCTTTCCACACCAACACGCTCTCACCTCCCACCTCACTTTCTCACACATGCACTACCCCCACTTCTGCACACACAAACACACATTTGACATCCCTCCACTCCGACACCGTCACACACACACACACATACACACTCACGTGCAATTTTGCAACTGAGATGATTTATAGCGTCAAGTAGTTGTCAATTAAGGTTACTGCATACAATTATCGCCTGTCCCAGAAATTTAATCTCTGAGCCGGTGAGAATTCTTCTCCTTTTGTGTGTTTTTTTTTTCTTTTTTTTCCCCTCCTGTGTGAGAGGGGAGGTCAGGTGAGCGTCTAACTCTCCTGTGTCGAACCTGTCTCATGTACACACAGCTGGATGTGAGCGTTCAGAGCAGCGACAGAAGCTGCTCCCTGTGGGTTCAGTTGTTTTCTCCTCGGCAGACATTGATGTGTCACAGTGTTTAACTTGAGCGTGTGGCTTGGCCTTGCTGTTGAAACTTTCATGTGAACACACACACACACACACACACACTCTTAGGATGCGGACTGTATGTTTAATGTTCAAGCACAAGCCTCCGTGAGGAAAGCACTGTATATAAGTGCCCCCTAGTGGTTTCTTAAGTTCACTTGCAAGTTAGAGGTTTGAAATGTGCTTCATACAGAACTCATGATGGCCTAAAGAAATCCCTCCATTAAACATTATGGTTATCTAGTGTCAATACAACTTGCAAACTAATGTTGATCATTATATGATTCATGAACAATCATTGTGTTTAAAGGATCATTTTTACGACTTATAATACCCCGTGTGCCCCGATTATAAACAGCAGCTTCTTTTAACAGTAGTTTTTAGAACAAACATGTGAAGTAACAGTTTTCTTTTTGAAGTAACTGTGATTGTGTCTGTGTTTTTTTCTTTGTTGGTGCAGGCGGCTCTGGCAGAGAGCAGTCTGTCCCTGCTGAACAGCCCTTCCCTGCTGACCCCTCCTTCTGCTGCCAGCCTCAACATGCTGCACGTGGGCCACGATGATGTCAGCTCCACTGTGGAGCAGGTGAACAGCAACGGAAGCTGCAGCCCCACACTCAGCCCTCAACAGTACAGGTGTGTGAGGTCACATGCAAGAGTACACACACATAGAGTTGTGAGCAGACGACACAAAACTGCTTTAAATGTGTATCTCATTGGCAGAGCAAATGAGGAATGTATTTTACTTATAATCACATATTTATCTGCAAGTCACTGTGTTCTACATTCAAATGAATGTAAGTTTGAAGACAATGATAATATATAAGAAATGTTTTGTTTATATGACAAACTGACAGACTTCACAACATCACCTCATAATGACTTTCTTTTCTTTTCACCTTCTCCGTTAATATATCGAAAAAATATAGTTATTATCATGAACATAATAAATAAAGTTATCAGTAGAACATATTTGTGTTCAGTGGGAGAAGAATTTCACACACCTAGCCAACCTATGTGATCGCACCTCTGCAGCTGCAGATTTAAAGTTCTGTGGTAAATCACATTTTCATGTGAAACCTGTCACTCAAAACAAACAAACAAACAAAAAACATGTTTATAATGAAATTTCACCCCAAAAAAAGTTGTTGAAAGAATAATTTTAAAAACATAAAGACATCTAAAAGTCATAATTCCAGTGTTTGCCTCTTTTTTGAATGTGTATATGCTTCTTTTAAAAAGTGACTAAGACAGAAGGTTAAAATGTCCACATATTTCTATATGATACTGCATTACATTTTACTTTTAAGATGTTACCACCAGAAACAAAAAAATCGTTTTGATAGCACACTCGATGTAAGGAAAAGTAAATGTTGTGTTTTGGTAACTGACTCTGTGACAAAGAACAAAGTGAATCAGTGTCTACTATCAGCTTCTACCTCTTTACTTCTGTCCATGGCTCTAACAGCTGTTCGCTCTCCCCTCCAGCCACCCGGTGCATGTGAAGGAGGAGCCCACTGATTTGGAGGAGGACAGTCGGCCTGTGTCTCTCCTGGCCGGCGTCACACATAGCATGGCATTGCCTAGCGACGAGCGCGACCTGGAGGAGGATGTCCCTACTGAGGAGCTCGAGTAAGACCAAACCGCGAAGGACCAGAGGGATGAGACATCGCCAGACCAAACCCCTGAGCCCTCTCGTCAGTGTGAAGAGGAAACAAAGCTACAGTACACTTAAAAGAGAGAAAAAGAGAATGTTTTTTTTGTTGTTGTTTTTTGAGAAAATGCAAGCAAACAAGAACAACTTTGAGAAACTCCACACAGGGTTAGATGACCTTTGTTACAGACACAAAAACAAAGCTGTGGAGCACTGCTTTACCTCCGTGTGTTTCTTTTAAAAACACGTGGCTCAGAGGTGTAACACCACTTGATGCATACACACACACAAACACACACAAACACACACTCATACACTTGTCAAACCATGTGTCATCTTTGTTTGAACACACACTCTCCTCCTCGCCCCTCCACTCTGCATACACCATCCTCCGCACTGTCGCCTCGGACTGCCCGGCTAACATTTTTATCTCTACGTCAGACAAGAGTGTGTGAGCGAGAAAGACACACACAGGATCATGTGTATATAGATTTGGAGCAGTCGACAGAGACTGTGCAGTATACCTCTCCGTCTCCCGCCCCTCTTTGAGTCGATCACTTGCTTTTTAATTTTCTTTGATTTGGTTGAAATTAAACTTTTTGATCTTCAAGACAAGAAAGAAGAGTGCTATCAAAGATTACCTCCAACACAGTGCTCCAACACCTCTGCAAAGCAGCCTTCTGTCTCCAAGTCCAAGATGATGGTGACCCAACAGAGGCAGCATGGCTCCGTTCCCTGTCCAAACTTGTGCCCCCTCAGCAAGAGCCGTACTGACAGACATCTTTTAAACTCTTTGCTTCTAAGCGAGAAAAAAAGAAGACACTGTCCTTCCCCACCTCCATCCCAAAAAAGAGACAGGATAGGACCGGTTTTTGCTGTCCTTCTCCTCTCCACCATCTGCAGGTGGAGGGACGAGCTTGAAACACTTTGAGACGAAAGACGAGAGGAAGCAGAGCGCATTGAGGGAGGACGTGTCTACAGAAATATTGTGACTTTGAAAAAAAATAGAAAACTGTTCATTATTATGGAATATAACAAGAAAAAAATGTGTGGTAGCTTTTGTCATTTCCTTTTTTTTTTATTTGACGTTATTATCTTTGTTTTCTTTTTGAGGATCAATATTTCCACGGTGGTGTTCTGTTTTGACATACCTTTTTTTAAGGATGCTGTTGTTTTGTTTTGTATTGTAATTTGTTTGATTTACTCTGGCTGTTCACACCATTCCAAATGAGTATTGGCAAAGAAGAAGAAAAAGCGCAGTATTGTCCCAACTTGTGATACCTGACCCCTAATTCTGCCCTTTTCCATTTCTGTCCAAAGTGTAGCAGGCAAGAAATCTGAAAAATAGCACTTAAAATTGCCATCATCCAGACGAATTATTCAACAGCTGTTCCTTCTTTTTTTTTTTTTTTATTCTCTCTCCTTCACTCGTTTTCGGTTGTGTATTTAGTTGAGAAATATCAGTAATGCTTTAAAATATATATATATTAATGCTGCAGTCAGAGAATACCTCGGCCCACAAAGGTTCTGCCTGGAACTGAGTCCAAATTAAAAAACAAAAGAGGAGGAATTCTTTCTGTGGGACACCAAAAGCGGCATCTCTGCTCAGCTTTGATTCAAAGCTCTATGGTTGTAATAGTTACTGTTTAGAAGCTTTCGGCAATTCACTGTGTGAGTTTGTGTTCAAGGAATAGCACGTGAGATTTATTTTTATTTAGTTTCGCTTTCTGTGAGCATAAAAGCATTACTTTTTCTCTACAGTGCCATACCAAATTTAACATTTATTTTAATCTATTATCTGCCTATTTCCTTTTTATTTTTGTTACAGGTAACCAAAGAAATACGTAGAAAACCAAAAACCCTGTAGATTATTTTGCCCTTTTTGAGTTTCCTTTTTTTTTTTGTCTTCTTGAAGAATTGGCCAAAAGACAACAAACCAGGAGTTTGAATTCTTATTATTGTATTCATATAACTATTGTGTTGAACTTTTACATGACTTACAGTGCTGACCATTCCAAAAACCAAAGTGTGTAAAGCAAACTAGAATTTGGAGACATCAAAGCTTTTACAAGATAAGCCGTTACATGTGACTCACATTAGATGAGAGGCCAAAAACGAGTATTAAAAAACCTCGCACAGTTCCTCTGAAACACATCAAAAGAGAAAAAAAAAGCACTTAGAGGTGAAACCCTGACTCCCACACAATGTGTTCCAAACACAAACCAAGGACTGAAAAACAAAAGGCACTCTTGAGGCATTTGAACACAAAATCTAGGTACCTTTAAAATCTGAGATATTAATAACAACACATTAAATACATATTTAAAACTATTTGTCTCTGTCAAATTACATTGGCTTTAAATTGGACTTTTTCCTGAAACGATCACAATTACAGTTTTTGTCTATCTCGACAGAACATAACCGCTTTATCTAAATGCAGGAAGAGAACGTTCTTTCGACTAACACCTTAAGACAAGGACTTATTCCCCCCCTAAAATCCACATATTAGAGTAAAGAGGGAAATACAACAACACAAATGTAAGGGGGACGACCAAGGGACATCATGTAGTCAAAAAGTTTGGTTCATATTTTCATACTTTCTCTCAAACGCTCTCTTGCACTTCAGACAATTTTTCTTATTTAACGAAAGAAGCTTTCTGAAGACTTTGTGTTCACACAGGACTGTTTCCTGTCACATTAGAGACTGATTTCTAGCTAAGTACAAAGTGGCAGCAGACTGGCATCTTGAAACAAGATAAAAACCAAATATAACACTACCTCCTTTTCAAAAAACGGTTTAACACATAGCCAATGGGAGACTGAACGCTCTTTGATATTTTTTTTTCTCCTCCTTTCTTCCTGGATAATAATAATAAATGCCAAAATTGTTGTTTAACTTACTGTATGACTGACGCAAAAGAAGAAAAGAAAAAAAAAGACCCGGACTCCCTGATACATCTGCTCGAGCCCAAAAACACAGAGACGTTTCACTTTCCATGGATTTAAAAATGACTACCTCTCCTTTAACTACATTTTTAGCACTCTCTATGTCTCAACGTGTGCTGTGAAGTGTTCGCTATATATGAGAAGTTTTCTATCAGCTGTGTAAAACTGACCATAATTCTGCACCACTGAGCTATGTGAACAGCCTCTCAACAGTCCGTGTGCATATTCATGAGAAACTGTCTTGCTGTTTTGTCAGGGTTTATGACCGGCAGAATATATAAGTGAAATAACAAACACAAAGCAGTGTAACAGAAGCATAGAAGCAGGGCTATGGGTTGGTGCAACAGAGGCTCTGACCATCCAGATATCCAAAGACCTACAACACAGCAGCACCGGCACCACCAAAACACTCACAGAGACGCTGAGAGGATTAACACACATAATAAAACTCATCACTACTACTAGTTCTATCCAAACTAAGAGGAACTGCTGCAAACCGAACATAGATGATCTCTGACTCATGCTTTAAGGTACACCTGTAAACAAAGCTGTTTTATAAAGATGTAGATTGTTCACAGGTCGCCATGTAACTCTTCTGTTCTTTCTCAGCTTGGCTTAACATGATGTAATCTTGTATATTAATGCTTGACTTATCTCTCCAGGGCATTCTTTCTCATTGTGTCCTTTGATTTTCTCTTCATTTTTTTCTGCACCTGTTTTAGCTATTGTAAAGCTCTGATTCCTATACCGTACTGCTAATGCTGAAGTATATGTATTTATCATATTAAGTGCTGCAGGTATCTTGGTTTATTAGTTCACTTTTTGTTTTGTTTGTTTCCACTTTTTTTCAGTTCTTCATAAAACGTCTGGGACGCTGATTTTTTAAGTGTATTATCTCTCTAAAAAATGAAAAGAATAAAAGTTAGATCCGTGGTTTAGGTAACACCTGTTTGTATATTTATCTTAGCTAGGTCTATTTTGATACTTTTTTGTCTCTGTACTGCATTTATGCATTTTTAAGGAAAGAAAAAAAAACACAAATGGAAAACAAACTAAAAAAGTACTTCATTATGTATTGATACCTCAGAAGGACTTTTTTTCTCAAAGACAGGACCAAAACCTCTAAAAAAAAAAAAAGAAAAGAAAAAGAGAACAAGGAAAAAATGTCAGAATATGTAGCCCCTCTCTTGCTTTAAAAAAAAACGCAGAGCTTTTGAAAAGTGTTGCTGTTGGTCCTCTCAGGTGCCAATATATGTCCCAGCTCTCTCTGACCCCAAACCCTGTCATTCCTGTGCTGAACTCCAACCTGCAGAGCTGTCATTCATTCGCAGGCGCTATGGGGCTGTCGCTGTGCCACACACTTTGATTTGTGCTTTGATTTTTGATACTCATCCCCTGCTGTTGTCTCAATGCCAAAATGTGGAATGGCTCTGAGAGATGTAGCTCATCCTCTGACAACCAAAGGCATTGCAAGCAAACATTTGCTTAGTCCAAACTTCTGAACTGTAACCAAACTAATGCCACAACCTTAACCAAACAAAAACCAAGCTACTTCCAAAACTCTCCAATGGCATCACTGATCACCTTTGCCGATAGCTGTTGTCTCTCAAATTTCCACGCTCTGGTGTTGTAGGACCAGCTTGCATTCTATTGGCTGCTGACTGACTCACAGGAAGCCCAAATCCTGTCGTGTGATTGGACAGTTCTGAGGTGTCGCTTGAAGGGGAAGGGACTCACTAAAAGTGGAGCATTGCCTGACGGTATTATTGCGTAGACAGCCAGAATAAGATGGAACTACCACTTCGGCTCTCCTTTGGTTAAACCTTAGGAAGGTGTGTACATTTTCAGCAGTGACTCTCTGAATTGTTTCTTAGTTTCAGTTTACCTGTTTACCTCTCTTTATCCTTTGGTTTTTGTTCTGTTATTTTGTTTTTTGAAAGTGTGACCCGAGGAAGAGGCGGGGACAGGGACTGGGCGGTGGCTTTTAGATGGACAGTGGAGCCCAGCTCTCTGACCCTCCACCCCGGGTAGCCATGTAATGCCAGTCACTGCCCTTTCCTTCATGCTGTATAAAAACACACACATATATCTGTGTATTTGTAACCTGAATCTTCTTGTGTCTGTCCATGCAGACAATAAAAAACTGTACAGTAGGTCTAGTTGCATGTAATCTGTACTAATTATTGACAATGGCATTATAAAATGCAATAAAATACTTATTACACTGTCCCACGCTGCGTCTTCGTTGTTTGCTGTCAGAGAAGCAGTATTTCTCAGCTAGTGGGACCCATAAAAGATGAATAATTGAATATTAGGGCATACAAAAATAAATCTCTTCAATACCATTGTCTTCTCTGTTTACAAAGGAAAAATTATCCAAAAAGTACTTGAATCATGCATACCTCCTACACGGGTCTGCATACTCAGATAGCTTAAACCTAAAGGGGTCATACGGCTAAAAATGTTGAATGCTACCTATGTGAAGAAAAATAAACTTTCGAAATAGTTATTTTGACAGTGCCTTAAAGAAAAGATGTAGAACTGCAGGCCTGCAGAATTGTTGAACTGACTCGTAAGTGGGGCTGAAAGAAACACCAGAACACCGTAAAGAAAATCATTACAGAAAAGCTTTGAATATTACCATGTTAAACCTTGGGTTGAGACTGTGTAAGGTGACTCAGTTGACATTAGTGATCTTTTTTTTAATTCCACTATTTATATTACTATAATGTGATGCACCATACACACTAGGTGTGACTGTAAATTAAAAAAAACACACAAATACAGATTTGTGAATAGGCATCGCTATACTTAAAGGAAATGTATATTATCCAAGACTGACGCTAATTTATACTGTGACCTGTGTCAGACTTCTTGAAATAGCTTTTCTCCCACAGTCTCTGACTACTATAATTAAGGAAATAATAATCAGGGCCATTGCTGTTAACAATGAAGGAAGGTTGAAAGTGTTTGTAAAACTGTCAAAATATCCTCTTAGCATGATGTTAAAACAATCTACACCCTAACCTGAACCCGTACTATTATAAACTGACTTGATTTACATTGAACATTTGGTTCTGCTGCATTGTTAAATTCATGTCCAAGAGTAACTGTTCGAGTTTTGATTTGAGAGAACTGAGAATTTAAAATCAATTTACTGATGATTTATTACATACTCAAATTACCTAAATTCCCAAATGGTTATGATCCTCAGATAAGTCCATAAATGCCAAATCAGTGCAGTAATTAGTAAATCCTACCTGACCCGTAAAGGTTTACTTCTATCAGTGTACACTAGGCAATTGGGAAACCAGGCTAATGCATTTCATCAGAAAAGTCAGATGAGATTAAAAGACAAACTGTTGCCCCATAGGAGATTTGCCTTTATTTTAAAGTAGAGGCGTATTTTTGCCTGTAGGCCCTCGGAGAGGTCAGCAGGTGTTGTGATACACAGAGTGGCCACCAGGAGGAGTAAACAAACCGGACAAAACAAGCTGCATCTTATAAACACAAACATCACAGAGGTCCACTGGCAATGTGCAACCAACAGGGTGGGCCAGAGAGTGCAGAACAGACCAGAATACTGCTGTCTACTACTGTACCTGAAGAGAGTGTGACCGAGTTCATTACATTAATTTAGATCACTGGAATCTGTTGAGATTATGAAACTGATTCTATTATTAAGTAGGAATGTGTGTGTTTTTTTTAACTTAGTGATACTGTGTTCATTTCTCTTCTCCATATTTTCCTGCTACATCTTCACCTGCGTCTCTTTTCCTGGCAGTTTTGGTACATCATGCCCTACAGCTTCGCTCTAAACTCCTGTGCTGCATCATGGTTGTGTTGCCACAGGGAGAAAAAAATGGAAACTGGCTGGGTGATTTTGGAAAGTTGAAACTTTGTTTAATCTTGTGCTTTTAGTGAACTTCTCAGTTAGTCAGCTGGGAGGAAACTCACTCTTGAAGCCTAAATCCCTGTGACATTTGGTTATGGGAGAGACACCATCCTAAGCCTATTACAGACAGACATACATGCACTCACACACACATACAGAAACACACTCACTGGCATGCACATGTCATGAATACTAAGCAAAAACTTCGTAATGTACTTGCACAAGGTGAGCCAGGGTGCAAAGCAACACACAAAGAGGTTATTCTGGACATGGCACAGTAGTGTTTGGCATAAACCAATGTCTAAAGCCCTGAATATATTTTTTAATGCTCATCTTGACAGAGTGAGCAGTTTGTGTGCTCATGAGTGTGTGTTGTACCTTTACAAACCTGTTTGCGTGTTTGGAGAAAGACATTTATACATCTGCCTGCCAGTGCATGTGCATGAACTTGGAGTGCAGCATCAATATGCATAATGTGAGTTTACATGTCCGCATGTGTGCGCGTGTGTGAAATGTCTTTTAGTCCCAGAAGCACAGAGAGCACTGAGGTCCAGGCAGACCCTGTAAGTCACAAAATAAATTTACTAAGACCCCTCTCTTCCCGGTTCACTCTCTCCCATCCTCTCTCACACTTCCTTTCTTGATGTCTGTGGTTTAAAGACTTGCCATCCTACAAGCAGCAAATAGGTTTATTCAAAGCACTACAACAAAACCTGCAACTGCATGTGACCACATGATCTGCTTATTCATTGTAACAAGTGGTGACATTTTCTCTTAGTAGTGTCAAAATGCTATACATCCTTTAATTCATCATCTAGATTACATTCAAGGCATGTGCAGTTTACTGATTGATACACAAATATGGAAAACATTGTTTTCATTTTTTAGATCACATGGGCTTTGCATGGACAAAAATATCTTATTTTCGTACAAGACTTTTTTTTGAGGTGACATCACAAACATTAGGGTTGATTTGACCAAGGTGATTAATGTAGGGGAAATAAGTCATCAGTTCAACATCTGTGCCATGTTGCACCAGCAAAATCTAACTTTTTTTTTTTATTTATTTATTTATTTTTTTAAAGATTTGTTTTTGGCCTTTTGCCTTTATTGATAGAGGACAGTGGATAGAGTCGGAAAGGGGGAGAGAGTGGGGAGAGACATGCGGGAAAGTGGCCACAGGCCGGACGCGAACCCGGGCCGCCCGCACGAGGAGCGAGGCCTCGCAACATGGTACGCGCGCTGTCGCTGCCGCTGAGCTATCGGCGCCCGCAAAATTTAACTTTTGTCTTAAGTTTTGTTGTAAAGTCCACATGACACATATGTCCTTATGAACCCGTACATAAGGACATACTGTAAGGTTCACTAGTAGAGTGCAATGTCCAAAATAATCCAAATATTGCTGCAGACATGACATTTTTACTACCTGTGCTCAATCAGTGAAACACATTTTTGAATGCACTGTTTGTTACAGTGCTGCCTCTCATGTCCACTTGTCTCTGAACAGAATTGTCTCTCACAACTGTGCCTATTTGATCAATGGTCAGGAAACGAAAAGATTCCTGTGGCCTTTTGTTGTCAGCGTTTTCACCGCTGCCTGAAGTCGCAGGAAGATTATGAAAATTATGGCATTGCAAATTGCTTTCCCCATTTTAACAAATTATGAAGAATTAGTCATCTACAGGAGAGAAAAAAGAAAGGAAAAAAGAGGAAGAGGAGTAAGCGTTGGAGGGCCCCCAAAGGATTTTTGCCTTGGGCCCTAACATACTCTAGAATCGCCACTGCACTCCCTACCTCCCATAGAAATCATGATTAGAAAGTGGACGACACTTCATGTGTGGCAGAGAGAGAGAGAGAGAGAGAGAGAGAGAGAGAGAGAGAGAGGGCCCCAGCTAGAGAACAAAAGCATCTTTGTAAGTGATTGGAACCACATTTTCACCCTGCTCTCTCTCCCTTTTTCTCTCCGTCTGTCCCTCTCTCTTCCAGTCAAACTATTCAAAACCAATGAAACAATCAAAGTCAGAAGTTTAGAATAATACTCGGATAGCGTCCCAGCAGATACACTCTGTGGGCTAGTGGCTCCAATTTCACTATTCTGTGAACACTCTGCTCATGTGAACTATCTCTCTCTCTCTCTCTCTCTCTCTCTCTCTCTCTCTCTCTCTCTCTCTCTCTCTCTCTCTCACTCTCTCTCTCTCTCTCTCTGTGCCTCTGTCTGGATTTCTCCCACTCTCAGTCTCTTACTGTCTCAGTCTGCCACTCCCATCCTGCTTGTGTACTGGTCTGATGCCTGGTGGGGACTGAATGTGGCTACTCATGCCCTCTGATCAAAAGCCTTGGAGCAACTCTCCCCAACTCCATCAGCACGAGTCAAGGAGACTCAATCTTTGCTTGGCCTCTAAAGTCCCTGACACACTAAGCAGACAGTAAAGAACTAGTGGCGAGGAAGGTCTTCTGTGGCATCGTATCACATTGCCCTTTTCTTGGCTAAAAAGTCTCACTAGAACACATCGCAAAGACAACCACCATTTACGTACTGCGCGTGCGTAAGAGGCAATAACTCTCTATGCCAGCAGGTGACGGTAATCGTCATTCCAAAAAGATGAAACAGGAAGAGAACGAAGAATGCGGATAAATAAACCGTTTTTATGATGCTGATAGGTATAGACTGGCACAGAAATAATTCTTAAAACCCAGAAGTCAGTTAGCATTTTAGCGCCATGGGTTCCTAACTCTAGTCAATGTGGATTTGAATGGGTTTGTGGTTAGATGCCTGAAATAAAGTCTGTGGTTAACACAAGCTTAAGAGATGTTGATGTTTTGTTAGACAAGATAAACTACGTTAGCTAAGATCCCCACTTGTGAATGTTAAATTTTTTAAGTGAAAATGGCGGTTGCTAACGAGTGGCCAAATGAGACTACAGTGGTTGTGGGGGAAAATAAACGTCATCTCGCCAGGAACTCTCACTCTAATCTGCCTTACAGCCTCTAGTCATTTTTTAATGCTCCGATGCACAATTTCGCTAGCTTGTCAAAACCGCTGATTAGGTAGATGAAGCATAACGGTCATGACATCAAAATAAACTGTGGTGTAGTTCGCTTGTAGCATAATGTTAGCTTTTTCCTTTTCTTGGCTGCATTAACTCTTCAAACTTCATAACGGTGTTCATCTGTAAAGATTATCCTGCTGAACAAAACAGCAACGCATCAGAAAGGTGTTTGACACACTGAGCTTATTTTCTGCAAAATGCAAAAATCCCATAAGAGAATTCTCGTAGGAACCACAGGTGTAGTTACATCCGGGTTAGCCTACAAAAATATGTAATAACTATTCCAGTTTATACTTGCTGTAAAGAAGGTAAAATTCCTTTTAACATGATGTAGCATACATGGGGTGATAGTGGCAATAATGTAATACCCCTCTGTTATTTATTTATTTTTTATTTTTTTGGGGGGAGGGTGACCCCCTTTGTTTAATCTTGTGCTTTTAGTGAACCGCTGAACCCGCCTGCCTCCCACACCCACGATAGAGGGCCAGCTGGGAGGTTGCGGCGACTGTAAAGAACTTATCACAGTTTACAATAGATATGCACTATAGATAATAAAATAACTAAATTCAGCATTTTAAAGATGTATAATATCAGAACAGGTTCTCATCCACGGGTACGTCTGTCTCATCTTCCTCCTGCTCTGCATCCTCCCCTCCTCCGTCCTCCCCGCCTCCTTCTGCTCCAGACAGCCCGTTGAGATTTATTATTCTGTAGGCTACACACAACTGCTTAAAATATACTTTAATGTGATATACAAAATAGGCAATACAAACTTATAAACGATTGATATAAAGTTAGTGTTATTTGTAAGGGCAATGTCAATATGAAGGCTGCTACTATCAAATTGAAACAACAACAACAAATAAACAAAAGATTCCAGCTCAAAAGGTTTTGAGTAGTAAACAGACATAGCTTAGAGTCTGCTTTAAACTATGTTAAGTATGCAATAAATGTAATTTCTTAAATTTCTTTTGAGTAACTGACCCTTACCAAACATTAAAACATCTGAGACAATAGAGACTTTGTCGCTGTCAATATCGTAACACATGGGAGAATATCAACAGTTTTTGCAATAATACTGCGAATTTAGTTATTAAAAGCACAGATGCAATAAAGGCAGATATTTTTCATTGTAATATTACATTTTATGTCCTAGAAGTGCACTATGTAGTATGGGGAAGAGGATCTTCTTCTTCATAAATTGATTGATTTTATGACTGAGCAAACAAAACAAATAAATTGTCTTTAAAAATCTGCATTAAAACATTTAGGTAAGAAAATGTGTAGTACGTTCGTTGTCACGGCGAGCTAGGTTTTGTGTTGGATTTTTAAAAAAAGAAAACAAATATTTATATGTATACATATATACGTTTTTCACGCGAGTCTCGTCTGCCTCCTCCCACTGTCGGAGAGCAGGGAGGGATGAGGCAAGAGGTTTTTTTGCGCGACCTCCTTTGAACCCACATCACGTCCCTGGGGTGTAAAGAAAAGGAGAGATGACTGTCGTATGGCTTGTCACTGCTCCTCTGGTGTCTCTCTGTCAAACAACAAAAAACACATTTTCATAATCAATCAGAAATGGACAATATGTACTCAAAAGCAATACTTATAAAGATAATAATCCCAATTCTCGTGTGACTTAATGTAACAAAGTGAGACAATCGAAACAACACATGGACAGAGAAATGAAAGAGAGCAGACTGACCTGTTAGAAGTCTCATTCAGAGTCAAGGGGTTTCTGTGGACACTGAGGTCTGCTTGGTCCACCAGATTCTGGACAGAGTACCTTTTTATAACTCAACAGAAAAATGTAATTTAGAGCCGTAACAAAAGGCAACAGCTTTAAGATGTGCAGCATCCCCATCAAGTAATGAATGTGTTTATAAATCTCCCAGTTACTTTCAAATAATCAAATAATTTAATGTTGAGTACTTAAAACTTTTGTGTTTGAATACGTATGTTAGAAAGCTGATGTACTAGACAATACCGTAGGATGTGTTGTGGGTGTGGTGAACTGATGACTCATGAATGGAAGTAAGAGGATCAAGAGCACAAGCTTTTCAGGAAGCTGATGATAAGAACATTTCTCAGATCATTTTTCATTGCTGAAAAAGATGAGGAGACTGAATATTGTACAAACACAATTCTTGAAGTCAAGTTTAAATTGGCAGTCTATAGAAGATTGTTTGTTTATTTTTTTAAAAACAATCTTGTAATAGTTAATGATGATCATTGTATCATTAACACTGTGATCCTGTTTTGTGTGTGATTTACATTTAATGAAATGTAAAAGTGCTTTCTTCCACCCTGTTGAAATATTCTGCAAGCAAAATGGTAAATTATGTATGTAAAGCAGCAGGAAGTGGCAGTAAATTAAATGTATTGATGTGGCTTTGCTCAAAGAGACTTTGAAACTCATAATATGGTATTTTCTCTCAGCCTCTCTTCCGCTACTGTTACCCAAACAAACTCTGACCCTCATGCTCAGACAGACTCCGAGCCAGACAGACAGAGCACAATCCTTCAAATTACTTCAGTGTCAAAGCCCAGCTGCTTCAGATGAGTGGTTGTACACACAAATTGAATAGGAGGTTATCACGCTGTTAGTAAAGATGACACATGTCTGAAAAGCCTTGGAAGATTTGTTGCTGTAAATTACCTCATGGCCTTACCACGCCTACAAACATCAATCACAGGAAACACTCATGTCATCTGCAACCTTCAGGTGTAAACACAGGTCTGTCTGTCATCGGCTGATTTTCTGCACTACATTTACTGTATGTTTGACCCAAGAAACAAATTATTCTTATATTTTTTTGTTTATGTCTACATTCCTTGTTGTTTGTAATATTAATACAACAACACATAACAAATATATATATTTTAAGTACAAGTAAGATTTAATATCCATTAAATGTGTCTTGAATAGACAAGAAAATATTTTGGGGGAATTGCAAAACATGTTCATGTTCATTCTGATTTTCAAACTTCCTATACGAGACTTGTCTATTTTAATCCAAAGAAAGTTAAACTTAAAATGAACTATTTATTTTTTATGCATTTGATGAATAATTAGAGTAGAGTAGGTTTTTATCTTTGCCTGAACATTAGCTAATTAGGTCCTTTGACATACTTATTATCTTGGATTATTTTTAGAATAGGTACATATTGCAGGAAAATATA
Source organism: Symphodus melops (assembly GCF_947650265.1). NCBI lineage: Eukaryota > Metazoa > Chordata > Actinopteri > Labriformes > Labridae > Symphodus > Symphodus melops. The sequence continues at coordinate 14,986,738 of NC_136694.1, forward strand.
GTTTCATTAAATAAAAAAACCTCCAAGAATATCATTTGAAAAAGGTCATCAGAAATACATTAATGGAATAGGACTGTAAAAACAAGTCTAGATTTTAAATGTATGATATATTGTATGTTGTATCTGTCCTGTGTGGTTTATTCTTTTCCTAATTGTTTCTATCATCTGTTTCTTTAGATGTCATTTTTTTATTATGATGAACAGTTGATTCATTTTGAGCCTGACTTTGTTTCCAGTCCATGCTCTTAAAGTCTGAAAGTAACTGTTTTTGAAACTTTTGAAAATAACCATAGTAGATGTGAATGGCATGTACAAGGTATAAAGTAAGGATGTGTTTTGCAGGTTTTCCTCTAATTGCTTTTGAAAGCTCATTTACTTTCACAGAGATGAATTGTGAGTCATCGCTGAGTGACCTAGTTCGTCGCGTACTGGGACTTCTTAAAAGGCTGCGTGCACACCAAAATGAATGAAGAAAAATTCCCACAGTGAGTCACAGCAGCATGTAAACCAAAAACACTGACCGTTCACCTGAATAACAAAGGTCTGGTTGAATCATTTTAGAGTGAAATGACATGTAACCTACTTGGCATTTTATCAAACCAAGGACCACTGCTGTGAACACACAATGTATTTTACTAGAACATAACAATACATACAAAAATAATTGTTTTTATAAACAGAAATAATAGAAACTCTGCAGAATATCATAGGACACATTGTTCAAAGAGAATCACTTCCAAAAACAATGACCATATCTGAACTTCATATATTTTTTGTTTGCAAATGAGATTCAAAGTTAACTGGAGTTGTTACCTGGAGGCTAATTATGTTCTTGAACATAAAAATGTATATCCACAAACTCACAATCTCTCTATTATTTACAAAACATGGTTCCTGAGCTCATAAATCCTGATGAAAGCTACCCTGTGTTAGTGCTGTGTCTGTTTCAGGTTAAGGGGTAATTATATGACAGTGTGGTTCAGCCCAACTAGTTTGTAGCCTGGAGGAAGCACAATCACTACTGACTGTAGTTTCCTGCCTGATACCTTGCAGCATAAAATTGAGGAGGAGGACAGGACCTATACAGTTGTGAGGGTAAAAGGAGAACAGAGATAGTACAGGGGACTTGTCCTGCTCAGCTCATTGTAAGAAAGTTTTGACGGAAGAGTGCTAACTTTGCAAGCAGAAACGCAATAGAAGGTGGGAAAACTTGTGCAGACAAAGAGTATTCAGCGAATTGTGTGTGCCTGCAGACACACAAACTTCCCAACATCTGGTGTGCTGTAGAACGGGGCGAGTCGGAGTGAGAAACTTTGGAGGCGGAGTGAAAACTAACTTCGCTGGAGAATAATGCTTTGAATTGGAATATTAGTGCAACTACATGAGTGGAAGAGACATTTTTTTGTTTTATCGTATGTAAAAGAGAGGAGGGAAAGAGGACGGGAAAGGTGTCGAAGGGCGAGTAGTCCACCTGGAGCGGACAGAGAATGAATTAGCCAAAGGTTTGGCTGCACCGTGTCCCAGCCAGAAAGAAGGTAAGATGTTGTTTTCGTGAGCTGTTCAAGGTTAATTAGATAAAGGTTTAAATTGAGCCAGAAAATATTCACATTGTAGCTGAGCTCGGCATGCAGGGACTCGTTTTGAGAAAGCAGGGCACTGACACGCAATAAAGGTAAACAGAATACGCCCGTTATGTTAGCAGCAACATAAAGTGTATTAACCCTCCTCAGACAGTTCTGGGTATAGTTATAGTAAGTGTTAGAGAAGAACTTAAACCCCGAATAAAAGTTCAAATTCAAGCTAGGAGTTTGACACTGTTTTTACAAGTGTGTGTGTGGGGGGGGGGGGGGGGCGGGGGGGGGGGGGGGGGGGCACATAGGCTCGTCTTTTCCAGAAGTTTCTTTAAACTGTTTAGTAAGGGTAAAAGTTATTTAAATGTCAGAAAATGTGTGTACCCGAGCGTCAATACAATTTATCAAGCACGTTCATGAAAGTTAGTAGTAGGTTATCCTACTAGTAGCCTACTATTTTAGAGGGCAGCGAGTGAGGAGCAAAGGCGCGTGAACGCGCAAACAGCTGTCCAGCGAAGCTGCTTTGGCAAGGTAGGTGCGCGCTCAACACACGTTGGCACGTGACGCACACTGAACTTGCCCATTTCATTAATGAGCCACAGAAAGTGCATGGTGCTCGGTTTCGATCCCCTGGTGATTTTTTTTGTTCTAAATATCACATAAAACACACCTGTGAGCCGAAAAAAGCTATTAAGCCAGTAACAAGGATAAACTAGCAGAAGGGCTTTGTTTTATAAGTTATTGAGCAACATGTTTAAGTATTAGGGCCAACAAGCCCCTGTAAAACTGTAAACAATGACTCGTATGGCCACTAAGCTACTTTCTTTTACTAAATATATCAAATTTATTATACAAGCGTATTTGTTACAATTTGTTTCAATCACACAATATTTTGTAACATGACATTTGCTGTCACTGTAAAGTGTTGGTAGGTGGTATTTTATTGATTGAATGAACTGCTTGGCTATTTCCTCCATAGTCTTCTGAAACTATCTTTCTATTGTTTTTCAAGTGCTGACATGTATCCCTCTTGATATTCTCTTGAACACACCGTGGAAACTTTCAAAATGACGTGTATAAATATATAGATAAAGACTACTATTATTGTCACTGGCATAACATAGGTTTAAAAAGTTAAGGAATTATTACTTTTAAGTGGGCTATGATTATGCCTTTCCTGTTGTGTTCCCACTGTTTAATTAAAACAGTCTGCTCTGCCCTGTAGTGATTTCAGAACAGCTTAAAAGGGATCATGTTTGTTCAAGTTGACTAAGAAGGGGCTGTTGCCTTGTTGGCCATCTTGAAAGACAATACCAAGTCTTCGATGTGTCCTTGCGATAATCTCTGTAATGATATTTATGGATTATCTCCCTTTGTTTCATGCATTCGCCTTGCTTTATGACCCCTCCACCTACTCCAAGAAGAGCCAGGCCTACGCCCATGGATGAGGAGAGGAGTGCCCCTGCCATCTCACCTGAGCCACCTGATGATGGGGAGTCCAGCCTACCAGAATCTGAACTAAATTCACATGCAACCTCCACGACAGAGAGTCCAAACAGCTTCCCCAATCTAAACCCCTTTTGTAGTTCAGGTAAGAAATAAGTTGGTTCAGGAAAACATTAACATCTACAAAAACAGCTCTACAAAGTGTGGTGTTGTTTATTTTTTGGGGGAGATTTCACTTTGATACATTAGGTGAGAAGCACTTCCACTGTCTGACAAAACAGTTGTGTGCTGAGGTTATAGGAGAACTGTCTGTATCGGTGACATGCTGCCTTGGATGATCCAAGGGGTCAGGACTTACTCAGCACCGTGGAATATTTAAAGACCACAATGGGCATTCTGGGAATTTCAGAATGGACCCCGTGACCCCTCCCCTTTTATGTGATTGGTCATGGTAAGGGTTGACTGACTGTGGGGTAAGAGAGGGCACTGACCAACACAGGATAGCTCTGTGCCTAAATGACTCACCCGGGGTCAGACAAAAAGAGACTTTCTCAAGTTTCAGGGTGACAATAACAATGATGACTGTAAATCAGTGTGCAGGTCCTATGGGGTAATAAGGGGAAGGTGTGGTAAAAACTTAGGGAAGTGTGCAGAGATTTAAGTGGCTTGCACTATGGAAACATGCCACTAAAATCTTCCATGGAGGGTTTTGTTCTTTTGTCTTTTTGGTTTGTGTTTTCACAGCAAGTCTAAACCCAACCCATCATGATTACTGTATTAAGTGTGCTATATCCCAGAATCCATTAATTTCTCTGTTATTTGCTAGATTGTGGTCTACTATTCAGTGTAAATACAGTATCAGTTTAATGATTATATCTTTCTGAGGAGTTTTTAAGCCGTAGGCTTGTGTCTGAACATGTTCTGAATTTACCTGTGCTCACTCTTTAGTAAGACAACACAAAGTGCAACTGCAGCTTCTTTCACGAAAGTTAGACTGCTTCTCAGGCTAACTTTATAGTGTGTGTGTGTGTGTGTGTGTGTGTGTGTGTGTGTGTGTGTGTGTGTGTGTGTGTGCTTACTGATGGTACATATGTGAGCCAGGGTGGGGAGGAGAAGATTAGTGAAGTTAACAAGGCCCTGCTTTCAGCACACTGCTCAACCACCCATCTCTCTGCCTGCAGAATGCAGAGCTTTGGGAGAACTCAACAGACACAAATATAGATCTTACCATTTCAGACAAAGTTGCAATTCAGTGCATAACTAGTTGATACTTTAAATACGCCTTTTGTAATAATTGTTTTTTGGATTAATTGTATAAATATTTTACAATATTACATTTTTTGTCACTAATTTGGCTTACATACATTTTAACATTCCATGCAAATGTCATCCACACCTTTCGCCATTTTTCTGTTTCTAGTTTTCATGCTTGTTGCTTGCAAGCTAAAAGATAGTATGACCACTTCTCAGATTCAGCCCAGTCCAAGACTCCTCAAGAGTTCTGACGTGATGCCATTTTGTTCTTTTGCACTGAACCAAACAGTGCTGTTACAGTAATGCCTCAGCGTGTGATTTGACACAGCTGCATTGCGATAAACAAAAAAAAACAACAACGTGTAAACAAACACAAACAACTTCCCCCTGACGTCCCCCTGCAGCATTAACACAGTCTGGGAGACATAAAAGCTGTGTAACAGTTCAGTCTTGACCAGGCTGAATAAAAGGGGTTGTGATTGGCCAACCTTCATTAGGACATTAGGACATTAGGTCCTTCAACCTGGTGGTTGAGAATAAAGCTCATCAACAGATAGTAGAAAATGTCCTTGGAAAAGAATCAAATAACAAATTACATTTAATGTCGTTCAAGATGTCTAATCAAAACTATTAATAATCCATGTTAGAGAAAATGCTTAGTAAGGCGATTTCTCATGTGTTTCCCCATTTTTGATTAATACCTGTGAATTGTTGGCCATGTTCAAACTATATCAGGGACTTGTTGGCTTCAGCATGGGAGACAGTGACTCAGTGTACTGTTATAGTTTGCCCCTTTCAGCCTTCTTTTCTTCCCCAGATATTTGGCCTGTATGTCTTTTCTGCCTACAGTGAAGAAGGCTCAGCTTTGTCATTAACAAGGCCATTGAATTTCGATGTGTGTGTCGACAGATGTACGTCTCTCGCTGTTGTGATTGTTGCTTTCACTCCGGCATGAAGATGCAATGAGCCTGTCTGTTCATAAAGGAACCTCTAACCACCACATGCTAGATTCCCTCATTCTCGTTCACCACTGGCATCTCTCTCACTCTATTTCCTCTCTTCCTCTAATTATCCACTTCCCTACTGTTGTCCAAGTTTCTCTCTCTCTCTCTCTCTCTCTCTCTCTCTCTCTCTCTCTCTCTCTCTCTCTCTCTCTCTCTCTCTCTCTAGGATAGAACAAGAATTGATTTTTATTTTTGGAATAATGGACGGAAGCAAATGTAAGATCTCTCGAGATCTATTCAAAATTTGAATGATATTTTTATCGATTTTTTGACCTTCACAGAGTTGTAGTTTCAACTTCTTGAGGTTCACAGCTGAAAGACAACGGAAGACAGCTAATTTAGCCAACATTATGTAATTAGTCATTCAAATCTCAATTTTCCCCCCACACACCCCCAGAGTTTTATGAAGTACATTATCTAAATACATCATATCATTTTTAAACTTTTAGTTTGAAAAGCTCGGAATGTGGGACTCTGATATTTGGGGTTATGAAGAGCTTCTTCCTCTTAATCTGTTTACCTAATATAGTTCAAGTGGCGAAGGTCCTGTGTCCACAGACAGCCCTTCTCTCGGTTAACTTCTGCTTTCCTCTGTCGTTAATCTTATATCATTTTTAAGAGCTCTGTGTACTTAATGTTTTACTTTTCCTAGCTTTAGCAGCAGCTTTATAACAAGCAACTGGCGTCTTCTCCGCCATTGTTGTTGACAAAACTGATATCAGAAGTGAACTGATACCTGCTCCAAACTTTGATTGGTCGGTTAGGGAGAAGCAACATTGTTGATCGCTGACCTTAAAGTTGAACTGTCTTGGAGTGCAGCGACAGATAGCTGACACTGAGCATCGTTTGCACTCTGGACACTGACAACACTCAACTACATTGGTTCTTATTGAAAATGGGCTCTGCCTGTGCAAAAGGCGCTGGACACAGAGCCTGCAGGTCAGAACTCGGTTTAGGGTCATCAGTCTGTTTTGAAATGTTTGAATGACTATTCAGCTATCTTTAGTATCTTTTGTTCATCCTGCTCTTTCCGCAGAAACTCTGTCTATATCACACACACCTTCTCTCTCTTTCTCTCTCGCTCTCTCTCTGTCTTTGCTTCAGTGTGCAAGAGAAACAGTTTGCCTTCTTGTCCCTTTTTGCTCTCTGAGGTTTGTTGAGGTTAGAGTCTAATTTGGTTTCTCACAGAGATTAAAATAGGAGCAATTTGAGGCCTTTTTACAGCATATTTGAATAAGAAAATGAGCACACTCTTTTTTTCGTCCTTTACCACCTCGCAAACATTTGCGAAACTTACAATTGCTGCTCTGGTGGCCCTGCGTTCTTTGTCTCTCACCAACTCTTGACTTAAGTAATGTCTCTAAATCCTCATAAGCCATGTTATAAACTGTTGACAGTGCAGTGGTTCCCAGCTGAAAAATACCTCGAATTTGATTTGTGGATAGCTATATACAGTAGCTATCATATACCAGAAATTACACCTTTCAAAACTGTGTATATCTGTAAATATGTCACAGGATGTTAGTTAGTCCAAACACTTTATTTTCCTCTACACTGAGATGAATCTAGATTCTGAATTCTAGTCCTGTTTTAATTCACGACCATATGACTGTTTGTCCTCCTTACCTTCTAAAGAAAGGTCAGAGTACAGTTTGTTGATGAATCAGATGGTGGTGTCCCTGCATCACTCTCCCTGTGTTAATGCAGCAGGCTACAACCCTCTGTTAGCAAAGGAGCTGTGCATTTTTTTCTTCCCAGGAACGAGAGGAATCTATGAGACAATGTAACACAATTAAATTCCCTTCAAGCCTGTTCAACAGCAGACAGTTTTTGTCTTTAATGAGCTTACACTGCTCTATTCTCTCAGCAACTATAATCTCTGATTTTGGCCATATTCCAGTGCTGCACTCTCACAGCCCCTCTGTGTTTGTGTGTTTCATGTTTCTGTGTGTTCCTCTCACTTTTGGCAGAACTGCAGCTAAACAACTGCCTTTTTCTTTTCTTTTCTTTGTGTGTGCGTACATTTTGGATTGTGTTCTTATTGAGGGATACAGATACAAACCATGTAGCTTTAGTCACATGCTCTTTTCCCTGTTTTATCCTCCTTCCTGGTCAGCAGTTGTGTGTGGTTTCAATCAGTTCCAGTCATTACTGCTGGCCATAGAGTTTCTACTGCGTCAACTCCACTAAGTCCGCTCTGCTGAACATTATTCTGCTTGGTTGCTGTTCATCTCACCTCATTGTGTCTTCTTTTCTAATTCCGACGCCTCTATATCTTTATCTACAGGTTTAGAGATGAGTCAGCAGAGTGGGAATTTGTGCAACCAATTGTGTCTTTATGAGCCCTGATAGTGCACTTTTAAGTAGCCCTGATACTGTACCCATGATTAAAATGTCCAGTTAATCTGCAAATTGTTAGTAAAAAAAACCATACAGTGTCATTGATTGCATTACTTCTATAGGGGCAGGAAATGCATTTTTAAATTGGGGGGTAATTTTCCCTAAATTCTTTGCATGGTGGGATTTGTATATGTTTTTGTTTGACTGAGTTTTACCTTTGACCAGATTAAAAAGGACCTTGGATAGATTATTGTTCACATTAAGGTTTATCTGATGAAGTTAAATGTTTCTAATATGATCTTTAACTCTCTGCGATCTATGAGTGTCAGTCTGAGAGGGTGTGATCCTGTTACAACACAGAGAGAAATTATCATTAAATTATTGTCATTATCCAATTAGGGTCAAGAGTTAATAAGCAATAGCTGTATCCACTTTATGCAGCACATCAGTTTCATGCTCTGTATTAAAAATATCTTAAATTGCATTCGCCTGTTAAATAGATAAATTCACATACATTTTGTTGAGCAGTGCAAACTTTTTATGTGCTTCAGTATTATGGTGTATTGATATTTCTATGTCATCTTTCATTACGTATTTGAATGAATAGAGAAGATTTTAACAGAACCTTGAAATGTTTCAATGCAAACAAAGCAAAACAAAAACAACAGTTTGAAACTGTTCCTGTATCATTTGACAGGACAAAGAAACTCCCCGGAGAGAAATGATAAACTTTCAACATCATGAATTAGATTTAGGACACAGCTCTGAGGGAGCTCAGTATTATGAGGAGGGCCAGCGCTACACTGCAAACTGTATCATAGCATGAACCCTGCTGACAGTGTGGGACCTTTTGGTTGGTAGAAAACACTTTTTTATTTGTTCATATAAAATTCTGAACGATCAGTGCTCTGCATCGTGCATGAATACGCATCACAGCCCTCTTGGGGCGCCTAATCCATATGACTGCAATATACACAAGACTGCACGTGAACGCACAGGTGAACACGTCTGCCTTTTGTCCAAACTCAAGAAATCACAAGGGTCTTATTTAAAGAAAAAATATAACAATATTTATCAGTAAATAAGTCAGAGTCCTTCTTTCTCATCTTCTGAATCCAAATGCTTTAAATAAGGGGTCTCCAACCTTTTTTAGGATAAGAGTTACTTTCAAAAATAAAACAAGTCGAGAGCTGCTTCTACCCCCCTTGCTTTTGTTATGTTTGTGCAGTGTATATTAGCACATTTTAATATGATTATATGCTTACCTTTAAATAAGATTTCTGACACTGCCTGCTGTCGACCAGGGCATTATAATCTGCTGAAAAAGATCTAGAGTAGTAGTAAATAGATAGAGTTTGCTATAAGTGAGGTTTCATTTTGGCTTAGGGTAGATTCTTTTTATTTTCTTATATTGTGGGTTTGCTTGGCGAGCGACTTATCGAGGGCCTGCGAGCCCTTGTTGGAGACCTGATTTAAATAAAGAGTCAGAGTCGAGTCACGAGTCGTGAAGATCAGGGCTTGAGTTGGACTTGAGTCCAAAAATACTTGAACATTTACAGTTTATATGATATACTCGATTACTCTGTGAGGAATATAACTTGCACAATTCATAATGCAGATGCTACATCATGGCCATCGGAGTTGCTCTACAAAACGTATTTTGTCCAAATATTTACTAAATTCATTTACACAGGAAGTTTTTTTGAGCTGTGTCGAGTGTTCTTGATGTCATCTTTCTTCTTTAGTCTGTTCGAATAGTTCTTCATCTGTGAATGACAACTTTTTAAATATGTGACTTTCCCTCAGTTATGAAGTAAGTCTAATAAGTTTCACCTGATTAACTCATCCAGTGCATTTTGGATGCCTGTTTGCTGCTGCCTGGGACTGCTGGGGTGCATATGTACTGTGTGTCTTTGCCAAAGGGATGCACACACCTGAGAGACCTCCTTTTGTATACACATTAGAAGACTGCGCCTCGTAAGAAGTGTTAGTAAAGCTATGAAACTGGATTGAGGTATTTTAAAAGGCAGCAGGTAAACTCAGCTCAGCGCTCTGTTCTCTGTGAAGCCATACTCCCCCTCAGAGATCATACCCAGAGGAACAGCATGCTGTGCTCCCCTTCAGGTGATCCAGGATATGTCACTTCATTTGCCAGCTCAAATAACCTACATTTGTGTTTGCGTGTATATGTATTTGTGTTGTGTTTATCCCAAACATTACCTTGTGCGATCCATATGTTTTTACTTTATTAGTTAAGTATTTATTTACATGGAAACTGAAATTCCTCTTCATGGTCCCCCTTCAGGGCCACTGACACGTGTGCATACACACCGTATTACAAACTCACTCGAATGTGCACATAAATGAACACACTTGCACAATCAAGCACACACAAACAAATACACATAGTCATCCACATGTGTAAACACACAGCCTGATCTCCTCAGTGGCTCTTGATTGCTCGGGTCTGATTTGAATTAGAGGCTCATCTTCCTTAGATCTCAGAAATGGCTTTGAGGTTGCGCGGTTTGGTGGTTTGATGCTGATGCCAACATACAATTGGTTGAAGGCCTGTTTGGATGGCACTGGGGGGTTCGGGAGGGATGTGTTTAGCTCACACAATTGTGGTTTTGAATGTTAACGGAGAGAGCTTGACAGAGTCACCAGGCCTACAGTCTTTAACCCATGGTGCTCCATTTTAGCTTTGTCAGAGAATAGAAAGCAAACAAAGCGTCAGCTGGATACAGTAGGTGATTGAACATAAACTTAGTAAGAAGGTTCAGGTGTTGTGTAGATATTTACAAACTTATGCATTGCATATATTTAAAATGTATTTATGTTAACGATAGCAATCGTTTTTCCGTTGTACTCATTTTTTCAAGTTTATAGGAACACTACATTTTTCTCGTTGTTGTTATAAACGTGCATCTCTCCGTAACAAGATGATTTGATTCATTCAAATATTTTGATTGGGTGCAATCCAATTTGGCACAATCCAATAAGATGCAATACAAATTGGTAATTGAATCCCAAGTCTTTTCATTGACCTGAGAAAGCAGAGTTGGATTTTCTGCCACAACTTAACCAACTATCAAGGTGACGAGTCCACGGCTTGAAGAGGCCAGGAAGCTCCAGAAACACTTGAAGATCTACTTCATTAACAAATTAGACCAACACGTTTCGGGGTGTGGTCTTCATCAATGTGATCAAGGAACATATTGCACACAACATTTACATGGGTAGGTACGAAATTTAGAAAAAGTTTAAAAAAAAAGACCAATGAGTAAAGACATGGAGGTGAGGGGCGAAGGATGAAACCATATTTGGTCATTTAGTTGGAGTCAAGGGGATTGGTTTAAAGTTTGCACAATAATCTTTCCAAGGTGATGTTAAGTGTGGTTTGTTTAAGGATGAGGGTAAAACTCAGTCAGAGAAAGTCTCATGAGATTAAAGACACTAAACACTAAGGTAGGAAGCAAAAACCTCTGTGGATCTTCAACTTCAAAATCTGGCTTTGGTAAGGATGATTGTTCCCAAAAGAAGCTTCCAGAGAAAGAGACCAAAAGCTCATTTGACAGAGAACTAGTTTAAACAATAAAAGCCTTTTTAAAGATTTGTTTTTTACAGTATTGTTTAAATTGTAAGGAGGACTATGGACAAACAAACAATTATAGCAACATAGTTGTAATTACTCTATTCATGTAGATGGTTCTTTAAAGAAAATGTGTAGACGGATTATTAAACATAGGACTTTATGACTGGTTGACCAGCAGCATAGCCCCAGCTGATTGAGACCAACGGATGCAGAATGGGCCATAGAAATGATTTGCACATGAAGGAGACAAAAAGAGAGTGTGTGTAGAAATGGTAGGATCTTAACATTGGTGTATACTGCACACGTGTATTCAGTGTGTGGTGCATGTGTACAGGTATGTGTGGTGTTTACAAACCAGTGTCTGATTGGAAATACAGGAAGTACTTCCCATGCCTGCAGGTCCCACGTCGACTCAAACTTAACATGAACAGAAATTCCCCCGCAGAAAAAAGATCATACATATTAACACAGCACACACACATCACACGCTATTGAAAGTATAAGCAAACACCTATCCCCCAAACACTCCTTCAAGGTTAGACCGCCTTACATAACCAAGCCTTTCAGATCAGTAACTTTGATATTTAACTTGTTTAAATAGATACAAATAACATTTCTAAAGGAAAATATTGTCATTGGGTCATTCTGTTTAGCTATCCAAAAAATAAAATAGCTTTACAGCATTTTATACAAGTTTGTTTTAGCTGAGTCATTAGATAGAGAGTCAAGATGCATTGCTGAAGTACTGATAGAGCAACATAAGTGTAGACTTACCTGTAGGTGTTCTGATGACCTTACAGCAAATCTTCAGCAGTCTTTGTCTCACCTCATAGGTACCAAGATGCACATAGCTCATGTTACAGGTTGCCTAAACAAGTGGAAAGTATTTGATAAATGTATGTATGTAATACAAAGCAGCAAGTCAGAGTTTATGAATAGACGCACACATAGAATACAGGAATACATTTATGTGATTAGTAGAAAAATGAAGATTGGCTTAAGTTCCAGAGCTCGATGGTTTGGAGAAGAATAAATGTTTAAATAAATAGAAAATACTATTTTGTCGCATATTATGTTCTACTAATGTGCCACTCTTTCAACTTTAGGAATCAGTATCACAATTGAGGTCATGCTGTAGATACCTCTTCCTAAGGTGTAATTTTGTTTTGATTGATGCAAAGATCATTGCAATCTCGAAACACATTCCATTCCAAGCCACTTTTTCAGCCCTTAGTTATTTGATCTTTATCTTCTTTTAAAGAGTTCACTTGATAGGGTCAGAAACAGGTGAATGACACCGAGAACGGAGCCAGAAGTCGGACTCGAAAACCCAGCCACCAGCTTTGAGGGCGACATCCTGTGGAGACGAAGCGTTCAAACGAACCTCTATCAAACTAAAGACAGTGACTACAGGTCCAAGAAAAGTTAGCACATTTTAATATATCTATCATCAAGCCATAAATCAATAAAAGCCAGGTTTTAAGAGCTTTCTTCATTTCTACAATAAGAGAGAGTAGTTTACAGTCATTGTCACCTTAAGGTTGTTTTGGGAAATATTTAGAACTTAAAGTAAGTATAAGATGATTTGCATTTTATTCTAATTTAATGTAAGTAACAATTAGTTTCTAAACAAAAAGACCAAAAAAATGCTCTTCTGCTGTTGTTAAATATTAACCAACTTCATAAGTGTAATCCTCTAAAGTGTCTCTGATATTTCACACCTTATTTTCACAAACCTGCTAACTTTTTCATTCAACTCTCCGCAGCTTAGTTACCGTTTCAAGGATATATAATATATGTTGAGCAAAATGTGGGGGTTCATCTCTAAAGTTATGACAAATATGTGAAAATATTTATTTATAAGAGTTGAGAGGGAATGTGAGAGGGGCAGGGGACAGGAAAGAGAGGACAGATAGAGAAGTGAGCCATAGTAGATAGAGTAAATAAACATAGCCGGGAAGTGTTGAGTCCACTCACAGGACGTGGTTTGGTGTGTATATGCGTGTGTGTGTGTGTGTGTGTGCCTGTGTGTGAGTGTGTGTGTGTGTGTGTGTGTGTGTGTGTGTGTGTGTGTGTGTGTGTGTGTGTGTGTGTGTGTGTGTGTTTATCAAACCCAGCTGGCTCCCATTTGCCCAGGAATGAGTCTGCACCTCTCGGAGGCCCAAGCCTGCTCTGCTTTGAAGGCTCTATATAGTGTGTTCGTATGTGTGCCTGTGTGTGTGTGTGTGTGTGTGTGTGTGTGTGTGTGTGTGTGTGTGTGTGTGTGTGTGTGTGTGCATAATAACAGCTTCATTAGAGCCCTGCATGGTACCGATGAACACATAAAACACCCAGACACATATTTGCTCAATGTATATTATGTGTACATCCTCTTATGTGTTCATTTCCAACAAACACACACACACACACATTTACCATCAAACACAAACACATCCCGTCACACACAGACCCACACACATTTCAGGTTTCACAAGCACGCACGTAGAACCCTAAACAGCCCCAAGGGGTCGGATTTAACTGCTTCCAGATGCACGTTCAGGACAGAGCACACAGCAACACATACAGACAAAATCTTCTGCTTTGTTGGAGTCAGCAGAACTACTCTGTATAAATTAATTAAGTGCTGCTGGATGGGAAATGACATGGGAGTAGACAAGTTTACCCCAATTGGGAAAACAGCTTGTTGCTGATAGTTTATATTATCCTCATGGAAAGCAGCTGCAGCTTGTCCAGGAAAGGAAAACTTTTAACTTTGTGGTCAAATAGAAAAATCAATTAATCAGTAATGTTGCATGTGAATCTGTGTTTTTGTCTTTCAGATGTGGCCCACATTTATACTGAGCCCCTCATATTGAGGTTAAATGGCACCCAAGAAAAGTTGCAGGGCGATCATGGGGACAAGTGTAATGGCATCCTCTCCCACTCAGAGCTCACTACACCCAGCAAGAGTATCACATGTGAGTAAATCCCACGCGCACACACACACACACACACACACACACACACACACACACACACACACACACACACACACACACACACACACACACACACACACACACACACACACACACACACACATTCCCACAAACAGACACACACTCAGAAAGGAGAGAGAGAGAGAGAGAGACTTTTATTTCCATTACAGATCCCTGGATGAGTCACATTGTCCTGACCTTTAACAAATATATTCGCACACCCTGAAGAAATAGGTCAGGTGATCGTACACACAGACAGAATATCTACTTTGTAAACTTAGTTGGTTAAGTTTCTGATTTCTGAACACAAGCAAGTTTGCACCTAAATGAAACACATTTGGACCTTCTGTGCCTCTCCACAATGTATTCTGTGTCTGACTGTTGTTGCGACTTGGATTGTTAGTGTGTTACCATGACCACTCTAGGTAATTGTGAGTGACGCTGGAAAATTTACTTCAATTTCCCGGTCAAAATTAATTATTTAAGGTTCATTTGACAACCTGTAAACAGTCCAAACAAAGTAAACCCAAAGTCTCTGGTTTGAAAAGAAGGGCCCGTAATCCCGTAAATCATTTAATTTAGAATGTCTGTCAAATGTGTTTCTTGGATTTTACATACATAGTTCTATCCTGGTCACTTACGTGAATTAGTAACACAAGGATTGTACATGTCAATGTGCCGATCCTAATTTTTATCTTACTGCTACTTGATGTCAGGTTCAGACATCTCACTCTCTGAATGAAGGGCGCTTTTATTTTGGTGGCGTACATTAGTGTGAAAAGTGTTAGTGTACATGTAATATTCAGTGCAGTACTAAAACATGTATGGAAATAGGCTGCTTAAGTTAAAATGTAAGACTTCTTTTTCTGTCAGTTACTGTTTTTGGTCAACAACTTTCGAAAAGAAACAAGTCAAGTATTGTGTTTAAGGGACTGATTGATGCAATTTTACCCGAGAAATCCTGATGAAATTATCTGGTTAAAAGCTACAAGTCAGACTTAAGCCTTTCTACGGTTTAGTTTGGGGCTTTTTTGGGCTGTCATTTGAGAGGTATGACAATGAGTAGAGTAGAGAAGTCAGTGAATGACAGAGTGGGGAATGACATGTGGGAAAGAAGCCACAAGTCAAATTGGAACCCAGGCTGCACGCTCATGTGAAGGGCTGAACTCTCCGCACATGAGGCGCACGCACTAACCACTAGGCTTCTGGCGGCCCAGGCTGAAGCCTTCTGATACAGGCCCTAAACCCAGGGGTGTTGCATTCTGCCCAAACATTGTGAAAGCAAAACATGTGATTTCCAGGGTTATCTTGGCCATTGAGAATCATAATACAGTACAAGTCTGTTTTTGAAGGAAAAGTAATAATTAAAAACTCACTACAATCATCAAGTGTTTGATGCTCAAACATTTCTGGGGATGGACCCACAGAACCATCTTTACCTTTATTCAACACAACTTGCTTTCAAACCCTACAAATGAAGAGGTTTGTTTCAGAAATATACAATCATCAAATTGTTTGTTTGGGGGAAATTCAGTGGAAGATACAGGACAGGGACATACTGTATGCTCGGCGCGGCTCAGTGTGTGTGTCTCTGTATGGCGCACATCCAGTGTCATGCATGCACACGACGCACCCACACACGCCGCCTTAGTGTGTTTCTGTGTGTGTGTGTGTGTGTGTGTGTGTGTGTGTATGTGTTAATATTAGTAGGGGGGTTATGAAGGATGTGGTTTGTGTAAGATGAATGAATGAATGGGATGTCTTTTTTTGTGTTTGTTACATCTTACCTAACAGCTCCCATGCTTCAGGCGAGGAAGCCACAGATCTGCATAGAAAAGAGCTCTGGTCCACTCTTGTCCGGTGAGAAAATCCCAAAATGCACTGCGCACCTGCCTCTCTGGCTCTCCATGGGAAATGAATGAAAAAGCGAGCAGTGGAGCTGGACGGTTACAGTATAAATGAATTAATGTTTCATGAAACAGATCACAGTCGATCTGGGATCCACTGGACTCAGCCACCACGCTGGGGGCACAGTCGATCCACGGATGGATAGAAAATTGATCAACATGGTCTAAAATACATGTATTGTGAAGAGCTAATGAGTGGCAGCTTTTAAGTAGTGCGTGTGGACGCCATGGAGATACACAAAGAAAGATAGATTGGTCTCTGGAATATATTTCCAAAGACTGTTTTTGCAGAAACGGGTGTTAAAATGTTTCCTCTGGAAGGTGAATGAATACTTTGTTTTATCTGTCTAGCTATTTTTTCATGTTCAAACGTCCTTCAGTCCAATAAAATCATTCTGATTTGGGATTTCAACGTCACAGTTTAAATTTACGCTAAAAAAAAATGTTGTCGGTCTAATCTGCCCAAAAAAAGGAGCAAACGAAGCCGTTCCTTCCACAAATAAAAATGTGCTCTAACTTGAGAGAATTGCATCTCTGTAACTTGGTATGTCAGCTACGTGTTTCCATCAATATGTGTGTGCCAATAGTTTTTCAAGCAGCACAGGTTGACTCTGCCTGTGTTGTAAACAAACACCACTTTCTCTGCATTTGATTTTCTACATTTCGCCCCTCTCCTTTCGCCCTCGCCGTGCGCTGTCTCGCGTCTTTGCCTTTGGTTGTCTGTATTTAATAGACCATTTCTTACTTTTCTTCTGCTCTTACTAATTAAGCTGAAAGCTCATCAGTACATAACTGTGCTGCAACCGATAAACAGGGGCAGAGGAAAAGTCTGAAGGACCCTCAGACATGTCTTGTTGAAGAGAGGGGCAGGGGCATGTCCATTAAGAATAGTTTTAGGAAGACACAATCTGATTAAGCTCTACATTGATATTGATCGAAACAAAACTTTAAAAAAAAACGCTCTCCTTTACAAACAAGCTGGATTGGATAAGTCTCTTGCAATTGATGTGTTTATATTCGGACCTGGCTTTTATAATGATTACTTGTGTCAGTGTGTCTCTGCATTCATTATGCAGGTATAATCTATATATGCTCATGGCTGCATATACAATTAATCAGAAAATCAGTAATCAGAAAAAATATATAAACTCCTCGTTCATATCACACTTTAGATTAATTTAAATTACAGGCAACCGTGGTTCAATTGATGGTTTGTTCTTTATCTCACTTGCTAACCAGTGAAATCTCTTGTTAGAGGAAGCCCCCTATCATCGAGCTCGAAATACACACTGCAGCAGACAACGTTTGGTTCAATTCATGACATAACAAAAAAACAAATCATTTCCCAGTAGTGAAAGTAAATCAGTAAATCTACACATCTATGTATCTATCTACCTATCTATCAGTTCTTTAACACCGATTCATGTCATGAAAGAGCTGCTGTATTTGGCAGCTGAATTGGATTAAGAACATTGCTGGGCAGAGATGAATGCGTTTCTTATTTACACTGTTCTCCAAGTCTGAGCTTCTTTCAAAGTCCTCCAGCTGTCCAATCATTTTACTCCACCTCAGTTTGCTGGCGTGTGACAACACCTGGGAGTTCTCCTTCCAAAGTCATATCACCACCCATTTTCCTCACCCATAGTATGAGTCCAGGTTTATGTCTCAGCCAGAACATCCCTCTGACCTTACTGTATGTACCACGGCCACATGTTTCACAAGTGTGCCAAGTCATTATCTAACCACATATACAGTATTACCAATGCTTTTAATCAAGTTTGAAAAACAAGTAGTAGCTAACTAAAAGTTTTTTTTTTAGCTAAGCTTCTTCTTCTCTGACAAAGTTTTCTACATGCTAAGAGGACCGTGACTGCCCACTATTAGTCTCAGATTGTCCTTCCGTCATTCAAAGAGAAGGAGGACTGGTGTCAAGAAACGAGGGATAAAGGGATTCATTGAGGAGCGGGAGGAGGATTGAGTGAGCTGACATCTGAGCATGTGTTAGAAAAGTGGGAGCATTTTTCCTGGAATCCAGAGCCAGCCGTGGGTGACGTGCACAAACACACAAACCTGCCTAATGGTAACAGCTAGTTTGCGGTAACTGAATAACCAGCCGCTCGGAGAGGAAGTGGATAAGTAGGTGAATTCTGGGTGTTTTGATTTGAGTATGTGTGTGAGAATGTCTGCTGTCTCTTGTTGCGTTTGTGCCTCTACCTGTCCCGTGTGCTATTTTAGATTTTCTTCACTCGCTCTCAGCTTTATTTTACATCCCAATAAAACCTATAAAAACCCACTGGCTCCATATGCTGTGCAGGGGAAGGTTATGCAACTCCAGTAGGCTTGGACAAAATGTACCGCCATGCTCACTGGCTTTATATTCCTCCTCTCTTCATCCATAGCTTCCTCTGTTTTAACTTACACAGTCACACGTGTTGATGGGACTTAAACCACAAACTAAACTCCCTTTCTAGGTGAACCAGACAGCTTTGCCTGCCTGTCCACATAATGATATGCTTGGCTCTGCCATGGTTTTTGTGTATCTTCTGTGAGTCTTGTAAACTGCTATCATCCTGCCTGCAGTTTAAATACAGTCAATCAAACATCATGTGTGTCTCTGGCTTCATAATGAGTGTGAAGAGTAAAAAAAAAAAAGAGCTCTGACTCGGGCCTGTGGTGAGGTCATGGCTGCGTGACATCTGTGATAGTGTGTTTGTGAGAGAGGGTGAGAAAACAGAAGCAAAAACAAATCATTCCTCAGCGCCGTATGTTCAGTCTCCCTGATGACATCAGAGCGGGAGTATGCGTCTGGCCCTGGGCCGATGACAAGCTGTCTGAGAACAATGTGCAGAAAGAGCTGTTAGCACGACCTGATCAAGCACACACACAAAAGCTCCCTCGCCGTCAGTGATGTCATGGACACACTGTGGTCTTTGACGTCACAGTCACAGCAGGATACGCGTTATCTTACTGCTTTCATGAAACTGTGTCCGGCGGGACATAAGACTTTAACAGGCACAGGGACTTTAAAGCAATAAGATGTGTGTGCACACTGAGCTGATTACTTATGGACAGACCCAACACGATTTTAAGAACCTAAGCTTCGTTCTGAATAAGCAGTCCTGGATTTTAATGATGTATCTTTTCTTTCCTCTGTCATGAGGCTTTCGATGTCTTGTGTAAAGCACTTTGAATCGCCTTGTTGTTGAAATGTGCTATATAAATAAACTTGCCTTGCCTTCATAAACAGGACTTAAGAGCAAACCATGATATGTTATTTACAACTGACAGCTTTACAGCAGCATTTATCAACATAACTGTGCTCTGTTTTTGTGTATGAGCTGGAATATTTCTCAACATAAAAAACTGAAGTTAGAACTTTTTATGCTTGCAAAATCAAGATTGTGTAATATTGTGTGATGGGAATGCTGAGAGGAGCTGTTTGTTGTAGTGTTGTCAACTTGGGGAGGGGTTTGTTGTTGGTGGGATATCTAAAAGGGATGTGAGATTGACTTTAATGGAAGACAAGATGCTGTTATAAAACTGTTTTCATCCGTTCGTTGATCCTTTAGTTCTCTTTCTTTCTATCTCTTTGTGGGTCACTCCTTCACATATTTACTGTCAGACGGATTGCAGTGACACAGAGCTGAGTGTTGGCTAATGATGTCACAGGGTTCATGTCAGGGGTCATGTCTGAAGGAAAGGATTAGCCTCAGATCAGAGATAAGTGTCGGTATCTGTCCTGTTGTTCTAGCAAGCCTGCTGTAGTTTCCTCTTTTTCTTGGAGGTTAAGTTTTTAGCTGTGAGGAATGTATTCACTATGTCCAATCATTTGTCAGGTGCAGTGAAAGAAAAAAGTATGTGAATGCTTTTTCTCACAGTGAGGTCGAAGGGAAACAAACAGAGATACTGGATGTAAAAAATAAAAAAAAACTGAGGACCGAAAGTTTTGGCTACAGGCAAGTTATTGTTCTTGTCAGATGAACACAAAACAAAAATATACATACTGTACTGTACTTGACTATTTACACAGTTAAATACAAACGACTAGCGACTGTGTGGCAGAGCTCTTCTAGAAACATGCTGCTAAAAACACATCAGTTCACCTGCAATCAGTGAAGTACTTGAGTGCCGAGGTAGATGGATCATATTTGTTGAATTCACTTATTTTAAAGCTAAATTAGAACATCATAGTTGTCTGGGTCTAGTGGTGTCGATTAAAAAAAAAAAAAGGTTAATTAGAATTTATGTTGCAAAGATTTTAGCTGCTAATCCAACTCATGTTCTTTGTATCCTCACGAGCGAGTTAACAGAAAGACAAACCAGGCCCAGTCCAACATGTATTATTTAAACAAATCAAGTCTATCAATTTATGATGATGTGAACTTTAATTATAGAAGTCATTTCCTGCTCACTTTTCCTGCTGATGGGTATGTTTCCCTTTAAAAATAAAATCACCATTTTTTAAGAGGTGCACTAAGGTTATTGTCTGTTTGAAATAATGACTATTGATGAGGTTTAAAATGTCTTCAAATGCTGAGCTGACATCTAAAATCACCACTTTGACAAGTGCAGCAGTGTGCCTGTAGGAGCGACAACAAGCTCACACAGCAGCACCTGAAAACCAAGTGAATCATGTTAACATTTCAACTAGCTGACTGATGTCAATGATCCATGAAAGTTGTTGGTCTTATCCAATCTAATACAATCAACACATTTGATATAACAGGAAAAAAAGAAGAGAACTTATCTGATCTACAGAAGTCCTGCCATGAACTCATTGACATGAATGAGGACGAAAATTGTACTGAATGACACCATACTGCAGGATCCAACTGACTCTCTTTTTTTACCTAAATGTTGTGGCACTCTGTTGAAAGTAACAAACATTAACCTATAATTTAACTCAAAGATGAGTCACTCTGTTTTTTCTTTCTTGGCCTCAATTTGAAGCAGCATCTGACTGAACTCAACATGTGCAATAACATGCAGTGACTGGATGCAATTTAACAAGCTTCATTAGCAATTTCCCCATTTTTATAGCCTAAGTAGAAGACATTTTTGGCTTCAGCCAACAATAAAGAAACAACACAACTTTGCACAGAGAAAAACAGGAGGAATTCAGTGGGAGTGGTTTTTGAATTGTTGGAACAAAAAAATCTTTTTGGGGAGAATGAAGCGTAGCAACTTTATTTTTTATCGTCCTCCTCTGTGACATCCATCCTTCTCAAAACAGTGACAGAAGCAGTCAGAACTTGCAGTTAGGTTTTGCCTTTTGTTGTTTGGAGGAGAAGGCTTTTTGATTGGACACCTACTGTTCAGACAATTTTGTGCTTGAAAATGCAAAAGTAAGATATTTAATTCCTCAAACATCTTTTTATTGCCTCCATATCTCTTGACTAATAAAGCTGCATTTTGACATGCATTTTACTATGTATTTTTATGCCTTTTAATGGCTTAAATCTCGTGTTCCCCAGTTTCAACACTTTGACCTACATAGACAGACAAACTGTAGCGGAGGAGACGGCAGGATAAAGCAGCTGGAACAGAGACAGACAGACTTCATCATCATTCTGGTGACTCATTGGAGCAGAGCACAAGTAGAGAGGGAGATATGAACAGCCGCGCTCTGGTCTGAGAGGGAGGTGTGTAAGTACAGGGTAGCTGAGAGACGCCAAGAGAGGAGGAAGGGGGGAGTGAGGGTGTGTGGATGGGATGGGGGGGGGGGCTGCATTCAACCGCGTACGCTCACGTACGCTTTCTCCTTCGCTGTACACAGCTGCACTGATATGGATCTAAATACACATGTTAGCAGAGGTGGTTGGACCCCCAGGGGCCTACACTGCTGTGCTGTGCCAGACACTCACACTGTGCGGTTGCCCAATCTCATCATGTAAATCCCACAGTCATTTAGCTCTGCGTTTGCTGTTATTTTTAACCAGCTCCCACTGCTGAATCATTGTGTTTATGGGTCACACCCATGCATCCTTCCAGTCTAAAATATCCACAAGCAGCAACCCGTTTCTTCAACTTTGTTCACTTAGTCTCTCAAATACTCCCCATCTCAGACAAAGAGACCTTGTGTTTTTTTCTGTTTGCATGTATATGAGTTTGTGTCTGCACGTGCTCTTGAATGCATATATTTGTGTGTGTCGTTGTGCGAGTGTGTGAGTAGGCCAAACCTCAAGCTCTGTTTGGAGACAGTCCTGACTCCCAGTCTCTCTTTCTGTCTGCCAGATCCGCCTATGTGCTGTGCTCACGCTGTACTCTCTCTCTCACACACACACACCACAAACTCACAAGACGTATAAATTCCTCAACAAGTCACAATGCAGATCTAGAGAGTACAGACAAACTGTTCACAGCTTCCCCCCGTCTCTGTCCATTCCCCTTCTTCTCTTACTGACCTACCTCCGAACAATTTTGGTCTTGAAAAAAGCCGGTTCAGTAAAATGAAGAGAAAAGGAAGACACAGAAGGGCATTCAGGGGGGGGGGGGGGGGGGGGGGGTCCGAGAGCGATATGTGTAGAAGTACTGTACGTGTTGACTTTTGACATACTTTACAGGAGAAACTCTGGCTCTTTCTCAGCTGTCCTGCACATTCATGCACGTCTCTACACTCACACTGGCCCCGCAGCTTGCCAAACATCTGGAGCAAAGTTAGAAAACGCTGAATGAAAGAATCTTTAATAACACTGGATTGGTTGTGTGACCACGGCGATCAGCCAATCCAAACAGGTCCTGGATGGGTTATCTGTCTCCGAGCGGTTATCGGACGAACGCTTTTATAGCCAGTTATGTTTCATAGCGAGAGCTGTGGACCGCACTCTGTTTGCCTCTGTATGTGTGTGTGTGTGTGTGTGTGTGTCTGTGTGTGTTTATGTGTCTGTGTGTTTGTGTGTCTGTGTGTTTGTTTGTCTGTGTGTTTGTGCGTCTGTGTTTGTATATCTGTGTGTGTTTCTGTGTGTTTATGTGTCTGTGTGTGTGTGTGTCTGTGTGTGTGTCTGTGTGTGTTTGTGTGTTTGTGTGTGTGTCTGTGTGTGTTTGTGTGTCTGTGTGTTTGTGTGTCTGTGTGTGTCTGTGTGTGTTTGTGTGTCTGTGTGTGTCTGTGTGTGTTTGTGTGTCTGTGTGTCTGTGTGTTTGTGTGTCTGTGTGTCTGTGTGTGTCTGTGTGTCTGTGTGTTTGTGTGTCTGTGTGTGTTTGTGTGTCTGTGTGTGTCTGTGTGTGTTTGTGTGTCTGTGTGTCTGTGTGTTTGTGTGTCTGTGTGTGTTTGTGTGTCTGTGTGTGTCTGTGTGTGTTTCTGTGTGTTTGTGTGTCTGTGTGTGTTTGTGTGTGTTTGTGTGTCTGTGTGTGTTTCTGTGTGTTTGTGTGTCTGTGTGTGTTTGTGTGTCTGTGTGTGTTTGTGTGTCTGTGTGTGTTTCTGTGTGTTTGTGTGTGTGTGAGGTCGAGAGTTTCTGCTTTGATTTTCTCTTGGTCTGCTCTACCCTGTTAAGTCTCACCACACCTCTCCACTCCATATGTTTTTAGGTCAAGAAAATATTTAGGGCCTCAATAGGATGGTATTAAATACTACCATAATATATAAAAACCAGGCTTCCATTTTATTCTTCTTTTCAGGGTGTGTGTTTGCTTTGGCAGCGTAGGTGAGCTTTTCTGCCTCCTCCCCTCCAGTTAGTACGTGGAGGTAAAGTATACCATGTGATAAACTGGGCCAAAATGAACAGAGGAACATTTGCTCAAATGTTGTTTGTTTTTTTGGAAGATATTCTATATATTGTTTTTTTTATCAAAACTGCATTCTTCCTAAGTCTCAGGTTACAGGATGGGTTTTACCGGAGACAAACACTTTCCTGTCTCACACTCTCTTTATCCTGTCTCCTTTTCTTGCTATCTCTTTGTAGTTGTGTAAGAGTCTAGACGAGTAGGATCAGGGGTCAGTGAAGTCAATGCATAGCTTTTCCCATGAGCTGTTGCCTTTAGGGTGGGCTTTGTAATTGGACTCCGTATCCCAGAGCTTCCTTCTCTACAAGGCTGCATCAAGTCCACTCACTGTGAGAGGCCTCAGAGCTGCTCAGGGATCAGCAGCATTGTTCACTTATACAAATGTGTATGCTAGGACACCTAGATGAACATCATACAATACAAATATACAATCACTGCTGCAGAAGTCTCATTTTGCTTCAGCTGAACTTTGCATTAAAAATCAAAAGAATGGGAAAATGATTAACAACGAAGTTGCTCTTAAAAAGAAATCTCGTCATATAGAAGGTCCTCAAACAGAACTCGGGTTCTTTTAACTCCAGTTAAATTTGTTTTTCATCTCCGTTAAATGTTGTAGGTTAGAATTGATGATTGAATTGTTTAAGAATATAGATAAAAAAATATAGAAAATCAGCAATAGATCAAATGAGAAGGAAAAGTAAATGTTGACGTTTTGCTAAGCTTTACCGTACAGTACATTTTAAACTAACAAATACTGTTACTGATCAGTTTATTTGTCTTCTTCTTGTCTGTCAGTTTTTTCCTCTACTGTGTCCTGTTGTAAATGATTATTTTTTCTGTCCCTACCAGCACAACCAGCAGCCAGATCCACACCCATCCACCTCACCCAGCCATGTCGGACACAGCCCGGCAGCCAATTACGCAACGGAGCCAAGCACCACGCAAACACACACTGCTCTCACACGCACTGTCCGCATCACACGCACACGCCTCACAAACACGCCCTCCAGTCCAACGGGGTCAGGAACGGTGGCCCACATCCCAAGCTGGGCTCCCTCCCCAGAGGCGGATCATCAACCTCCTCATCCTCATCAGCAGGACCTAAACACAGCAAAAAATTGCAGTCCAATCCGTCTATCACCTCCCAGAGCAGCAAGAGGAGCAAGAGCAGCTCCAAGAGCAACAGCTCGCAGATTCCCACGGAGGCACAAGATGGTGAGACGCTATGATAGAAATGGAGGGAAGGGGCAACAAAAATCAACAAAAATAATACAAAAAATACATTCATACTGTAACTTTGTAATGTAAATTGTATGAACACACCTAACTATATGAATCCATTCCATGTGAAAACTTTGGTATTCTTTTAATAGCGCCTCTTTTTATGGCTTGAGTGTTTGCCAACTTTTGTGTCTTTCAAATACAGAAGGCCACATCGAACACTCGTGAAATCGAGAGTCTCTTTGCAAAAAGACTTGTATTTGTAATGACCCACCCAAGGTTGCACATTTTCACTTATTAATTATAGACTGCTTTGTTTTCAACACGATAATATAGGGATGTAAAGATGAGTCGTGAGGGAGTTAAAAATTGATTCAAAAGTGTCAACGTTCGAATCGGAAAAATGCATCGTGTTTATATCGTGAACATCAGCAGCTGCAGAGGAGGTTGGTTGTTATAAGCAGGCGTTACCATGGCAGTGGAAGCATTTTTACTTCCCAGGACAGAAAATGAAAGAGGTGAGGAGATAACAGACGAGACAAAAAACTGTTTGCATGTATTGCAACAAGACTACACAAACTACACAAAAAGCACCACACAACATGATGCAGCATTTCATCGACACTACGATGAGAAGCCCATACCACCTCAAAATAAATCGTATCACGAACCCCGTATCGTGAATCACATCGTATTATTTTACCAACTCAAAAAGAGAAGCGTGATTGGCCAGAGATCATGACAACAAGCTTTTGTACAAAGGGGGATTAGGTCAAACTAGAAATGGCCTTTATTTATGTCTATAAATGGCAAATGAAGTTACATCAGTGTGCCACCAGGACATTTTTTTTTTAACCACCATTTCTGGTTCATCAGTTACTCCATCTTTTTGTAAAGGTCTGCTTCATTGTTCTTATGTCAAACATACTTTTATTACATGTAAAAGGTCACATAGAAAAATGTCTGGAATAATGGAGAAAAGAAATGAAGCAAAGACTATAATAAGACAAAGTGGATAGATGAGAGAATAATTATGAGTGGTGAATGATTCGATCGCTCTGTCTGTCTTTCTATGCAGACTGCTGTGTTCACTGTATTCTGGCCTGCCTCTTCTGTGAGTTCCTGACCCTGTGCAACATTGTGCTGGACTGTGCCACCTGCGGCTCCTGCGCGGGGGACGACTCGTGTTTCTGCTGCTGCTGTGCATCGGAGGAGTGTGGCGACTGTGACCTGCCCTGTGACATGGACTGTGGCATCATTGACGCCTGCTGTGAGTCTGCAGACTGCCTGGAGATCTGCATGGAGTGCTGCAGCCTTTGCTTCTCTTCCTGAGGCCCTTCGTCTACGTCTTTGTTGCCTGGATTCTGTGGTTTATACTATATTGGCTGGCCTAGTTGGCTCCACATTATGTCTAATGTTTCTTACAGGGTTTGCCAAGCAGGAGATGTGCTAACGCTGAGAGCAGTCACTGCTGAATTCTTGCTCCTTTATCGATCAAACCATAGGACAGTAGCGCTCCCCTGCCTTGTATTTGCTGTCGGTTCATCGCTACACAGCTTGGTTTACCGTGCAGAGTGAGTTCCAGCTGTGGTCCACAAGTGTTTGCAAGGCTGTGCAGATCTGGGTCTTTGGACCTGCATAGAACGAGCCATTATCACAATGGAGCCCCTGTGCCGTCTGAATGGCTGGAGCTCTCCAAGCATGAAAAATGACCTCCAAAGGCAAATGAGAAAATGGCTCCATTTAACCGGATTTTAGTGTTTCTGTAGATAAGAGCAGCAGCATAATGGGAAAATGGACGCTCAGATCTCTGTAGAAATGTAGTCTGTCCTCCTGTCCTTGGCAAGGTTAAAGTCTTCCAGTTTGATTGCGTACAGTGGCCTTAGTGACACACACACACACACACACACTCAAAGTGGAAGATGTGGAATCCACTGCTCTCTTTGTTCTTCATGCAATGCACAAGATAGAGAACCATTAATGGTGGCTTGTGGCAATATTACAGAAAAGTTTCTTTTGTTAATATACGTCTCACTTAATGGACTTTTTCAGAGAAGAACCAGAAGAAGATGGGTCCAATTACATGAGTACCACAAGTGATGGACATCACAGAGCGAATGGTTGATAACATCCACCATCGACACTTTCTAAACTTTAACATGTGAAGGGAGAGAGTTCTTAATCCAAAGTCTCTCCTCATGAAACGTTTCATATCTAATGTGCTTTTTGTTTATTCTGAGAGGCTTTGACTGTTTGAAGTGGTTTCTTCTTTGCTGAATGGTCAGAACTGTTCAAGGGTTGGCAGAGGGTTGGAAGGCATCATCTCTTTTCAATACATTTCACTTTCCTTTTGTCCCTCTTGCTATGTGAACAATTGGTCTTGGCTTTGCTTAAGGCCTGAATTTTCTAGTACATTCCTTGCCTTTACCAAGACTCTATTAATCCTTGTTTCATAGATTTTAGTTAAGATAGTTGCATTTCTCCTCCAATGTGAAATCAAATGTTTGTGTTATCAGGTTTCGCTTGGCTCTCTGTAAAGCAGACACTGCTCTACATCTGATTTAATTCCATGAGTGAAAAAAAATCTCATGACAGTATGCGAAGATAGATCGATGTGCACGAAGTATGAATGGTACGCTTTTGATAACAGCCCCTCGTGCTTATTTGCTCAGATTCATTCCCCTCTTCAAACCAGTACCTCTTCAGATGTCTGTAGATCTGCAATACTTTTTTCTATGTAATACCAAAGAGTTTTTTCTTACTGGACTATGGTCTCTAGGTTTTAATCGTACATTTAAGGATTTTTGCTATGCTAGTGTGGCTGTGGTAAATCAATCCCTATTTTAAGGGCTGTAATATAACACTGTTGATGAAAAATACTCACTAAAGCTGTAACTCAACCTGATACAAGTTTTTGGTAGAAAACAAAATTATGCAACTTGAGAAGATATAATTTGTCTTGATGTCTGTTTACTTCAGGTTGGACATGTTACAGACATATTTAAACTGTGGGACACATCCTGGAGAGCCCTGGAAAACAATGCAATTTGTGACAGTGCAGAGAGATTTATAGAGGGAGAACTGCATTGTATCATGAAATGAATAAATGTCATAACAATGTCAGTCATTTGTTTTAAAATGTTTTATGCAGATGTAGAAGCTTCATTTAAGAAGATGTTCTCTGTCACCAGTCAAAAATCAAAAGTGTGCAATTTTAGAAATATCCCAATGCAAGGCATGCCAATAACTGTCCCAAACTAGAAGTAAAACTTCCCTTACAACACTCTTTCATAAAATTATAGTTCACTAAATACAGATTGACACAATGAGCCTATCAGTGCCAACATTAACCCTGGTGGTGTCCCGGCTCGTTTGTATGTGGTAGGGTAGCTAAGGTAAGTATCTACCTGACTAGCTCACATATCCTGATCCTGGCTCTGTTGAAGGTTACAATGCTGTTTGGGTATCACAGTAGGTTAGGGTGAAGGGTTACTTAAGGGATTACTTATTCTTTAATTAGGACACAAGTATCTCGTGTTTATTAAAAAAAACTCCTCTATTGACAGTGACACATGTAATCCGCTCTCCACTTTAAATAAACATTTCCTTTTATAAAATGCTAACACAAGCCGGAATCTGAGTATATATTATCATATGTTTCCTACTGGCCCATTTTACTGCTAAAACAAAAGGTTCACTGTTTTTCAACAAAACCCGATTGACATGTTGTTTCCTATCATTTATGACTTGCACAACCACAACCTCGCTCACTCCAGGTCAGGTTTCAGGATTCTTACTGCTCTACTGCTCACTCCGAGCGCAGCACCCGAGAGTCCTTCAAAACAAGGATAAACCCAGTTTATTAAATGTGAAGCTCACAGGCAGAAAGGCTTACTTGTGAACTCAAGCCTTTCTCTGTTGAATTTGTCTTATTTTGATCAAATTCCTGTCTCCAGCACTGACGTAACTGGAGAAATAAAGTAAACAAAAATCTAATTGTGTGACAGACAGCAAGGCTTCACAGCACTCCTTTCAGCTGGAGAATATATAAATATAATCTCTGAGGTTATAAAAGTAGCTTCACCTGGGTTTTGGAAGTGGTCAAAAACATTCCATGTAAAGTTCAGTGCGGATGAGCAGCAGAGTATTTACAACAGAGTTTCTGTGCGACATCAATGACATTTTTTTAATAAGGGATTAGTTGAAATAACAGTGAACACATCGTTTATGTTTAAGATTAAGACATAAGGGATCATTCTTTATGACGTAGTCATTAAGATCTACCCTGGGTCTATTCCAACAAGTGCTTCACAAGGCTAAAGGGATATAAAACACTCGCTTTTGGCTGGAGACGGAGAACACCGTCCAGTGTCTCATGAGGAACACTGGTCTTGCATCAGAAGCTTCTTGATTTAAACAAGTTTGGAATTTGATGTTTTCTGTCAGGTCATCTCATTTTAGAATATTTGCCTCGTATTCATCCAAGCTTTTGAATTAATACTGGAATAAAAACACACGTTTACAGTCAGTGTTTTCTCGACACACCATTATCAGTATTTTTGTAAAAAATACCATTGACAAAAGAAAATTCTAACAATTGAATTTCCTGGATTTATTTTATTCTTATGAGATCTAATTTGGATATTGGTTTAAATGGCTGGCCACCTCTTTGTACTCTGAAAGTTATTGTAGCTCAGCTGAATTGTAGACTGTAGTCCACTATAATGTCATTTTGTTTACACAACTCCCCAACCCCCCAAAATGTCATTTTGACTTGCTGCCGTGGATGTCACATTAAAATATCTTTGTTTAATACTGAATAAACAATGTGAAGTCCAGGCTACATGTATTATTCTGTCTTTATTTTCTTCTGCTCCACACTATTTGCATTGTGGTCTCATTACATTATGGTTACTGAAATGCTGATGCTGTTCTCTGGTCTAGCCCACTATAAAGGTCTTTGCATGGAGGTAGCAATGCAGTGGAATGAATATAGTAACAACAAAGATATATTTCTTAAAACTTTCAGTTACAGAAAGCAGTTTAAAACTTTTTCCAACATAAGTGTTGAAATTCCCACATGAGTTGATTTGCACCCAATCAACTGAGAAAATGAGAAACTCACAGTTCTCAAGTACAAAAAATTAAGATTAAAGAGTTTAAACTCAGAACTAAACATTTTTGTCAGCGGTCACATTCCTCTTCCAAATGTATCATTAAAAAAGGGATTCAAAAACCATATCTTAAAATATCACAACCTTTTTGGAAAATTAATCTATTTAATAACTGTCAGAGTGTTTTCTCTTCTCTTTATCTTCTGGCCTTACTGGTGAAGCAGGTGTACATAACACTAACACAAACGTGTGTGAAACAGAGTTCATCTGTATTTAAAAAAAAGGTGTACTTGAAGAGAACAAGTTGTAATTACGAAGAGGCCAGCTTCATGCAGAATTAATAAAATATTTAAAGACAATAACAACCATGAGTTGGAATTAAAATTTAATTTAAAACAAATCTATATTTGTTTTAGTCAAAAGAAAAGACAAGTTAAGGCTGAGGAAGAAAGGAACTTAACAAATAAACAGTTAATAGTGGCCAAAAAGCAACAGGTAAACAGTTGACTAAAAGCAAGGAGAATGGTTTGAATATTTCAATAAAGGTAAGGTATGCATATGAATAACATTTTAAGCTTAAAGTTATGGAAAACAAGTTGGAATAGTTTACTAAATCGATTAAATGTGTGTAATAGTTATAGCTGAAAGTAATCTTTATAAAATATGTTGATTACTTGTTGATTAGTATAGTACCAGTCATGAAAATGTTGGTAACTGTACATTTTTGTTTAAACAGCTAACATACCCCTCATATTTATCAGTGTTGAGGCAGGTTTTAACTCAGATACATTTCAACACCTGTTGTAAAGGCATTATGTGGACCATGTTTATGTCGTCAAGTGTTATTAAACACACTTTACACGGGCCAAACATAGAACATCATGTCAGCTGTGCCATGCAGTGAAAATGAGGCATTATGAAAAAGAGAAACTGAACATTGATGCCTCATGTGCATCACAAACATTGTAAACATATATTTAAATTATTTTATTTTATCATAAAACATGAACTTGGCTATTCGTGTTTTAAAGTCATATTTGAACCCATTCTGTTATGTTCAAAACTTTTAGTCACGTGACCAGCACGTAGGCTTGGAGGGCAGCCACCATTGAACACTCACCTCTGTGAAGCTGCAGCTCGACCACGGGCCCAAGTAGGATGGATGGCCAGGTGTGGCATGGGCCTCCCTTGAAATCTGATTGGCCACCCTAGATGCACATCCAATAATCCTGATTTCCTATTTGGCTAATCAGAGTCAGGATTTAAAATGACTATGACTATCAAAATATCAAAATGACTATCAACTATTCTGGCTGTCTAATGATACTTTCACTTGTTCTTTCCAAGCAAAAGCTGTCTAAAATGCAATGGACCTACTTTTCTATTTTTTAGAGAGCTTTCAAGTTTGTTTTAATCATATGTTGAAAATGTGTTTTACTTACATATACATTACATTACTGTGTTCATTAGATGTTGATTACATGTTCTCCACTTTAACGTTGCACACCAGTGTTTTATAACATTACTAGGGATGGAAAGGGTAAAAGAAACAATAACAATTTGCTTGTATGCCCTTCAACACTGCAAAAGTCAGTACCCCAGATGGGCCACCCCAGTCAAAAAAGTCTGGAAATCCACGGACCTGTTCATCTGTTCAAAACTCTGGATGTTTACGTCACCTGATAGCACAGAAACACTGAAATTAACCCCTTGACCCCTGAATTTGTTTCCAAGTATTACATTTTATTTTTACATTTTTACAGAAAGCTTTCTGCTTTCAAGTTGATGCTAAATTAAGTTGAGAACGTCTATTTGAAAGTAGCACATACAGTAAATAGATATTACATAAAAATAGCATATACATAGCACATCATACAGATGTTTCTCTGTCTCCGACTGGTCCCATGACAAACTAATGCTTGCAAAAGTTTCTTAGGTATGTATTGAAAGTGCATCAACCGGCAGTGGAGGAATAAGGACGCTATTTTGGCTGCATTTAGAGCCGAAGCACTTTGATGCAAATTCGCGACAATAGGCGTCAAGGGGATAAAACTGCACTTCAGGAACAATTGCGACCTTTTTACAGCACATCTTAACACTATTTCAATCACAGGAGGAAACCTTTCTTACCTGCCAAGTGGGCAGTGTGACCCCAGGTGAAAGCTATGAATGGGAGTATGACAAGCAAACAAGTTGTAAGCCACTTCTATGAAACACAAAAAGGCAACTATGAATTCAACAGATCAATAGAAAAAAAATGTTTTTTGAAGCAGCTAGAGACAGTTTGGGCATTGCTCAATAAAGTGAGATCTGCGTGTGTGGTAGATCTGCTTGATAATGGTAATCCAATTGTTCATTGTTCTGTCTTCTTTTCCCTGCTGTGTTTTATTATTTCTTTATTACTACACTGTCTTTTAGTATCTGCAGATTTCCCATAACCCCACCAGATTAGTTTTCTCTAAATTGAGATGAACGAGGAGAAAAACAGGGAGGAAAAAAAGGGAGAAAACAGAGCAACAACTGGGCTCATGCAGTACAGAGCCCATTAATGTGTTTTTTTTTAAGGCTTGCCAAAATCGTTCAGTTGGAATGTGTGTTCAGGCCAATATATCACTGCGTGTAGAAATACAGGGGACTTTTACTGATTTAGATTGTCTTCTTCTTCTGCTTTGATATTTCTTAAATTTGTATTTTGAGTCTGTATTGCATGTGAAAAGTAAAAATGTTTCATGAAATCAATTACTGGGAGTATTAAGTCTTGGCCAGCCTGTTTTTTCGTGCAGTTTGGAGTTAACTGATAGGAGGGACAAAATTTGGCCCTAAGGGCATGTTGGGACCCGCTACTGTAAGTTAGTATTGTCTCTGCAGAGTTGCATGTGTGTGTGTGTGTGTGTGTGTGTGTGTGTGTGTGTGTGCGCGCGCGTGTGCGTGAGTGAGTGAGTGAGTGAGTGAGTGAGTGAGTGAGTGAGTGAGTGAGAGGAGATAAAAGCGTGTGTATAAGGGATGCCATTCAGAAGACTCGCGTCAGACAGAGAGGCGATTCAGGTTGCTCATTGGGAGTAGAGACAAGGACATCTCTGGACATCTGCAACTGTTACACAAGAAGACATGCTGTTGTCGACCCCAACTTCCTTCTTCATGCACTTCACACACACGCGTACAAACACGCATGCACTCAATAAAAAAAATAAAAAATCTAAAATGATCCACACCCCCTCTAGAAATTTCACATGCACAAAGCAGACACAGGGGACAAGTGGCGATTGAATATTAACCATGAAATTACAAAGGCTGCATTCTAATGGAGGTGATGGGGTCAGAAGCTGGGATGGAAATCATAAATTAATACCCCTGACATGACAAGCCACTCGCCCTTGGCTCCCACCAAACACAGCTCTGCCCCTCCCCCACCCGAGTCAGACAGACACCTAGAGAAGGAAATACTTGATTCATTATTAATTTGGGGTCAAAGGAATGCCACAACAGACACAGAACTCATATAATATGCCTGATATGTTTCTGATGTGACTATTGTATGAGTGGACAACCAGCTAACCTTCATGTGTGGATACATTTATAGAGATTATTGTTAAATAACCCATAAGTGTTCTTGTGGGACCTCGATTACAATGTCAACTCTACTGCATCCTTTGTAATCTCTTCAAATCGGAGCCTTTCATCAGCACTTTCACAACATATGTGTGACGATTCTGAATGGAAATTGTGGTACAAATGCTCATGTATGGTTGCACTTGGTACCGTAGGGGTGAGAGTGTAGGGGTGGCATTGCACAACTCGGATAAAATGATAAATTCTTTTTCAATATGAATATGAGTGTACCTTGTCTTTCTTTTATCTATAAACCTTTAGCTTAATTCGTTTTTTTCTCTCAAGTACCTAACAAACTCAGACAAAAAAAACATGTGTCCAATAAATCTTAATCAAAGACAGATTCAAATGTGTTATGTCACGAGTTCTGACTATACTCGTATAGACTCAAACAACATTGAACTGCAAAGGTGAAACACTTGTCACAATAAATTATTCATTTTTACTCCAAACCCTGCACTGGGAACATAATACAATGTCTCCTCTCAAGCTCTACCCATCTCAAAAGCCATCATTCCTCCAAAATAAAGCTCAAGTCTTACCATTGAAGCAGAAGAAATCTGCAGAGAGGGAGGACACTTTTCTAAAGTGCACAGCGCTTAGATCTTTAAAAGAGGCAATGAAGCATAAAATGGGCTTTGTTGTCAAGCTCAGGAGATAAATCTTTTTTCTTAATCACCTCTGTGTACCTGCACACACTTTGACAATTACATTTAGTGAATATCAAAGGTTGAACATTCTTATTCCTGGAAACTACATTTTGTCTGAATAGTACATTAAAGATTTTAGCACTATACAAATAATCTTTGGAGTAACTTAACACTGGTTGAAAGATACATCACATTCCAGCCTTCACTCAGGAATAGCAAGTGTTCATGCAAAACCTCAGCACCTCTACATTCAACATTAGGTCACACAAACTTAAGTGCAGAGACTTAATCACAGTCATTGAAATGAGACCTTGGCTCTAAATTGATCTTTTACTTGAATGGCCATTAAAAACATTATAAAACTGGTTGGAGCAGTGGCACAGAATGTCTACTGTGTTGAATATCTTCTCTTAGAGAAAACCATATTTAATACAAGTTATAATAAAATATTGCAAAGTAATATTCTAAACTCTTTAATAGGTTCTTTACTTTTTATGTTCTTTCATCATCCCTCTAATGTTGGGACAATAGAAAACGGTTTTGCAAAAGTTGTAGGAACAAGATTAAAAGCACAGTAAATAGCAGACAAAGAAGTAGAAATCTGTAATCCCACAGCTGGCTGTAAATCAGAGGATAACTCTATCGAGACAGCTGAGTGAGTCAGTGTGTCCCTACAAAGAGACATTTTTCTTCCTACTCAGGAGTCAGAGGCGATGAACAGGGCAGGGGGGGGGGGGGGGAGAGAAATAGACAGAGAAAGATATAAGTATAACTTCATGGCCAAATACAGCATACCTTAATTTTTGGGAAAGAGTTGTTAAAGGGTTGTAGTTTCATCTATATTATCTTCAAGAGAAAACTTCTCTAAATCTGATTTAAAGCCAACCAAATGCTGACACAAAACCAACAGCAACAAATCCATCTCATTAATGGGCGTACAACCATCTTTCAAAACATCGCATCTGTGTTCTTTAGCTGTTGATTAAATGTTCTCCACTTTAACAGTGCACAGCAGTGTTTTACGACAAGTTGAACTGAACCAAAATCATGGCATACAGACAAGCTTGGATCAGCAACAAAAATGTGTGTGTACTGTATCGAGTTACTGCCGCTGCAGGACTACTGAAGGAACCACAGCCCTGTGGGCTTCCATGGAACACACACCGACACACATGCACACTAGCACAAAGACGAATGCACACAGAGTTGGCCGGAGAGAGACGTTTGTTTCTGCTTTGGTCTCACGGAAGCAGAGAAAGGAGCAGCGTGAGTGGGTGGAACATGGCCCAGACAGAGGATGGATGACCATTTGCATGTGTGATCCTTGAAAAGTATCCCAGATCATCTGA
The DNA here is from genome assembly GCF_947650265.1 of Symphodus melops. Classification (NCBI taxonomy): domain Eukaryota; kingdom Metazoa; phylum Chordata; class Actinopteri; order Labriformes; family Labridae; genus Symphodus; species Symphodus melops. Next base: position 15,022,495 of record NC_136694.1, read on the forward strand.
TTGTTTAGACGTCAGTGAGAGAGAGACAAAGCAAGGAAAAGCTTACTACATTGACTGACTCTCAGCTCTATTAAAACTACTTTACAAAGGAGGATTTGTGCTAAATGCCTTCTTTTAGCCCCTGACTCCCAATTTGATCTTGCATTGTGTTCTCATTACACATATCTGTGTCCAGAGCTGAATCAAACGCCCTCTCTCACTTCTGTTGATCAATCTAATATATCTTCCTTAGAAAACGATGACAGATAGATTAATCTAGTGAGCTAGATCCCTTTTCCATGCATCCTTTAGATAATGAATCCCTGATAAATCACCAGAAGATCTCACTGCGAGACAGACTAAAATGGTTTGGTTTAATGGCTGTGCAAACCTGTAGTGTAGCAAGCATTGTCTGCATAATCATGGGTTCTGATCTGGGGTCACTTTGATCATTTTCATGCAGACGTTAAAAAGTTAAGACATTATTTTTACTGTATGTAGGTAAAGTACAAGGTATTTGTATTTTATTTGTGTAATATGTCCCTGATTAGTTTTAATACCCTCTTCACACTTTCAACTTCTTTTATTTTCAGGGCAGTCTTGGTAAAGGGATAGTTCTGTATTTCTGATGTGGTGATAAAAGGTATTTTTTAGTGAGTGTATTTACCAAAGCAGATGTTGCTTAGAAATACCAATTGGAAATCCAACACAGTTGCACAGGTTTAACGGCTATGCAGCTGGGCAACATTTAACGTTTCTTATTTTAAGACAATAAGAGCTATAAAAGCAATGTTGGAGTCAAATACACTGTATAAAAAAATCTCAGTGCTTTACTTTTCCTTCAGCAAGCCACTAGTACACCAAATATTTATTCCTCCACCTGCAGCGCACTGATCTGCTGTCTTGGTCCGCGTGCCTCGGAAGAGACAACTAATACAACCACAAATGTGTTCATTTTTACAGAAACACATTATTTAGAAGAGAATAAACAAATTAAAAAGTCAGCTGACAGTGATCCTTAGACTATCAGAAGGTAATGTGAATAAACAAATGTTAGCTCAATAAGCACTCTTGAAATTAAAGCATTTCTTGCCCTTGACTTACCAAACAGCAATATTATTGACGAAGCATATTAAAAATACAGTAATACTGTGTAAAGTAAATATCCCTGATGTGACATACATATACGTACGTATAGAGTGTCATCCCTGTGTTTTTTTCATGTTTTTTGTCAGGTGATGACTGTACTGCAGCTCCACAGAGTGTTCATTTGTGGCTGACACTTTTCTAAGCTGGTCTCCACAGCAGTCAAGTGACTGAAAGCTGTAAATAAAGTTGATTTGTAGTTTAATTTTTCTTGAAATTAGAAAAATTATGGGGTGCAAATGGTCTATTTTGTACAGCTGTATAGCCTAGTTTTCGTGTTGGTACTCGGTCTCTTCGTAAAGGGTTCGAGCTGGACAGCAGCTACTGTGGCTAATATACTTACAATTTAAAAGTACAGTAGTGCATATCACACAAGATTAGCATTGGGAAAACAATGTTAAAGAGCTCAAATGACAGTTTACATGGGCTTGAATATCACAGTATTGAACATAGTTTTTTAATATGTTATTTTTGTTTGTGTGTGTAAATGTCGCCTAATTACAGAAACTTTCATCCAAATCTTGAAAAACACAATTTTCCTACCTGGAGAAAGCTGAATTCATTGGCATGTATGTTTACCCCAGTTTCTACGGCTGCCGACTTCCTGCGCAGGTGCAGAAAAGTGACGTATCAGCAAAACAAACATGGCGGCCGAAAAAATTATTTCCTATTTCTGGAGCTCTCTTCTCTCATTTCTGGATATTAGTCAGATACTTCATGTCTGCAATGTGATGTTGGCATTTATTGGGTTCAACAACAAGCCACAGTGGACTCATTTCGCTCTGATTTCAAATTGCCACAATTTGTGTTGTCAAAAATAAACAGCACAGGCACCTGTGCAAATTATTTTTTTTATTGGTGCTGTTGTTCTAATATTTTTATTTTCAAATGTATTTAGCCTTTGTTTTAAGTGTAGACCATGGGTAGAACTTGGTAGTGGGTAATGATGATGCAAATAAATAAATGACTAAATATTCCACATCCTACTAGTTTGCATAACAAGTTAACGTTAATAACTGTCCCTAATGCTGACCCCAAGTAACATTAGTTAGGGTTTGATAGTTCCCTGTAAGAAAGTATGCATACAATATGCTTGTAGAATTGCTCTTTTGTATCAGTGCCTAAACTGCATGAAAAGAGAGTAGAGCAGAGACTGTCCACAGTAGAAAAAACAAACGGTATCTATGGATTTGTAAACAGTGACTTTTGAAAAACCAGACTCTGATATTTTGGATGCACAAGACGAGAGTGCAGGGCAATGACATTATAGCTGAACTGGAGGGTTTGGTATAAAACACATTCCTACTAAGTTGGCCACAACCACTCCTGCAGATTTTAACCACTTAATCCTTTCCTCAACTTGAAGCAAGTTTAAAGTGAATGCAGAAATAAGCTAGGCCTCATTAAAATGCTTTATCCATCCCAGCTGCTTGTGAATTCAACATAAGAAGAGAGAAGGGCAAACAATAAAAAGGGAAAAATAGAAAAACGGGGAGATATAACTCCTAAATGAATACATAATGAGATAGCAAACACACCATCAAGTCCATCACACTATTGGTGCGCTTCTCTCTTTCTCTCCCAATGCAGGGTTCCTGTCAGACAGGGGAGGTGCATGCAAAGCAGACACTGCCACTTAGGAGCTGGCTTTCATCTGTGTGGGTGGGAGCTGCCAGATACCCGGAGTTGGCACTACTACTGCAAAGCACTGCCTAAATATTGGCTCTCTGCTAGCGAGGAGTATTTCTCCTGTTTGGCTGCTTTCACATCTGTATTTTTGGTTTGATGACTCATCTGAGGCCTTGTAAAAACACTAAAAGTCCTGCAACTTACACTATAATGTATTCTAATAATGGATAATTAATCAGTGCTTATTTTCTCGGCTTGTTTTCACATTTAAACAACTGACTTGATGATAGGCCACAGCTAAATGGCAGAGGGACATGCTGCAGCCAGAAGAAGTCACATGAAGACTGGTTTATAGGTTAAACAATTAAGCAATTTCTTTCTGCATGACAAAAAGTTATTGTTTTTTTATGTTGTCAACAAATTCTATGAAAAGTAACCGTTTCCTGTTTTTTTTTTTTTTTTTTTACAGTGCTCACAATGTGTTCGTTTCTTTTTATTTTCCCTGAGTATCTGAGTATTTTTCTCGGTGAGCTGGAAATGGTTGTCTAAAAAGTAAGTCTATTTTGGCTACAAATAAATAATTTTAGGACTCTAGTTGTTGAAATCTAATGGTAACTAAAAAAAACCCACAAAAGAGCCAGAGTTTTCTGTGACAAATAACATCTCACCCAACGCAGTTATGTGGCTCCTTTTTTGTCTTGAACAACAATAAAAGTATTTTACTTTGGCGGATCAGACAATACTTTTGAGTATTTGCAAGGGCAAAAAAAATAATACATGTAAAACTTATGCACTCACAATTGTCTTTGAGAGTGTTTTCCAGCGCCTAACCAAGTGAGGTAACTTCAACACATGAACTATAACACTATCTTCCCTTCTCAAACTTCTGGCCACTCAGAGTCCAGGGGGTTGATCACACGTTTATGGGTTTCTCTTTGAATGCTTCAATGGATGCTTTAACTTCTCTGTGCATTTCAGCTAAACTAGTCCCACTCCTCTTAGACTGCGCTGAGGATAATAGTAAGGACACCAACAGGTCATCAGGTTTTCCTCGGTGCTAAACACTGAATACACTGAACTTGTCTTAACCAACATATTTGGATCATAAGTCTTAAAATCTTGACTTGTTAGTTGGATAATGTTATTGTTGACTATAAGAGTAAAAAAAAAAAAAAACCTTAATGGCAACATTCACCAGAATATATTCAATTTATTCATTAAAGTCAGGGTCCGTAATTTTCGAAAATGAGCATGATTTTGAAAGTAGCATACTCTATGTTCTCCGTTTTCACCCACCCTCTCCCCTCTGTGCTCCCTCTAAAGCCACACCCCTCACTTACATGCACTAGCACCATTGGTCCAGATTCCAGAAGCAGATTTCAGCTCATGCTTTGAGTGTGGGCTCTTGCATGCATGGAGCAGAGAGGCTTGATTGGTCGATAAAAAACAAACCGACATATGACATCGGTCGAAGTTTTTACAGGCTTACTCTGCTACAGATGACAGATTTTTTTTTGTTTCTTTTTCAGAGCACATAAGAGTTTAATCAAGACACATGGATGCTCTATCAAACAGGAGGATGGATCGGATTATGTAGAATTTTCACTGACAAAGTGCAAAAAGATCAAAAGGAAAGGGAGGTACAATGAAAGAACCAACAGGAAGAGATTATAAGATGAGGTGATAAAAACTAAAGAGAAACGAGAGACAGAGAGGGGGAGCAGAAGCACGGCACCCTGCTGCTTTAAGGGCCAGATTATGCAATTTTTGGCCTCCAGCCAAACCCCTCTGGCTGCTCAGAATGGCGGCAAGGTTGTGAGGGGCAGAGGGGAGGAGAAGAGAGGGGAGAGTTGCCCCTTTAACACATCCATATCCTTCCATCCCTCATCACAGACCCCAACATCAACCCAATAGCTAACCGCAATACTATCCTACTTTTTTGGTACCCCTCTGTTTGGGTAGTGATTGGACCCTAAAGGTTGGAGATAGCCACACTGCAGTCCTTTGATTGGCTGAAAGAATCTTCCCTTCCTTTGAGATCATAATAAATGACAAACACAAAACACACCATGTTTAAATATCCTCCAGATTTGGAGAGAGTCATTTCAAGGCTGCTGTTTTTAGCTTTAGAGATGAAGACCTTCCTAGGAACCTGATTTTTGTTTACTGTGTCACATTCTTCTTATTAGTACAAGGGTATGGTCGGCCGTGGAAACGCAAGCAAGATCAGGGTTAAGTAAACCAAACTGGACTGAACCGAACTGGACTGCTTGGTGGAAATGGGCTTTTAAAGTCTGTGCTTTGTCCTGTCCTGCTGAAGCACACATGAGTACCAACTATCAAACAAGTCTCACTATCACAATTGTATTAATCCCAGGATCCTGCCTCCTTTTTTTAAACGTGTCATCTTTAATTAATCTGAACATCTTGGTTGCAAATGAAAAATTTGAACATGGAGAGAATTTAATTTCCTTGTTATTACTCTTCGTGGAAACGCGAGCCCTTAAAAAGACAGAGCTGAAAAGTTAACATTGGATTGATGGAAAGCCAAGAGGCTCTGCTGAGAGATGTTGACTTGCGGCTAATTGTGTGTGTGTGTGTGTGTGTGTGTGTGTGTGTGTGTGTGTGTGTGTGTGCATATTTGTGTGTGTGAATGTGTGAGAGAAAATGCTAGCTAAATGTCAGACAGGCAGTTGGCAGGCCACACGAATACAGGCTCCTGTTTTTTAGTCAAGCTGACTCGTCGAGCTGACTCATGCCACCTTAAGCAAACATGGAACACAGACCAGAGCCTTGTCCTCACACAAACACACACAAACACACACAAACACACGCACACACACACACACACACACACACACACACACACACACAGAATGCAAACGTAACAAGTCAACATCTCACTGGTCTAAACAGCCTCTCAGTTTTCTTCTGTTTCTGTTTGGCGTTGAAACACACAGCTCTGTCTACTTCACCCCGACCTACAACTGCAGAACTAGAGCATGAAGCTGCCAGATTAAAAAAAACGAATTGAACACTTTATTGGGTCATCTGTCAAAAAAAACAAACGTGAAAGTGCCCATGAACCTAAAAAAAATCCACTAACAACACTCCATTGTTTTCCATAGCCAGTAAAAACAGAGAGGAGAAGGGAGGGACATAGTTAGGATTAAGAAAAGAGTGAGAAAGAGTCAAATCAAGTCAGAGAGAATAATGTGTTATGGAGAGAAGGAGAGCTTTCAGGAGGGATTTTATCCAGAGGTGGTGTTTTTGAGGAAAGGTGAAATCCAGAAACACACATATAGAGCCTGGTTTAGGGGGGTGGCAGCCCTCCGGGATAGACAGGAAGAGGCGCCTCGTCCACATAAACACTTATTTCCTGTTCTGTGTCAAGACTGAGCTATTAGACCATTGTCTGTGTGTGAGAGTGTGTGTTTGTATGTGACTAAAAGAAAATAGGACACAGCATCAACATGGTGGATGGGGTCAATCGTAGTTACTTATAAGAAAATAGTGTCCAGTTGACCTCACTAAAGACTCATGACTCTGTGAATGTTAAGGAAGGTTGGAATGGGGATCATGACAGAGGCGGTAGCGTGGGTTGGGGTAATAGCCCTGAGACTGTTTGGGTCATAATGCTCCAGTTACCATGACTACATTGAAGCCTATTTCCCTTTAGCGCTTTTTGCTCATGTGTGTCGCATGTCAACCTCAGAGAGAAGACAGTGACAGTTCACAGCGCTCCATCAAAAGGAAAAACAATCATAAACCTCTTATGTGGTATTTTTTTTCATATGTGAAAAAGAAACTTGAAATGTTGCTTTTACTGCAATGTCCTGTGTGTAGTTTGTATGACACCCTTCATTACTTACAGTTTACAAAAACAAATCAAAAACACCCTGTTTTTTACCTTTTCACCCTGTCCATTGTCAGGGGAATGATCAAGCAGTTGGATTTCAGACCCTTTTAACCAGAATATTAAGCAACAGGTATTGGGAAGGTTCTAGGACCAAAACATTTTTTACAGTCAAAGAATCTGAATCAACATATTCAGCAAACAGCATGAATACAAAAACATGTGAAACTCACAATAAGTGGCATGTTGTTCTTCTTCTTGGTTGTTGTAGTGGGGGCTGGCATCCAAGGTGTTGCATTACTGTCTGGACAAAAACAAAACTTTCTCTAACATAAACTAAGAAAGATAAACTGCATCAAACGACACAAGCAAGCTGTGTCCAAACTATCAACATTGTTTGCACTGAATAGGTTCGGTAAAGAAATGCCTTACTGCAACTTGTGATCTATTTGTTTTCTGAACCAAAAAGCAACATAAGCAATTTTGTTTGGCATTTATATCCATCTACTAACATGAACATTTAGGAGGCATGAATTAGACAATAGCTTAAAATACTTCCTGGTTGAACCACATTACAGTAAAGTAAAGTTCAACAGACTTTTAAAGCTATTAAGAGAATAAAATCTTTTATGTTCCAACTTTGGCATTGAAATGTACAGAAACTCAAAGTTTTTTTTAGTTTTTCTCAAACTCTTAGTCTCTTATGTAACTTCAAAAACCAAAATAAAAGCACTCCCCATCTTAAAGTCACCCTTGGTATGGTCCACAACACCAACATCTGGTAGTACATGAGGCGTTCAAGTATGCGTGTTTATGTGAGCACCATAATAAACCAAAAGCTGGACCCTGAAAAGATCAATGATTGGAAATGACTGAAAACAAATAACTTCAATCAAGAAGAAAATACTACAATGATAACATAATAAGCATATTAATCAACCAATGAAACCTATCTTAGCTGATACACACATTACATAACCCCTAACAATTAAAAGAAATAATATCAGATCAGCTTAGATACAACTAGACAAGACAAGACATACTATTTTGTCCCCAAGGTGAAATTTACAATGAAATTTACATTAAAAAAAAGCATAATGAAAGAATGTGAACTATAAAAATACATCAAGAAAAGCTTGCAATTAAAGAAAATAAATAGCACAGACAGGCATTTAAGAATTAATATTAAAACCACTAAGAAAAAAACAAACACAACACATTTTGATAGTTACCAGGTACTAAAAGAAATTCAAGAGGAGGAGAAATTAGTTTTTTCAGAAAAATGTAGGCATCTATACCTTTTTTTCTCAGTTTGTGAAGGTTGTTCACAACTTAAAATAGTTATTAGGTAAATAAAAATTTCTTTTTATCCCCTGAGGAATTGGCCTGATGTTTAGCATTAGTGCTATAGAGTGTGCCACGTTTGTGGGAGCACTCACTCTGACTCCCTTGTGGTTGGATTGGCTATCTAGAACACCATATTCTTGCTCTGCTAAGACTTCCTAGAAGTGATCATTTATTTTAACAAAATATCTACAAGAATTCATTATAATGTCAAGCTAAATACATATAATATCTATGTTTTCAGTATTAGCAAGATTTAGTGTAATTACGTACATTTACTGGAATAATGTAGGCTGAGTAATTACAAATGTTAATACTCCAAAAAAAATCTCTCTTATATAGAAGATGTATGATTATATTAATATTTCAGATCCTATAAATCTCAGATGTAAATAATGTGTTTATTTTGGATCAGCTTTTTTCTAAACTGATTTAAACGTGCGAAACTTAGACCATCTGAAGCGATAACATACAACATATCAATGCACATGAGGTATTTTAATATTAAAATACTTACAGGAAACATTTGAACGAACTAACAATACTTTAAATACCCAAACTTGATATTATTAATAATAATTAACAGTCGCAGGTGAAGGACTTTAACTTTAAGTGGAGTTCATGTTGTGGTGAGAGTACTTTTACAACCATCGCTTGCTGTTAATCACAGAAGAGCTACAGATTTAGCCTTCAATAATTCCATAATTAACCCCTTGACGCCTGAATTTGTTTCCAAGTATTATTATCATTTTATTTATGTGTTTCTGCTTTCAAGTAGATGTTAAACGAGAACGTCTATTTGAAAACAGCACATAAATAGATATTACATAAAATCGCACATATTTAGCACATCAAACGGATGTTACTCTGTCTCCGACTGGTCCTATGACAAACTCATGCTTGCAAAAGGTTCCTAGGTATGTATTGAAAGTGCATCAATCAGCAGTGGAGGAATACGGAAGCAATATATACATAAACTCAAGCCCATTCCCAATTTAGTAAGTGCAGTTTGCTTGCCATGATGTGAACGCTGTAATCAAAATCTGGTGTGACACAAACAAGTGGACCGAGACCCATTGAAAAATGATGCTATAAATTCCTACAATTTGTCCGTGACTCCGACTATGTAAAGGATTCAAGATCCAACTACATTAACAGTCACACTATACACCTCTGTCAGGCCACCCAAAAAACTTAAACTTATGTCTCTCAGTGACTCTTCCTACTGAGATGGTTTCTGAGCATTTAAACATGTGACTTTATGAGCTACACTCTTTTATCAGCCAAACAGAGGCCATGAAGCCACTAGCATGCTGCAGCTATCTCAGTGTCCTATCTGTTTCTGTGGAAGCTGGGAATGAGGCTGCTCACAGTTGCAGGACTTTCTCTGGTTCTCATAGGACCGGGCTGTTAGATAGGATGGTGTGAGCAGAGATAGGGGCAGGAGGCAGCTCCATAGACAGCTGGTAATGATGTCCTCTCACACGTCGCACCCTGTGGATAATGGCTGTGGCGAGGCCCAGTGTGTCGAGCAAGATGAAGCTGAATTGTCTGTGAGTCCAGGGTGCAATCGTCTGCACGGCCTTGTCTAGTCATCTCGTTCTGATTCTCGGCTACCAGCGTAGCATGTAGCTCATTTCACACTGTGATTCTCTTTCTCCTATCAAGATCTGCTAGCTGCCAGATTGAATTTAGAGGAAGGCAATTAAGTATTTTTTCCAGATGTGATGAGAAGGTATTGGATTGGATAACTTTTCTTTGATTTGTTTCACATGGCAGGAGTTCAGCTCCAAAAGAAAAACCTGTAACAGAATAAACATTTGTTTTTTTCTCTCTGACACACGATAAAAAGTTGCTTTTAAGGACTGTAATTATGTATTTCATTGTCTGAAATTGTCTTCCAGGGAGACAAAGGGCTTTGTAATAAAAAGAAAATACTTTTGTGTGGGTGATAATAGCTCCACACCTGTCAGTGTTCTCCTTATGAATTTCCTGGGTGCCCTGTCCGCTTGACAGTGAGAAGTGGAGCTGCAGTGTCAGCTGCTTCATGGATGAGGACATCATGGAGGCCCGAGAGCCAGATAGCTCAATTACAAGGCACGGCTATACTCCTGTACTACTAACGACAGATTGACTGGATGGATGGAGATATTTAAAGGTGTCCACACACACTAACACACTTTGCCCAGTGCATCAAGTCCTCAGTTCAGCTTGACTGCCTCTGTGTCGTTCTTTGTGTCATATCTGTGTGTGAGTTTCCTCTGTCGGGCCCTTGCAGTGGACGGTGCTGCTGACCTGCGAGAGAAAAAAGAAAAGGAGAAGAAGAGTGGAAAAGCCAATTAAAGGAAAGATCACTTGTGCGTCTGCTGTAGTGTCTCTGAGAGCCTCTCACGGTTAACCTTTCCAGCTGGAGAGTGAGGAAACGAGAGAGGAACGAGGGAGAGGATGAAGAGGAAAAAAACGGCCAGGGAGATCAGGCGTTTCGACTTTAATGGTCCCTCAGTGTTGGAGTGAAGCTGGTTAATTTGCCTTTCCTTCTCTGGGTGCTGCAGGGTTTAGCTTCTGTCAGGCTAATGCTATTCCAGGAACTTGTGCAGGAATAATAGAGGCCGCAAGAAATCAAGATATTGTGTGTATGTTGGTAGTGGGGGGACCATATTTGCTTTCTATAGTAGTTCATTTGATTTTACGTTTTTACAGTTCGAAAACATCTAAAGTATAAAATGAATGTGTGCCATGCATGACAGCAGCTGAAGGCAACACAAATTGGGGCTAAATTAATGTAATGTCTTTATAAGACTGTGTGTGTGTGTGTGTGTGTGTGTGTGTGTGTGTGTGTGTGAGAGAGAGAGAGAGTGGGAGAGAGAGGGCAGAGCTGAAACTGGCAGTGTGTGGCAGCATAAATTGGGGTTAGATTAATGTGATGCAGATCTGCCTCTGTGCTTTGACCCTCATCAGGGCAGAGATGAGCTGTGTATCTCAATTAACCTCGGAAGCACACAGAATGCATATTTACAAACAGTGGCAAATATTGCCCTGATGCAGAAGATATGCAGATGTAATCAAGCTATAGATCAGTCCTGTCAGACAAAGAGGGGTACAAAAAAAATGGATACAATATATTTTAAGGTGTATTTTGAAACCTTTGTGTTATTAAGGTGTACAGTAAATCTATGGCTACAATGGCTATAAATCCTATTGTAAAGGACCAGAAGCATTTCTCCTCTCCTCTTCTCTCCTCTCCTCTAATTGTATGCATGTCATGTCGATCCCCGCAGTGATGCCAGAATGATTGCAATTAAAGGGAATTTCTCCTTTTTCTTTTCCTCTGCCTCTACCCCCATACACACACACACACACCTCCTGCACTCCCTCTTCCATCGAAGTTTCCCACTTTTGGTGTGAAGTAGCAGCACCCAGACTGGAGTGGTCTTAATCAGAATGGAGAGTTTTCCTCTTCCTCAGACCAAGCGTTTTTCACTGTCTGCTCTCATCCTTTGTCTTAAACGAAGAGGAAAGAAAAGAAAAAAAGAGCCAGACAGGAACACTTGCGCAGCGTTCATGTTTTTACATGAATTCCAATGATTGAAATCCATATAGAATACGATGTGAGACTTGTCTGTAGGTTAAAAAAAAAGGTAGAGTCAGAATAAATTAATAGTTTCATATTCCAAATAGTTGATACTGATGATGACTAGTGCCTGTGTTAGTGTGCCCAAGCAGTTATGATGTAAAGTACAACTTGTAACACCACCTGCATGCATTAACATAAGTCATTTCTGTGGGCAGCTGTGAGGAAGAACTAAAATCAAGGAGGTTAAAGTAGAAGACATTGCTCCTCCCGCTGTCAAGATGCGGCATTGCAGGAGGGTTAGGCAAAGGTAAGACAAAATAGTTGATACATTGCGAATAGGTTGACTTTTGGCGGGGGGGGGGGGTGCCTCCTTGCTGATAGAGGAGTACAGGATAAAAAGGCGCAGTAAGAGACACCGATGAGAGTGTGTGTGTGTGTTGCTATTCTTTGCTGTGATTCTGTGTGGCTGGCCTGCTGACTGGCCCAGATGTTGGCTAATTAACACCAGTGTTAAAGACGCTCTTCATCTGGGTGATTAAATAATCAAATAATTAATTCATTAAGCAGGGGCTTGCACTGCCTCTTATGATCTCTGGCACACAGCCTGTCAGGCTGTGAAGAAGCAGAGGTAGAAGAGGGTGGAAAGCAGACTGCTGAGAGACATGCAAGGGCCAGAATGACTACAGGAAAACTCAGCATGAATGTCAGAATTAGGGAAAAAAATATTTAAATACACATAAATTGATCCTCTTTTGCCAAACAGTAGGTGTGTTGACTGTCTGCAGGACTGCTCTACAGATGAAATTAAACCGATTAGACTGCGGCAACTGTGCACTTTAAAATGGACATCCACACGGGGCATCTGTATTTATATGTTTCATTATCTTCCAAGGCAAATGAAATTAAACACAAGTCAAATGCAGTGGAAGAAAAACTTCCTCCTTTCAGTGTGTGCGTGTGTGTGTGTTTTGGTGTGGAAGTGTGTTCCAGACAGAGAAAGATCTTCTCTCATTACTCGGGGAGAACATTGCCCCGCGTTAACAGAGTCGCAGCAGACAGATAGATGGAGCGCAGATATGAGCTGATGGGGGCCAGCAGGGACGAGAGACACAGAGCGATGAGGAGAGTGACAAAGATGTTTCATCATTCTTGCTTATTTTCTACGGGTGTAAGGTGAAGGCATCAGCTGGGCATGCTCCACCTTAAAAAAAAAAAAAAAAAAAAAGAAGGCTTGTACCTCATACGTACACACCCGTTCATAGACACACTTTTATACACATACACACACACGTCCAAACCTCTGCAGCCCTCATTTTAAACACTCCTTTAGCCATAATCATTTTCATATAATTCACTTTCATACAATTCCTTCTCCTAATCATTATCAGGCCCACTAACGTCTTAATGACTTCATAAATTTAAGCTATAAAAAGTAATGGAGAAAGACAAATGAGATAATTAGGAATAAATCTTAGTGGAAAGCCATTTATCAAAACATGGAGAGGCCCTGAATATTCCCCACCATTAGGCTCTGCTGTAATTAACACGGGCTCTCAGTTATGAAGGAAACCTGGTAGCAGAGATATTAAGATCCAAAAGCCTCACTGTTATTAAATTGACCGATGAATCTGCGACGTATAATATGATGTGGATTATTAGGATCCTTTTTAATTAAAAAGAGCGTTAAGGTTTTTTTTTTTGTATTTAAATTTTTAACGCTTTAATGGTGGCTTGAACTCATCTCTGTGGTTATGAGGCAATGAGTCGGAGAGAGAGAGAGAGAGAGTAAAAGAGAGGAAGAGAATGAAACAGAAGGATGAAAGTGCATGAATAAGTGTGTGTGAGTGTGTATGCATGTGTGAGAGAGACAGAGCAGTAGAAGAGAAAGGCAATCTCTCACACTCGTACTTTCATACTCCTCTTTGGTGGAGACTATGTAAGTACATGAGAGAAAATGGTATTCTAATTTAACAAACTCCCCAACTAATGCATATATGGACTAACACTTATAAAGACAAGACACTATTCTTTCTTATTATCTTTAAAAGTGTAAAGTGTAATGTAATGCTTTGCTCTGATTAGTAAGAGTAATAATCACATTCAGCGTTTTTTTTCTTTTAAATTAAAAACTGTATTTCTACACTCTCCTCTTACATGAACACACACGCACACACGACACATGCACAACACACACATGCAGTGAACACTATCTTCTCCTTTGTCCTCTAACAACACTCACCCTCCACATTTTCAAAAGGATCGGGTATAAAATATGTCTGGGATTTTCCTTTTTTCTCCCTTGACCTTCAATCCAGTGATCTTTATTCCTTTAAATTTAATTTGTACTTACTCTCGTGTGACTTATTTCAGAATGATTGTATGAATCTTTTATATTTGGCAAGATAGTCATGCATATTCATTTTTATCCATATCAACATTCAAAGCCTCGTAAAACTGCAGATGTTTTCATTTGGATGACAATAAAGGATTAGTGCAGGGTAGGAGGCCTTGAAGCATTGCATTCAGATAAAATGACTGAATATGACATTTTCAAGTGTAGATTTAGGGAATGCCTTATATATCTTTAATCTGCACTCAAACAATCAAATGCAACAACTGAGAAGCAGACAGAGGAGAAGATAAGTGTGTCTGAACATATAGAATCTTTAAAATGCTCTGAGAAATCCTCTGCTGCCTTATGCAAATGATCTTCATATAAATGACATGCTATCCTCAAGTCACTGACCAATTAATGACCTTTGGGGGCATCTTGTGACACATCAACGGCACTAATTTATACTTGACAGGTCCCCTGATGCGTGCAAGCAAAGTTGGTGTGTGTGCCGAAGAGGTCGCCTTCTGCACAAGTTGAGCTCATTACCATGGAAACCCAATATGCAGATGTGCCGGTTTGTGTTGCCAAAGCAAGTATCCACATCACAGGAGATTGTGTTAAAATTCTGTTTGTGTATTGTATGTGTGATGTGTGTAGATACGTGTATGCCTAGTGAAGTCCAGCTATGGTAGAGCTGATCTCTGCCACTGTCCACACTGTATCATCTCCAGCACCGTCTGTTACCTCCTATCAATCACTGTAGTTAGTACACCTCTCCAACTGTCTCTACTATGTGTAAGTGTGTGTGTGTGTGTGTGTGTGTGTGTATTTGCATTCATTCACTCCCTAACTGCCTTATCAGACTTCTGCACCAGCAGCTCTCATTAGAACATTAATTGAAAAAGTGTAATTAATCCTGAGAGGTGCTCAGACTGGACTGTGGCCAGAGAGAGAGAGAGAGAGAGAGAGAGAGAGAGAGAGAGAGAGAGAGAGAGAGAGAGAGAGAGAGAGAGAGAGAGAGAGAGAGAGAGACAGACAGACAGACAGACAGACAGACAGACAGACAGACAGACAGACAGACAGACAGACAGACAGACAGACAGAGAGAGTGTAGGAGCGAAAGGTGGACAGAGAGCTGTATATGACCCAACACTGCCCCCTGTTGTTACTTCTCAACGTTTCTGCACCAACCTGCAGCCTGACGATGCTGCTGCCTCTTCTTCAACTAAAATATGTGCTTCAAACTGTTTTTTTGTACTTTTTATAAACTTATTTTATAACATTTAAGAAAAGGTTTGATTGAAAGATAACCTCACGTTTTTTCCTCATTTGTTTTATTTTAGGACGACTGGTCAGAAAAAAACGCTGATGTGTGGACATGAGGATAAAGGTGATTTCTATTTCATTTTTTAATTTGTATTTTTAGAGACAGTTTATTTTAGGGTCTCATATTTATTGGCCTGGGTATGGGTAATATTTTTCTTTGTTCATAGTTGTGGAGAAAAATAAACATGTATAGCCAGAATCCTCTTTGTCGTGTATAGATGTTAAAATACATGGTTGAAATTACTCTTCCTTTGAACAAGAGTAAACTAAAAAGATAAAGATCAATTATTGAAAAAACAAAAAAGACTTAAAATACAAAATAAATTGTTGTTGTTTTTTTGGGGTGAGAAGAAGAAAAAAGTCCTTCACATGATACAAAACTATTAATTCCACTTCATGACAAAATAAGTCAGAACAAATTGAAACATTCACAATGAGTTTCTAACAGACAAATGCTCACTAACACTTGATGTTAAAAAGATGAGACCTAAAATAAATCAGAAAAAAAGTCGAGTTGTGTCTTATTCTTTTCCTCTGTGCCCCCTGTGGAGAGGAGACGTACAGGGTGCAGAGCTGAAGGAAAAGAAGGAGCAGGAGGCTTGCTATTATTCTAATCCTCGGTTGTGTCTGGATGACCTTTGGAGGGATGATTGTTTCTCATTTAGGAGTGTGAGGTGTGATCTTCCCACCCGTTTGATCCCACTCACCTGACCTTTGTAAATTGGCTGTTAAGCATATCGCAGCTCGACCCTGATGCCTCACACATGGCCTGTCAATACACACAGGCCAAGCAGCCACACCCTCACCGATTTAGGCACTGACACACACACACACACACAGATAGTGCAGACACACATTTTTTTTATTTTTTAGAAAAGGTGCCTATGAATCCTGTTTTGTTCCTTGTTCTATTTAGTTCTCATAAAATGATTGCTATGATAATTAAGTGCATTCAAAAGTCAAACGATTATATCACACTGTATGCACACATTCTGGTTACAGAAAGATTTATATGCATATGTGGTCTATCAAAAGAGTAAGAAAAAAAAAAACATAATCAAATTGTCCATTGTGCCGATCACCTTTTCTTGGCTCGGTTAATGAGTGGCAGAGCTGAATGGCAGTGAGGTGATTTTTCCATCAGGCTGATGAGAGGAGAATTAAAGCCCACAGCTTGGGGTGCGCAGCACCATTACAGAAGGAAGAAGGTCTGAATTCATTTGGCCTGGCCACGATTCTAATTAACAACTCAATCCCACACAGAGAGAGAGGGGGAGAGAGAGAGAGACACAGACAGACAGTCAGACACAGAGACAGACAGACAGAGGGAGGGAGAGTGGATTGTATAGTGTGGAAGAATCTCTGTTCGGTAGAAATGTCAGAAGGATTGGTTCATCTTTAATCAAACACTGTGGATACACTTTAATTTTGCAACCTTTAAAACACCCTATTCTTTTCCTTTCTGTTTATCTTGGATTTTTAAACAACATCTTCTTTCACATCTTCTGTCCTCTGTCTATGCCTGAACTTCTCCTGCATCGTGTTGTCTGCTGCACTGAGCTCTGAATGTCCCGTAGTTCTCTAAAGCTATGGGCTTATTGGGGACATTTCCCTGGATTAAAAGGATGATTTCATTAGCCTCCACGGGTGTCAGGTTTCAATCTAGGGATTAAAATCCTGCAGATTATAGGCCAGGGCTATTCTCCAGCATCTCATTAATATCTAATAGCACGGTGAAATGTAATTTGGAAAGCTTGTCTTTCTGATTACTAAGCATATGTATGCTTTGCTCTTTAAGACCATAAATTGGGCTTTGAACACTGTCTCTGTCCCGGGTTTAGGCCTCATTCTGCAAGGCACGGTCACACAGTAGGCATCCCTGGCGCCAGACACAAGGCTGGAAGGTCAAACATGTGTAGCCATTTTTTTTCTGGCTGGAAGCAATGTTGATGAATTTCCACTAAATTACAAACTGAAAATGTTGTAATCACAAAGCTTTGTTGGAGTACTGAGAGGTCAAAGCACATCTCAGCTTCTTCTGGACTCAAGGGAGGGCTTGTTCTGGAGTCAGCAGCAGTAAAAATGCCTTCTTTACCTTCCTCTTCTTCTTCTTCTTCTTCTTCTTCTTCTTTGTCGTCTTTCCTTGCTGTCCCGTCAGCCTGCGTTGGCCTGGACCAGGTCCCCACAGAGCCCTGCTCTGAGCGTCGTGTGCCTCCTGTCAGTCAGAATGCCCCTCAGCAGCCTCCCTCTCTGATGAAGTATGGACAATGGAGAACAAGGTGGGCGCAAGGGGAGCCAGCCGACTTAATGAGCCAATTTCTCAGATAATAAGATTGGTGGATATGCTAATATTTCTACCTTAAGGAGATAATTATGATGTAGAAGATAGAATATTTTATCTTAAAGCGACAGTGTGCTGGTCCCAAACCTATCTGGGATTTTTTTTTCTTATGAAGGGTAGAGGAGGAGGAGGGAGGTGGTGGTTGTGGTGAAGGGGGGGGGGGGGGGGGGGGGGGGGGGGGGGGGGGGGGGGGGTGATGTTCGGTTTTCTGTTTGAGCTGTGGGACAGCAGAAAAACAATGCCAACAGAGCCTTGATGCTTTCAGTGTGTCGTGTGTTTTTTTTGGAGGCTGAGCCTTTGATCACGCTGAGCATTTGACACAGGGAGGAGAGGCAGGGGACTTTCAGCCTTCATAAATATTTATCTCATTACTGCAGGGCGAAAAATCACACAAGAAAGGATAAGGAGATATCAATTGATCTTTATTGTTAATTGACCCAAAAGTATACTCTTAAAAGCGAACAACAAAAACATTGTTCCTCGCTTTATTCTCCCGCTGTCCCCTCCCTCATGTGTCTTAGATCCTGATACAAACTTCGTCAACTTTTCTTTCCCCCATACATCCTCTGGCTTTTCTATTAGCTGTATTCGCTAGCTGGTAATTTTGTTTTTGTGTTTAACTTTCTTATCAACTCCATCCCCCCTTTTTCAATTCCCCAAATGGAGCACGCTCTACTACCTTGATGTGCATAACTAGAGGTTAAATGATAAAATGTGTTATTGAAATGTAGGCATGCTGATTATGGCTGTAGTTCGCAGCCCATTCTAAATAGCCAGGGGCAGCAAAGGGAGAGAAGGAGGCCTTGTGGGTTAACAGTTTAATAAAGAGGGAGGAAGAGAGAGAGAGATTGAGTGCTACTGGTCTAACTCTCTCTCTCTCCCTCTCTGTGCCCTGTGTTTCAGCGTTTTAATTAGGCCATAACAAGCTCAATCATGTAATTAAGAGCTCAGCTGGACCAGAAAACAAGTCAGCCATTAGCCCTCTGGCCCAGGATTACCCACAGCAGCTGCAAGTAGATCTAACACACAGATGTGAACTTGTGACAGATCCCAGAGATCACTCCTGTTCTACTTCTTCTGGAAAGTTTAGCTGTTTAAAATATTTAAACTCATCTAGTGCTAAAGCAGCTTGCACAAATATTATGACAAAAAAGTTTTGATATCAGCCAAGGTTTCAGCGTCAGATTAAACCTACACATACGCGTTTGACAGCATCCACACACACACACGCACGCACGCACACACACACTTCCCTAGACAGCATGCGTGCATGCACACACACACACACACACACACACACACACACACACACACACACGCACCTGTTTTTGTACTGAGAGAAATCTCCGCAGTGACAGGTATCCCCCCAGGTGTTTTATTTCACAGAAACACTTTATTTTCTTTGTTCCTAAAAAAGTGCAAAGTGAGAGTGACGGTACATTGGCCTTTTTTTTTTTTTTTTTTTTTTACAGAACACACACACATGCACACCCACAAACACACGCGTCTCTTTATCAGCCTGATGAATGTGAGCAGCTCCCTCACCTCCTCTCAGTGAGAGCTGCCTCCTTTTGTGCCTCCCTCCTGTGCCAGTCGATGCCTAATAGAATTCATGTATATGTAAAAGATCCGTGCATCCTATTATGTACAATAAACTGCTTGCTTTATCCACGGCAACACCTGGTGACAGCACACACCCTTTCCAAATCAAATTTATTTAGTTAGACCTCCATTCAAAGCCACTCATGTAAGCTATCATGTTACACTCTGATCTGAATAACTACAGGCGGGAATCTCATTCATTTCATATTCACAGCAGTGCCGCACACAGCCCCTCATACAGGCCCCGTATCAGCAAATTGTCAATTGTGGATGCTCTGCCGCGCAACATTACAATGCAAACAAGGTTAGTTTTCAAACAGCTGATTTGAATAAGCTCAACAAGGAAACATATCAGGCGGAGCTGCTTCAACGCTCTTTGTATTGCTGCCAGAAGAGAGAGGGGAGCTGAGGGAGAGGAAGGTGGAGGAGGAGGTGCAGGGGACACTTTTGCAGGCAGAGTGATGATGGCAAGATAGCAACTAGAGGAATGGCAGTTAATTTGAATATGGCACCTCAAGCCACAATGATCATTATCATCACCAATTCAAGGAAATAAATGAGAAGAGGGGGCTTCCAAAAATAGCTGTTCAGAGTCTTTTGTGCACATCAGGTAAAGGCCCAGTGGGGGGGAAGTGAGGTGGGGTGTACGCTTGCTCATTATCCAGGGCCGGGCTGAGGGAAACGGAGGGATCCAGAGAGAGAAATTGCATTAATGTGACCACGGACACTCTTTTCATAAGCACCCCCTTCCACCTCTCTCCCCACTCTCTCTCTCTCTCTCTCTCTCTCTCTCTCTCTCTCTCTCTCTCTCTCTTTCGGTCCCTCTCTTCCTCACTGTCTCTCGCCCCCACACTGTACACCCTGTTTAATTTGAGAGCCAGCAGGAGGTGATTTAGCCATGCTGCTGTCACCTGCAATGAGGCCAGAGATAGGGGTGGGAACAGATTGAAACTAGTGATGCTTGAGACCTTTACTTTCACACCCTTCCTCACCCCCTCCATCCTTTCCACTTTGTCACCTCTATCTCTCTATATTTCTTCATAAATGCTAATAGCACTCTTTAAATCCCCTTTCTTCTTCTCTGGACAGAACTTGTCAAATCCCTCTCATCCATTGCTTCTCCCATATCCTGTCCATAGTACCTTTCTGTGTCCTCACCTTCCTCCCTTGCATCCTTACCCATCTCTTCTGTCTGAGAGGGGAACAGAGATAGTGTTGGTGAGTCATCCCGCCAGTCGTTTGATTCATGCTGCTCCAGGGCTTTCATCTCCCCAGAGAAATTACCAGTCATTTTAATCGGACCCAAGTCTCTAATTTATTACACAACCATCATCCTGACACACACACACACACACACACACACACACACACACACACACACACACACAAACACGCGCCAGCAGTGGAAAAACCTCTCAGTCAGATAGCTGCCTTCACATAGTAACCTCCGTCTTTGGTGTCAAACGGCACTTAACATCCCTGTCAGTCACACATATTCAGAGGAGAGCTGAAGGAGAGAACAGGAGAGGGGGAGATAGGTGAGGCGAGGGGTGGTAGGAGTCTGAAGGGGGTATTTAGTCTGCAACTCATTTCTCATCACTTTTCCCACATTGTCTAGTTTTCCACTTAGTCCTCTCTTTTATTCCATCTGTTTCTATCTGTCAGCCTTCCTAAACGGGCTCTCAAATTTCACCATTAAATTCTCTCTTTTCTTTACCTTCTACTTCATAACTTGGTAAGCTAAATGTGTCAGGTTTGATGTTGAATAATTTGGGAAGAAGTTGCAATTGCATTCCCTAAGGGAGCCTCGTATTTACTTGTTCACTTTGATGGAGGATGTTTTCTCTCATGCTATAAGTGTACAAGATACAAACTGGGGTTATAGATTTCTGGAGAGGTAAAAAGAAATTCATTTCATGGGGTTTGCATAACAAAATGACTTTAAAAGTAGAAGGTTTTGACTCTGAGGATGACACAGTGCATCCAAACGTTAGTCCTTTGCACCAAAATGAATTTGCCTTAAGTGATTTGTGTTCTCCAGTACTTTCTTCGGATCTGAATTATATTTATGTTTTAGCTTCGAAAGTAGTCATGTTTAACAAATTAACCTTAAATGCACTTTATTTTATGCAAAAAAGTTTATCACAGCTGGTTAATATTAATTGTTTTAGATAAATGTTAATATATGTTTTATTTTGGAAATAAAAAAAGATGTGCGTTTTAGCACTGCTGATCTGGGAGGGAAATGTACCGCTGGCCTTTTTTGGCACCATCTCCCATGTCCCTCTATTGTATAGGTCACTACATTATTCCACCCGACCGTTATAGAGTTGAGAAGTAAGTGCCATAGAGGGATATACTCACAAACATTCACTCTCGTTTTACTGACTCCCTTGTGGTCAGAGTGGCTAAAGAGAACACAATATTCTTACTCTGGTAGAACTTTATAAAAAGAAGCAATTTATTTTATTTATTTATTTTTTTAATACATTTTATAAATGTCTGCTAGAATTAATTATGATTTCAAACTAAATACATATAATATACATGTTTACAACAGTATCTGGTTAATGTCATTCCGTACATTCACTGGCTGGAGAATTACAACTTTAAATACATTAAGATAAAGCTATTTGACAGTTTATCATACTTTATATTGCTGCTCCATTACATTTCAGATGTAAGTAACGTACTTATTTTGGATCAGCTCCAACATTTAAACATCTCAAGCTGTAAAATGTAACATATCAATGCAACTTCGATTTTGATTTTAAAATTTAAAATATTGAATTCAGGGCCTTGGTTCAACTTAATGCATGTTTTATTTTTGTATTTTTAACTGAGCATACACTTAACTGAGTTTAGGCTGTATATTGTAAAGATTCTTTACCTATATTTGTTTTGTGAAGAAACAATCTCGGGATAAATACATTTCAAATAATCATGCAGCGGTTTCCATCAAAAGTATATTCTCATATTTCTTCAGATCATTAATAGTTGGTCTGAGTAAAGTCCCCCTCTCCTGCTTTTTTTTTTCTCAAGATACGTCCAGAATGTCCTGATGTTATTGTTAGTATTACTATTATCATTATTATTAAGGAAATACTATAAAATAAAAACACATTTATTCTACTATAATTAGCATAAATGTTATACATTAAACAAAAAAGTCATCCTCAGTAAGAGAAGCTTACAGAGGGCAGAAAGATCTGCATGAATAGACAGTAACAAGATCACACTGCAGCTTCACTGACAACACAAACTAATTAAACACACATACACATACTCTTTCAGAAACACTCATACACACACACACACACACACACACACACACACACACACACACACACACACACACACACACACACACACACACACACACACACACACACACACACACACACACACACACACACACACACACACACACACACACACACACACGTGACCTCTCAGAGCTGAACAGCAGGTTAAATCCAAGGTGAAAACACTCAGCTCTGTGCTTGACGCTGTTTCTCTAATTACAGCCTTTTTTTAAAAATAAAAAGTAAACTTCAGTGCCCACTCACATATACAAACACACACATACACATAAGCTTGTGTTTATGACATAATGCTTGTTTATAGGTGCCAAAGGAAAGCAGCCATGCCAGTGTATGAAAGGTAGACAGGATTGTAACAGAGGGGGTGAGTGAAGGTGGGGGTCAGAGGATAGGGGAGGTGGTCACTGTGTTGAAGCAGGTTGGGACAGCAGGAGAGGCTTCTCTGGCTTTAATTGGCTCTTTACATGAAAGAGAGGTTCATGGTGTGTCACTCGTCCTTCCCATCCTCTTCCTCTTTCTCTCTTTCTCAGAAAGGGAGCTGGGATGGATCACTGATCAGGATTAATGACTATGACTTTTGTAGTCTCTCTTATCATTGTGCAGATGTTTCTCTTTTAGTCTGACATGTGGTAGAAAATTAAAAAAGAATAAATGTTTAGATGTAGAATTCATCATTATGGTGGTTTGATTTGAACACATGGATACTGATCGAAGAAAATAAAAAAAACAAACACCTCTTTTAAGTTTTGTCTTGCTTAAAAACCCCCCATCTCTCTCCTCTTTCTTCTTTGTCAACCTCCCTTTTTAGAGATTCCTGAAGGCAAGCCAAGGTGTACAGTTGACAGCAGGCTCTAGTGATTAAGTCTTTTCATTGGCTAATTAGCCCCTACAGCAGTTGCACACAGGCGAGGCAAACAAGGACCGACTCACCAGACGATCAAAGACACAGCCTGTCAGGAGGCTCAAACACTCCCTGTACCTGTGGGACAGTCACACACAGATACACACACGTTGTCGTACCTGTGGGACAGTCTCTCTCTTCCTGTCTCACGCACATACATACACACACATACACACACACACGCACACACACATTATGTTGCGTACCTGTGGGAGATTCCCCCGTGTCTATTCCTGAGTTTAAGTGGTACACACAGGGACACATTTTAGCACTGCGGCAGCACAAACACACTTTCTCTAAACACTTAATCAGCACTGAAAAGAGGCAGAGAGAAATAAGAGTGAGTGGGAAGGCCTGTTTGTTATCTCACAGTCTCCCCAAGAGAATATAGATTTGATCAAAACTATATAAAACTGCTGAGGGGGACTTTTGTCAGATTAGTAAAAAGCTAACTTATGATCTGATCCTGTAAAAAGCCGTGTCCCATTAATGTCAATTGAGGCATCCTACTGTAGTTGACAACAATATAAAATAACTGCACTGACTATGATCATGACTAACAATTATGTGAGAAAGTTACAAAGATAGAACTGTTGTTGTAGAGAAAATCACATCTGTGAGTGTTTTTTTGGTGTGTATTTTTGTTTACCCCCACATTTAGTGATCATATTCTAAATAATCAAAAAAGGCAACTGAGAGTAAAGGATAGATGGCTAATGCATGTATGTAATCATACAAACGCTTGTTGACTATTGTCTGAGAAATGAAAATATGTGTTTGAAAAGTTTATTTCAGATAAAAACAGTATAAACAAAAAAGGTTTTCTTTAAGGACAGTAGCATACAGCATATTTTTCACAGTGTCAGTCAAGTAACTTCTGACCAATTTTTTTATCTCTGCCGCTGAAAAATTGAGCTAATGCAGAACTGCAAGGCTAATATAGCCTCCATACATGGGCTTACTGCTCTACCAACTGAGCTAAACCAGCGTCCCTAACTGTCTGCTTTTTAAAGGTGGCCATTGAGTTTGGAAGGAAATAAGATTATCCATTAATTTAGTCAACTTTCAGCTTAAAGCATTTTTCTGCCCTCTCCTACTCTTCATATTTTCTAGTATTGTGCTCAAGGTTCTGGATGATGACATGTTTCTTGGGCAACTAAAAAGAATCGGGCTGACACACTATGTTTATGTATTTTTTAAACGGTACTATGTTACAGTTTCATTTGGCAGATTATTAAATTGCAGTAATATAACTCTGAGAGTAAGTAACTCACAAGCAAGAATCAAGAAAAGAAGAAACAACGTCATTAAGTAACAACAATCAGCTTTAAGTCTGATCAGACTCAGGAGCTGACAGACATAGAGATAATGTACACTGTGTAAAGGTTTTTTAAGTATCGCCATCATCAACAACAACAATCATCATCATCATCATCATCATAAAAAAAGAAGATGAGATCACC
Source organism: Symphodus melops (assembly GCF_947650265.1). Taxonomy (NCBI): domain Eukaryota; kingdom Metazoa; phylum Chordata; class Actinopteri; order Labriformes; family Labridae; genus Symphodus; species Symphodus melops. Next base: position 15,047,314 of record NC_136694.1, read on the forward strand.
AATCCCTCAATTATAAGGTCCTTAATAAATATTGGAGCAGTTGATGAGCCGTTGACATTTCTCAGTAGGCCACTGAGGCATGAGTTCTTTGTGCATTTTGCTTCAGAAATAATTTTGGGCATTTAAGCCACTTTGTATAAGGCTGCATAAGATGCTGGTCAATTGCCTCAATGTCATTAGTGACAAACTAATGGTTTCAAATTTTGATTATGAATGCTGTTGATGGACACCACAAAGGAAGGAGCACATGAGGTGCAGCAGCCTCGGCACTAGTCGCCAGCCCTGCAGCACTAAAGAACAGTAATGGTTCTAATTCCAATAAAGAGAAAATCCAAGGTCACACTGTGAACTTCCTCCCCATCAGAAGAGCACAGAGACTGGCTGGGAGAGTGCATAATATCCTCACAGCTATTTTTACCCTCAAATTAAAATCTATGACATGTTGAAATGACTGCAGTGTGCAAGAGGGGTATTCAAAGCAGACACTAATGACGCTTATTAATGGCGTGAATGAAGTCTTGACAGGTCGTGTGTCATTCTGCAGGCAATGCTCCACTGGCATAATGGCTAATGTAAGTGGGGATAATTATATATATTATACCCTGTCTTATGGTATTTTGGCAGGAGTATGAGGAGCTAGGCAGTTAAAGAGGAGAGTGAAAGCGCTTGTTCTTTTTGAGACAGAGATGTACATGTGTATGTTTGTGTGTGTGTGTGTGTGTGTGTGTGTGTGTGTGTGTGTGTGTGTGTGTGTGTGTGTGTGTGTGTGTGTGTGTGTGTGTGTGTGTGTGTGTGTGTTCCAGCATTGGTCCATGGGGTGACTAATAGTAAGACAACAGCACCAAACAGCGGTTGAGCAAGTTGCCTGTCTGAAAAGACAGGCAACAGATGATAAGCAGCGCTCAGAACATCTGTGTTGTGTTTCAGCGTTTTGTTCTAGCGACAACATGACGTTCAAAGTCACTGAGGCTTCAAATTGTATTAAACAAAAACAGACGTGGTTGCCTTTAGCACAGTAAAAGTAATACACATTGGGGAAGTGATTAAGTATGCACATGTGTATGATGTATTGTGGTTTGCATGATTTGTCCAAGGCGACTAGACAAGCAATAACCATTAAATCTGTGTAAGATGCTCTGAGCCTCATGGATCAAAAGAGAGAATTATGGGGGGAAAGCCTTGACGGAAACATTACATGTATTGAAAAAAGTGTGTATTTAAAAAAAGTATTTTTAGAAAATTCCTAATGTAATTAGAAATATTTTAATTTATTAATGAAACAGTTTTAAAACCTTAATAAAAACACCCATATAAGGAAAAAAACTAATGTAATCTTAATTAAATCTTTATTATTATTACCACCATGAGGGTTAAGGATATGTCCTGGTAATAAGGGGAAATTGAAAGACGAAGGAAATGAACAATATTTTTTCTTAGTGAAACAATGAATTTGCACAACAGTAGCTTTGAAAATGATTATTGTTGTTCTTATGTTTTCCATTCTTATGTTTAGCTCACTGCAGTACAGTAGAAAAAGATTTGATCAATACTGTACTCTTCTTTCTTCAGTTCAATTGAGAGCAAAAAGAAAACATTGTATATGAACACGCTAATGCATTTCAAGAGTGTATGTGAAGTTTTTAATAAATGCATCAATTAATAATCTTGGTGTGGTTAAAGTGAGACGTGACAGTGGTTGAAAGTTTACTGCGGTGCATGTATGTGGAAAGTCAGGGACAACTATGAGGGGCCGGTGGGAGTCGGGGATGTGTGATGGGCGGTGGGGGTGGCAGAGTGGATCTTGGTGGATCTCTTCTCTCTGTGATGTTTCCGGGAGAGAGCTGGCTAATTGGAGACCCGGCGGTTAAAAAAAAAAAAAAAAAACGTTCATTAATGCCTCTGCCTCTTGGTCCTCTTGCTCAAACACCTTGCCTCATTTATCTCTGTATTTACCGAACCACTCGCTCCACCCCCCCCCCCCCCCCATCCTCCAACACCCCCATTCCCAACACAGGACCCCTGAACACAGCAAAGGTTCATCATAGAATGAGGGAGAAAAGGAAGAAGGAGAGAACGTGGGGGAAGGCAGAGAGGGAGGGAAGATATAGAGGGAGAGAAAAAGGGTAACTTATGCTCAGTGGGAATTAACAAAGCACTTAGTAATTAAATCTAAATTGACATTCTGGTAATTAGCCTCTTGATTAGGAGCAATAACACAATTAGCCAACCAGTCTTTGCTAATTGTTAATTAGTATAAGCAAAGTTATTGTGTGTGTGGCAGAGGGAGGCATGTAAAAGAACAAATGTTAATCTGTCTCTCTTTCAACAGACGCGTCCCCATCCTTTATTTTCTCGCTGCCTCTCCATTGAGCTAGCAGGCAGGTTCATCGCCTTTCTCTTCACTGAAGCTGCATTCACAGGCAGCAGTCAGTAATTAGCTAAAAGTCTTATCGAGGATATCATCAGAGAAGAGGCTGAGCCGAGCTGGCACATCTCCATGTCTCTCTAAACCTTCGCCGAAAAACATTCCTCTTCCCAATGCCTGGGCTCGATGAGGTGTCATACAGGGGAGTTTTGTCTGAATAAAGATGTAATGTGGATTAAACACAATCATAAAAAAGGGGGGAAAAGAAGGCACGGTGCCGGAGATGAATCTTAAGGAGATGTAATTCATCTAAAAGGTTTTAGTTTATGAGGCAGAGGAACAGAACAGCTCATTAAAGGCTGGCAGAGGAGAGAGGACGCAGGAAAATAGATGAAGGGACAATAAAGATGTTCCAGGAAGTTGAATTTACATTAACCACAGGTGAAACAGGTGAAACATGGCTTAGTTTCAATTAAGATGGACTTAGCAGAACAATAACTTTCATTTACACAGGACTTCAAGGAAGTATGTAAGGGCTAACTCAAAGACTTTTCCAAAGACAGACGTGAAGAGAAAATCTCTTCCTTTTAACTATCCCTCCATCTTTTCACTCATCCGTTCATCTGTAAACCCAGCAGTTGCACTCCAGTAGTAAACATGGCCAACTGTTAATCTTCTGACTTGGCCAAATAGTGGATCCACTGGACAAGAGGTGAGAAGATACACACTAGTATCAGCAGCTCCACAATCATTCACATAAAGGAATACACACAGCGGCCTACAAAAATCAACCTGTGCACCGATAACCCTGCATGTTCCAATGTGTGTGTGTGTGCGCGCTTTTGTGTGTATGCCTGTGTGTGCGTGCAGCATGTACCCAGCTTCAGATTAGCTAGCTGGTCTCTCAACACAAATATTTGGCAGCAGGATGAGCTGTCTCAGGACGCACCGGAACATGAAATTAAGCAGGAAAGGTGGAGGTGCCAGCAGAGCTAAATCGAGCCTGTTGAGAGGAGAGGGGCACTGGGGAAAAAGGAGTTAGAGGTAGGGTAGCTGCATGGCGACATCCAGAACTCTCTCTGCTGCAAAGCGGGAAGATGAGCAAAAGAAAAGCTGTGCTTGCACTACATTTTTACAATTTAGTTTCTTGTAATGAAATTTGGGGATAAAAAAATACCAAAAAGTGTGTGTGTGTGTGTGTGTGTGTGTGTGATATAGGGTCTTTTCTGTAGAGGCTCATGCTGTGTCCCACCCACTGTGGCTCTAATTGGATCCTTATTACCAGGCCAGCCTCCATCCTAGGCATGATGGATTCATACCACGCAGAATTCCATTAATCATTCCTTATTCACAGTCCACTCCGACGAGAGGGCAAATTCATTTCTTGGCGCACCGAGCGGCCACCATAATGAATATTCATGAAAGGAAATTTGGGGTCAGGCCTAATAAGGGAGGTAATTTGTAATTTGCACTGTTCCCGATCGGGTCTTGTACGGCAGGTTAACCTATAGAAGAGGCAGAACAGACACCTGCACCCACACATTGGAACCCACACTTAAACATACTGTATTTTTACTCCCAACCTGCCGGGTGCCAGCAGGAGTCATGTACATATTCAGTCTCAGTTTTTGAACATTAGCCCAATATTAGTAAAATGACGAGCATCTCAGGCTGGATGTCATCTCACAAATGCATGCAAGATTGCCTCTCTAAAGTACAGCAGTATTTATTCTTTGACATTTTCATTATGAGAGCTTAAAATGCTCATGTGTTCTGTCCAGAAACTATGTACAGTTTGACTGGAAAAGAATTCAAGTCAAACTAACCGAAAAGAAAAATGTTCAGTCCAACCAACGCATCAGATTCAGTGAAGACTGTTAACATTTCTGCTGGAGCCCTACAGCTGAAAAAAACAAAGAATGAAAAATGGCCTTAATTTTTGCAAAATGTTGGATCCTTTCTTCCTGACCAAATAAGCCCTGTAGACTATTAAACACTTTGTGAGGAATCCCTTTTAAATAAAACAGCTGCTTTAAGACAAAAAAAAAAGACAAGCTTCACCGCACTGCTTTCACATCACAGCACTCTAACCCCCAAAAGCAGTTTGCTCGTCCTGAAATTATGCCCACCTGGCATCACTTAAAGTCACTTAATTAATAATTTATCAATACATTTGAAGTGATTAAAATTCATGACCAGAAAGTGTTTTTAAAATAGTGCCCTTGCACCCTAAGGGTGTCCAATCAGTGCGCTGCGTTTGTTAGATCAGGAAGGAATAATTAATTGTACCTGAATGTTTAGTGGGGTCAGGCAGTGGGAGCAGGATGCCTACGGTTCTGTATGTGTGTGTGTGTGTGTGTGTGTGTGTGTGTGTGTGTGTGTGTGTGTGTGCTTGCATGTGTGTATGTACAGATGAGGTAGGGGAGTGAGTTACAAGTACTCATTGACTTTGCACCACAAACCTTTGTAAATCTGTGGAAGCAGATGGACAGAATCATTCCTCTTGTGTTTGCTCTGTTTGTGCTACACATACTCAAAGACAACCACACAGACGCAACACTGATCAAGTAGTAGCCCGAAATTTTAACCTCCATCTGTCATCACCTTCTTTGTGTTACTGCCCTTTCTCTGTAAGAGCCATTATAAAGCATAATTTAGACATGATGTCAAAGACCTGTCATTTTTTTTCTCACCCTCTCTCTCACACACATTCACGCACACACTCACACATGCACACACACAAAGGAACACACGCAATCAACATGATTGACAGCTCTGACTGGGTCACAATAGGGGTTATGCAAAAGTGTGACACCTGTGCGTGTATACGTGGTCACACATACAGTATTCTGCAGATTAATATCTTATTTGTAATTATAATTTTATATATATATATATTGATATATTGATATATAGATAGATATAGATATATATTTGTGTTACACAAGTATCACAAGAAAAGGATTTCTTTGTTTCTATTTAAAAGTGTTGTTTTGTGAAACACATTTGGAAAAATTAAGTATGAACCATATTGTTACAGCTTTTGTTGAATTGGTTCGGAAGATTGAAAGTGATGAAGAGGAGGATACACTGTAAAAGAACAAGCTGTTACAAAAGGGGACACAGATCTGTAAAAACCTTTGCTGCTTACTAATGAAAGTGTTATCACTCACTTTTTTTTAAACTGAGTTTTTATATAGTTATTTTTGCTGTTTTCTTTAAGTTTAGAACATCAAGAAGCATCTAAATATATTCTGTCAAAATGTACACACAAATATAAAGACGTAGGCTGGAGCAGGGGGGAGCTGAATCGTCTCTGAAGACATTTCCTTGTGCCCCGCTAAGCTGAACACTGAGGGAACCAGAGGAGGGCAGAGGGGCAGCAAAGAAGTGCCTCGGCAAAGAGAGACAAGTGCTATTGAAGGTCTAAATAGGAAAGATGGTGTGTGTTGCTCTGGAGGTGAGCAGACGGGTCTGTGTTTCTCTGTCCTCTCATGTATAATACATCTCTCTCCGTTTCACCCCAAGGTTCACAAGCCCAGGGCCCCAGAGACCAACACAGTCTTTTAAAGATATGTGCTCACTTAATCACTGAAGAAAAAGGCCCCCAGAGCTAGCCTAATATTATAATTAATTAATTCAACCAAAAAGGGGTATTAAATTTCCTTCCTCTTAGGATATCAGCTGAATACATTGACCTTTGTGGAAATCGCCCTCTAATTCAAATCAGGCTTCTGAGCCGCTTATAGACTAAACTTGTTTCTTTTTCACATGCCGTCTTTTGGTTCACATTGTCCGTACGAGTTTGTGCAGATGATTCAGAAAGGTTCAAATGCAAGGGTGAGAGTGCAAAAGTGTCTATGTTGTGCCTCCATCTTGTGTCTTCCTAGATTTTTGGAAATCTGTTTTGTTTTCTTTGCAGATGAGCGTGTGTTGTCAGAAAATATATGAGTTTGTATGTGTGTGTGCAAAGGTGCCAGTGTTACTGATCCTGAGTTTTATCTCTCTGCTGTAACACAGAAAAGAACAGAAACTTTTCTTATTACCGGGGAGAGTGGTAGAATAGCAGGCAACTAAGTCTCTGTCTATCTCCGTCTCTCTCTCTCAGCGGTGTAGCTGACTCCCCAGTGTACTCTGGGTCTTCAGTAACTCTGACTGAAGTTCAGAGGGGTTAGGTAGTATACTCAGGAGGAAGAGGGGAGACAAGAGGAAGATGGGGAGGAGGGGTGGGGGGGTGGGTTAAGTAGGATTGGAACAGTGGCAGTTTTAAAACAGAACTTTAAATCTCCACCTACGAGAAAAGAGAGAGAGAGAGTACGAGGACAATGGCGTCATGTGGCGTGCCGTTATCTTCAGGTCTCTGAAAGGCGGCAGACGAGAGGATGAGAATAAAAAGAAGCTTGAAGAAGGGCATAAATGTGATAACAGCTGTAGGCTGTATAATCTACGCTGCTTTTCAGGGAGGTATGGAAGAAGAAAAAAAAGAAAGTCAAATCTTTTGCGACCTTCAGATTTTTAAGTTCAGCAAAGCAGCTTCTCGCTCACAACAACTCCAAAACGAAAATGGAAGAGGATTTGCAAGATGGATGGATGAACGGATGAACGGATGACTGGATTGGCGGAGAGAGAAACAAACACAGCAAAAGAACAAACAGATCTCAGGAGCTTAAGTTCAAATGAATCCTGTGCGACAGACCTTTAATTAGTAATCTTTCCAGTTTTTTTCGCGGGGATGCCAAGGGCGATGATATTGTCCATCATTTGAGGATCTAGTGTGAAAAAAACCTGAGATGAAGACATGTTGCAGAATTCATCACTCTCATTGCCTCTCCATCACCCACTGGAGGAAAGGATGGAGTGGTTAACCTTCAAAATGTGACAAATTCCATGTCAGAAGCATTATTTATCTTAATAATGATAAGCTTAATTTAGCACGCCCTCACCCAATCCTCAAAACCAAGAGATGCTACCTTACTAGTGCCTCGTCTTTGTCATAAAGAAGGCCTGACAACAGTTTGCCTTTTACATTCAAAGGCCTGCTTTTGGAACTTAGAGATGACACCATGTCTTAATTTTACAGAGGTTGCACTGCACGCTCTTCCTGTCAGCCGGTGACATTCACAGCAATTTCAAACAACATATTCATTTTCAGTGCGAAGAAATGTCAGCCAGGTCTTGTTTGTTTTCTGTCCTAACTGCGCTGTGAGGGTGTTGTGGACCACTAACTCCCCCTACTGGACAAGTAGTGCAAAGACACTCTTTGAGACACGAGAAATGACTGAAAGAAGCCAGAATATGCAGACTTCATTATTGAAATTCATCAATAAAGAAGTACTCAGAGATTATTTCAAATGTATTTTTCATGATGATGGTGGGTAAAAGTGAAGTTCAAGCTTTTTACAATATGCCTGATTCTGAACGTTATATACTCAGGCTTTTGCAAGTACACACACACTCACACCAAAAACACACTTTTCTCATCAACTATTTTAGTCTTTACAAAGTACACACACATATCTTCTACCTCCTCACTTTTCACTTTCCTTTCAGCAGTCTGAGCAAAGGCAATAAAGAACAGTAAAGAAAAAAAAAACCCAGCCAACCACGGCCGCACCTCTCATGCAACTCGTCTCTTCACCTCTACATACATGAAAAGCCTGGTCCTTCCATTGCCACAGTTAATGGTGCGGACATTATTCATCTCTCTAGCCAATTTGAGGTCCTTTTCTTTCAGGGATATAAAGGCATGAGGGGTTGAAGGGGAGTCTGCGAAGAGTATTAAATATGTAGAGGAAGATGGACAATGGTGCAGCCGAATAAAGAGGGGCAGGGGAGCTGGGAATGAAGAAAGACAGGAGGTGTTGAGACCGAGTTAGTTAGTGAGAGAATGTAAGGGAAAGAAAAAGAAATGAAGAAGCAGTCACCTTGACTGTATGATGGGAGTTTGTAACACCCAGTTTTTACCTTTCGGAGGGGTACCATATCTAGAATGTGTAACAGCATAAACTAAACATAATAATCAAGCTGAGATAAAAAACAAAAAACAACAACAATGATTTCTGTTTTTAGGTCTTTGAGTAAGAAAACAGATATATTATAAAGGAAATATTAGTGGCCCAAATACTGAGCGCTGGGAGACATCATAGCCATAGAAGATGATGATTTGCTGTTTGCAATGCTGACAAGCTTACAGGTCTCTTTTAACCAACACATGTTTTTCTCTCCTCACAGGTTATGTACATTATGCTATATAAGTTTTAAGTCTAATTGCTAATGCTAACTGCACAGGTTTAACATATAATTATGTTTACTCTTAGTCACATAGGGGCTGCTAAATCTTGTTTGGGGGATTATTGTATACAGAGGGGAGGGGGGACAGCGGGTGTGTATTGTAACTAATATCTTGTGTCCTGCCTGTCTGTATACTGCTACTGGATGCCTTGAATTTCCCTCGGGATCAATAAAGTATCTATCTATCTATCTATCTATCTATCTATCTATCTATCTATCTATCTATCTATCTAAGCTTTGCTCTCCAGGTTTTTAAAGAGAATGTCAAACTCCATAGTGTCTGGGATCAAGTAGTGCTAAAATGGCACAGGAGCAGTTAGGTCTTAGAAAATTAATTAATTTCTGAAATATATTTGAGAAATTTTGAGATATTAAGTTTCAGAGTTTCTCAAAAACTTTAGAACAAATGTAAATCCATACTGATGAATTATGGAGCTAAAATCAATGTAACATCATTTGGTCATCTTCATCAAAGGCTTTTTAATAGTAGGACATCCGCTTCTACAGGACTATGTATTCCTACAGAAGCCATAAAAAGTGTCTCCAATCTCCATCCATGTGGTAGAAGCCAGTATTTTTGGTATGACTTCCTGTCTTCTTGTCAGGGAGAATGTACGCTGAGTGGCCAGGTATGGAAGAGATCATAAAGTAGATGGTGATTGACGGCATCTTAATGGAGGAGGATGGATCAATAAGTAATATCAGCAGTTTTTAATTCAAGGCAACACACATAAACCTTTACCAACTTCACAATGTCACTCAGTGTTCATAAAAGTTTTCTCCACATCCCCTCGGACGAAAAGAGATAAATCCATCAAAAAGTCGTCTCAGTTTTATTGCCCACCCCTCCTTACTCTCTTCTCTCCCTCCTTTCATCCCCCCCTCATCTCCATTTTGATGTCTGTCTATTAGCAGAGGGTGAGGCCTTTCCTGCTCTCACATCCAGGGGCTAAATTAGCTCAATCAGCCCCCTTTCACCTCTCTTCCTTGGGCTTCAAACTGAGTGACACACTGCTCCCCTGAGAGGGAGGGAGGAGTCACACACACACACACACACACACACACACACACACACACACACACACACACACACACACACACACACACACACACACACACACACACACACACACACACACACACACACACACACACACACACACACACACACACACACACACACACACACACAGCAGCCTGAAAAAGAATATGACAGGACGGAGGAGAGGGGGACAGGTAGACCAAGAAGTTTTGGTGAGACGGAAGAAGGGTTGAAAAAACGGATCCATCGTCAGCTCCGAATTAAGTTTGTTGTTGAACTCGTAGAAAAAGCACTGATTGTTTTACTTCTCACCTCGGTGGAGGTCTAAATAAGGCTCTGAATGCCGTGCCAAACCCCTTCCAAGAGGCCCCACCATCAAAAAAAAGGGGTGATGAGTGTTTCTCAGTATCTCCCTTCACTACAAGCAATCAATGCCAGGGCCCAAGTCAGATGCCAACATCTCTTAAATTGCACATTCATGTTTGATTTGTCTCAACCTTTTCCCCCCTTTTCCTTTCCCTCTTACTAAACAGCCACCCAAGTATCTGTGGAAGTGCAAGGCACGCACTTCTGCTGTAGTAATAGCAGTGAGTGTATGTGTGTTGGGTTGGAGATGGGCGAAAAGGTGGTGATCGGAGTGAGCCATAAGATCTACTCTTTGCAGCTCTACAGGGATTTATTAGACCAGGGAGTACATTAGCATCATAAAGAGCCTGGAGAATGGGCCTGTGGATGGGCTGCAGACACCACCACTACACTTAAACATGCTCTGCGGCATCACTCTGCGTGTGTGTGAATGTGTGCGGATGAGGAATAAGATTACCCCGATTTAAACTTATGAAAGGCTGTTAAATGCTTTATGGATCATCCTGAAGCAGTCCTCAGCTAATATATCAGGACATGATGGAAAGAGCTGCAGAGGAGAAATAAAAGAGGTAAGAAAAGGAAGGAAGCAGGATACATTTGAAAGCCACTACAATGGAGAAAACAGGATACAATTCTCAAATAGTTAATTTTGTTCATCAAAACCTGTACATATCCTTGTTTAAGATTTGCACTTGAAATGCTGTTTTTTTCATGGTTGTAACTCGGTCAGGGCAAATAAGGCAATCGATATACGGTACTCGACAGTTCGTGTAATTTCGGCACAAAAATAGAACCCAAAGTGTCCCACAACTGTTCTATCGATTGTGAACAAACACAAAAAAACAGTGCGTTGTTAGGAGTACTGAGAGGGAGTTACTTTTCACAGCAGCTCAGTTTTTTATGTGATAGTAGCGTCACAAACGCCAGTTGGAGACGTGCTTTAAATGTGAAGTGCTCTGCTGCCCCCTGGTGGGAAGTTCAGGCAACAATTAGTACCAGGTTTATTTATCTCCAGCCTGTTTTGCCTACAAATATTGGAGACAAAAGTTTAAAAAACAAACAAACCCTATTTTCTTATATCAACTGTCCAACACTCGATTTAACAGTTGAAATCCACTCTCCCTCATACAACACATTTTCCATTTATCCTTTTGTTTTGCTTTTTAAATGCAGTGTTACATTTTTATTTTTTTAGACGCTGTGTTTTGTTTTTAAGACTTAAACAAAAATGTGACGTGCACTAAACCTAAAATTGTAAAAATAAATGAAGCAAAAAGGTTTTAGTTAAGCATAGATAAATACTCAAGTTGAAATAACCAGTTTTCCCTGATGTCTATATATCATATTGACACTTACCTTAAACTATAATTAAGATGAAATATCAAAACAAACATTGAATGGAGCAAGACTTAAAACTAGCCTGGACCATGTTACGGTTTAATATAACAATATAAAAACACACATACATACGCTTGCACCTGCACATACTGCACATTAGCTGTGAAGAAACACCAGAAGTCGGTGAATGGATTTTGATAAAATATTTTATAATCTCAATAAAATCAGAACTACTTTTCCCTGTGTATTTTGATCTGCAGAGCGCCCTCTAGTGAAAGAGAAGAGGAGGCCTGAGTAGCTCTTTGGAGTGTCGGCTGGGTGACAGTACAACAACAGTCAATCTGGGGTTGATTTGGAAAAAAGGCACAACACTGGCAGACTGACAGAGACACAGACGCACGGACAGAAACAAAAGCAAAGTCAGTGCTACAAGGCTATAACAATCACAACTCCCTGGCTCAGATTTAATTTGAAGACAGTAGTCATTCAGTCTCCATGGACACCTACTGTACGTCAAGAGAGGGAAAGTTGTATTCTGTTGCAGTTGGACCAAAACCTCTGGTAAAGCTTACATTCATGTATAATGGGAAATTTGAATTCAGTAAAATGAAATGATCAACTTTCATCTATGTCTGGCTCCAAGTGAAATCACAGAGAAAAATAAAATCCCAATAATATAAAAATTGCATCAAAAATGTACATGATCTCTTCATCTCTGCATGGAGCTGAAATTTTAACGTTCATGTCTCCCTGCTCCTTGAATAATAAAACGTCAGTGGCTTTAATGCATTATAGTGTGCTTATTGAAGATGTCTCTGAGAAAAAAAAGGTAAAAATTAGAACTAAAAGAAACACAGATAAAACACATTTAAGTGGCATAAAACATTTGAAATACATCTTATTCCACAAATTCGTCCATGAACAAAGTTAAAACAATAACATAGTTTCCAGTGCTTTTGGAGATAAAATAAAACAAACTATAGGAAAGAAAACAACCAATTCTTTTAATCAAAAAAAAGAAAAAAAAAACAAAACACCATAATTTTTTTTCTACCTTTATCGTTACTGATCAAGAGATATATCAATTCAAGGCTGAACCTTGAGTGACCAACTTCCACCTGCCCTGCCCAAGTGAAGACTGCAACCAATGGGATGACATGTTTCCTTTGCTGAAGGTGAACAGCAGACCTGAGATCAGCCTCTGCAGCTGGCAATCGATTCATCAGAGGGGAAAGAGACAGGCTGACTTAAAAAATAGATTCAAGGCAGCACTGTTTGTTTTGAACTGTAGGTATCTGAGCGCCATAAAGCCTATTTGTGTACAACTTGCACGTTTAATGAGTTGTTTGTGAACCGAGTCAGAGCGTGAGCTAAGTGTGTGCAAATGCTGTGCTCTTAACAGTGAACATTACCCGACACCTTCTGTGAACTGAGACTAAGATTAAACCCTGTCACTTTAAATTCCATTCACTTGAGCAAGGGCCTAAAAATGTCAACAAGTAAAACGATTTAAAGCTCCTTTGGATTGCGTCACATTTTGGCACCCCCTGTGTATCTCCTGTACATGTGTTAGTGACATTTGCTGCTGAAAATCTCACCCGGCTTTCTTTTAACAGTCCCTCGTGTCACTACCTGTGAATGTTTGTAAAATTTATTTAAAAAAAAGGTTGTTTCTGTCTGTGGCAATGGTTACAAGCATTAAAAATATATAAATGTTCAGTCTTGTTGGCTTTTGTAGGTCACTTAAATAGATTTTTGTCTGTTTACCAACTAGCTATAAACTCCTTTTTTTAAGGTATAGAGGTAAACTCTAAAGCGTTGAGAGGGGGTAATTGAAAGTGATTTTGAAGTCTAATGCCCTGTCATGACTGCTGACCTATGAAAACATGCCTTTGAAGAGCAGCAGCTGCAAAATAGAAAGGCACATTGATAGAGGTTGAGTCTGACAAACTCAGGTTAAAATCTGCTATTGCATAAAAATGACCCTGCTTGTGTGTTTAATTACAGTACCTGAGTATTTTGACAACTATAGCATGGTTTACTCTACTCTCTCACATGATTTAACACACCTGTGAAGTGTATTCGTCTGATACGCGTCTTGACAATATCCAGTGTTAAAGACATAAGATTCAGGGACAGCACTGTGTGTAAGGACTTGTGTTTGAAAGCTGGATTATCTTTTCATCCATGGAGTTTTAAAATGTTTCTCAAACGTGGACACTTAAAGAAAACCTTTCAGCTTAGCAGGCTAACATAGATCTTTGTCAAACAGTTAGCGCTGGAGGCAAACGTAAACTGTGGAATAACAGCATGTGCAACAGAACAATGAGACTGGACTGCATCCCCTTAAGATGAATTATGCATGCAAGATCATGAAGGTTTTTTTCCATTTTATTCACTATCTTTGGTTCAATCATTTATGGTTGCTAAAAGAGGCTGATGTAAGGAGAAAATAACTTGTCCTCTATCGACTCAGACAATGTACTCGGTTTGTCCTTGTATCTGATAACTTCAATCTAATTAACTGCTGGTTTTGTCCCTTGTTCAATTATGATTCAGAGGCACCTTTATGGAAACGAGGCCAAGTGTGCTCTATAACTCCTGACCTGGCAGTGTGAGTTCAGCCCTTGTAAATGCTCAGTCTGTTGGGCAACATGCCAAGTTTGTCTCACATGCACTTGTGTATAAGTGTGTGCATCAGAAACGTTTGTTCTCTACAATTTCTTTACTGTGTTGGTGTTGTATCTTGGGATATATGTACCAATGAGTGTTTCTGAATGTGTGTTCTGGGTGGATGATGTCATTCCTTACTGTGGTTTGTGCTGTGTGTCGTGTGCTTTTATGTTGTTGTTTTTTTTTTTTCCTGCGACCTCTGTGAAACCTCTGCATGTGATCATGTGAGTGATTCTGTGTGTGTCTACAGTACGTCTCCATCTTCTATGCTGAAGCTTGATCTGCGGCTGGAGTCGACAGATTCCTCGGGAGACATTGCCGAAACAAGCAGCGGGTCTCCTCCCATGGGGGACAGGGGCTCGTCCATCATGAGGAAGCCCAGTTCACCTCTCTTCCCCTGGACATCCAGGCCACCCAGGTCGACGAGCCCCGACATGCCATCTGAGAAGCCGGGGATCCCGTCACACAAGTCCAGAGACTGGGCAAAGTCAAAGGGTTGGGAGCTGCCCACAGACGGGTACTGGATGGGTAACTGAGGCTGCAGGTGTTGGGGGAGCGGTGGCAGCTGGCGGTGCTGATGCTGATGCTGAGCCTGGTTTTGGTGGTGGAGGTGGTTCTGTGGGAGGAAGTGGTGATGCTGCTGGGCCTGAGGCTGAGCCTGGTTCTGGACTAAGTGCTGGGGCTGATGGTGGACTTGGGGGTGAGAGAGGTTGTCCTCTGGGCTGGTCTCTTGTTTTACGTAAGAAGCCATCAGGTCATTAGGGTTCAGGCCAGAGGGGGAGTTGTTGGGGAGGCCATGCAGACGGGCCTGCATTTCCAACTCCTATGAACAGTGGGTGAAATGAGGGAAGCTTCATCATACACTAGATTTTATGTGAATGTGATACTCTCAATATCTCGTAACCTCTTTTTATACAGGGAGTTAATAAGAAAATGACATTTCTTTTCTGAATGCTGCTGCCAGAGTCTTGATAAAAATCTGTTAAATATAAGGTTTAGGGTTCAAAGGTTTTTTATTTAAGATACTTGTGTTTTTGTGACATATACTGTACCTCTGTGCTCAATTGAAGTAAAAATAAAAACAAATAAAATACAGTGCAATATAAGAAAATAAAATACAATGAAGGTTTTAGCATAAGTTATAATTAAGTTATGGTTATGGCTAATTTACATGTGTAATAATTATAAAATCAATGTGCAATAGTTGTGAATGAAGAGTATTATAACAGATATAAGTTAAGACTTCATTGACAGGTAGATGTACACATGTTGACATTCAATGTGGCTGGGTTTAAAGTGGTCAGAGTGCAGAGTTCAGGGCTCTAATTGCCGCCGGGGAAAAACTGTTCCTCATCCTACATACAGATTCAGCACTGTGCAACAAATTATATATATTTTTTAAGTTCTTCAACTTGTTTATAAAACTTTGAAAGAATAGTGTCTCCCATACCTGAAAGAGTGTTTCTTTCTTTTTATGCTCCAGCTCACTAAGGCTCTTTATTATTCTCTTTTAAATATTCTGGCAAAAAAAAGCCTTCTGTGTGTGCGACTACAAACTGAGGACAAAGTGTCCCTGGATAAAAGTCCGGCAAACACTCTAGAAGTAGGAGCCAGTGATTTAATAAAAAAACAATAAGAGTATATTCTCTTATTTAACATTTAACAGATTTTAATTGACTGTTTAATGATATTTCAGTGTTTTATTGTTTGTACTGATGCCATCTTGTCTTGTTTTTTTGTGTATATGTTCTGTATACTGAGGTTACATTTACTGCGTGTGTTTTTGTGTTACCTGAATGCGTAGCATCAGCTGTTTGTTAGTCATTTCCATCCTTTTGAAGTTGTTCTCCACCTCTCTGGTCCTCTGCACGTCCTTCTGCATGCGTTTGATATACTCGACAGACGCCCGCAGAATAGTGCCTTTGTTCCAGCGCACGTCACTATGCACACAGTGAAGGACAAAAGCAATTTACACAAATAAGTAACGGGCAGTAGGTGATTCAATTCAAAGGTGCCATCCTCATTCAAACTGCGAAAGCAACTCACAGGTCGTTGGTTTTGGGGATCATGGTGCCCAGCTCTTTGATACGATCATTGATGTTGAATCGCCTCCTCCTCTCGACTGTGGCGGAGGAAAGTAGAGACAAAATGGAGATCAAATAGAAGGCAAAGGACAATACATGAAGAAACAGAAAACTTGAATTATGTGAAGCATTTGAAAAAAGACTGGCACACACTTCATACATACAGCGAGGAATAAGTGATACAAGCACTCACACACAGTCACAGGCAATTACACGCAAGTGCCAGAACAGCAGAAATGAACAAGTTAACCATCCACCAGGATTTGAACCATGTCAGCTAAATCAGTGCACGGTTGTATAAAACTGTTTTTTTGCAAGAGAGAGATTATGGTGTGTGGTAATGTGTATATGTGAGCTAAGTGTAAGTGAGGGCATATGTTTTTGTTTTTTTTAAAGCAATCCACAAAAGAGAAGAAGAGACGGGGTTGACTATTAGGTCAAAGAGCATGCAGAGGTTAAGACTCACTCAGATTGTGGTTGTCTTTCTTCTGTCTCTCCTTGGCCATAGCACGGGCTTCTGCATCTTTGCAAAAACAAAAAGTGATTAACTAACATCCGAGACGGCGACTGTGCAAAAGGAAACAGATTCACAGCGTTACCAACCTCTCATCGCCAAATATTACCAGAGTAAATTGTGAGCAAAGGTTTCAGTCTTTAAAATCATTTTGTAACATGATCAAAGTTAGACTGAGTTCAGATGGATTTGACGTCTCCCAGCTATTAAAATGTGATGATAAAGTGGAAAACTATTGACTTTCGCACCTGACAGTTCTCGTTTAATGGTCAGGTTGGCAGGACAGGAGTTACTGGTCATAGCTACAGTTGGTCCCTTCATCCCAGGACCTGTATACACATCCAGGTGACTGCTGGACAGGGGGAGCTGGGAAGTGAGCACACACAAGTCAGACATGCAGTACATACAGCAACCTGCTCATAAAGAGAACAGACACTTGACTCCCATGGAAATAACATTCACTTTTCTATTTCAGCTCTAAACAACTGTACAGTAGCTGTACAGATGATCTACTGAAAGACAGTTAGAAAGCCTAACAAAAGCTTCTCAAATTCACTCGCATGTTTGGAAGAAAAACTCGTCAAAGTAAAAAGACAACTAAAAAGGTTATTATTGACACAACAGCTTTAAGCATCTTCCATAAGGTGCATTTTAACCCAATGTTGTGTCACATGTTTGCGAGTGTCTATGACAGGAATGACTGACAGAACTTAATAAAATGTAAAGGTAAATTCTAACAAGGTAATTCAACCTCGGGTCACACTGACTGTTAAATTGATCATATTTCTCTCTCTTTCCTCGATGACTCATTTACAGCTTCCAACACCTTTTTAAGTAGCTTCAATAAAGTCAGTGTTCGTGTTTAGTGTGCTGCAAAGTAAAGATGGGACTCGCAGCAGGAGATAATGCAACAACATCACACTTACTATAGGAAGAGCTTGCCAAACACAAAGCAATGATTGACAATTTCATCCTATCTTTATGACCGCTCTTTATGGCTTTATTCTCTCCTCTGCCTTCTCCTTCTCCTGAACTTGCACTATGGCTTGCTCTCCAAAATCTTTCGCACTTTAGACATTGTATAAGAGCTGTAATTTAGTTTTGTACGGACTCCTAAAAAGTCTCGATTTCCTTTTAATTGTACCGTATAGTTTGAGTCATAAGAGCACTTTTTTGCTGCCTGTTGCCAATCATGTCGTACTCCCTGCAGGGACAGCAAATGTGCTGTTGCTAATGAGGCCTGGAAGATAAAGAACTTCAAGGAACAGATACCTTATCTGCTGGCTACTGTGTGAGCTGTGAGATCAAACACACTTACGCACTCAAAAACACGTGAACTTTTGTATGTAAATGATATGCCCTGTTAAAAGTGTCACAGAAGATCTCAAGAACAGAGAAGTTCAAATCACCACTCAGGGTGGAGGACGTTTTTTATGTCAGAAGCCATTGTTCAAATTCTGTTCACATTGTCTTGTATCAGCTGATTGTTACTTGTGTGTTCAACGGTTCATATCACATCTTAATGTGATCACCACATTCAAACAAAAATAGATTCAGATTAGGTTGGTGATTTTATCGTTTTTTTGAAGTGCCATCTGAAAAGTCATCATTCATTCGAGGAACAACAATCACCGATTTAACAGCGTTCAATTGTAAACGGAAAACGTTGAAGTTTGAAACACATGTAACTCCCTCGTTTTGCAACAACCTCCCCTGTCCTGAGCACACAGGCAGCTCTGATAACGGCTCATCTCACTCAATTAAACAACAAAGCATGACTGCGACTCAGTTTAACCATCCAACTGAGACACTAACAGTTCACTAGTGCCTGGTATTCAGTGGTGCTTTTACTAAACTTTGAGATTCCAAGAATTCCACAGAGTTTGCCGCTTTAATCCCCATCAGGATTAGAAGGTGAATTTAACTCACTGCTCTGTCAGTTTAGGAATACGTCAATGAGTTTACATTCTATCACATTTTACACAAAAAAAACCATCCATCCATATATAAAACAACAGCACAAATCATGTTGAATATATTTTTCTCAGCATCTGTTACACTGTCTCACAATACTGCACTATTGATTTCATCTGTGGGGATTTTTTTTTCTCTCAGTCAATTCTGTGCATGCTCAACACACTGATCCTACTGAGGGTTGATCAATCACCTAATCTAATCAATCAGTGTGATGTACAAGTACACACACAGACACACACACACACACACACACACACCAAGTCATATAGATGACCACACAATGAGCTGATCCTGCACTGGTCAAGACCTGCTACTATCTCTACAATAATTGCACTGTGAACTCTAACAGTTAAAAATCCTACCCGACAAGAGTGTCGGAGTTTGGTTAGGTCCCTGAGAACAACAAATCCAAAGCACAAATATAAACTATTCTAAAAATTAAAACCCCTCACCCTCCCCACTGCCCACATTCTATAATCAGGGACCTGAGGTTGGGAGTTAGAGCAGTCACTGCATCTGTCAAAAGCGTGCTTCATTCTGAGCAAAAAGCTAAACGAAAACTAAAAAAAAAAAAGTCATACTTAACAGTCCGACAAACAACAGTGCTTCGGTGTCTTACCAGCTGAATCTGTTCTCCTTCAATAACTTCCACAATGGCATAGGTCTTGTTCATCTCCTTCATCTTCTACTTCTGCCCCCACTAGGCCAGTGCTCTCTCTCTTCTTCTTCTCTCTCTCTCTCTCCCTCTCTCGTTCAGTCACCAGCAGCACACACAGCTCCTCTCTGCGGCACCGATGCCCCCGTCCTGTGAGACTGACCTGGCCTGTACCGATCCTGTCTTTCTTCTACCTCCGCTCCCCTCCAAACAAGAGTGAACTTTCCCCTAACTGGACTTTCAGCCTGTTTTCCCCTTGCACAAATTGCACTCATCCCCCTCTTCCCTCCTCCCATCTCTCCCCCCCCTCCTTCTCCCCCCCCCTCCCTCTCTGGATGTCTTGTAAACAAGTTGAACTCTAACTGCTGGCAGTTTAATTGTTAATTTTCTGAGTTGGTTGCCTTCAACACAAAGCCCAGCACAGTCCTAATCTGCCATGTCTTTCCTGCAGTTTCAAACTACATCCAGCCTCGTTAAGGGATGGAATGTGAAGTGATTGAGTCAATTATACACTCTAGCATGTGCACATGTAAGTTCCTCTGTGTATACGGCTGCAAAAAGACACAACCTATTGCCTCCACTGGGATATGTAAGGAAAGTAACAACCATTATGATGGCTTTTCTTTGTCAGAAAAACATGGACCTCAAACATGTATTGCACATGTAGCAGTTTAGCACGACTGACAACTGTTCAACCAATATTCATACTATCAGCAGCAAAGACAAAGTAAAAGGATGAATAAATTATGGGACAAGACAGAGGAAGTCTGAACAAATACGGGATGTGTGCTTCAATCAACTTAAAGTCTCACCTCACTTATTTTTAACTCTAAACAAAAAAACCTGCAGAGGATAGATCACTAAAAAAAGTTTGTATGTCCAGTGGAATTACTTTTATTTACCTTTTTTAGGGCTGTACAATCTGATGACACATCAGCCTTGGTTTATGAAAACTCCAAAATAAGAACACTTTTTAACTTAAAAAATGTTTGAAAGTATTTTTAATAAGCATAACTCAAATATGTAACATGTAAAAAGGAGTCTGTAAGCAGCATGACCAGCTATATCAAAGAAAGGACACATGAAGGATTGCTGAATTTACAACTTTTTGGTGGGTTGGTTTTGACTTACTGTGTTTGGCATCTGGATAGGGTCTATGTATGCTTGAATATCATCATAATTGGACTGCATGCTGATGATATCTTCAATGACCTCATCCATCTGGGGGAAAAAGGAAGGGGGGGGGATTACCGTGACAATTCTTTAACAACTTTTTAAAAGACAAAAACTGTATCAAACTTTTGTTAATGCAAAACAGAGAGGAGCCTTTAACTACTCTGATGTATAAATAAGCATCTAAAACCTGTTAGTGTTTAAACCTCCTGGTAATCACGCTTGCATGAGCATGCTTCACTCAAAAGAAGACTTTAAAGGATGAACCCTATGTTATGGAGGCTAACTAGTCAAACATTTGTCCTCGAAGAAACAAAATGAAGAGAAGAGTTGAGACAGGAGGAGGAGGAGGAGGAGGAGGAGAGTTGGTCAAAGGCTGTCAGGTTCAAAGGGCCCTTACATACTGCTGTCACTTGTAAAGCTGTAATGAGTCTTGCAAGGCCATAATGGAGCATTTAAATTCCAATGATAGTTATTGTCAGTTAGTCAACACATTCATCTCCTCACCTTCTTTGCACACAACACATTAACAGCGAAAAAATGTCAAGCACCAAACCTTCCGACCAAAGAGCACTTAAATGACTATCATGCTTTCATAAACTGTGGAGATAATGTCACTTTCGGGGTAATATTCAATCCTAGTAGTTTTATACAGGAGTGTAATTAAGTCATATTTAAGGGATATTTTTTCAGGCTAGTGCTTGTTTATTGTTCTTTACAACAGAAGTTGGAATAAATGTTTAGATGTTTATGTTTATATGCAATCTGCCCACACTTGAAGGCGCATACCTCTTTCTCTTGGCTGGAGCCGATGTTGAGCATGGCCATGGGGCTGTTGGGGGCGCTGTTTCCCGACATGAGCTGCTCGGTGCGCATGTGTGGAGAGTGGAGGGGTGGGGGTGCAGATGCTGAACCGCCTTGGGGTACCATGTTTGGCGGAGGAGAGGGCGGCACCAGACCTGCTACTGCGTGGACCGTCTACAGAGAGAGAGGGAGAGAGAGAGAGAGAGAGAGAGAGAGAAAGAGAGAGGAGGAGAGAGGTGATGACGTTATTGATGGAGAACTCACACAAACAAACATATAGCTTCACTATGGATTGTTCAACAAACCAGACAAAACAGACAAGACCGGTCAAATGCACATGGGCTTTATTTGATAAGAGACAGGCAGCACAAATATACAGTTCAGAGTAAAGGCTGCTATCAGAAGGTACCTGCTTGGTGGCAAAGGTGGTGGACAGGTATTCTTTCACCTGTTGCTTCCGAGACTGACGGATGTGGTAGTCTGTAGGATTTTCCAGGTGGGTCTCTACCTGCAGTGACAAATGAAAGTAAAAGGATGTGTGAACAATCTTGCACATCAGGGCGCTGGGCAGCACTCAAGGTTATATCAACCGTACTGACTTCAGCCTTTTGCTGCATGTCAACCCTGATCTCTCTTCCCAACATGTGCTGTCTCTCTTCAGCTGTCTTATCAAGCAAAGGCAACACCGTGTATTTACACTGTTCAGATCCTTCTGATGAGTCTTTTGGGAGGGCAGTACAAGTAGGTTTGCATGTTTTATAGTGGTAAGTTAGAGTTGTTTAGAGACACAAACTGAGTCAGAACATTTTATTGAAAGCTTTTGTCTCAACACGAGTGGAATTAATGCAAGTTAAAAGTACCATTAGCAACATAAACGTATATATATATAAACCAGATTAAAAAAAAGAGATGCATCTGAAGTGCAACTCCAACAGGACATAAGAGAGTGGCTGCATATGCTTTAAGTGAAAATAACACATTTAACAATTGTTGTTTTACAGTTATCATAACGCACCCAATGATTTAAGTTTGTTTACTGCAATGACTCAAGCACCATAAGAAAACACAAGAGTTATCAAAATATCCCTCAACATGATCTAAACTACATTTACATACTGTTAAGTGTGTTGTAAACGCTTGTGAGGTCAGCATGGCTTAAGACTTGTATTGAAATCACACTTTACACTGAGTATGCACTTAAGATGTATATCCTTTTACTTTGATGGAATCCAGACACGGGTCCATGCAGTCAATAGAAATGCCTCAGAGTCATTTAAAGGGACACACACTCTGAAACGGTGTGTTTGGTTCTGAGAGAGCTGGTTTCTGCGGAGTCACAAACCTCCTCTGGTACTTCATGTATGTTATATTTTGACTAAAACACAGCACACATGTTTTATTTAGACCACATGGGACTGTTTGAAAAGGGGAATAATATGCCCTCTTTAAACCACGGGAAGTTCTAGAAACTCCAAAAAATACATTTGAAACACTGTGCTGCTTTGAACATGTTACTGCAGCATATCTTGTCTGTTTGGATAAACACACAGGATTTGTCAGCTCTACATGTCAGAGCCTTAAGAGCCTGATGAACAAATATTCAGTCAAAACTGTTTGGTCTAGAGTTGTCAGCACAGATGAAGTTGAAAGAAACAGCTCAAATGGTTGACAGGCTCAGAGACACTGTTGGACATTTCATCTTATCTTCTTCATGAATGGAAAAGACACTGACAACTCCTCACACTCCCACATGCATGCACACAGAGTACACTGTCAATACAGCAAATTGCTCCACACACAAACATATTCACAGTTTGACATACTGTAGGCCAACACAAACATGCACATAATGGAGTGTTGCACAAACCCATTGCACACAAAAACACACCATCAAAGATAAGGACATACACAAGCATCTTAGGAATCAGGCAAAATGTCACTTCAGCTTTATCTGTCCATGTCTGACTGAGACTATCTACATCGCTCCTGTCTGTCCTATCACACTACATGTCAAACCTCCTCTAATCTCCTCGTCTTCCTCCCCCTCTCCCTCCCTACCTGCTTGCTGCTCCACCACATTTTTCTCTCTGCCTTTTATTTAATCTTCAAATCTGTCCCTGATTTCCCCCAGTGTGATGGAGCTGAATTCCCCATTAAAAAAACCCACCTCATCTCTCACTCCAGCCAATTCCCTAAAGATCTTGTAATAGCTTTGGCTTAGTGCTGTGTTTTTATGTTGTCATTTGGACCAGAAGCGAATGGCAGAGATTTGAGCATACCTATTATGTTATTTCCAAAAAAACCCTCCAATTACTTCCTTCTTAAGCCATTGTCAGATTATACATCAGTCACAATCAAAGACACTGACTGCATTCACACTGTGATTTACTTTAGAGTGCTAACACAAAGACCTTTTAGCTCATCAAATTGAAATACAATTTTTTTGAAAAAAGCAATCTGAACCCTTGACTCAGAGATGTATTCTTGGCCTATTGAGGGAATTCAGAGGTAAGAAGAAAAAAAAAAAAGGTGATCATGAAAATAACTATGTAGCAGCCCTACTGACCTTGAGAACTTCAACAGGGACCTGCATGCTTTGGAAATGCTGTGGGGTGCTGATAGCTGGGGTTGGTGCAGGCAGCCCAGCCATGCGCTGCTGCATGTACTGCAGGGCTGCATTGTGCTGCTGCTGCTGCTGCTGCTGCTGTAGCTGCTGCTGCCTCTCACGCTGCTCCTCTTGCTGCAACTGGTCTCGCATCAGCTGGGGACATGGATGAAAAAGCACACACATAGTATAGTCATTAAAACATTCAGACTGGGGGGGATGCTTCTTTTAGCTTAATACTTTTCAAAAGAGTGGGCACTGGCAGCTTGTTAGCGGTGACTCACTCACATATTTATTGACCCCATTAAGGAAAGTCTGTAGCCTGTACAGTAAATATATTTAAATATCTAAGGTTCATTGTATGACCAACATTATCAGTGGAGAATTGTTTGCTGCCTGTAGGCCCTTCAAATAAGTGACAGATGTAAAATGCGGCCCCACTGATCTTCCCTCACTATCCCATACAGACCAACAATACAGACAGAGTAGCTACAGAGTAACAGCATATAAAGCTAGTTAGGATAATAACAGGCTCTCATGTGCTACAGTTTTTTACGATGAAGGTTGTCCTACCTGCATCCGCAGCCCAATGCGTGAGGCCATTGCTGTAGGGCGAGGGGGCAGGGGAGGGCGAGCCGAAGTCAATGCAGCGCAGTCCAGCCCGAGAGGTATGTGAAGCTGTTAGGATATAGTCAGAAAGAATGCATAAGAGAGGGTACGAAGAATTGGGTTAAAAACAATTAAGACAGACATGGACTGCATGTTATGTTTGATGTGAATGTTGCAAAAAGTAATCCTCGCTATCAGAAGTCAGCAGAGATCAAAATAGCAAGCGCTGCTTTGAAGAGTTGTCATTTCCTTTGTTGCACCACAATTCAACATTTCTTTGTCGTCAGCTTGGTCTGTTTTGTTGTTTGGAAGTGAAATTGATCCTCCACTGTATTTAGAACATCCTCTTCCATTTTTTTAAGATCACAAACGAAAACTTAAGTTCATGCTAAGTATGACACAACTATGTAAGTTCACTGCCTGCACAGAGAGGAAGAAACAGATTCTTACTCAGGGTTGAACAACAACGAAGCATATTTTAAAAACGGTTTATCATGGTTCTCTGAACAGCAGCCTGTCAACTCTGAAACCTGCACAGTGATGTCACAGGAATGTCAGAGATCGTTATCTTGATGCACTACTGGGCAAGCTGGATCACTTGTCAACTACTCGCCCGACCAGACCGTAACAAGATCATCCCCGCCCTCATTTTCTCCTGACTTGACTACTGTAACTCCCTCTTATCCAGAATCACAAGCAAGTCACCGTCTCGCCTCCAGCTCGTTCAAAAACACAGCAGCGAGGCTTCTTACTGGTTGTAACAGACGACATCACATCACTCCAATTTTAATTTATTTCATTGGCTTCCTGTGGGTTTTAGAATCGATTTTAAGATTTGACTCATTACTTTTAAAGTACAGACAGGGCTGGCACCAAGATATATAACGCAGCCCTCAGTCTTAGATCCTCAGGTTTGGGACTCCTGGTCGTTCCAAAGTCGAGGCTTAAAACTAAAGGTGACCGGGCCTGTTCAGTCAGCGGCCCTCGACTTTGGAACGACCTCCCTGAAGAGATAAGACTTGCAGGTTCCCTCAACTCTTTTAAATCCCTTCTTAAAACATACTTTTACAGACTTGCTTTTATGACATTTCGTCTTCTTAATGTTCTTATCTCCCTGGTTTTACTATTCTTCCTGTGCTTCTTAAAGTCCTATTAAAATATAATTCTTATTCATAATATTGTCTTTTTGATAATGTATTCACTTGCTTGTATTTCTCTTACTGCTCTCATCTTTTTATTGCTGGTATCTTTTTATTTGCTTTTAGCTCCTTTAGTTTCTTAATCCTCTTAAATCTGTCCTCTTGGTCTCAGCTCCTGTTGTTGGGTTGCCTGGGTTCTCATGAGGGTTCTTGTAATGGTTGGGTTATGTCTGTTGGGTTTTAGTTTTTCACATTTGTCATGTTCTTGCTGTTGTTTATATTTTTCTGTTTGATTTGTTCTTGTTTTTGATGTTTGTCAGGAACTTTGTAGACCTGTGTTTTGAAAAGGTGCTATATAAATAAAATGACATGCACTCTCTGTTTCTACTGGAGTGCAACCGGTCTACTTTCTCCAAGAAGTTTAAAGACAGGTTGTCAGGCTCCTGATCCTATTCATCAAACACAAGAGCCTCAAAGCACTCACTGCTGCACTGTCCCTTTCTGTCTGTCTGTCTGTCTGTCTGAGGCCCAGAATAACTGCCTGTGGAAGAAAATCAGGCTGTTAAAAGGTTGTGTCGTCATGTGATGTTTGTGATGCATATAAACACAGTAAATAAAGACCATGTGGCTTCAACTGTCTAGACACCATGTCATGTTTTTTTGACGTATAATGACTGAAACAAAGACATTTCTTACAATTCTCACAAGTTAAAAGAAAACCCGCACAAACCTTTTCTTCTCAAAGAAAAGTCTTAAACAGTTTAACGGAGATCATGACTGTGTCATTTTGTCAACTTTTTAACAATTTGTGATCAAGCTGATTGTGTAGAAGACATTCTGCCAGCATAGCTTCGAGGCTTTTTCCAACTATATACGAGACTGAACTGCTTTAAATCCCAACCATGCGTTTCTACAAACAGTGACCACTGAAAAAAGTCAAGCCATGAACTTACTTGACACAGTAATAGATAACTTGATTAAGTATTTGGACTCGTGTGTTATTCTCAACAACCTTTAAATCTAAGAGCACCAATTGCAAGTTAAAATGAGACTTTTCAAAAGATTTTACGGCCTTGAATGAGATAAATCAATGTTACTAAACGCCTTATAAGAATCTGCAGCACTAATGTGTGACTCATAAAGTAAGCTAAGAGAGCTGGACTATTCAAACAGTTATCATATATTGCACATCTATCTCTCTGTGATTGAATTTAAGGTCTAATCCAGGGGTCAAACATCACGTCAGTTCCAAAATTGTGATATTTTTTTGTAAATTCACCATCGGCCTGTAATCCTTGACAAGAAAATATAGCATGCAGCTGTGTGATCCTGCAATTGTGTTGGTCAGTCTAATAACAAGGGGAGGGAGAAAACTAATAGAACAGAAGCCAGTTCAATTAAAATGTGTGCACAATAATCAAATGCCTATATATAAGTCACGCCACAGTAACAGCAGCATAGGATTATATGTGTCTCTAGATATAGACACTCCATGTATGACTGACTATAGAAATGAACTAGGCCCTGTTGTGTAAGTAGAGCTAACCAAGAGAAAAATCAAAACACTCTCTGCACCTGTCATAACTACCTTCATGGTTAAAGGAGGCTCAAGCTAGCTAGCCTCAATGCTCATCTCTGTCCCCTGATTATGTCCCCACAATAAAAGCGTGTGTTGAGAGGGACTTCCTCCGTAATGGTGGAAAGGTCATGTGGGAGTCATGCTGTTGTTGGGTGATCATGTGAACAGGAAGAACACCCATAAATCCTTTCAAACGGTCCCTCCTATTTTCTATCACACGCTCACAAACATGAGTCTGTGCACACACTCAGTGGGGAGTCCCAGACTCGTAGTTCCCCTTCTGAAATGACTGGTGTTCATCGCCTGCATGACTAGGCTCATCTGGTCGCAAAGGTGCGACCAAAAAAAAAACCCAAACTGATTTCTGCTCTGCTGATGTTCATGTGTTTGGCGACAACCTGTTACAGAGAAGCAGTGACAGGGACATCAGGGTCCCAAACAACCAATCAGCATCTGCCTCCTCCAGTCTCTCATTAGCAACACTCTCTGTATATGGTGCTAAAGAGAGAAAGACAGAGAGGGAGAGAATAGCTCATTGTGCGTGAGGTACAATAAGAAGGGCAGCTCCTATTGAGGACTGAAGCCGCCTGTTGTCCGAAGTGTACATTTCAGCACCCGAGGGAGCACACACTGCCCGCTTTGTGCCCATTGGATGGTCCACATGAAAACACACACCCATGCAGAGAAACGCATCGAGACGAACACATTCCAACACACACGTACCAGATTGTGCAGCAGCTCCAAACCTGCCCAAACTGAACTTAGATACATTCATATGTGTGAACAAAAAGTGAAGATGAAGATAGATATTAATACACAGACAGTGGTCGAATGCTGCACAGTGTGTTAAAAGAGTTTGACAAATGAGATGATTACATCGAGACACTCGATCCACTGGCAAGGTAAGAACGCAAGCCACAGGAGGACTTGTGTTGTGCTTCAGGACCCTTTAGAGAATTGTGTTTTTTTTGTAACCATAACTTTGTTTTTGTAGATCAGAACAACATGAACATGTACCACCAACAAGAGTAGACAGTAAATAGCTAATTGGTCCACGAATAAAATCAATTTTGCACCAGTATAACTTTTTAGAGGCACTCAGAAGAATGACTTCTTCAACAACTACTGTATGAACTTTTTACAAACTATCAAAAAAGTTAACCATTTCTTGAACCTGTCACGATCTGCTCAGCTGTAGTTGTTCACATGTTGCTGCCGACACTGTGCTCAGGGCATCACAGCTATGGAGTCAGAGCATGCTCCTCTGAACCAATAACTGGATGAAGAAATATCTTGATCACCATCTTTGTTGTCCCTATAATGTTCTATAAAGAACAATTGTAGGCGCATATACTTTTTTTTTTTTATCTGTGATAGTTCCATATGGGTCTACGTATAGTTTATCTGGTATATTTTTAAGGATTTAATCAGAAGTGAGAAAGCATCGATTACAACTACTTCATATGGCAAACAATGTTATTTCATGCTTGTAGAAGAATGAGCCAGGGTTGGTAGTTCAGCCCTCAGTGAGTTTGGATCATACATGAACCAGGTTTGTTTGTTTTTGTAAATCCCACAGGGGGAATTATTATTCACACTCTGTTATTGAGAAACATGCTTCCCACACACAAACGACACACAATCTACTTTGGATACAAGCTAAGTGATAACACAACACTCCCTAACTTTCCAACACATGTCAGTTTGTATCATATAGCCTGTGACTAAGCCATGATATGTTATATGCACATGATGTAACACACACACTCACACACACACAGAATATCACTTCCTGATATCATATGGTGACACACTGCTACCAGGCAGAATGATCTTCCACATGGGCCTTTCCTTTGCCTGGCATCCACAGGGGAAAGCAGGCATCTGTGACGCAGTGAGGGTACACAGCAGCCATTGTGTGTCCAACGCTGTGATGTCACTTCAAACACTGACAGCCAGTGGGAGGATGCAGAGCGGAGGAAGACCGGGTCAGGGGTCACCTCTGGATTGTGCCACAGATTAGTCACGAACATGCACGACAACGATAACCACACAATGCACAGAGGTGTGCGACATGAAGAATACATGAATCGTGCTCTAAATTAACACCTTTAATAGTTTACTATACTTCCACATTACATGTGAATATGCAATGACAGACACAAACGTACGAGGGCACACACTTGGGGGCAGTGTGGGGCACCTGTGCTCAGAGACCATGGCGTTAATTTGTGGAGTGTGTATTTTTAGAGCTGAGTGTGCAACGCCAAGAAAGGCTTTTTTCACTGCCAACAGTGTGGGGTTTGTACACACACAAACACATGGATGCTCTCTCACAACAACTGTGCATTCAAATGTATTGGAGTCACAGCTGCATTACTAAATTTAAATAGAATTAAAAGACATACTGAATGGGGCAGTGGGACAAATGCAGATGAAAAAAACAAAACAAAAAAAGTGCTTATTACTGGTCAAATGTGTTATTCTTATATACTGTACATTTTCCAAGCCTACCTCACAGGTAACTATTAATGATACTCCAATAGGGATCAACTAACACTTATTCTAAATCCTGTTCGTACTAAAAGGTTCTGAATGTGACCCTGCACTGTGCACTTCACTAGCCTTTCAATCAGTGCACAGAACCATATGCTCTCACATAAACACACACGCCCTTTCCGCATTCAGCTATCTGTCTGCCTGCTCTAATGACTAAAATAACCCCTCTAGCTCTCTGTTCTCCTTTTCAGGAACACCCTGTTCCCCTGAGCCTGGTGTGCTGTTTTGTTTGGTGCATATTAATGTGTGTGTATCTGCATGCATCTGACTGCGTGTGTCTGGAGGGCAGGTGGAGGAGGGGGACTTGCACTTTAAGAAAGGCAACATGCCTCAGTGCCTTAAGGTGACAGTCAGACTTTGAGAAGACTCTTTCACAACATGTTTACTGACCTCCAGTATAGATATTACTCAAGCACCGCCAACGCTCACAAACAAAGAGTATGTTTGGTAGGATTATGTGACAGGGCCGGTGTGGCAAGAATTGGGGGTCCTTGGCGCCTACTCTTTGATGTCACACACACACACAAATCTGCCTGCCCTAGAGACAGCATACACTGACTATGCATGGACATGCAAACGGAGTGACAGACAGACAGACAGACAGACAGACAGACAGACAGACAGACAGACAGACAGACAGACAGACAGACAGACAGACAGACAGACAGACAGACAGACCACTCTCAGGCACTATGGAACGCTAGGTCGTTGGGCTGACTGCTGCTTTAGATATAAAAGCCCTTCTGTTACCACCTCAGAGATACTAAGGATGTAGTTACAGCACACAGTAGAAGCGAGTGCCACTTTAGATCATTAAAGATTCTTGTTTATACTGAAGTCTCCATCGACTGCTGTGTAAATGCACAGAAAAAGCACAATCACTGAAGGGGAGGATTGATTACTGAAGGGGAGGAATGTTAACGTACAATTGACATAGAAACAGACATATATAGGGGTACGACATGTTTCATTACCTGTTGGAGAGGAAAATGAGTTCAGAAGGTGAATGAGGCTCTGCGTACGCTGCTCTCTACATGTCTGGATGCTGGAGAAAGTGGAAGGCAATCTGCTGGGGAGGTGAAGACGCATGACGCAGGTATGGAAGAAAAAACAAAAACAAAGAAAAAAAGCTGAGGCAAGTGAATTAGACAGAAACATATGATTGGTTATGACATGTTGAAATAGACAGATGGGAGTAAGTAGGGGGAACGGCAGGTGCACAACCCACACTGAAGAATATGCAAAAAAAAAAAAAAAAAAAAAAAAAAGCATTTCCATGGCGGAAGCAACAAACCAGACACTAAAGACATTCTACCAAGGCTACAGTCGAGAGTTGGATGTAACTGCTGCAAAATGCTCGGTGTCTAAAGATTGTTGGTCAACTTTGGGTAAATTAAAAAACGTACATATAATTAAATGTATCGCTGAAAAGTCCTTTGATTAGAACGACCATATGAACGTGCAACTTCTTTGCCTGGTAACCAACTTCCTGAAGGTCATCCAGATAAAAGAATCACTGCAACTCATCAACATTGAGTGTGAATTACAGTGCCTATCACCCTCTAAACACCATCTATATATAGGTGACCAAGAGAGACCCTTGCCAAACAGCAAATCAGCCCGCTCAGTATTAACTTCCCCCAGGTGCCTGTGCTACACAAAGAAGAGACTGATGTGAAAGGACAACAATAGGTTATCTCCCAAACACACTTTCGCTCATTTGTAATCAGCGTGCAATAAATGCAAAACCTTTTTTTAGTCCAGTAGAACTGGTATGCGAGTATCTCCTCTGCAATTTTGTCCGAATGTTCGACTAGGATGGACGCACAAAGTGTAACTTTTTTCATGTCCTGAGGAGGAGCAGTATCCCAGCACCACAGCATATTAATCACAGCGTGACACATTAAGATACAGAAGAGACAATAAACCAACATCATCATTTATAACCACAATGCATCACTTCCCTTCCTCCCCCCTGTCAGTTTTCACAACTCCTGGTTTTGTCAGAGATGAAGCAACTTCCTTTCCAATAAAGCCCATGGAAAGAACAAAAACTGTTTGTCATACAACAAGACGAAGGACAACACTTTGCTCGAAATGTTTGGATATTGCACATGCGTGATAGACTGAGGTCAAACATAGAGAATGCTATCACAGAAACCCATGCTCATAGGTTAACAGGGATCAGGGGAAACACAGTCGATTCAGTCAACCTGCTGGGGTCCAGGTATAAAGAGGAGCAGCAGATCTCAAACCCTTCTGACCTCAGTTTTCCTTTTTGACTTCTCTAATTGCTGCTTCTTGACAAACATGAGAAAACTGTTAGAATAAATACTATAATGTGTCATCATGAAGTAACTTTCATTATCTCCTCACCAGCCTGCTACACAATCAGTACCATCTCTCTGGCGGTATGCGTCCACTGAGTTGCACATAATGAACAATCATTACATTGCTTTACAAAGCAGCGCTGACGCTTGATGCTATTTCTGTTTGCCAGGTTGAAATGCAACATGTAACAACAGTTGAATCAATGCTGCTTCTCTTGGTGCTACTCATATACACACACACACGTTTAAAAAAAGAACAGCACTTTAAGAAAAGCACACGTCTGTTGATACATATTCTGATCAAACCCAAAGTTCTTCAAGACAGGAGCTCTCAGCGGCTCCATCGTGTGCAAATACTATGATGTTGATACATGTAGTGTGTTCAAAACTCACCAGAAACTCTCCAACTATCCCCAAGACAACATAGTGCCTCCAAAAGGAATCGATTCGTCCACGTGTTACAGCAAACACTCGCGGACAGTCAGGCACAGAAAATGAGCTCTACAAATGAGTGCATTCATATGCCGGTTCACTGGTTGTGATGCCACTCCTCCCTCCACCGGCCAAGTTACAGTAGGCTGAGTGACAGTCACTATTAGTCACCTTCCTCCCTCTCTCGAAGTTCCAGCCCAGCTTCCTATTCCTCCTTCTCCACACCAGCCTGACAGTCGTAGTCTGGTTGCAGCAACAACGGCAGCCCTGTGTCCACTAAACTTATCTTCCCGTCTCTTTTGGCTCTAATGCTGAACTCCACCTCCAAGCCCAGCCCCCTTCCTCAAGCAGTGTACAACACTGACATACAGCAACACCTACACGTGCGTGCAGAGACGACCGTAAACTCTCAAAGTAATTCCTTTGTCCTCTGGAGAGTCATGGTGTTTGTATTTTCATGAGCAATATAATGGTGAATCAGCATATTTACTTCTTCAAATTGACTCTCTCAATTTACCACAAAAAAGCACACGACAGCATGTACATGGATATGAGACTGCAAAGACTAGAGTCAGGGATTTTTATGACTTCATATTTATTCAGGCAGACAGCTTCTAGTCACTATAACTATTCATTACCAAGACATTTTTCTTTCTTTCTTTTTTTGCGTTTACTGAAAGTCATGGTCACAGCTAGGCTTGGGCGATATCCATTTTTTCATAATACCATACCATATACATAGCACGCACTGCCCGACTCTGCTAGTCACTCTTTAACTTTAATAGAGAACTCTTTCAATCAAAAGAGCACTCGACAATGTTTATTTATGGAACAATATGCCTCCGTTTCCTGTAAATGCACGATTATGACCTCCATTCTGATGTAATGCTGTCCAAGCACAGTCACAGCACACTCAAATGGCCGTTCAAATTGATAAGGAAGAAAACATTGATAGAGAAATATCTTTCAGAACTAAAATTGAGGAAGAGTTCATTGGTCAGGTCAAGGCCCACTAGGATTGTCAGTAACATCTCTAATCAGAGAATCACCAATTTAAAAGTGGGCTAGTTCCACCTTGGTTTGTTTCTATCTGTTTTTAATGATAACTGCTGAAAGTGCAAATACTCTACTGCAGCCCATGATGAGCAACGACAGTATGTTTACTTCTGAGTGGGCGTCAGATCTGTCCAAGTCCTGTGACAATCAAGTGAGTTCATATTCAAATAAACTTCCTCT
The DNA here is from genome assembly GCF_947650265.1 of Symphodus melops. Classification (NCBI taxonomy): domain Eukaryota; kingdom Metazoa; phylum Chordata; class Actinopteri; order Labriformes; family Labridae; genus Symphodus; species Symphodus melops. The sequence continues at coordinate 15,081,085 of NC_136694.1, forward strand.
GACACGAAGCAGTGCAATGTGTTTATTAGAAACTGTGGTCTCTCCTGAAAGCTTCCCTCTTCACTCCTTCATGTGTACGCATTGTGCAAAGCAAACACAGTTGAGTCATTTCAATCGTTTTGATTTCTGCTGACAAGAGAAACACAAGACAACTTTAGGGATGCCAGAGACGCTTTGTCGACGACTTCTTGTTGAACGAAGCATTAGAAAGAGACTGTCTGATGAGAATCGTGAATAAAAGTCCAGTATTTTCTCTTTAAAATATGTCCAAATGCTGCACATACTGTATACAGGTGGTATTTGTCTTTTTTTCAAAGATATCAGAAATGTTTGCTTATCAGAGAGACTATGGCCATGTAATTCCTTCCCTAAAAAAGCTTACTTAAAAGTTCACAATCTGTAAAACACTTAACCTGCCCCACATTATAAAGAACTGAACTGAGAGTTAAACAAAAATAAAAGTCCAATTGTGCAATAGAAGAGTAGAAGAGGGTACTTTTTACCGAAAAAAAATTCACATCACATGTCAGTCAGTCATTCCTTTTTTTGATCACATACTTGTTTTTCATACTGTCTATTAAACAATCTGCTCCCAAATGTTCACGTTCTCTGTGATGATCATCTGACAAGCATCTATTATTTTCATTGGCTGCTATGATTCATCCCCGATCTAGTATATGATTGGCTGGGATGTTTCAGTTTTTTCTCTCTTTTTCCAATATTGGTATTGGCCCCAAAAACCCCAAATCGGTTGGGCCCTAATTTGGATGTTCTTTATTGGGAATGAAAATCTGCCTTTCTTACATCCCTTCATGCAATCGAACTGCAAACAGCAGTAGTGGTTTTATATGCTCCCATTTTCCTCTTTATCTCTGAAGGCAGAAACACAAACAGTGGTATCAAAGTGCCACTAAGCAAGTTGTGCCTATCACAACAGAGGAGAACACAGGCCAGCATGGTTCAACAGCACCCAGCTCACAAGCATCCCTTGTTTGTACACAAAGCATCCAACATTGGGCCAGCTCCACTTCTCATAGTGCCTGCAGTGTATTTACTGGGCTATTTTTGTCCAGGGGCAGGACAGGACCCCCCCCCCCCCCAGGACCACAGCTTATTGGCTGGGAAATCTGCATTCCTGTAAAGTCTAACCAATCATGAAGGCTTTGTGTAGGAGGGGAAACCATTGACCAAGAAAGCCTTGTATTTTTTTTGACAATGGCCTATATGGAGGAGGTAGGACCCAAACACGGAATTTCACGCACACAAACACACCACTCAGGACCCTCTTCTACTTGTCAGTCAGGCAAGACTGGTGTTTAAACTCCCTCGGTTGTCGTTGTTGCAAAAAATATAGCAAACCAATACAACATTTAAGACCATCTATAGCGCTGTAGGAAGCGTTGAACGACCATGTGATGATATACCGAGACGTAGTGTGAACAAGCGATGCTAACTCTGGTTCTGGGTTTATACTTCAACCATTTAAATATGGATTTCTACACAACATTTTGTTCTAATGATATATGTGTATAAATGTATTAGTACTACGTATCCAAAGAATTTGAAGCAGCCAAATTAAATTAACGTATAAAGATGCTTTTAATGGCTTACTTCCTGTTCAAGGAATGTATTATTACTTATTGAAAGTTATCAACCTTAAGTGTTTGGAATACCTCTGGTGTTTCTTTTCAGTTTTACGCTTGGCCACACAAGCATTCACCTGTTTAAAATGTGCACACGTCAAGAACCTGTTTTCTAATAAATATTAGATTATAAGAAAAAGACTTCCTCATACTGATAGTATGAGAGCATATGGCCTGAGGTTAGCAGAAACATTCCGCCTGCTCCTGTGGTTTAACAAGATGTATGATGACATTAACTTCATCAAAGACATATTTGTCTCATTTGGTGGAGCTTTAGTGTACCTCTATACCTGCAGTGAAGGTTGTCAATCTACAAACAGGAAGTAAACAGCAGAGAGTTGTAGCATTATAAGGACAGTGAAAGATACCGTTATATAAACACGGATTGAGTAAACAAACGTGTGGATGCATGAGAGCGTTCGTGTACGATAGAGAGGGAGTAGAGCATTAACCAGCTATACAGCATTTCTTTTGCATGGGTGCAAGTAGAGAGAGATGGAATGGAAAGCATTTTGGGAGATGTGTAAAAAGATAAAGACACACACGCACACACAAAATATGATTAAATTAAGCAGTCAAAAACCGCTTTTTTTCACTCCCTCTCACCATCATTCCCAGTCTCTCTCTCTCTCTCTCTGTAACTCCCCTTTCCTACTTTCATTCTACAATGAAAGTTAAAAAAATAATTAGCATTAGCTTAAAGAATGCAGTTGCCCCCAAGCCTTTTCACTTTAAAAGAGAGAGAGAGAGAGAGAGAGAGAGAGAGAGAGAGAGAGAGAGAGAGAGAGAGAGAGAGAGAGAGAGAGAGAGAGAGAGAGAGAGAGAGAGAGAGAGAGAGAGCTCTACAGAGTAGACAGAAGAAAGATAAGAGAAAACTAGACAGTAAGGAAAAAACACAATGGAAAACACTGGAGGAGTTCAAGGAGGGGCGAAGAGGATGATTATCAATATGATAAGATATGTGTGTGTGTGTGTGTGTGTGTGTGTGTGTGTGTGTGTGTGTCACGTTAAGTATCAATTTCTTCTTCTTCGTGACCAATTACTGGCAAACAAAGAACTGCTGTGTCTTTATCCAAAGAGACAATCAGCCATTACAACAGATCACTGAATCCTCCTTACAGACTGTTCTTACCACAGACTTTTTACAAACACGACATAAATGTCAATAAACGTAGCTTCATCTGACATTGCTGTGTAAATGAAGAGAGTTCCTGCTGTTGATAATAGAGCCACTATCCTTTCATTACTCCAGCTGTTCCGTTATCTTAGACTATGGTGGTCAACATTTCTAATATTAAGATAACTTTCATACTCTTTCATGCCAAACGTTTTAGAACACAATCTCTGTTAATCAAACGATCAACAGTCTTGAACAGTACTTAAGCTTTCATAGCTGCAGCTGCTTTGTAGCTGTCTGCTATGTGTTCTGTGGTGTGCGTGTCTTTGACAAGTGATGGTAACATATGGCTGTGTGGTAAGAGCAGTCCATGAGTCTGTAATAACACACACTTTGTCCACAAGTTGCAAATCAGCCATCAGTTCTGCTCTTCTTTTCATACATATCTTTTCCACTGTCTGGCTCTACTGGCTTCTCCTAGAGCTTTAGGTGCATAGGGTTAAAGCCACATATTATATGCACATTATCAACGTCTTTTTTGGAAAATGTATTCCCAGACATGACTTTTCTTGATTACGGCTGATGTGGTGCATGTGACACTAACAGAGTTAAAGTACTGTAGCCTTGAACAACACGTGTACAGGTGCACGAGTCGTACTCACTCAGTAATGGGACCCATCCCAAGTGTTCAGAGACTTCTATTTTTGTTGCCAGGATATCAAAATTGGTTGGAATCACAATCTGAACTGTTGGCAATTCAGTCTAATTGAATTGAACTGGACACAAACATGCACGGACAACTGTTCAAGTGTAGTCATTTTTAATGACGCACCTTATTCAAAACTGATTGTGTAACCCCTTCAGCAATCAAAGACGCGTATTTGCTATTGATATAAAACAAATATCAATACTTTCATTCAGGATGGGCAAAAGGAAACAAGTAGAGTATAAACTCAGTGTGAGTCGAACAAAGCTACAAGCAAGAGGGACAGAAACGGCAAAATAAAAGCAGATGCGTTTAATGAGTATATTTGCACAGTCATGTCATGAGTCATCGTCACTGTACATGTCATATTGTCTAGAATCTATAGCAACGTTGGCTGGTCTTTTTGACACAGAGACGTGATACATACATAAATACACCACACTCGCTCTACTGACTGTTGCTCCTGAGGGTTTACTCTGAACTTGGAAAGTTTGCTTTTAGCTTTTTAGCTCCAAAAATGTGGAATAATACACTCTCTCAAGATTGACACTTTTGTTTCTTTTTCTTGGGCAGATCAAGACAATGATCTCAAACCACTTTACCACAGTGTGTAATTGCTTCTACTGAGAATGCTCCTGACCCGTCTTCGTTGTTTTAATTGTGCTCTTTTGTTTGTTTTGATCTGTATCTCGACATCATTTTAAATGAGGCAACCTCAATGATTTTCGAGGCTGAAATAAAAGTTTTAAAAAATGAAGTGAAATGAAACGAGTCATCACTAACATCTAACTTTGTCATGAGAGATTATGTTGTTTAAGAACTGAATCTTGATTAAAACAAAGAGAAACAGCCTTTCTGTTGTTGTTGTTGTTGTCAGTAGTCTAAGGCCTCGGGTAATGGGATGAATACCAGAAAAGAAACAGAAACAAAACCTGTCCAGAGGGCATACTATAAAGTCAGCTGCAATTTTCATCCCAGAGTTAAAGAATGCTCAGTCAGTTTCAGCACACTGACATAACAATGATCAATGACCAGAGCACAAACATGTTTGTAGGCATTATACAAAACATACAGTGCTGCTTTAGAATTGCTCTTTTTCTCCAACCAAAGTCAATCTTTTTTTTATGGCAATAAGCACTCAAGGTAATAAAAATGAGATATGACAACTTTTTCAATAAGAAGTTTGTTCCTATGTTTTCATAATTTAAATGTGGAAAAAAGAAATCAAAGCTTTTCTAAAAAGCAAAGCTGAGCTAGTCGAATGTCTCTTTTAGGTGAGAAAAGTATAACTCCTTGAAATCTGCACAAGGCCTCAGAGAACTGAAGCCACAGGGAGTCACTATTACAGACCCCTGCAGTTAACACAAACAGTCATGTTGTCCAAACATACACAAAGGGCAGCTGTTTTATATCATGCGCTCTAACATGCAGCCGAGCCGCCATTCTTACCGAGAAAAAGAGACTGTGAAAGAGCATCGCTGCTGTCTGTCATACAAAAGAGGATATGAAACAGTGGAGTTGAGATAAATAAGGAAGTGGAGTCACACATTCAGCACATGCCCTGAATGTCCCGCCCACACTCACCTCTGATGGATCATGGGTCATGTTGTCATACAGCACATGCCAAGCTGTCATTCCTGTGGGCTGAAAAGTCCAACCTTTAATGACAAACTTATGCGGTAAGTATTGTTAAGGGAAACCCAGAACATTTTCTCATTTTTGTTTCCCCTATCTAGTCAGCAAACTGCAAGAAAAAAAACTGTTCAGGTCACGGGAGACAGGCCATATGGTACACGGATGAAGCTGTGTTTACACACACCTGCTGCTCCTTCACACAAGAGTACGTCGATTGAGCTCAGCCAGTGTGTTTGTGTGCATTTGCACCACTGCCTATGTTTGCCTGAAGAAAATTAACCTCAACTCAAACGGACAATGAATCCAATGAGGCTGAAAACATAACCAAGACACTTTTCCATAAGCAGCACAGCACGGACGATGCAGTACTAGTGCCAATTTGTGTCACAAGTGCAAACAAAGGCATCAAGTGCAGTAAAGTGAAGCGCTGTGCAGCCATTAGTTTTATTACACTTGAAGTTGTTTCAATACCGGTACCGATATCAAAAAAAGGTAAAACAAGGTATCTGTAGAGTAGCAGTGTCTGCCAGCAATATTGAAAAGATTGCATATCAGGTATAGGCAAGTATGCCAGTCATCGAGGAATCCAAAAATGGAGGTAAACAAAAATTCCACTAGTAATGAATTCAAAACGGCATCAGTAAAGATACCAATATCATGATCGGCAATCAGTCAATAGTCAATACATTGGTCTCCTACCACTACCTCTATGCCAAACAGAAAGTGCCTGGTTTCAGATAACTTATCGAGTTAAATCAAAGAGAGGTCAAGTGTACCTATGCAATATCACACAAGAATGAGGGATCTGGTGAAGATGGTCAGGCCTCCTCTGAGGTTATTAGAACATGAAATTTGACTCCGTCTTTCTCTGCAGGTCGTCTGAACAGGTTGTTCCTGTGCATATTGAAGAGAGCACAACCTGCCCATACGCATTGCTGCTCTACGTCCTGTTCACCTCTGACCTTGCTGACAGTGACCTCACAACTCAGAATGTTAACTACTGTAGCCCCTGACCCTTACACTGAGTGCACTCTGTAACCTCATTGACGCCTCTGTGCATCTGTACTCAATGAGCTTCGACACAGCAATTGTTTTTTAGCACAGAGAGCGACAGCCTGTAGGGCAATGGATAGAGGCATTAACAGCTACACAGGGGCCTTGCATTTATTAAGGAAGCACGGGTAGTTATGTCCTGGTGTTGTCTTCTCATAGATCAAATTCTCCGATTACGTATGTAGCAGAGAGCTCAGTTCAGATGCATTCTTAGGAAATTTATATAAACAAGTCAAGAGCCACATGATGACAGATTAAAAAGCATTAATTCAATTAAATGGTTAAACTGAGATGTACTGATTTAGTGGGACAGTTCATTCTTAACTTTTTGTTTCTGCACAGTACATCCATCCATTTGATCTTTTTATAGGCAACCGGTTTTTTTTATTCTTTCATTGATACATAAAAAGTAGGAAAAGACTAATAAATCCAGACAGTGGAAGACTGGTTGTATATCTATGCAGAAAAATCTGTATTTTTCTGATATCTTATGTCCCTCACTTAAAGTTTGCATGAGTGTTCGATGGATAAATGTTTACTCTATTGTGTGACCTTAACACACCCTGACAACACATTCACAGAGTGTTTCATTCACATGTTTGTTCACATATTCACCTGCCCACATGAATGTGAATGACCATCTGAGCGCGTCTGTTTTCTCAGTAACAGAGAATGACAAAGAGGTAGAGGCTCTCCTATCCTCATTTTTGTTTCTGCCTTTTATGTAAAATATATATATATATATATTTGAAGATGCAAAGACACCAGAATTGCCTTTGTGATCCTCAGCAACTTCCCTGAAATCCTTTAAGGAAAGAAAGTGAAAGAACACAATGTTTAAATTGAGAAATCTGAAGTGTTACACAACACTTCATGATCAATGATGAATTACAGTAATGTCTGAAGGGAAACTTCTGTACAGAGATTGAAAGCAGCATGATAACCATGAGCAGAAGTGAGAAAAACTCATTTCTGACCTTTGAACTTTGAACTTTATTGTTGTTATTGTCAGAGAAAGCAGTGAATCTTGAGCCACACTGATTCTGGTAAATAATGTGGATTGGCAAAAATGATCACAAAAACCCAAAATTTGTAAAAAGCCTGTGGTGAATCACAGTTTGTGTATCCTCATTGTACACGTGAGCTCAAAGTAAGAAGCAAAGGCCAAACACGTAGATCCTCTAAAAATCCTCCAGTGCAAATGTTATCAGACATATCCACTGACATTGCATTAATGGACCACATAAGGCATTACAAAGTGTGTCCCTCTCTCAACACACACCCACACTAATAATAAACACATGGTAAATTAATCCTGCTGTGCAAAGGACACAAAAGGATGCATAAATGCCTTGTGGTGCCGTCTGTATGTGTGCATGTGCACCGGACAGGATTTTCAAAGGCAGTACTTGAATAAGCAGCAGTATATTATGGTCTGTCGAGTTTTACAGTCACAGCTTATTCATAGCAGCATACCCTGGACCTGAGGTGTTGTTACTGATACTGGCCTGGCTTCTGCTTATAAATGGCAAGACTGCCAGCTCTCAGCAGAGACTCACTGATGACAGTATAGAGGAGGGTAAATGATGCATCATGGTCCAGCCTAGCTGGTGTTAAAATGGTGCCAGTGTCCCTGCTTTCACTGGTACACTACTATGTTTTTATAAGCATTTCTTATTTATGTTAAAATTAAAGTACTCTGTAAAATAATAACCTTGAAAGTGGATGTACCTCAGTGATGCTTTTCTATTTTTGTTTTGATTGGTGCTCAGGACTTTCTCAGCATTTCTTTTGGGATTCTAACAATTTTCAAGTAGGTTAAATACAACAGTAAATACATACAATAAATACAACATCTTAACATATGTCCACCGTAATGCTCTGTGATTTATGACACTTGCAACCAGAATGGAAATGTTTAAAAGTGTCGCTTTTTGACTGCAGTTAGTCTAGACTACCATGCAAAAAAAACTATTTTGCAATGGTTTTGCGCCATTGTATTGAAACACAGTCGACAAGAAAGCCTTGTCGTTGCTTAAGAAGAACAAGTTGGCTATTTATGTTTTGAACAGCAGAGAAAAAATTACAATTGTATACGGAAATCGAGACACAGCTCATTTAATATTAACATTTGCAGCAAGGTATGCTTATGTTATTGTAGCAGAGACTTACTTAGTGGCAGTGGTAAAATATCACTTACCCAAGCTGAAGGTCAGACAGAACGAAGTAATCGGGTTCAGGAAAAGTGCGTGCCCACTTCTCTCGTGCGCTCTGGTGATACCCAACCCGCCACAACGAGACACAACAGGAAAAGAGTCCCGAGTAGAAGAAAAAATACGCTCTTCGGTTTGAGTCAAGTTTTTGTATCTTTCCACAGGTTGTTGCAGTGTTCACTTCGGAGGCTAAGTTGTTGCGTTTGCACCGTCGAGATGTTGTCACAACTCGGAGCGTCTGCAGTCAGTCACCTGTGCCACCACCAATGGCACGGCGCAAGTGGGGTTTGTGGGAAATGTAGTTTCCTCGTGTCCAAGCCAAACTCTGCGGTATTTTGAGGAGATGACGTGATGCCGGATGACTCCAAAGGGAGTCTGAAGAGATCCTCTAACTTCAGCCCGAAATACATCCAAGACCAAAATGTCTATTGGGTGTTAAGCGTCCACAATTCAATCCTTTGTCTCGGTTCATTTCGGTAATTGTGGTAGCCACTTTAGTTAAGTTTATAACCGATTAGCTGCAAGTGTGTACAAATTCAGTGGGGGGTGACACGTAGCCTAATTTTAATCTGTTAAAAGACCACAAATGTTTCATTCATGTAGAGTATGCTATTTTAGAGTTGGTTGTCCCGCTATAAGCATTTAAAAATGTTTTTGTTTTTTGGTGCAAAAACTGCTTTTTTCATTTTATAAACATTTCATAGAGGGCCTTGTAAAAATCCAGCGCCATCCAAAAAGAAAACTAAAAGCATAGATGCCAAATTGAGCAACACGGCTAGTACCCATAATGACCACAAGAGGGAAACAATCACATGATGAGTCAACTTTTCAGGACACAGAACAGTAGGCAGTTGGATGGGCAGTTTCAGTGCAGTACATTTATTTATCAATGCAGACATCACCCACTGCTAACCAGAACATCAGCCTGTCCTCTGCCATGTGGTAATAGCATCAAACATTTTATTTATTTTGTGGCACTATATGTGATTAAGATGTTTTTTTAATTCAAAATGTAAGTATAAGTGCAAATTCAATTAAGTTAAACACGTCACTATATATGGCAGATGGATAAATTCATGTCAATGGTAGCTCTTAGCAGGTGATTTATATAATTTGACACATTTAACACTCAAAAGACACGACAACTGTAGCAACACTGAGCCATCATGAGTTGAGGCAGTGGATGACCAGGCTCACATTATCAGCAAGGAGACCACATTATTCAGCCAAGAAACATAAAAAAGATAACACTGCCCAGATCAGCAGATGAGACGATGAATTCAGAGGTAAATCATCTCTTTGGCCCTTTAAGTGTTGAGAAGTCATGATAGTCATATAATAGGGACATTCTGATTTTAAAAAAGTAATGACAATTGTGATGAAAAATATTAATTAGTCAAATCATTGCAAAACTACGATATTGTAGAGTAAATTTTCAAGTGAAATTAAAATACAGAGGATGGTAAAATGTTCTACCCTGTTCATCCACAATGATCAGCTGACACAGGTTGCTTAAACATGCACTAATCCTGTCTTCATTGACTGAGTGCGTCTAAAAAAATCATTAAAAGAATTGGATAGCAGTGAATAAATTTGGGTTTTCGCTTTGTCTAGGGCTGAGCAATGTCCACTTTTTTCCTCTTTGAAATGTCTGTCATATCAAAGATCTTAAAAAGTAAAAATTTTGCCTAATATAACTTCTCATTGTTTCTTAAAGTAAGACTACACCCAAAATAATTCAAGTTTTTAATTTGATTAACTTTACTGTTTAGAACAGAAGAATTGAGAAACCAGCAAATAAGTTGATGTAGTTTGTGATATACTAAAAGTCACAAAACCGATACTTAATTTACTAAATCTTTATGTTGTTCAAAGAATAAAGGGTTGGCCATCATCACTGTGTGGTAAGATATGATTGCTGATTTGTATGTATAACAAACCCGTTTTTTCTATGAATACGATACGATGGACATCGCAGTACTTGATTTACATTAAGTGCTAATGAAGCACAATATATGAGGTCTCAGTAACACTACAAGTAGGGTGTGAGGCTGAGGTTGACACACTGAGGATTTGACACTAAATGTGGCATTTGCATCCAATCTCAGGCCAGGTCAATGTCAGCTTTCTTTAATATCTAAAGCAGACAATCAAATTTTGAATGTGCAAAAACTTTGCTGCTGAATGTTATAGAGAGTTCTCCATATTAAGTTACGTTAATGTTTTTGGGGGGTTTTCTGTGGCGACTGGAAGAGGACAACAGCAGGTTTCTTGGTGTGATGGTTTGCTGTAGGACGTTTGAGGGGGGCAGGGCTCCTAGGTGTAGGGTGAAGAGGGGTATTGTGGATGCCACCAGTCCATGAGCCTCACACTCTGTACGGGATCTAACACCACCTGAGTCCCGCCCTGATCACCCCTTTTCTTCCCTCGCTGGAGTGGAGAGTCCTGGAACACCAGACGAACACGGTGGTGGCGCATGTCTGTGCTAACGTTGATTGTGAACTGTGCGACAAAAAGATTGAGGGAGGGAACAGATTAGGAGAGAAGTTGAGGATATTTTGGTAACTAGGTTTTTATTCCCAAATTAGTTCATGATAAAAACAGACATTTGGATAAATAAGACCTACAAACTATAAGCCCATGTTTACAACTGATATCATTGGATCCTGTCAGTGCACCTTATCATAATTATCACTTTTACTGGTTTTTAAACACACAAAGCAAAGCAGAAATATTGTTTTCTAATATGACTTTTACTCTGTAAAAACATTCATAATGGTCTACATTAATTCTATCAACGGTTATAGGTTTACTCATGCAAAATGTTTAACTATGTCTACCATATACAGTAGTAGCTAATACCAAACTGAAAAGAGTTACTAACCAGGCTTAGCGTCATGCCCATGACCACAGGGGTGAAGATGAAGTTCAGGGTGGTGACCTGAAGTATGTAGCAGTCAGAGTCTGGGTTTGCATGGACATCTAAATATTGTCTGGGCATTTGCAAGGACTTGGTACAACCATTCTTACTGTGAACCTGCTGAAAAAAAGATCACAAAAGTAAGAATTGAAAAAAAAAAGACAGTTGTAAACCTAATGTGACATGGTTTTCATGTTAGAAATACGTAGTTTTGAAAAAGCCTTTTTACCTGTTTTAAAAACTTAAAGTTGAACTCCCACAATGCATCTGGCCGAGTCCCTATAACCTTTCTAACCCAGAACAGCAAACACTGTAAAAACAAATAAAAACATATTGAACCATTTGACATTGATGTTAAAGTCTGCAGGTTCTCTTCCAAAAAAGTCTCTAAAGGGGGCGTCAGCATTATAAGACTTCAAATCAGTCTGCTTATCTCTTAGCTTCATGGCTTTAGTGGGGGGCGGGGCAAAGCCTGGATATCATAGTAATTATCATAAACATGTATGTCCCCAGACACCCCTAGCTGGCTACTTTTTCTGACTACTACTTCTCTATATGTCAGTGGAAAGCTCTGTGTATAGACATTTGTGCGAAAAAGGTTTAGCTCGCGGTGAAAAGCCGAACAAAATGTTAACAGACGTGACAGATACAACACAAAAACAAACCTATGCTTCACATCAACATAGTCACCTTACTTCAGATCAGCTCTTTACCTTGGAGTTAAACAGGGCTGTAGGTGTTGATTCTGGCAGAGCAGGTATTTTTGATACACGCAAGTCAAACGGCTCATACAAATGGAAAAGGGAGCGAATCACACGGGCCCGTAAACACTGCATCTTGCCAATAGAGTCAGGCTGGAGACGGAACGGCAGAACGGCATCGGTCCTGTAGTGTCTGTGATGTGGAGAGGGAAGGTGAGAAGGGAAGAAGACATGCCAACAATAGAAAATGTAATTTGAAATGCCTGATTTTCATGTTTTTTTTTTCGCCACCAGCTGCATCTCACCTTCTGTAAAGCCTGGTCCAGAAAGCTGCCGTGCAAGTGACCGTCCAGCTATTTCTACAGATGAGAGCAAATCTACAAACATCTTCAGGCCGTATGTAAGAGGAGAGCACTAACCAAATATCAACTGGATAGTCCTGCCCATCACTGCTCTCACTGCTTTCTGAAATTAAACAATGTAAACATCACAGTAAAGACCATGCTCGGTTTTTCATATTCCTCAAGAGCCTCATGTTCAACTTATCACTGTGTGAAAATGTTCAATAGATAACCATTTGTACCCTTTCTCCTCTTGTTTTTCTTCTTGCGGGCCACTTTAGTTTCACTTTCTGCGTCTTCTCCGGGGTCTACGTCATCACTGCTTTCCAAGGCGTCAGCCTTGACATTCACTGAAGAGGAGAGGACTTCCTCGACAGCACCTTGAGATGCTTCCAGGCCGCATAGGAATTTCACTGAAACACAAAGACACTTTAAACAACTTCATCAGCATTACAGATAAAAAGAAACACAGATCTCATCTTCAAAAAGTTACCTTCTTGCTCAACTGCATTTGCAACAGCTTTCTTCACCCTCCCTGACTTCACAACAGCTGGGTCGGCATCAGCATAATCAGCAACAGTCACTAAAAGAAAAAGCAAGCATGCAGTTAATAATAATAATAATAACAATGATAACTAATAATAATAAAATAATATCTCCCAGTAACACAACATATAAGTTAAGGCCAAAACGGACAGTACATAAACCTATGCATATGCATTTTCAATAACCCAACATCTATCTTCGACACATCAAATAACAAAGGCTGAAGCATTTACATACTATATAAAGGATAAAGGACTTCAAAAGGCTAGCCGACTAGTGGGCTAACGTGAGCTTGATAAAGTAAACGCCACAGACCTGATTCCGAACAAACGTCCCCAGCCTTGAATTTCAGCCGTTTTCGGTTCCCTTTCTTGGGCATGTCGACACCAATAATCTTTGGACACTTAACGGGCCTGTGAGTCCTGCCATGTCTCTATGGCAAGCGGAGGTAAAGAGAAAGAAAGAAAAATGAGAGAGAAATTGAAAAATGTTCCACCAGGATCTTCAGCCATCATGGAATGACGTAACGTTTTAAGTATCGCGAGAGTATGGTTGATGTTTTCATTTCGCGCTGCTTATTTACCGCCATCTGCCGGTTAAAGTGAACATTGTAATGACCTTCCTTTTCAAGAGGTGAGGAAAGAGGTTTCCTGTATTATCCAACAAATACGATTATAAAGATAATAGTATGTATTTCTTTTTATTTGATTTCTTGTATAGTGTTTTATGTAATTATTTAATTTGATTTAACTTTTATTAAATCAGGTTAGTCCCATTTATATCAGAGACATCTTTTTCAAGGACCAAGAATAGTAGCAAAACAGTTTCAAGGAGGAGTAAAATTAAAAAAAATCCAGTTTGTAATAATCTCAGTGCACCACACACTGTCCAGCATAATATGAAGATATTGAGCAGAGACTATCATATACATAAACATATTCCAGGGCAAGTGGACTCTAGTTTGTTATTTTCATTAAAGGAAAAACATGAGTTTTTTTCTGAAGTAAAATTCCATTATAACCCTCAGCTTTTTAATAACATACTGAATGTGCTCGCTGAAAGGGGACACATTAATGAACATAAACATGGAAATATGCAAGATGTCAGCCTAATCTGTAGTCCTTTGGTAGGTTGGTGGTGCACACGTTTATGAATGTAACCACAATGACAAACAAAAACAAAACAACAAGTAACAACCAATCAACCTAAGCTCTACATTAGTTTACCTCAAGTCACTTATTTACAAGCATACAAAGTGGCTGTGCATGTTGTTCAAAATGAACAAGGATGAAGTGACCTTCAGAGTTAAAGTGCTATACTGCTGCTATGGGAGGTATTTTAGAGTATTTAAAAGATACCAAATCAATTTCCTGACTGTCTTTAGTAAGAATTTTCTGTAGTTTTTGTTTGTATTGAAGATATAAAGAACAGCAGTTAAGTTTTGTCTGCATTTAAAACAGCTGATAGCACTGCTCTTATTTTAAGTCTAATGCATGCTGAAATATTATGCAGGCATAGGTGCATACAAGTAAATGGCAGCCTCATCAGCATATAAATTAATACGAGAATTGGGAATATTCTGTCCAAGGCCATAATAAATAAAAGTGGGACCAGAGTAGAAACCTTGTGGTACCCTTGTAGAGTCCTTCAGAGCTAACACCCTCTAACTGAAAAGCTTGGATTCTTGTAAGGTGGTTTGCAAACAACTCAATAGTATGGTCTAGCTTTAAGAAGATCTAATAAGATGCTGTGAATCACTGGCCTTGGAAATAAGTCTGACAGAATCTGACAGACAACATTGTTTATGGTCTAAGGCTTCAAGAATATTATTTACTTTCATGGCAGCAGGGGTAGTACAATGGAACTTTGGTGATTCCTTCTGGACAAACAGACACAATGGAGTAAAGAGTCAAGAGTTGGAATATTGTATCCCTGCAGTGTGCCAGTCATCTTTTTCAATGTTTTTCAGTGATTTTTTTTTTTCAAACCCCATTGGTTTGGATATGCCTGTGTCTCAGTTGTTATTAAAACACTTTAGACTGCACAGACAGTTTGACGACATTTCTATTATTGTTTATTACAAGGATACCCTCCATTTAAACAGGGGAATTACAAAAGCTAATTTCAAGTCCTCTGGGATTTTGCAGTCAAGCTATGGTTAATATGAGAGCTCAGCTATACAATCTGATGAAATTATATAAAGAAAGGCTCTAGATTGTCTTGACCAGCTGATCTTCAAGGTTAGACATTTTTCAGAGCCAAAGAAACTTCTAATGATTTATCAAGTAATCTATAAATATAGCTTTATGTGTCTCTCTACTTTCTTAATAACTGCATTTTCTTTATAGTTTCATTATTCTAATTTGTTTTGTTTTTAATTATCTTGTATTTTTCACATGTGTTTTTATGTATTTTACCATGTCTGGTTTTAATGTACTGTGTCAATTAAGTTGATTGGATTGTTGTCAGAGGTCAGTCTTTTTTCTACATTTCAGTTGTTGCTGAGACTTTTTTTGTCAGGGCCAGGTATGACAAGGGATTGGTTGGTTTAAGGCTGAAAATTGAAACCAGAGGCAAACCATATCTGGTCCAACAGGGGGGGGGGGGTTGCAGTAAAAGGCCAATAGTGGTCATACAGTAAGTTGAGATAAGGCTATGTTAAGAGCCTTACATGGTCCAAGTTTAGGCTGCCAGATGTGGGCCAAGAGAGGATCATAAATCATTGCTGTATATGGGCCGAGTGATGTTGTACTGACCACTACTAGGCCAGACCAATTTTGTTGTGTGGGAGAGGTTTTTTATTACGATGGTCTTTATTTGCCTAGTTAGGGTTCATGTTATGGATCATGATATATTTTAATGGGGTTTAATGCTATGTTTGATGCCAGTGTATTTCTAAATAGAAAAAAAAACCCAATTTCTGATAATGTGGTTTTGGCATATTGATTAATGGTTATCCTTGAGCTGAGTTATAAATTCTCAAAGTTTCCAAAGAGCTCAGACAAATTGAGTCAGAGATGGAGTAAGCAGTCAGCTCTGTAATCTATCACATCATACGACATCATGAACCAGACAGACTGAGATAATTACCATCATACAGGGAAGCAATACACTGACAATCTCATCAGACCCAGAAGCCTTTATGCTAAAAAGATCAACAGAGCTATGTGCAGTGACCTAT
Source organism: Symphodus melops (assembly GCF_947650265.1). Classification (NCBI taxonomy): domain Eukaryota; kingdom Metazoa; phylum Chordata; class Actinopteri; order Labriformes; family Labridae; genus Symphodus; species Symphodus melops. The sequence continues at coordinate 15,097,141 of NC_136694.1, forward strand.
GAAAGAATTTTGTAATGTGCTGCAGGGCACTTGCATCCCAGAATTGCCAGACTTTGACAAAATTGTTGTCAGGACCTCTAAAATCAATTGCAGAGAAGAACATTTCCTGGGGACGATTCATAAAAAACCAAAGCAATATTAGCTTTTGGAGAAACCACTGCTGCACTTCAAAGACAAGTGAGACACTTCTCATTAGTTGTATATCTAATGTGTTGTATACATCAGCTTTTTTAAATGAATAACCAGACAATATTAATGGTAAATCAATAACAAAATTCCATGTTAAATTCTTTGAACTGAACAGACACACTGTCATTTGATCTTAGATTCTAGGATTTGTTTCTGACTGAAACATGGTTTTGTTGTGCTTTAAAAGTCAGAGGTGTTTAGAGTTCCATGTTTTATGTATGGACTGTGTTAGTGTTTGTGCCCCATTTAAAAACAAAACAAACACTTCAGAACAATGAACAAAAAAACAGCCTGGACATTGCTGGTTATGCCATGCAATTTTGTGTAGTCGAACACAAACAACAAGTTCATTCATTTATCTTTTTTTAAGAAGTGTGTAAGAATACAAAGCCAGTGAAACACCCATTTCACTGTAATACCATTTCTGACGGTACGTTTCAGATCCTGCAGGAGGCGCTACAGACCCTGAAAACACAAACTGCCTCTTCGTTTGAAGCGATTGTCTCTGGAACTAACGTCACGTCTCGGGAGCTGTCAGGTCCTAACCTGCCCAGTGGTGCTGATGCTGAAAAGTTAATTACAATTTCAAAATTAAGCGCGAGGTTTTCGGTAGAAACATGATGATAGTTTTAAGAATTATGCAATTAAATGTATGACCATCCAGCTATATTCAGACCACAGTTTACGTGCGCATGTGGTGCAAAAGTTGGCCCCTTATCTGGAGCTGTCTAACCTGGTAGTAGTGACAACTGCAGATTCCCTTGTGTGTGCGTGCGTGTGTGTGTGTGTGTGTGTGTGTGCGCGCGCGCGTGTGAGTAACTAAGCGACTGTGTGTGTGTCCGGGGGGGAGGAGGAGTGATCGTCGGTGACGGTGTGCGTGTTTGGAGAGATGGAAGCAGAGAAGGCGGATGCAGACCTGTCTCTGTCCCCTTGAATAGGGACTCTAAAGGATATGAAAGCATTTTTTGTATGTATATTTTCAAGCAAATGTACTATGATCTCGCGGGTACCACCCCTCCAAACGCAGCCGTCTATCCCTGAGCTGTCAATCATATCACGCCGGGATTTCTACATGTGAGTGCATGGCGCGCCGGGCAGGGCGGATCTGCTCACGGGGTGAAGAAACGCCGGTTAATATGGATGAAAGGTCTATCACCATCTCATCGTTTCAATCACTCTGATAAGGTAAGGCGATGGAGAGCATAAGGATGATGCACGAGACATGTAGCGTAATGCAATGGGAATTAGACGTGTGTCTACGGTTGCATATAGACGGTGCTACGGGGCGTGAAATAGGCCTTCTTATCAGTCATATTAAGTCTGTTTATCAGGCTTGTAAACCGTATTTTCCTTTTTTTCAATCACGATAGCGACAGTGTCCTATAGCCAGACTACAGAGCACGGAAGATGATGTGCGAGGTGATGCCGACTATCAGCGAGGGAGATTCTGCTGGACCTCCCAGAGGAGGCACCACTGGAGTCCCGAACGGCTCGGACCAGGAGGCCAACTTCGAGCAGCTGATGGTTAATATGCTGGACGAGAGGGACAAGCTCCTTGAGTCCCTCAGGGAGACTCAGGAGACACTCATTCAATCTCAAACGAAGCTGCAGGGGGCGCTTCACGAGAGGGATGTGCTCCAGCGGCAGATCAACGCCGCGCTGCCTCAGGTGAGGAGGAGGAGGAGGAGGAGAAGGAGGAAAAGTGGGCCTGTTGAGGGGAAGGGTCGGACTGAGATGATGATGGGTAGGGGGTTGAGATGGAAGAGCTGACAAACGTTGTGCGCATGATTTGTAGTAAGGTACATTGCAGCATGGAGTGTAATTGTCAGTGTTGATCAATAACCTAAGGTGGGCAGCTCCTCCACCTTCTGTGCTAGTGTGAAAAAGTGATCAAGTGGGCCTGTTTGCGCCAAAATTTCTTCTTCAGACCCCCATCTTTTATCTCAGTTGAATGCTTGTGTGTTGCATATTTAGACACGACTTGTTTGACAGAGATCCATTTTCCAGGCAAATTTTGTCTAGGGTATTTTTTTTTTAAACTCAAAACACACATTTTAAAGCATTGAAGTTGTCAATGGTTAAATGGTTGAAGGTTGAGCACGTTATTTTGTTGCAAGACCATCTTACAGGTTGGCGCCACCTTTGTTGGCAAATAAACTCAATATTGCATGACAATATAACAGTGTCAAGGCCGACAGCCAGATCTACATGCATTAAAATTGGGGTATATAGGCAGAATCTATTGGCCCCTCCTATCATCAATGACTTGTTATGCTTGTATCTGTCTTTGTGGCTCTTTCTGGAATAAGTGACATACATAAACACCCCCTTTCCTCTTTCTTACCGACCAAGGCAAAAAAAAAAAATCCAAACACAATATTAGTGTAGAAAAAGAAGTAAGAGCAGTATTATTTAATTACATAAAGAATAGCACAACTATTAGGGGGACTCCTGTAATGCTCCTGCATGTGTGGGGATATCACCCTGAGACTGATGATGATGGGGATGTACACGCAAATACAACTTCAAACGCTTGTAATTGGCAGCGTGCCGAAAGGGAGGAACCAAATGTCTCGTAGGCAGAATGGAAGCACAGTAGTTGGTGAAAAGGTAGGGAGGAGGAGGATTAAGGCTTTTTACTCACTCGACTATTTGTCAAGTATTTCTAATATCATGTTGAGAGACCTTGAAAGAAGGCAGGGTCCTACTATCATGGTGTGTCAACTCTGTATGCGTCCGCCTGCATGCAAGCCAGTATCAATGTGAGTGAGATTTACTGGTGGTCAGTTGAGATAAATTTGAAATTTTAGCCTATATCGTGTGATTTTCAATCGAGCAAGTCCAAAAATGTGTTTTGAAGTTATGACGACAAAGACGCCTCAGCAATAAAGCTGTTACCTGTGGTCAAACTACATGGCATGATGTGTGTGTGACCGAGAAAGAGAGAGAGCAAGGGAGGGAAGCATGCTGACAATGACAGCCTCACTGCAGCCTTTTGTGAAAGAAACATGGCCGCTTGCTAGTGTACATGGCCCTCGGCTGCTTGCTTCCACATATGCACACATGTTCCTCTGCGCGTGTGTGAGAGAGAGAGAGTGTGTGTGTGTGTGTGTGTGTGTGTGTGTGTGTGTGTGTGCGTGTGTGAGTCAGGCAGACAGAGAGAGAGGAGCGAGTAGGAAGAGGCTGTCATGCTCGTTTTCTAATCCTGCCTGGTTCAGCATAATGTTTTATTTTAGCAATAATACAAGTATTAGTTATACAGTCGTAGACCTCGGGGACATTATGCAGACGTTATGACTGGCGCGCACATGCATAAGCTGTCTTCTGCCCTCTTTCTCTCTCTCTCTGTCTGAAAACACTGCTCACACATGCACACAAACTAATGCACACATTGGTCATCTCCACACCAGCTACCAAGTAGAGATGATGCAACGCTTAGTAAATGGTCAGTACAGTGATGAAGCAATATGAAGAAATGAGAACAGCTCAGTTTTTCTCTCCTCAAATGAGGAGCGAGGATGGTCTGGATCTGATAGCATAGCACACAAATTGCAGAGTGCATCTTGTAATAATGAGGGGGAAGTGTGGTAAAAACAACATACTCTCTGATATCTCAAGTTTAGGTGTGAGGAATATATTAGAGCAATGTTATTGCAGTTGGCAAACCTGCTGACCCCATTTTCCAAGATGTGTCAGTGGTAATTATGTCTGTTGTTGATGTGTTTGTTTTGAACGTTGTCGATTGCTATACAATATCACACAATATATTTTTTGTTCTCGTCTCCAGTCAGCGGGGTCTAAATATGTGATGTAGGCGATTTAAGATGTTTTTTTCCCCCCCATGTGTGAGTTCTATGCTCCTGAGGTGTAGACTGATATGCTATCATTGGCACTGCAGCACAACCGTCCTTTTGCCCCCACATCCGACCGCTCTTTTCTTTACACTTCCTATCTTCATCTACTACAAACGTGTGTGTCAGTTTGTGTTTCTTTGTGATTTCTTATGTCTTCTGTAGGTTCCCTGACTCAGTGGGACTGGTCTGACCCAGAACTGTCAGATCCTAGTCTCTCCTACAGATATACATGTGCTACTATACGCACACATATTTGTCTGTGTATATTTGTGTGCTGTGAGAGAGACGTTCAAAACTCAGAGCTCTCCAGTGTCGTCACTGTTAAAAATACATAAACCCATATCACCTTAGCATCAGTGTTCACATTTATGTTTGCCTCAGCAGTGTCAAAAAAATGGATAACGTTGCCATTTGAGCGCGCGCACACACACACACACACACACACACACACACACACACACACACACACACACACACACACACACACACACACACACACACACACACCAGCACACACACACACACACACACACACACACACACACACACACACACGCACACACACACAGACTAGGATGGATATGTTCATTAGCTACAGAGAATAGAGTTTCAGATTAACATGTCAGCCCATTACAGAGCAAAATACCTCTAATACAGCCCTCAGAGATGGGTTTGCCCAAAGACAAATTAGGTTTTAATCACACACACAGAGCCAAGCATGCATACTTGCACGCACACACCCAAAATGCCTATTTCTCTTCAACTGCTTGGATGCTGTCATAAATATTGTGCTGTAAGGTGTGTGATGACAAGAAATAGCAGACAGTGGGTGAAGAATATCAAACTAGGCATATCTGCTCTTCTCTTATCACTGCGTGTGTGTGTATCCTAATCCTATATTATCCAATATCATAGATTTAAAAAGGGAAACAGCTTTGCTCGTTTGTTTGTTTTTTTTCAGACAATATACAAAACAAAGATAAAACCAACAATATTTAGCTCAACAGCAGTTAAAGCAGTTGATAACTATTTTGGATGACTAGCAGCTACAGACTTAAGCTTATAAATTGCCAGATCAAGGCAGGAAATTAACCCTGTTAAGCGTCTTCTGTAATGTGTAGCACACAGGCTATTTAATGGGGGCAGTGTTTCCACCACTGATCCGCCATAGGAGGTCGAAAAAGATATGTGTCATTCCCCCCAAGCTTTATCAACTCCTTAACACAATGTGAAAAAAACACACTGGGATATCAATTTATGGCATTGCCGCTGCCATGTCTAAGTACGAAGGCGTACTGATGGCGAAACTTCATGATGGCGCTGTTAAGAAAATGAATTGCTAAATGCTTTAGTTTCTGTTAGTTGCCTGAAGCAGTCAAACAAATGAGGTTAGTCTGTTAGTTATTGGTTTGTTATTTGTTCGTGATTGGGTTTAGAAGTACTTATAGGTTTATATGTTGGCAGAGCCATGCTACCTGTTTCCCTTCACTTTATGTCACTTTCTGCTAGGCTTGGATTACTATTTCTTGACACCAACTCCATACTTATTTCGCAGACATGACATACGTTTGAATCCTTTATGTAATATATGAATGCCTTTTGACAAAAGTAGTACTCAACAAAATGAGACTGTTTACACCAGTAATACAGTAGGACACCTGCACAAAAACCTATTACAGCCAATGTTAAATGTATAGTAAGGTGGCAGACTGGCTGCCCCCAGTAGTCATATAAAGTAAAATAATAGACAAGGCAGATTAGGGTGCCAGCAGGAGAACTGGCACACTTTTACCTATGACAAAAAATGTAAATCTCATGTTACAAAAAAAGCCCCTTACACTTATTAAGCAAATACAACTAGCATTCTTTTCCCAACTAGACTTTTTTTTTACCTATTCTCCTCTGCTTTATGGATCTATGTCATTATGATTGGTTTACACAACTCAGAAAAGTTCACAAACACATTCCATCGCTCGATTCAGGGACCTCAATTAAAATGTCAAATGTTTGTAATTTCATTTCATTTCCAGCTCACACAAATATCTAAAACCTCTGAATCTCCATGTGTATGCGAGAGGTTTGTGCCTTCACTGTGGGAAGTGAGTTTCATGCTGTGTTTGATGGTGTGTGTTGTGATGTTTGGACACCTGTTCCAGTCAGACACAACACTGGCTATTTTTGCCAGCGTACAAATACACAGAGAGAAAGACACACACACTGTATACACCTATTTGTCCTTCCAAAACAACAACTGCCTCTTGTTATAAATTCTAACCCCTCCGTCTACACACTGAAACGTTTCCAAACATACATACACACGACCTTGTTGTTTCCTCGACCTACAGTACGAGGTACCCCTGATCTGTTTTTTTAACTTGTCACAGTGGTGATTGTTGCTCACTCCTATGCAAACACATTAATACAACTCCACACACTTACGGGGTCTAAACACATTTATTTCGCCTTTAAGAAAAAAAAAGTGTAACTGCTACCTCTGTGGGTTTTTCATAACATATTTCTATTCGTCTTTATTCCTGTCTCAGGTATACTTGCGTCCAGTTTGGCATAACTTCACAAAAATCTTTGAGAAGCAATTTTCTGTTTTATACCTCTTCGTTTATCTATTCCTCTGAAGTATTTCTTCTTCTCTGTCCCTCCCATGATGTTTGACACTGTCTATTTATCTAACTCATCAATAACCCAGTAGTCCAATATCTCAGACAGTCCTTGTCTCTTCCTGCAGCTGACCTTAGCAAAAAGCGCAACACAGTCGAGGGAAGGTGACACAAATAGGATAAAAGCTTTGCAAAGCATTCGCTTCTGGATGACGACAAAACAGACAGGCATTCCTTAGTTCCATCACTTAAATTCAATAACATTTGTGTTAATTTTTGATTTGAAATATCATCAATATTGATGGATATAAAAATGTTGTTTCAGATAAAGGGGTTTTGACCTTATTGATGTGAAGGAGTAAGTGCACTTGACTACTCTCATAGTTTGTTAAATTCACACAAGCTATTTGCATTTCTTCAGTTAGGAAGCTTTCATACAAATAGCAATGCCAGAACAAGCTGTTACATGAGTCAGCTGTGTGTCAGTATTCTTTGACATCCCTGTTGTGTGTTCTTTTTTTTTCTCATAATTTTGGCCCATTTTAAATGCCAGTGAAGGGAGAGAGGACATGTTGGGAGAAGAGATCTGAGGATGACATGTGTCAAATGTTAAGGGTGGGACTCTAACCCTGGACAACTGTGACTGCCTTTGCACACTGGGCGCTTGCAAGGTGAAATCTGCTCCCCTGTTGGGTGTTATACACACCATCAGTCAAACATTTAAAAAAGTTACTTTGGTTTAAAGTACTACACTGGCAAAAGTATTGAAAAAGCCTGTTACCTTCTGTTAATTTTGATGTTGCCTACTGTGTAAAGTTGTTCTGATATCAGTATCAATATCAGCCTCTGATACATCCTCAAAAAGCAGTACTGGGCACGAGCATGTTGAACAGACAATGTGCCTATCTGATACCTTGACAAAATGAAAATAACAAACAACAACTGCGCTGCTAGCAGAGAGTGTAATGGTAATCAAAGCTTTTAATCCCAGTAGAAACAGAGGGGTACACAGTATTAGCCAATACTCAAGTCTAGGTATCTGAAGTGATATCAGGGAGGGAAAAATCATCATCATCAAACATTTCTACAACTATGAGGATGATGCTTTTTGTATAGCATGATGATCATCATAGTCACACAGACCTGGATTTAAATGTATCATTGTAGGCTTAATAAAGAACACGGACCCCATCACCCTCTGCAGTCCAATGGATATATAGGCTTAACTCCCCATTCCTATGGTATCCCTATGCCTGTAGTAATAGTTTTTCAGCCAATACATAAAAGGTTATTTCACACTACTTGAACCAAAGCCAGCAGTAGTGAGCCTGGCAGGCTTGGTACTCTTAGACTTAGAAAACTTTATTTATCCCAGAGGGCAATTCAGTTCCACAGTCCACCCACTCAGCCACCTCAGTGACTGTAGCAGAGGTGTGTTTTAGCTTACAGATACAGTGTGAGAGGGAGTGCTTGTCAAAGCTAATAGAGCTAACACTGCTAAGTAAGGAAGAACAGCTCTGAGGTCCCCCTGCATCATATTTGGAGATGGCCTACGCTTATCAGGACACACACACACTCTTCAGGCAAAGCCCTCTCACTTCTGCACCCATCCACAAACAGACAATGAAACACACACACACACACACACACACACACACACACACACACACACACACACACACACAGCCTAGCCTGTGTTTTCCTAAATGTCAGCACACACTCTGTACATGTAGTGCTGTGAGTTTGCATGTGTGGATGCTCGTATGCCAAAGGCTAGTGTTGCTTATGCATGCTTGACTGGGGCAGCTTTGAGAATCATGATTGGAGAATATTGAGGACGGTGGGTGAGGTCAGTCAAACATTTCCTGCATGCCATTGGTCTGCTGTTGAAGTCCAAATCTTATACCACGTGTTATGTAAGAAGCAAATGCTGTTATTTGGGTTGATGGGGAGGAAAGTGGAGCATGAAGAGAGCAGCTGAATGTCACCAAGGTTCCCTCTGAGAAAAATAGAAACAAACTGATTTACAGAGAGACATTGTAGTTACACTTAAGTTTCGGGGCTTTAAAAACAACAATTTACGACATATATACAACATAGGATGTCTTAATGTAATGTTATAGGATGATATCATTAGAAAGCAAAGTGAATATTTCTCATATGAAAAATCAGTGGTTTCTGCAACCACCTTTGCCCCTCCCTTGTCAAGATCCATGCACTGACCTTCAAGTCCTTGGACAGTAAACAGTGCTCTCCATCGTTTACTATTTACATGACCAAGCATCATGAGAGCGTATGTCCACCTAGTGAGTAATCTTGGTGAGGAGTCAATCACTGTCATAGCACTAAAAACCCAAGGTTAACCCTGACATCTTCTTCACAGAACAGACTTCAGGACAGATTGTTAACAGGCCTAATATTTATTTGGAGTATCTAAACGATTGTCGGTAAAACTGTATTAAATGAATCTGAATGTTGATAAGTATCCCATACTTGTGTTCTCGTACAAAGATGGCAAGTTCAGTAGGTCACATCTGACCATGCCTTCAATATGCAGACGGATATTTACAAAATAGTATGAACTCTCTATTTTCCCATTCAGCCTTCACAGATGTCAACTATTTATGCTGTTTGCAAGTACTCACTGAAATGAAGGCGTTAACGACGAAAGAACAGATTGCGTTATGAAAATGACCCTGAATCTCGTATCTTTCCCCAACCTTCTGTTTTAAAGAACTTCTGCCATTTGATGAGGTCCTATCAAGGCGGAGAGTAAAACGGGCAACGCCACAAACCTGTTCCACTATTTGAAACAATATCAGTGTTAGAAAGAAATAAATGACCAAATGTTCCAAACAAGTGACCCTCAGGAAGCATCGGGCCAGTATGTGTTACACTCCTTGGCAACAAACTTTTATATTAGTGCTTTCAGCACCATGCACTGTCCTCATGATGCTTAAATGTTCCTCTGTTGAAATATAATTTGTTATAAGACAATAAAGAATCGTAAAACCACAAGTAACCACCATCTGGTGTCTTCAACGTTCACTAAGGAGCAAAAATCAACCTTTACATTTGAAAGAAATAAGGATTTGCCATTTATCGTGATAATTATCGAAATGGGCTAATACAACATTTTTTTCAGGATAACATTTTTTGTCATATGGCCCAGCCCTATTTGATTTTGTGAGAGTGAAAGGGCCAAACTTCATTATCTCTTCTCAGAAGTTCAACATGTCCATCTCCAAGCAACTAACAGACATCACACCTCCCTTTATTTCTGACTGTGCCTCTCTTCTATCCTCTTCTACCATCCTGCTGTATCGTGACAGCTTCACATCATTGGTCAGACCACATCAGTCCAGTCTTGAGTAGAGAACACCCAAGAAGCTAAGACCAAGTAAGTTTTGCCATTGGTAAAGCTGTGAGCACAGCTTTAGAGCCCCTGAGCACTAATAGATTATTAGCGTCCAAAGCTAGCTCCCCCACGCTGCCCTGCCTTAGCACGTCACCAGCACGCCATGTCTCAGTAGCATCTATCCTTCGCTCGCTACATCTCTCTGCCAGTACCATCTGGCTCCCAGCACCAGGCACATTTAGCTCAGCCGGGCGCCAATTTGTCCCCCTGGCTGCCTGGGCAAGAGAGAGAGTGTCAGGGAAGAAAGAGAAATAGTAGGAAAAACAGTCAGATTTGTAAAGTTAGATTCAGCAAACAGAGAGAAAGAGACCAGGTCAGGAAAAAAGCAGAATCAAGTGTACCTGTCAGCCCCCAGCAGCGTATGACATGCTCTGGTAATGGATAGAATGAACAGTCACTATACCTGTATGTGTGTGTGTGCGCGCGCGCGCGCGTGTGTGTGTGTGTGTAAGAACAGAGTGATTGGAGGTGCAGGAACCCCAGGGGGGAAGGGGAAAATGATGATGGAGGGAGGCAGGGAAGGACAGAATGAAAAAAGGAGGAGGAGAAAAGGGACATGATGTGAAGTTTTCCAGCCAGCAGGTAAGCTCACAGCAGCCCTGCCATGTCTTACAACTACGCCATTGGAACTCTGTCAGTTTGCTTTCCCTCCCACAACCATGCCTGAGTACAAAATATGGTGTAGGTGAGATGGGGTTTTAATGTTGGATGGGGTTTGGATGTAAAAAATAGGAGGGCCATATTGGTTGTGATATTTTTCAAAGCTTGGATGCTCAACAAAGATAATGTCATACTACAATGGTCTAGGTTGTAAGTGGTTAAGATAGGGAATATGATACATTTTTATTATTCAATTATATTTTTTCAGAAAAAGAATCAGAAGGGATATTTTGCTGTTTAAAGGTAAAACAACATTTTGATAACTTATAAGTTACTGTTAGACAATTGTTGAACGTTCCTAAATTAGCTCGCCATTTTTACTGTAAGAGCGTCAGTTACTGAATACTAAGAATAACCTTAATGTTTGGCATATTATAATATGATATGAAAAGAAAGATGACATTTTGCAGCCAATTATCATGTCAGCTAGTAAATGGCTAAATGCTAATTTAAGATGAAATTGCTCAATTTCCCTCAAAACCTTTGCTCTCCATTGTATTTTTTGTTTGCTGCTTAGTCTTAAGGCCATAAAATGATACGACTTGTCCAGTGACCTTCTTTATATGACTTCGCCCTACACAGCAGAATATTTCAGATTCTCACCCTTCATGGGTTGTAATGAAAAAAAAAAACCTAACCAACCACAAGTGCATAGGAAAACAAAGGACAATACTTGCACTCAATCCTTTTGCAAAAAAACCCCAAAACATGTAGTCACATAAACCCACACTCTGTAGAAGGGGCAGCATTCTTTAGACCCCAGTTTTCTCTTCCAAGCAATAGACCCAAGCAGTCACAGCAGAGGCAGCGGCATCAGAGGCTAAGTCCCTGGCTGGACCCTTAAAAGGATTTACAGAACTTCAAAATGCTTCATCTGGTCCATGAAATACAGCTTGTCAGTGTCTCACAACATAGCACACACCCCCTGCTGCTGACTGTCAATAACACCAGCGCTCTCGCTCTCGCTCTCTCTCTCTCTCTCTCGCTCTCTCGCTCTCTCTCTCTCTCTCTCTCTCTCTCTCTCTCTCTCTCTCTCTCTCTCTCTCTCTATCACACACACACACACACACACACACACACACACACACACACACACACACAGATTTAAGAGAGCTTGGCAGTGCAAGTGCAATACTGGATTTGAGAGAAGGACACAGTTGTAGGACAAGTATTGCTTCTCTATAGATAGTCACTCATGTAAATCATATCTCTCTATGTGTATATGCATGTAATGTGAACAGGAACATCATTCTCTTATGTTTCCATCTTTGTATGTTTAATCATTTATGTGAACCAATCCTAAATATACACTTGTGAGTGACATTTTTCCAATTATGGAAACATGTTATCGTTGATGTTTTCTGGCCTCTATACATAATAAATGTGATTAAGCTATAAAAAAATATGATGACCATGATGGTCAGAAATATTTTTCAAAATATCTTCAGACATTAGCATTATTTTGGGGCTGTGATCCGTCCATGTAACAGTTTAAAGTTCTATATTAACTCTTTGCCTTTTTTTACTCACCACTATAGCTTCTCAAGCCCAATTTAAAGTGCCATTCTGAAACTGTGCCGTGTGTCTTTGTACTGTTTCCTCAACAGCGTAATGTTGGTATCCCAGTCTTTGAATTAGAATTACATTTCAGCGTTGCGGAAGCACATTGTAGAAAAACAGTGGGAGTTTCACATACACACACACACACACAATCCAACATGCACACACTGACTGTTGTCACCCAGACACTGTCTCGCCGATCTTGTCGCTTCACACACACCTACACACACACACACACACACACACACACATACACACACACACACACACACACACACACACACACACACACACACACACACACACACACACACACAAAACACCTGGAATCTGAAGTGTAATGTTTTTCCTGATGATGTGAATGCTCCAAATGTTATCTGGCTTGACTCAAACACGCTGTGTCCTGACAATAGTCTGTGATAAATACATGACCAACTGCACATTATTCCCTGTCTGCTGCTAATTTAAATTGATTGAGTTCACTAATACTGAAGATATTTTTGGTGTGAGAGAAAGCTCTCTGATTGTCTTGTCTTGTTATTAGTCTACGTTTTGTCTATTCAGCCTCCACATACAACATGCCTCAGTTCTTAGCTGCAGTCTGTAATTCATTTATTTCCAGCTCCATTCACAGACACGTGGGCTGGTGCAAATACTTCAATTTGCGTGCACAGTTTCCCACACACATGCAAGCTCTGTCTATGTTTCTCTATATTCGTTGGTAAAGTATTTCTGCTGCTTCATTTCATCTTGTTTAGTTTAATGTGTTTTGCACCTCCCTGTTTTCCGTCAGCACAAGAAGCTGAAATTACTCTAGGAATACACAGTGAAGCTCCAGTATCCATATTAATGTTACTGACACTCTGATCTGTTCTCTCCCTTCAAAGTCTCTCTCCCCTCCCTCCTGTTGTTTTTTTTTTGTCTTCTGACTATCTCTCAGGCTGCCTTGCTCTTGGTCTTATCAGCGCTGATGGCTTTAAGCGTGTGTATTGAGAGGTCTATTAGCTAGCTATCGTTCTGTCAGATATTGCTTCACATCTCTCCGCTAGTCCACTGTACTTGCTGTAGCTCTGATGGCATGAGGTGGGAGCAGGGCTGCTGGGGAATCAGATGGAGGCACAAACCGACACATTCTGTGTATGTTTTTGATGCTTGTGGAAGCTTCTGATTGATTTTGGTGTCTTTGTGCTTGCTCAATGAAGCAATACTTGAAGGATAAAAAAAATGTTGTTTTATTTAGTGGGGTTATTACATCAACTGGAAGTGTATGTGTGTTTATGTCCTGAAGCAATTGCGCGTGTGCATTGAATTGACCTTAATCAGCTCATTAAACTTGGAAGTCTGGTGAGTCTTCATATCTGTAGTGTAGCCTGAGAACATTTGATTGTGTTTATATGAGAGCTTGTTTCAACCGTTTCAACATGCTTGTACTTTTTTGCAACCTAGTATTTTCTCTCACATTCACTATGTGATTACATTTTAAAGTCCATGTAGTACATCTAATTACATCACTAATAACCTGCACTGCTGCTAGATAATGTAATTGCATAAATAAATGATACAAACACACACATATGCTGTCATCTCCATGGCCAGCTCTGTCCGAGGATGATGAAGGTCAGTAAGCATTGTGGTGCCCCATTGGAATAATGGGGGTTGTGACGTGGCGTGCCCCAGTGCAAGGAGGACATCATTCACACTGAGATGCGCTCTCTATCTCTCTCTCTCTCTCTGTTCCCATCTGCCCTGCACCTTCTCTTCTTGCCCTCCATTCCACACTTCAATAGTCCCTCCATTTACTTCTTCTACCTCTCACCCTCTCAGTCTGTCTGAGAATTGTTTGACCTAAAACTCATAAACACGGACAAGGTGTCAGAAGAAATAAATGTTTATTTTTTAACATCTACAGTTCATCTTTCGAAGACTAGCATGATTTCTAAAGTAGCATGACTTCAAAGCTCCATCTACACCCACCCCCTCCCCTCTGGGTTCCTTCAAAAGCCACGCCTCTCACTTCAGTATGCGCAAATGCTGACCTCAGCTCATATGATTGGTTCATCAAATAGGTACTTCGTGGCAGACATTAGTTTTTTCAGGCCTACAACGGCTACTGATGACAGATGTTCTTTGTTCTTTTTTCAGATAACGTGAGTTATTTATTTCTGCCAAGACTTACAGACAATTTCAACCAAAATATTTAACTGTGTATGTGGAGAAAATTACCAACCATGCCTTTAAAGCATGTTGAACACTTCAGCTCTGTTACAAAGCCATGTGTTCACTCCAAAACTTGGGGATATAGTTCCCAATAAATGCTCCCCTTTTTTTTGTATGACTTTCACACCCTGCATATGCAGCCAATGCAGACTTACACAAACATTCACATACTTCAGGTTGGTCCTGCTGCTTGTATTCCTATTACAGGAATTACAGCCATGAGTACATAGTTAAAACAAACTGAGGATGTGGTACAGAGGGGAATGTATTTTTAATTTGAATTTCTGTTAAAATGCACAGTTTGAGCCATGGCTAGCTGAGGAGCTGTTACAAAATATGAGCTGAGTATATCGTCACACCCCTAAAAATCAGGATCATAAGTAGAACATAAAGTGTTCTATGGAGCCAGAACAGTCTCATAATGGATCCGTAGTGTTTTGCTAGTTTGGAAATGTTTGAGAGGGAATTATAGTATATGGTTGAGATCATGAATATCTTTACTGTTTGAAAAAAGACCGCTTTATACAAAAGTGTTTTGTATGACAGTGCTACATTTTGCCTGATGGATTTTCAGTGTGCTTTCAAAAGGTGTTACATGAGCGTTTTTAAGGGCCGAACATGATGTATAATTTTCTTACAAATAAAAATGACTCTGCAGCCCCTAAGAGAGCTCTCATTCATAGCTCTCAGTTGAGACTTTATTGAATGCAAGTGCACATTAAGGGCAACCATTACAGTGTATACATGGGCAGGTTTGTGCTATTATCAATTATGAGAGAGAAAAACACATTTTGATGTGTGTGGTGACCACGTCCATTATTAAAAGACTAGTAAAGTGGTAGATGTGTTAAAAAGGGCTGTATGTTCATAGACACAGAAACACCGTTTTTTTTTTATATAATTCAACACTGTTTAGGCCATTGCTATGTTTTCTGTTTCCAATGTAAGAAAGAGGAAATATTTTTTAGTTAGTGTGGCATGGTTTTACTGTTTACAACACTATGAAGCCCATGTGCTTGAATCATCATCTTCACAGTGAGAAAAACAGTAGCAAATTCTTGAGTGGTCCTTGCTTGCTCCATGAAGAGAGAAAGCTGTGTTTTAAACGGTAAAACTCATATTACATTTTTGAAGTCTGGCATCATAACAAATCCTCAAAATGTGTCCACAAAGATCAGCTTTTCTTCACCTTAAGCCAAACAAGAGCAAACTGCAGTGAGAAGGAAAACATTTGGGTGTGTTTGCACCTGAGTAGAATCACTGTTATATGCCTTTAAATGAGACCTTGTGACGGAACATATGGTGGGACAATGATGAGCAATTTTTTGAGCTATTAGCAGAATGCAATCCATTCTTTCTTTGAAACAATAATACTCGGTTTTAATATTTTATTCATTTTCCAGTTGTGTCAATAATTTTCGCATTTTCTGATGAGCTAGCAGATTCCAACTTGATATGTATTGTATATATTAGGGATTAGGGATGACTTTGCTTGTTAATGAGCCCATCTGTTTTAAAAGTGTAAATAAGTGGGTCTTAGTTTAAAGCTCGACATTCTGTATAATCTTTGGACAGTCACAGTCTCACAACGCCAAACAATACAGAAAGCACAACCTTGGAAAAATGATGAATATTTGCACTTTTTAAATGTTTTTTTTTTTTAGGTTTATTTTTTGGCCTTTTTGCCTTTATTGATAGGACAGTGGATAGAGTCGGAAACAGGGAGAGAGTGGGGAGAGACATGCGGGAAAGTGGCCACAGGCCGGACGCGAACCCGGGCCGCCCGCGCGAGGAGCAAGGCCTCGCAACATGGTGCGCGCGCTGCCGCTGCGCTATCGGCGCCACCGAATATTTGCACTTTTAATTTCATGATATGACAGCTGTCAGATGACACCACATGGAATTCTCATATGAGTAAGATAAAACCTAAATTAAAATCTTAATTACAGCCACTGTGTGTCTTCTTGCCAACAAGAGAGAGAATAAAGAAAGCTGTGATTGAGCGATGGACTGAGATGCATGCAGTTGAATTACATGAAGCTCATATGAAACTCTTCATCTCTCTTCCTCCCCAGCCCAGCTCCCTCCCCTTCACTTCCGCTGCTGTCCTCCAATGTTCCTCTCCATCCTGTGCCTCTCATGTTTCACTCACATCCTTTTGTCCCTCTGATCTGTTCATTTTTTCCTTCTTTTATCTGATCCCCCATTTCCTCTATCCTCGTCTTCTTCTCTCAGCCAGTGGTGACATGTCAGTATCTTGTGTCAGAAATGTCTTTTCTTTTTCTCTCTTAAGGGCAGCCTGAAGATAGCGTTAACAGAAACACAGAAACACACACACACACACGCACATGCACACACACGCGCACACACACACAGATCTGTGTTTTAATTGGCCCAGGTTAACCCTGGACTGTGTAATAGGTTGATGGATGTATTGGAGCATGTGCCCCACACTCACACACAAATGCTATATTTTTGTAGATGAATAAATTTTTTTCTTTTTTATTTGAAACGCCCTCTTGTTATCCCTCGTTTATCTAATGCCTTCTTTTTTGTAACTTCATAATGTTTCCATGGCTGCCCAATTGACTAATTAAACCTCCCTGCTCATAAACAGCTCCAACATATTGAAGAGTCAGTATGGAGTTGTAATTAAAGAAATACAGAAATACAGCAGTGATATGATTTGAAATGGAGACCTTTAGGATTTTTTTTTTGACATATTGGCATCAGCATGTGATCAAATGTGTATTATATAAGAGTGTTGTATAGTTATAGTCCATAATTTCAGCGTAATATTTCTGCTGCTGAAACCAGCCATCCAACTCTACAGCCAGTTACAGATTGACAGTTAATGCAGCACGACTGCCCTTGCTTTTGATTGGCAAATGTCCATAAACAGCTGCTTAAATCCTTCCACTCGGGCTGATTTAGAGCACTTGAGCTGACACACCCGGGGGAATGCCTCCACGGATCTGCAGCAGGAGTATACTCCATTTTTCATTAATATAAATTACCCATAAACAGAGCATTTAGAGCAGTTTCTTTGGCAAATCTATCTATGTCAAATGATGGGTTTTTATAAACTGCAGAATCTATTTATGGCATCAGGTTATTTTTATTCTCCTTTCCTCCCTCTCTCATATGACCTTTCATTGCTGCGGTGCATCCGCATACACATGGTAGTTCAGGGTCTATATGGTTCACATATACACTCACACAAAGACAACACCCCTGTGGGAATACACCACAGATCCAATTGGCGCTTGTTTAATGCTGACCCAACGGAAAAAAAATATCCGTCCCCTCACTGTTCCCCCTCACCCTGAGGGCACAGCGCCAATGTGTCCCACAATCACAGGCATACATGCACAAACACAAACTGCATATATATAATATCCTGCAGGCCACCTGTCTGTCCTTTAACTATGCTCACTTCTCTGTGTGGCAGTCGGTTCATGTGTTTATGTGTGTACTTATGTTCACGTGCAGACTCAGGCTTTTCTCTCTTCCTAACCACTCGAAGTCCTGTAGATTTAGTCTCCATGGAAACAAAGGAAGGGAGAGGGAGGCGATAGTGTTGACTTCCTGACACCTTCTCTCCCATGGGGCGCCAACTGTCAGCAACTCTGTATCTTGCAGCGTGTGCGCATGTGTGCATGTATGTGCATATTTTAAACACATGATAAGCAAAATCTTGACTCTAGAGGATACTTGTGTGTGTGTGTGTGTGTGTGTGTGTGTGTGTGTGCGTGTGCGCGCGCGCGCACGCTGGTGTGTGTTACCAGGCGTACGTGTATCTGTTGGCATGTGCAGTCTCTCAACCTTGATCGTTGTATCTCATTGGCTGCCAAAGCAGAGCGGCTTAGTGTGTTAGTGGGTCTGGCTGCAGAGCGGCTTAGTGTGTTAGTGGGTCTGGCTGCAGGACTGTGTGGTGGAATCCCCGGATCTGTTCAATGGGATGGGAAGGATGAAAGTTGTGATGATGGGGGGAGGCGGGGGGAATACAGAAAGATGTAAGTAAAGACAGAGATCTCCTTTGTTACCCAGCCGAGGCCCAAGCAGATACACAATTTGAATTTGTAGAGGAGCCATGTAATCCCAGAAGTACAAAAATCACATCGAGGTACAAAGACCCAGTCACCAGGAAGCATGTTGTTTTGTCCTTTTAAAAAAAGTCATAAGATTTATCCTGTACTTATTACTGGTTATAAAAAAAACTCAAAGTAATATGGAAGTTTATTTATATTGTAGACAACAAAACTTTCTCAGTGAGGCAAAAGAAAGTTACACACAGGTGTATAGAAAGGTAATTTGTTTTTTGTTTTTTTAATGTATTGACAGAGGTCTATCAGACAACTTGGATGAGCCTGTAGTTTACAGAAGGGCAGTCTCACTTTCCAATGAGTCCAAGGACTTTATAACGTCTAGTTTATTTCTTTACAACAGTTCCAGACTGAAATGCTTTGCTCTCAGTTCAGCGGTCACAACAGTTCATTTGTGAAATAACAATTTCAAACATATGGGGTCCACAACTGTGGGAAATGTTGCGGTAGTTTAGAAAAAATTTATGTTTTGGTAGACTATTCCAACCATAAGAGAATCAATCGAAAACAAATTACAATTCAATTTGGTTGTTATTTTTTTTACATTTTGGACTAACCCTAACCCTGAAAGAAACGTTGATTTAAAGTGGTGGAAGTAAGAAGCTTAGAGAGGAAATTTACTTTAGGAATAGTTCTTAATTCCTGTTATTCTCAGAAAAAAATCACATCAATATTCATTACAATTTATTCACGTTCATAATATGATTTTTGATAATATGATTTACCCACTAGTCGGAAATTATCATAATTTCTCGCTCAACATGTTTACATTTGACCCTTGGATGGGAAAAATGTTACCCATTTTGATTTGGGCCTGACCAATTTAAGATTTTGCAGCTGATATTGATATCGATTTTGGTGAGAAAAAAAAACATTATATGACATATCAGTTAATACCTTTCTTTGATCTGTATCAATTGTAACACTTTATGTTTATATTACCAGTATTTCCAGGCTGCCCTAAAGAGAAAAGAAGAAACAACATTTCAGACACAAGATACTGACATGCCACCACTGGCTGAGAGAACAAGACGAGGACAGAGGAAATGGGGGATCAGATAAAAGAAGGAAAAAATGAACAGATCACAGGGATGAAAGGATGTGATCTATATCAATATGGCATATCTGCTGATGACAGCAACAAAGAAAACTAGCTAGTGTAATGCAATGAAACTCAAATGTAATGCTATTTGACAGATTAATGATGACATTTAATATCAGCAATCAAATTAGCAGATACCGATGGTTACTGGATAATAACTCTATCAGTGACACTCAGATTAATTGGTCCCAATTTGGTGGTCAAAAAATGTTTTTGACTAAGGAGAAATGTGTTGCAAATATAGGTATTGATATAGGAGTAACATCCAATGAAAACTTTGAATATACACCTTGTTGTCATCAAACACATCATGGTTGCAGGATTGAACAATGTAATGCAGTATTGTGATATGTTATTGCATATTTTTCCTCATTTCTTGCTGGCCTACTATTCTCTTATAGTCATCTTCCGTCTCCTCAAATAAACTTCAGGGAAAGAGCTCAGGTTAATATTTTACAAAGCTAACAGAAACCCACACAAGAATAGACGATGGTTAAGGAGACACAAAGACAACTTTTAAATGAAGAGAGAAATGTTTGTGATAAAAAAAAGAAGAAACATGTATGAATGTAGGAAATAAATGTTGTAACTGCATGTTGTTGGGAAAGGAAGGAAATCTACATGTTTTTAGATGTTAGTTTCTGAGCTGCTAGATCATTAAACAGCTGTGGGCTCTGCATCACTATCTACCACACCCCAGCGTTGCCATGGATATTAGACTTTGGCAGTACAGATGTGTGTGTATTGTGTGAGTTTATGTGTGTGTGTGGTAGAGGTGTGCCAGGATGACATCATACAGTAGCTTGCTGAAAAGGTTCACTGCAGGCACATGGCATCTACAATATTTATAGACCCCCAGAACAGATGAGCTCACTCAGTCACTAAGTGTGACTGGCTTCACCCTCCAGAATCTTCAACCCCCCCCCCCCCCACACACACACACACACACACACACACAAGAAGTAACACACAAGAAGTAACAGAGAAGTTACTCACGCAATCTGTGCCACACCCACTTACATGAATATGTCCTCCTCTCTCCTCTTTTCTTTCACACACTGGCCTTGATCGCCACACAATAGAGGCATTTCAGATGGTTGTTAGTTTAAAAATAGCAGGACACACACCTTGACTTGAAAAGCGCCTGTATTGTCAGTGAAAATGAACTGCTATGTATGAGTCATAAGTAGAAGGAATGGTAGTTTGTGAGGGATTAAACACACATTTTTACCCTCTCACACACACGATGTGCGCACAAACACACACACCAAACGATCTCATTCCCCCAGACCATGTGCATATTACACACACAGGATTTAAATCCTCATATCCCAAAATAAACAAAATCATTTCTTGGTAGAGCAAATACTGTACACCAGTGTGACAGCAAAGCAGGATTGAGAGTGACCAGTGTGTGTGCGTTTACATACGAGCGTGTGTGTAAGAGAGAAAGAGAGGGGCAGCGAGAGAGAGAGAGAGAGAGAGAGCTAGTG
Source organism: Symphodus melops (assembly GCF_947650265.1). NCBI lineage: Eukaryota > Metazoa > Chordata > Actinopteri > Labriformes > Labridae > Symphodus > Symphodus melops. Next base: position 15,118,355 of record NC_136694.1, read on the forward strand.
AATAAGTTTGAGTTACAAGGCTTGAAAGCTTGAGCAAGAAGAAAAATCACATTTCATAAATAAATCATCCCTGGCCTTGTGATAGATATGCTAACACAAACTCACATACATGTACATGCACACACACACACAAAGTAACACACACATAGGGGTGTAGGTCTTCATACCATGGCCATCACAGTGTGGACAGGATTAGAGGGGAATCATTTCTAAAGAACTGTGTGCTGCCTGTGTGTGTGTGTGTGTGTGTGTGTGTGTGTGTGTGTGTGTGTGTGTGTGTGTGTGTGTGTGTGTGTGTGTGTGTGTGTGTGTGTGTGTGTGAATCCTTCAGACCTTAATGTGTCCCTTGCAAGTTGTTTCATAGCTCAGATCTTACCATTAAAACTTGCTATATAGGTTTGACATGTGACATGTAGCATCTATTTATACATCAGACCCAGAAGAAAGTGACTACTTTTGGAGAGTGTGGAGTGTGTCTCTGTGTAAGCTATGTAAAGAATGAGTATTTTAAGAGCCTGCGTGAGAGTAGAGAGGAATTTTTCGTGCTTACACCGTGCGCCTCTCTCTGTCTCACTCCCCTTTTTTTTCCTCCTGCCACCATCGCACTCTGACACTCCCAGAGGCTACAGCAATGAATGCTTCATAAGTTTCATAAGTTTCACTGTCTGGAAGAGAATTTCAAATAAGAAAGAACTCACAGCAGGATCAATGAGTGATAAGGTGCTGTGGGCAGAAGGACATGAATTTAAATGTAAATGTAAATGTACTTGAGCTTGTATAGCGCTTTTCTAGTCTTCCGACTACTCAAAGCGCTTTTTACACCACAGAGCACACCTACCCATTCACACCCATTCACACTGATGGGCTGGATATGTGGCCCATCCAGTATCTAACCATTCACGCCACATTCATACGCCCCAGACGCAGCAGGGGGAGCAATTTGGGGTTAAGTGTCTTGCCCAAGGACACATCGGACATGTTGCTCGCAGGAGCTGGGGATCGAACCCTCAACCTTCCGATTGAGGGGCGACGACTCTACCAACAGGGATCATGCAACTTATAGCATTAAACTTATACAAGCAAAATTCATTTTCAGGGAAAGTCCTGTGTCTCTTTGAAACTCCTTACCTGCTCTTTAGTCGACACAGTATCATAGTGTTGTGTTTCTCACAGTCACTTCTTATAGCCATTTTACATTTTTATTCCTTTATAATTTATGACACGAAAGTAAAAACTGTTTTATGAAAAATGTAGTGGAAGCACAACACTTAAAAAGACACCATTCAGACCAGTTTGGTTTGGAAAATTAAGCCTTTTCTTCACTCATAGGGCATGTTTACGCCTCAGTCTGGGATGTTTTAATAAAAAGGCGGCAGCAGTGGGTATAAACTAGCTATTTTTAATTAAGAAAAAGAAAATTAACCATCTTGGGAATAAAAATTTAAGGAGATCATTTTTACATTTGTAAACTAAAACTTCATTGTTTTTTTTCAAGCCAAAAATGCCTTCCTGGGGTAGATCAATTAGGCACAAGTTTTGGAACTGAACTTCAAATATGATACATCTTTCTGTTTAGATTTGAGGATAAACTGAATTCATTTGTCAGGTGAATGGTCAAGATAAAAAAAATGATGTGTTTTTGGATTACACAATTTTAACAGGCCAAACACAGTAGTAGAGAACATGATACCATCAACTTGGGTAGCAGTAAATAGGGCATGCTAGTATAAAGAAGAGAAACTTCTCCAGCTGTCCCACTCACACCTAGTGTATGTTCCAGAGTATTACCTGTTGTGTTGTTCACACATTAGCTCACCCTGGCTTTACACAGACATTTTGCTGTAGTCGGAATGGCAGAAAAAAAAGTCTAGAAAAAATTGGGTTCAACAGATTCATGCATTTGCATCAACACATGCAGCCCACTAGTATAATGTCTGGGAATGTTGAGGAGTACAGTTTAAGGAGGCGACTGATTGTTCAAAACTAGAATTTGACCCTTTGGCGACAAACCAAGTGACAAATGGACACTTCATTGTTTTAACTTGGAATGAACTGAAGAAGATGCAGACATTACATTTAATTGTTGCTGATAATGAGGTTTAACTCATAATTAACATTGGAACACTTCTCCTGTTATTCATTTCCACACACCATGTTATTTTTAATGTGTTTTCCAGTCTGGGCAGGACTGAGGTTGTAGATGAAGGACAGTACAGCAGTGTGACGCCTCTTTCAGCCACAGTGAGAGGGGCATGTCGTGTCTCTGTCATTACAGTTACTGTAGACACACACACACTCTCTTTCTCCGTGTCTCTCTCACACATGCACACACACACCTAATGTGCGCGCGCGCACACACACACACACACACACACACACACACACACACCGACTGTACAAGCATAAACACACACACAGTGGAGTAGAGTTACATCCTGCCACTGCAGTTTGCCTTCTGTGAAGGGCAAGAGCTGTGTCCCTGACCTCTGCACACACACACGCACGCATGCATGCATGCACGCACGCACACACAAACAAACAACACCTCAGCTACTCATTACTCTCAGCCATTTTTAGCTCCAGGAAGGATTGGGAAGAGAAGAGATTATTGAAAATTATGCTGGATGAACCCTTAGAGCAGTGTATTTACTCTGAGTATGTCGATTAATATTAATGCTGCCGTGTTTGATTCATCTCCTGCTTTCCTACACAACCAAGATACACTTTCATCTGCAAAGCAGAGCAGCTGGGACGGGCCAAGTGTGTTTGTGTGGTCTCTGGAGGATATGTGTGTTGGTTTGTGTGTTTTTCAGTGAACAAGGTGGTGTGTTTGTTTATAGCAGGGGCGTAATCAGAAAGACTTGACCAGAAAAGAACTTGGTTAAGCTCTGTACACTTGTTTATTTTTATTTTTAATAAACAGCACACATTTTACATGTTTTTCAGGGAGAATGTTTCAAGAATTTTGTATTTTTACATGCAGAGAAAAGGTTCCCATACGTTCCCATTACAGAAAGGAGTGTTGAGGCTAGATGGAGCTGCATGTTCAAATATAAATGTCTATCTCCAACCATTATTGTTGTTTCATGGCAGTAATAGGCCTCCCTCTGGGCTGCCCAGTAGAAGGATAAGGACACAGTAAAGCAAAGATGGAGGGAGGTAAGCTGAGTGGTGAGGACAGCAGGAGAGAGAGGCCGAGCTGACACAGGTGCTTCAGACTGAGCCAGGAGGGAGGAGTTGACAGAGGAGGCTGAAAAAAAAAAACAAATGAGGATGAGCAATAGGAGGAGAAGATGAGGAAGGAGGCCACCGCGTAGGACAGAAAATAGTGGTCATTGTGTCTGATATCTGGAGAGCAGAAGAGAACAACATCATCAACAGTGTTTTGAAGACTTGAACTCCTTCTACCCTGAATTTTGCCTTTCAGACTACAACCAAGGATGTACTTCCCATGGAGGTGCAGCCTTTTAGGATCTGATAATTGTGGCATAGCTCCATGGATGGCACTCTTCACCTCCTTGGTCTGGATTGAAATATCTCAAGAAGAATTGGGTTCCAATCCAGACTGCTGTGCTCTGAAAACCTACAAAGACTACAAACTCTAACTTTTATCATCATTATTATATATTATTTGGCTTTAGCTAATAGGACAGCTGAGGGGCGACTGGAAATATTGAGAGGAGAGAGAGAGGTATGCCTCAAAGGGTCGCGGCTTGGAGTGTATGGCCTCTGCATGGTCTGCTGTCTCTACTAACTGAGCTCAAACAGCACCCCATAAACTCTTTATCTCAAGCAGAGGGGTTTACATTATTAATATGATACCTAAACTGCTACTCTATGGTGATAATTAAATTTAGAGAGGATGACTTGTACTAAGTTTTGCAATCCTCTGACTATTTATCAAACATGCAGTGATTTCTTCAAAGTTAGTTCTGCCCAATAATTAAACAAATACACATGACATTTGCTTACCCAAGTTTAGCAAACATCTCAAAGCACTTTTGTGTGGGGGGAAAAAAAGCCCCAAAGACCCTCAGATGATCAAGCTTCAATGCTAGAAAATATGACTGCCTTCGACTGTGTGCGAAGATTAGGGTTTTTTCTTTGTGTACTGTAAAGGTCAAATATGGTAAAACAAATACTGTACTCTTGGTCTGAAAAAACAAACAAACAAAATAAATCTATCAGCTGATTGGTCATTTGAAGGACATGATTTGTATTTACTATCCTAACCAAATATCTAATAACCAAAAAGGCTAAGACAGCGAAAGACCAAGAAATATGAAGTTGAGTAAGCTAACAGTCGTTAAAGGTGCACTATATATTTGGGAGTGACCATTTTAAAATTGAAGAGGTGAAACAATTCTGTGCTATATTTTCTGAACTGAATACACAAACTTTATTCAAAGAAAAATCTGGGTCCCTGGCAGCTCAAAAGTTACCAGGAGAGTTACAGTTTCACTGTTGCGAGCCCACCATCATAACTTCTCACGTAGCATTTTATCTTCAAGCAGTGTTTCAGGGAACATAAACCACATAATCGTTACACTTTTCCAACTTTCACATTTCATTACTATAACTCTGTAGAACACCTTTAAATAAAAAATGTATACCTAATATCATACTTCATTGTTCTTTGTTAGACCGTTTTATTATAACTACTGTGTGTCGTGTATGATTTGTGAAATGTTTATTTTCTTAAAAAAAACGTTTGTTACTCTTTGGATTCATTCTGCAGGCATTACTCTTCACTGCACTTCACACTGCCTGTGTATTTATGGATTTAGCTGTGTTTGTGTACTGAATGTGACAGTGGAGATGGTGGGATGGGGGGGTGCCCTCTGCTCCATGTTATGCTATGATGTAAAATGGCTGCTCTCCGTCGAGGGAAGGCTCAGCTGAGATTAGCAACGCTTGAGAAAAAGAGGAAAGAGAGGAAGAGAGAGAGAGGAAGAGCAAAAAGGAGGGAGGGAGAAAAATGATGAGAGAGAGTGTGAGTGTGTGTGCATGTGTTTGTGAGAGAGTGAGGAGACATACTGAGAAGAGAGAAAAGTGTGAGAGAGGCTGTCAGATAAAAAACAGTCAGAGTTCTTACTCCCGTGAATTTCGCTGCAGAAAACGTCGCTGCAAATGTGTCTGGTTTTTGGTGTTTTTTGTCAGTTCTCCTGATGTGAATGTATGCTTAGTGGTATTTTGGGGATGTTGGTGTGTTCAGTGCTGCCAGCATCTCTGACAGTAAATTACAAGCAGTGCTGTATCTTGCTACCATGATGTCAAGCATGAAAAGTTACAGCCAAATCTGAACTTGAAGTGTCTATGTCGTGTATTTTCCCCCCCCTGTTTCTCCCTAATATTGTGGTCCCTTATGTCTACAAATGCAGTCAGCAAAACACATTTGCTATGAAAAAAATCACTCCAATTCTGAATCTGATGCATTGTCCTTTTAACACTTATTTTTTACCTTGTTTGCTATGACTTAGGCCTAATTTATTTTGTAATACCTCAGGCTGCCAGTGTGGGTCTCTGTCTCACCATTTAGTCAGATGGCAGCGCTGTTCAACACTGAGTGTATGTAACTCTGAGGCTTCACTGAGCTATTGTCACATCCTAACAGAAGTCTCTGTAGCAGCTTCAGGATGTTTCAATGTTTTAATTGATTCATCTAACTCTCCTGCTCACTGTTGGCTCAACTGCCAGGTGACACCACTCAGACGTCTATACAGGAGCCATTTTCACTTTTCTTGTTTTCTCAATGAACTGCCACTCCCAGTGAAATGATCTTGCATTTCAATATGTCTCCTACTGACTGAGGGTCAGAATATAGGGGGATTAGGCTAACAGGGAAAAACTTGAAGGTTATGACGAGTCAAATCACGTCGTTTTAACACAGTTTCATTGATTAATCATACAAAAACTCTACCTTTAAGAACATTTTATCCACTCCGGCTTAATCACAAATTGAGGTGTTTCTTTCTGAAAACAGAATCATAGACAACTTTATCTGCGACTATGTAAATAAACCCCAGTCATGTGCTCTCAATAAACTTAAAAACTAAAAAAGAACACTATATGACACAGATGCAGCTAAAGAAAGACTAAGAGCAGCACATTTCAACTTACAACGTGAGGGCAAATGTAAATAAATCTATTTTTTATTGATTCACAAGACACATTATCAGGGTGCATTTTACGTACAGTCAAGTGTTAGACATCGTCCTCCTCTTCCATCCATACATTTTGTAGATCAGGGCTGATAGCTATTTTTACAATAATAATTAAGCTCATTGCTGATTCTGATATGTTGGTCTTTTCATTACTTCTTTGTAATTCATCTTGTCTGTTCTTTTTAAATGAGCTATGTGATTGTGTAGAGTATTGGAATTTAAGCTAGTCGCTCCTCTTGAAATATTACTGGAACATGTCTTACAAACTGCATGTCACTGATCTTTCTTAGAGACGGTGTAAGACGCCTACACTGCTAAGTCATGTTTGAACAATTACGAAGTTTGTACAATAGGTGGCTTCTTCTGCTCAATTAAACCCTCTTCTTTGAACCAGCAGTAAGTATGTCAGCGTGCTAGACTTAGATTGATGTGAAACAATAGATACCCAACAACTACTGGCATCTGTGCATGCTACATCATTTGCAGATGGGGTGATGTTTACAGGGCCGATATTGGCTCATTTTGATTTTCAACCGATACGATTGATGCATCCCTATTTTGTTTTAAGGTTTTATATGTGTTGAAAAGGCCACACAACTGAGTTTGTAAGCTGCTTCGATAAAATATTAAGAGTTGATGCATATACTGTATATATATTACAGAGATGAACTTATAGATTTTTGGTTATTAAAGGCATAACACCTGAGGTAGAGCTTCATGCTTCATAAATTTAGTTGCTCAACAGGATCAGAAAAGAAAAACGTATTTCACTGCAGACAGACTATAGTAATAAAAACGTTAAACGTGACACGGTTTGACGTTGTAGTTAAAGGGATTGCAAGGGACACATTTATGAAAGAACGGTCACAACAAGAGGAGCAGTGGCCTGACTCGTCCTGACTGCAGTCACTAATTATGTGGAAGGCTCCAAAAGAACCCAAACTCCCATGATGCACAAAAATATACTATTCAGCTTTAATTCATATTTTTTCAGAAATTACAGTCCCAGATTACTAACATCCTATATTACCCACACATGGCATCATGACTGTTATTTTCTCAGACTTGCTTAAGCTGATCTAAACTATGAGAGAAATAAGATTTGAAAATACAACTCGCTGACAGAGAATAAAAATCCCACTTAGCCTACAGCTAAAATGTCCTCATCAGGTTTACTTTAGGTGTGTAGAGAATCTTAAGTGTCTTCGCACCAAAAGGAGATTAAGAATTGTCATCCATCGACACCCATTGTAGTGCTGACAATACCAACAGTATGAATATGATTCATGCTGGATATCCTTGGATGTATAAACACTGGTTTCAGACTCCAGTCAAGTGCATGCACTGTGAAATCCTACTGAGAGAGGAGGGGCGAACCAGTCTGCCATTTATAAATAGAAAGAATCAGCACGCACAATGTCCTGCTGGAGGAAAATGGGTCTCTTGAAAATTCTGTTGAGTAAGCAGTGACTGGAGTTCTTATTAGGAGGAAATAGAGCGTTTAATTTCATGCTAATTCTTGGCATTAATTCCAAATGGGACTTAAAGACTCCTGCTAAGTGCTTTAACTTCCATTTACCGTGTGTTCACGTATGTGTTCGTAATCAAAGAACAGGTGGTGTTAGCCCCCAGCCGTCCTGCCTCTTCCTTCCTCCATCAGCTGATCAAGTCCCGTCTCCTCCTCCTCATACTCCCTGCAACCTTTTGGGGGTTTTTTTCTCCTGTTCCCCCTGATCAAAATCATCCCTTAGTCTCAGTTTTCCCCGCTTTTTTTCTGCCTCATCCTGTCTATCCCTCTTCTTACTTTCTCTCTCCTCCTCTTCGTCCTCACTGTCTCTCGACCCGGCTGTAGTTGGAACAGGCTGACTAGCAGAGTGCTGTTTGTCCCAGCGGAGGGCAGAGGGAGCAGCACAGGAATCTCTGACACTCAGGAGAAACCAAACCTTTTTTTCCATTCCAACTCTTTCTCTCTTTTTTTATGGGGGGTGAGTTTGAGGGATCTGATATGTATAGCCTTTACCATGAACTCAACAGTCAAGATCCACCTTCAGAATGGGACCCACTTTAACAACTACATGTACCAGGTAGGGACTCAGCAGCTGTACAGTTTGCGGATGTTACAGTCTCCAGCTCAAATATCTGTCTCTCTGCTCTCCATGTGTCCTTGCCTGAGTATTGATTTCAGTGCTGATGATGACTCTTTCTAGTGGTTGAGAAATAGCCTCCTTCTCTCCTCCTCCTCCTCCTCCTCTTCCTCCTCCTACCGTTTACCACCAAACCTCAATCAAACTGGAAAAGAATGATTAATGCTCATTGGCTGCATACCGCGAAAGAATTGTGGCTGCACCTCTTCCCTCGTCCACTTCAATGTTTGGCTCCTCCCAAGCCAAAGAAAATAACTATCATGCTCTGATTGACGACTGTCTTTGGTTGCTGTGTATGAATGTCTTTCTTTAAATGTGTATCAGGAGCATGTAAGAGACAGTATCAACAGTAGCTCTTTTAGTTTGTGTTTTCATCCACACATGTAGGACGTACCCCCCTCTTTTTTCTTCCTTTCTGTCCATCTCTGTCCCTCTTTTCGGTACAGCAGGTTTTGTTTTTTGTTAATGACTAAAACTGGGGGAGTTTGAATGGATGCTATTCTGGGCTTAGGCCTTTGCTTGGCACAGAGGGTGAGAGGGGGAGAGAAAGTTAGAAATCTTAGAAGGGTTTGACACAGTGACGTGATGTATCAGATTAGCACTCCTCTCTCGTTGACAAAAAGGGTTTTGCTTTGTCAGTCAACCTTATTGCATATAGTCAAGAGTATGAAATTGCTTTTGATAGCATATTTTGACAGTGTTTGGTTTCATGGTTATAGCCAGGTTTCTCTGAATTCCTTCAAAGTTGTAAGAACTTTTTATGACGCTTTAATCTTTTACATGTCACATAGAAAGCCCTTTTTTCTCCCTTAGGTGACTGAGGTTCAGTTACACCAAAATGTGTGTTCTAGGAAATAGTGAAGAGCTGGCAGGATTTCATTTAGTGTGAGCATAATCTCTAAAAATGCTTTAATGTCTTTCTCATGACTCTGCCGAAGCCGAATTGTACATTTGCAGTGAATCAAAAAATTAGCCTTTTAACCTTTAAACATAGATACATTTTGGAAATCACCTGATGCATAGTTTGTAGGCAGTACAAATATGTCCCCTTCCAGATACAAATGTTGGCGCAGAGTGCATGCAGTGTTGTCATGGCAACATATTACTCACTGCCTGCCTGGGACTAACACCATCTCTCTCTGCAGTGGTGAAGAGTTACAGAGCACTGATATCTAAGTCTCCCTGGGGACTCACTCGTTCTCCAGTCCCAGACTCTGCATTCATCTCTAGTGTGGAACTCCTAAGTGAATTACGGCGATTTACATCAGAGTTAATTTAATGCCTTTTTGGAGCGTGCAGACTGAAAGGAGCTCAGTCATTATAAACAATCACCGTGGTGTCTCCTTCTTTGCATGTGCACAGCAAATGGACATTTCTTTAGGTTAACTTGTAATCCTGCCTCTGAAATTTAGGACTGTCAGACAACATTTCTGAACAGTCACTCACACTGGTTTTTGTTTACAATATTCAGACTTTAGTGAAGCTCTGGAAGTGTTTGTCATTGTCACTGAATGACTCCAAAATAAAAAAAAAACGTGTTAGTTGATTTAAGAGACCACAATTTGTGGAAGTAGCAACTTCCACTTATGCATTGAAGAAATGTACAGAAAGCATCAAAGTTTTCCTCAGCTTTAATTTTTAGCAAAAGTATGAGCAAAGTGATGCACCAAACTCACTTTGCTCATATTGTTTCTAGGTATGTAAGCATCCTCATATTACCAAAATGATACAAACTGATACAAAACCTTTGTTAGTTGCAAACCCTTCATTACTGCTTAGTCACATATTTTCCTTTTTATCTCTACTCCTTGCACCGGATGCTTGCTGAGACGGTGCCTGGCCTCACAGTTCTGAAGCTTTGGCCAACATCGATTTATATCTGTTCTGACTTTAGTCTGCTGTCTTGTTACACTACCCACACAGTGGGAAAGTTGGAGAGGCTATTTGTTTCTCAGTATATTTCTTTTTAAAAGGTATTATCTAATCCATTTGTAATCTCTGACACATATCCCTCGAGTTGTTTGTCAATGAAGATGGTGATATAGGACTCTGTAACCTTCCCTGCCGTTTCTAAATCTACTTCTGTTAGTCATACCTATTTTTCCCTGGATTACCTACTGCGGCCTGCAAAGAACATGGAAACTTGTTACATTTTGCTGAAAGTTACACTCAAAGTGAAAGTATAGAAAGAAGTTGTGACAGCATTGGCTGCTCAGAAGTTGTCAAAATTAGATTGAAGTTTTCTCATTAAAACGAAAAGGATGTTTTATGTATTATTTTTTTCTATTCTTGGCTTATCTGGTGCCTTAATCATCAGGGCTGTCATATCAGAGAATATTACTTTTTAGCAAGATTTTGACTTAGAAAGTGACTGTTTGAGTGATGTTTTCTTTTATGCAGAAATACTGACAGGATGCTGCCCTTGGCTTTCCGTGTAACCATCCACTGAATAACTCAGTGTGCTCGTTCAAACAGTTTGCTCCTTATATGCAGTCATTTTGTGTGTATAAGAAAACGCAAAATTGCAATACTGTATGCAGATGCATCTAAATTACAAAATAAGAAATATCCTTAATCAAAGCAGTTACACTACTTTTGCTCGAAATCCCACATTTCTTGCTTTGACCATGCTCCTGGAGATGCACCTCAGTTTCCTCCTGATGAGATAGTGAACATGGGACCAACAGAGTTCAGGTGTGCAGTGCAGGTTTGCACTCGAAAATAACACACACACACACACAAGAGTTCAGGTGTGCAGTGCAGGTTTGCACTCGAAAATAACACACACACACACACACACACACACACACACACACACACACACACACACACACACACACACACACACACACACACACACACACACACACACACACACACACACACACACACACACACACACACACACACACACACACACACACACACACACACACACACACACACACACACACACACACACACACGTTATTATATTGATATATACATTATATTATAATTACATATTTTAATTGCATATTTGTGTGTATGGGTATGAGACACTTTTTTACCCAATTGCACTCCAATCCCCCCTCTCTACTTGAACTCACACATATTTTTTTCATTTTCTAATCCCAAACTGCTTAAGGAAGCGAAGGGGAGAAATCCCTTTACAATGTTTGGGCTCAGCAATGTTTGGTAACCGCTCACTATCTCACATTGAGGTTGGAGGCAGAGGAAATGCTGTTCGCTCCTCCAGAAACCCAGAACCTTCTCTTTGCTCTATGTGATATGCTCTCTGACAGATGTCAAGGCTGTGTTGTCAAAGAGCTGTGCCTGTATCTGACTGTTGCGTAAAGTTGAATAAACATCTTGGCATTATTTTCAAAGCTCACATGGTTTTAGAGGGTTGGTATTGTATCGTGCACACAGAGATACCGTGTGTGTTCGAGTGTGTGTGCAAAAGACAAAGAGAAAAAGCTGCCTTAGGGAAGGTATTACACAGACTTTCATGAGAAATTAAAAAGAAAAGTTTTTTGTCAAGACAGTGATGTGTTATATTTAATATATAACACTTGTCAGCTCAGTTATATAATGCTTCTAACTGAGTCTATGTATTCAAGCCTTTATCTATTCTTAGTTATTTGTCAGTACTTGTTTCTCACATTAACTTTTGGGTGTTTGGAGGTAGGCAGAGCTGAGATGCAGAGAGCTCCTGAAAGGCACAGGGATGAAGGGATGAGGTGGCCTGTTGAGTCTTTCTGTCTGGATTGAAAGAGACAGTGAGATAGAACATCTGTTGTTGTATTTAGGCTGAGCCCCTGTCGGTGGGTGCCCCTATGGAATAAAGGGAAGCAAAAATGAACAAGCTGACCCATTTTCCCCCCTATCGTCCCGGTGCTTCTTCCATCTCCAGCCTCTCATCTACAAAAATTGTTTGAGCTTGTGTATGTATGTCTATGTGTTTAGTTATCAATACTTTTATTAAGATTATTATAGAATGCTAAAGGTGTGTGTGTGTGTGTGTGTGTGTGTGTGTGTGTGTGTGTGTGTGTGTGTGTGTGTGTGTGTAAGAACAGAGTGATTGGAGGTGCAGGAACCCCAGGGGGGAAGGGGAAAATGATGATGGAGGGAGGCAGGGAAGGACAGAATGAAAAAAGGAGGAGGAGAAAAGGGACATGATGTGAAGTGTGTGTGTGTGTGTGTGTGTGTGTGTGTGTGTGTGTGTGTGTGTGTGTGTGTGTGTGTGTGTGTGTGTGTGTGTGTGTGTTGCCTGATCTTCTTGAAGTGATATTATGAACGCTTTAATGACAATGAAAATTGTGGCATGACATTGAAAGAGTCCATTTAGGTACTTTAGTGAGATATGTTTCAGGACGTATCTGGATGAAGACATACTTTGCTGAGGAAAAAGTGTGTGTTATCTGAATGTAAAGTTTAAATAATACTTTGCTAAATAGCTGGTGTATATAGAGGTGTAAAACATTGGCAAAACTGGCTCCCAAAGTGGCTTGTTATAAACTTTTTAAATGTGATTACATCATTTTTTACTTATGAATATTTAGCATGTTTTATGTTGTGTTTTATTTCAGGTCAGTCTACTTTGTGTTTTTCATTTGTTTGTTTGCACATTTGTTTAACATGCTGAGTACCATAACACCTTTTCCTTCAGTAAAAGGTTTTCTAGTCGCACATGCTCTGTTCACACTTGTCTCCTTATTATCTCAACCAGTTTTTAGGTGTGCTGCATTTTTAGCAAGCATTGTTTGGCACATAATGCAATGAGAGGAAACTTTGCAGGCTGTAACTCTAAGTAGCTCCTAGTCATATCTAATGCGTTGCCGTGTCATGGCTGCTGTGATATTTCATGGCTGCAGGGAGCACCAGGACTTGGAAAATGCATGCGTGTAACAAAATGTGTGCGTGAATCATTTTTGAAAAAAGCAGAAAGAGTAAGCCTCTGGGTTTTGGTTTGGAGTAAAGCCATGCTTATGGAATTGCCAACAAAGCACAGAGAGATGATAAAACAGCATACACACACTCATTCACAATCACAAACACATGTACGCACTTTAGCTCCAGTCTGATCAAAACTTGAAAATTTAAAAAATAATAAAAAAAAGACTTGGGGCAGAAGCTGTCTGAGTCATGGCAGGTTGTCTTGGTTGTACTCTAACTGGAGCTCATGGATTAAGTATGAGGTACAAAATGGACTCATTTGAACTGATGGATGGATCGTTAAATAAGTTGTAACAAGAAAGTGATAGTAATAGTAATATCTGACTTTTCTTCCACTGATTTGTGTCAGGATTATTTATATGAGCATGGAATAAAGTGGAGAGCTGTTGGTCACAGACTAGGACAGGTGTTTGGATAAAAAAAATTTTTAAGCAAAAACAGGTCTAATGTTAAAGATTTGTTACACCATGAATGTTTATAGTTGTACAGTAATGTTGTCTTGCATAATAGGCATTCCTGAAAAATCTGTTGTGTTTTGCAGAATGTATTCTTTGTTATAACATTTTCATAGACTTGTGTGTGCTGTCAAAGGAAGGCACAGTTCATCCATCTAGATGTGATGAGTTGCCAAGTAAAAAAACAAAAAGAAATTAACTTTATATACTGTAAAAAATAGACAAACAGCAGAGCAGTGCTGCAGTTCCATCAGTGTTCCCCCAAACTATTAAAGTTAATGGAGCGGTCTCTTTACAGCTTCAAAAGAGCATAAAATATCCATCAAAATGCACGTTTTCTGTATAGCTGTGAAATGTGGAACTACTATCTAAAGGATTGAACCATCCGGAAAATTGTTCTACTCAAAAAACATTTATGTTACCTGAAAGGCATATTAGAGCTAAATTAATGTATGTTTTGGTTAGCATAAAGGAAAAGAGAACATTTTGTAATAAGTATATTTCTTCAGCTCTAATGCCTGTAAGCCTATTCTATGAAGCTAGAGCGTAGGAAGCAGTTAGCCTAACTCTGTTAAAATGCGCAAACCCCTCATCAGGCTTCACCAATACTTACTCATCAAACATTACAATTTAAGACATCTTAATGACTAGATTTTTTTTTAAATATTGTCTGGATTTTGTCACTGCTGAAAAGAGCTAGGCTAGCTTTTTTTTTCTATCAACGGTCTATGCTAGCATTGCTAAAGCTGTCAGCTATAGTTTTATATTTATTGGACAAACATTGAAGTGGGATCTGTGTGAAAATCTGAACAAGAAAATCACTAAGTGTGGTCTCCAAAATATCCATTTACTCTGGTGGTGGAGTTTCAGCAGACATGATATATAGATTTTCAGAAGTATAGCTATCATCCCCAAAGTTATGTTTTTAGACTACTAAAACTGCTTGATGTGACCGTTCGACAACTGTTAGAGAGATATATGCAGAGAGATCAATTGTATCTCAGACTAACTGACTCTTTGATGCTCTGGTCTATTTGTGTTTTCACAGACAATTAATTAATGTTAGACTGAATATTGCTTCATTCCTTCCAGACTGATCTCAGAACCAGAAAACACTGTGGTCCAATTTTAAGTCGCTCATGAGTATATTTCTTCTAATGTAGCCCCGTCTGGAGGGCTGCTAGAGCTTAAAAGCTTCAATCAAGTGATCAGCCATCTGTCAACACTAGAGTGAGAAAAATGAACATCAATAAAACAAACTGCTCTCAAGTGAAATAGACTTTTCTCACACAACTCATTTTGATAAATCAATAATCTATTCTCAGTGTATTAATGAAAAGACTATCAAACATCATTGGAAGTACACCGTCAGAAAGTGTGTTTGGGTTTTTTTGCCTTACAAACATTGAAATAAGTCATAACTTTGTACATATTGTTTTTTCCATCTTCAAAATATGTTTAGACATATTTTTGAACCTGTTAATTTCCAAATATTCAAGAAAGGAACATTAATGTACTGCAAATGTGTAGCACATCAAATAGTCACTCACTGTCCACAGTGTTCTCCCCGTGTTTTTGTTGCTTTCAAAACCCACTGGCAGGCACTAAGGTGGGCCAAGTCGCACAGGCATGGTTGCTTCTTTTATGTCGATCAGCAAGCATCTTAGTGCCATTGTGGTTATTTCCACCTGCTCAGACTACCTCTCATCACACCTGCACCAAAAAAAAATCCCAGAAAGCAGCCTTTTGGAGAGCTAGTTTTCTTTTTGGGCAGAAGCCAGCCTTGAATATTCCTTCTATAGGTACTAATGGTGTCAAAACGTGCAGTTTTGCCCACGCAGAAGTGTTCTGGTTTTTACAGCTGAATTTGTGCCCAGTATCACATAGTTTGAACTCATTATATTGACAGGCATGGTAAATGCCATATTCATGTTTTTGGGTCAAGCTGCAATTCTTGTGTCACTCAGTGTCGCTGTCATTGCCTGGGCATAGGTGCGTCACTTGTGTTTTACTTAGCTGTGTTTGACCGGGAAGGACATATCATTTTTGACCACTGTGGCGACAGGTGGCATGGAGAAACCACTGCTGTGTTGTTTTATTTGTTTGGTCATTAAATGGAAACTGATGAACACTGTAATGACATTGCACATGATGCTACAATAAATTGATAGTACAACAAAACAAAGGCATGCCTGCAGAAGAGTTATTGAAGTGACATAAAGCTTTATTATTGTACTAAGCTTCGATAGGGATATTAACCTTTGTTTGGGTTGTGAATGCGTTTGTGTAGGAGTTTGCCACCCTGACAAAGGAGCTGAACATATGCCGAGAGCAGCTGCTGGAGAAAGAGGAGGAAATATCCGAGCTGAAAGCTGAAAGGAACAACACCAGGGTATGTTTCTGCATGTGTGTGTGTATGGGTGCAGTGATGCTGATGAAAACAAACATTGTTCCTGAAATCCAAATTAGTATTTCATTTGGTTGTTCATGCCTTTAGTGTGTTGGTGTGTATATTTGTGTGTGTGCTGTAGCTACTTTTGGAGCACCTGGAGTGTCTGGTGTCTCGTCACGAACGCAGCTTGAGGATGACAGTGGTGAAGAGACAGGCACCTCCGCCATCTGGAGTCTCCAGCGAGGTAGAGGTCCTCAAAGCCCTGAAGTCGCTGTTTGAACACCACAAGGCTCTGGATGAAAAGGTTGACACACAGAAAAAGACACTCAAACACACACTAATACACTACTACTGTACTGCCTCAGCTTATAAATTAGGAGAAACAATTGATCCAGGCCTAAATCTATTCATCAATAAAAGCCACTTTGTTGCTCCTGTTTTTTGTTTTATTTCCATCAATTCCATTTTTGTGGTTATTTACCCCTTTTTGAAGTTTTAAATAAATGAAGTACTTGCTTATATCCCAGTAGATGCCTCTTTTGAGTTTGGGTCTGTTTATTAGCAATCAGTAACCAAGGTTAAATAAGATAGAAAATCTAAGAAAAAAAAAAAAAAATCAGAATAGATTTCAGTTTTTAATATTGTGTATTTTTGGGGTCTGTTTTCAAAGTCTCCTCCTTTCCCTGTTTTCTGTGATCATGGTGTGTTTATCAGGTACGTGAGAGGCTTCGTGTTTCTTTGGAGAGGGTGGCCACCCTAGAGGGACAGCTCGCCACCAGCACACAAGAGGTGAGGTGTTTGGAATGCGCGTCTGTGTTTCTTTGTTATTTGGGCCTGACGGTAAGTGAAGCATCTGTGCGTCACCTCGCAGACATTTGTGGGAGCCCCCAGTGTGATCAGCTATATACTTCAGATGTCATGCGGGGTGAGAGGCTGTTTTTTCTCAACACACACTTTAACGCACCTATCTAGGGGCGTAGGTGTGCAACATTTGAAAAAAAGGTTTCAAACCAAAGCCAGAACTAGTTTTTTCACACTAATGAAAACAATTTGCTATAATAATTAAAACACAATGATAAACAACTGAAGAAAATAATTGGTCAAAGTGTAACATGGCTCAAATAAACAAAACATACTTATCCTGAAAAAAAAAAAAAAAAAAAAAAGAAGACATTGGCTAAACCTTACTCCCCAACATAATTTTTTTTTAAAAAGTTATCGGCTAAAAAACATAATGGCAGCTTACATCAAATGCTTCTCAAAATTTGGAATTATCCAAATCAAAAGGTACCACTACTAACATCCTAAAAGTAAATAGCCTACAAAGTTCAGCTGAATCACGGTTCTTAATCATATTAAAGGTTGGAGGCAGAGGAAATAAGCAAGTTGCTGCTGTCAGCTAAAAAAACGCCCCGGATTGTGTCCAGACCAAAGACTGTAAAAATTAATACGCAGAGCGTGGGTGACATCGTCCATCTGTTAATCCTGTCTCAACCTAACTTTCATTCAACCCTTACAGCAAGATAAAAGCTGGAGTTGAGGTGGGCCAGACCTAATTCGTTGTTTGAACCAGGCTGTAAACATGATCATTTCTGCTGTAAAAACTAGCTTTATTTGAATGGGTGTATATTTGACTTGTGCCGCTTCTACAGCCAGCCTCAAGTGGACATATGACAAACTGCAACATCAGCTATATTTGTCAACACTGCTCGGTGCAGACCCCATTCATTTGAAAGCTGTGATGCTGAGCTTTAGCAATCCAACCCTTGCTCCTGCGAACACAGTGCTCCAGCCACTCACTGCTCCCCACCTCTAGATCAACAACACAGATCCAAACAACAGACAGAGCACACTCTCACGCACAAACAGAGAACGATCAAACAACCAAAGTTTTACAGGACAGACAGAGCACTCAGTCACGCATAAAACCAGACATCCTCCACAAAGTACAGAACAACACAACATATAGTGCCAGGGCCATACCACACACAGATTCAAGCACAGGCACACTCACTAAATAGCTTCTTTTTTTAAAAACCTCACAAAGGATAAAATGATGCTCAATATTAACAGTTATTTTTTGTTATGTTAAATATGGTAAACCATGTTGTGTGGAGCACGCTGGCAGCCTAAGAGTCAAATTTTTATTTTTGAGTCTGGGTTTTATTCTTGGATTCCCTATTGGAGCAGAAAAGGTAGTTAATGTGGACATTTTAATATCTTGCAGTTGAACATGGTGAGACAAAGGAAGGACGGTGACTCATTGGAGCGAACAGATGGATCCAAACCTGCATGGAAGGTCTTCCTCACTGTGTGATTGTATTTCTGCTCTGTGCTTCATACCACGTCTGTCCAAAGTATTTGACTGTCTGATTATTGTTTGCTGGCTGTGTGTCATTTTTCTGTCTTATCGAACACCTCAACACAATTATCCAGACACTATGATAACATTGCAGATTTAAACCAAACCTATATATTCTTCTTTGTCCTTCTCTCTTTTTCAGCTCGGTTCTTTATAGTGTAAGAACGAGCTCACATTATGTAACTGTGTCTGGGTCCATCTACAGGGATAGGGAAAAAAACTATCTTCTATTCAACAGTAGAGATTCTTGTATGGAGATCGAAATCATCTTCCTCTTTGTAGGCCGACAGCCGTGGAGGAGTAGAACAGGATGCACTTACTGTCACGGGTGCGGGTAGGAAACCAGAGGAGGAGGACCCAATTGCAGAAAAAAACTAAAATGATTTATTTTAACCAAAAAGGCAGAAACACCAAAACAAAAACTTACTCAAAACTAAATCCAAAACGTCTAAAAACCACAAGGGGAAACACAAGGAAAATCCAGGGAGCAGGGAGATGAAAACGACAGGCTCAAAATACACAACCACACTAACAGGCAACAAAAGACAATGATCCAACAAGAGGGTAAGAACACACAGAGACTATATAGACAGGGGTAATCAGACACAGGTGAGACTAATCAGACAGAAGAAGACAATCAGGGTAATCAAGACACGCGGGAAACACAAGGAACAAAAAACACCAGACCAGAACACTAGAGGACATGTACAAAGTAAAACCCAACACTGACACCACCAAAACCAGATCTACAAAATAAAACGGGAAACAAACTTACAGGCACCAGGGAAACACCAAAGACCAAAGCAACCACACCAGGAATCACATACAAGTAACACAGGAAACAATAATACAGACAACAGAGAAGGACACAAAGAAACACAGTAAACACTGAAGACTAGAATACAACTTAAAACTCAGGAAACACTAAAGACTGAACTAAGAAATATACGGAACTCAATACTCTGAAATATAACACATACAAACCCAAACCATGACACTTACTCTGGCTTCTATTGCTTTGGCCAGCAAAAGAAATAAGTGTCGACATGCAGTACTTGTATTAAATCCAACGAGTATGAAAAACCAATAGCTGAGTATTAAGAAGAGACAAGACTGTATGAAATGTTGACTACAGCTAGAGTACAAGCATTTAGGATAAAGAGTGGGGCTTAGATGTTTAAGGGTGTGATTTTAGATAAACACTCTGTTTGGACATTTTCCATGCTGATGCTACACCCCCGTGACAATGTATCAATTTTTCAACACACTTTAAATGATCATAAAAGTATGTACCTTGTAGGGGTTTTTTTACCGACCAGAGCCATGTTCTTTGGGATTGCTAAACATTGTCAGTCTACGCAATGCTACTCCTAAAGTCCCTTTAAATAAATTAAACAAGATTATGTGGCTAAACAGGGGACACATTTGCGCAAATCACAAGGTGTGTTTCATTACATTGATTCAGACCAAACTTCCTACAGTTTTTTCTACGTTTATGTTTCTGTAAAGTATTCATGAGAAGGGAGGTGGGGGGATCCTACTAACCTTGGCTGCCCACTGTGTTGCCTGTCTTAATATGTGTCTCTGAAGATTTGTTTAATTAAAGCCCTGGAATAAACTGCAATTTGAGCTGTGAAGAGAAGAGAAACAACATCAAAACAACAACATGGCAAATAAACCTCAACCAACTCTATTATGCATAACACTTTTTTATCTGGGTCATCCAACTTTCTCTGTTCTCCAACAACCCTCACATTTGTGTATATGCCTCTGTCCTATTGTACACTTTATTTAAGATAATGCATTTGTATCCACTTATTTCTTGTGTCCTCCTTACAGAGGCTGCCAAATGGCTCTATAGATGCCCATGATGATGGCGGCCGGGTGTCTGAGCTTCAGGACCTGCTGGATCGGACCAATAAGGAGCTGGCTCAGAGCCGAGAGCATTCTATCACCCTCAACAACCGTATGGCCGAACTTGAAGCCGAGTTGGCGAACGCACGCCGAGAACTGAGCCGCAGTGAGGAGCTGTCAATCAAACAACAGAGGGAACAGAGAGAGGTGAGAGTAAAGGGAATATGATTTTCAGAGCAAGCACAGAGAACAGTGGGATAGAAATTTCTGCAGCTTTATATGTCAAAGGATATTTTGTTTAGTTAATGTGAATAAAAAAAGTGGGTCCTATTGACACATACCTTTATCAATTTCAGAAATATTCCATATTTCCATTTCACTCTTTAAGAGAAACTGTGCATACTAACAAATGGCTAGGACTGGCTGAACATTCAGAATATTATTATTTTTATTTTTTCAACTACATAATTATTTTTAGATCAGACAGAGATCAAGACTCTATTTGTTACCCTTTTTTGGGTCCACAGAGAGAGGACATGGAGGAGAGGATAACAACGTTAGAGAAACGCTACCTGGCTGCTCAGCGGGAGACCACGCACATCCATGACCTCAACGATAAACTGGAGAATGAACTGGCTACCAAGGACTCACTACACAGACAGGTAACATCCATATCTGTTGAAATCATGTGTTTTCAAGAGACACGAACAGAAATGGTACATTCGTCTTCATGCTGGGTGACACATTTTGATCTTTTTTTCTCCTCTCTTGCTTTATTCAATATTGTATGCCTCAGCCGTGACATACATAATAAAGCTAAGAGAGTCAATTGGGTTTGTGATGAGCGTGATGATGCATTTAAGCTATTGAAGAATATCAAAGTGAATGAGTGAAAGTGCCACACAAACGGGTTCATGTGTAGTTCAGGGTGAATGTGAGTTCAGCTGCACACGGGGAATACTGGCGACATACTCCATTTGTGCCCATGTGTCGTGTCCCCGCTGCTCGCTGGTTGCACAACACCACACCTCTCTTGAGATCACACTCAGTCTTCTTCTTTGCATTCTGTGTTTTTGTGTGTGTTTGTCAGAGTGAGGAGAAGGTGCGCCAGCTGCAGGAGATGCTGGAGATGGCAGAGCAGAGGCTGGCTCAGACCATGAGGAAGGCTGAGACACTGCCAGAGGTAGAAGCTGAACTGGCACAGAGAGTGGCAGCACTTTCCAAGGTAACACACGAACACTCATACCAAGACAAAAGTGTAGAGAACAAAGCAAAGGACGATAACGCTGTACAAGAAACAGAGAAAAACTCTGACGTATTTGTGCAGTTGCAGTGATTATAACAAGAGTCAGTTTTACTTACATGTAAGTGTCTCCCCCTGCAGGCTGAGGAGCGCCATGGCAATGTGGAGGAGAGGCTAAGACAGCTGGAGTCACAACTGGAGGAGAAGAATCAAGAGCTAGGAAGGGTGTGTTTGCATGTGTGTGTATTTGTAACAGCCCTGCAGGGTTCCTCTGACCTCTCACTATGATGTGTGAGTGTGTGTGTGTGTGTGTGTGTGTGTGTGTGCGTGTGTGTGCGTGTGTGCGTGTGTGTGTGTCTGTGTGTGTGTGGGCGGATGCTTCACATTAGCAAGATGCCTAGACTCGTCATTCTGTGCTCTCTCATGCATACACATGCAGATGCAAACACACAGGACATACACACGTATGTATAGCTCTGCATTTTCCTGATGCACAGTTGCATAGTTTTGAACAAAAGCACAAATCTTTCAGCAACACATACCCCCCTCCCCCCTTCTATAAGACTGATTGGCTGCTATCTTTAGATTCTGAATAATTCACGCAAGACTAATTTCTTGCTCTCTCAGTGCCATCACACAACTATATTTAGTAAAAGGGGTTCTGAGGATGAAGATTTGTGATTTTGTTAGATTGCTTTGATAATAGTAATCTATTACATATTAAGCACAGCATGTTAAGCACAGCATTCCTTATTTAAGGAGAAATACATTTAACCCTATTTTATTAGCACATAAATGAGTGTAATTAAGTCTCTATGACTTCAAGATCCATTGTTGGCTAAGAAGACTTCTTAGCTTCTGGCAATCTTGGACTTCATCCTTTAATCCATGTAGAGATGCTTGATTAGCTACTTAAATAAACCCAAATGGAGTCTGTCTCAAAGAGAAATTTGATGATGTCATTCCCCCTTGTTTGTTTTTTCTTCTCTGTACGCTCTCCAGGCTCGTCAGAGAGAGAAAATGAATGAAGAGCACAACAAGCGTTTGTCTGACACAGTGGATCGTCTGCTCACTGAATCCAATGAGAGACTGCAGCTCCATCTGAAAGAGCGCATGGCTGCCCTGGAGGACAAGGCAATGCCTTTGCACACACATTCATCTCAGCAGCAGCTCATAACGCTGTTGATTTTGCATCAGAGAGCTAATGAATATACAGCTCAGCACATGTTGTTCTTATAACATAGATTTGTTTTGACACACTTTTATGGTTTTCCTGTCTAGAATTCGCTCATTCAGGACCTCGAGAACTGCCAAAAACAGCTTGAGGAATTCCACCACACCAGGGTCAGTGAAACTCAAATCAATCATTAAACTACTGAGAACTCCAAATGTCTCGATAACTTTGGCCTAAATAACAATGGAAACCACCAACAACATTCATCTAGCTGTTATCAATTTGAAAAAGGCACTCCTCCTCCTTTTTTCTATTTTACGCAACAACATAGGAAAAACTGTACCTTTAACATTATTGAATAATCTGGCAGCTGCAATTGGTTAATTAGTCACTACGTAAATGATAATGAGTTTTTAAAGTATAGTGGGTGAATGCAGCTTCATTTTACATGGTACTTGAGAGTCATTCTCATTACAGCAAAGGAAACAAACAGGTGTTTTCCAAAAATATAGAGCAAACATTCATGCCTAATGTCGAAATGAAACTTTTTGAAGTGTAAAATTCTGGACTTTTAAATTATGTTATCAGGTTAACACACAGGTTAAAAAATTGGTAGAAGACAATTGTACCAATGCGTCCACAAAGGTGACTGGTATTGTACAGTGCTGAGACGAGGATTTGAGAACAACAATATGATAACATTGTGAGAATCATTCAGGCGGCAGATAAATTTGTACATCAGATTTCTCAACAGAGCTTGGAGCGTGCTGATTCCTACATTACAAAACATTTCACTCGCACTGCCCCATCTTGGTTTTTTAAGCAATATACGCATGCAATCATTATAGTTACAATGTATGTGTGATTGTTATGCAGTAGAGATATATGGCAGGTGTTGCTTCTTTTCTACAAGTAACAATATTAATTCACTGCCCATAATCCCCCTCTATGCCTTGTCCAGGAACGGCTGATTGGGGAGATTGAGAAGTTGAGAAATGAGATCGACCATTTGAAACGTCGCAGTGGGGCTTTTGGAGATGGAACCCATCCTCGGTACACACACACACACACACACACACACACACACACACAAACACTTATGTGGACTAATGCAGGACGACAGTGTGCTCATCCAAAGGCCGTAGGGGGGTCACTAAATAGTTAGATGAGTATGAAAATTATGTGAGTCATGCTGTGGCCTGATGTGGTGGCAAACGATGGCCCAACACCTTATTTTCTTCTTTGTTTGTCACCTGTCTGTCTCTGCTTAACACACACTGGCTCATACAACCACTTTCTTAAAATGTGATATATGAGTTATTGGTTAAATTATGTGTCTATGTTATTTCAGGTCTCACCTGGGTAGTGCCAGTGACCTTCGCTTCTCAGTGGTTGAGGGCCAGGATGGCCACTACAGCACAACTGTGATCAGGAGGGCACAGAAGGGCAGACTGTCGGCGCTACGTGACGACCCAAACAAGGTGCTAATAATGTCATTATAGGGCCAGAACCACCTTACAGGCCCTCACATACAGTATACACAAACTGCTGTGGATGGCCAGTTCTCAGATCATGGGATCATGTGTTAACCTCATACAACAAGTTCATGTCTGCTTTATTAACATGTCTCAGAGCTTGGCTGATGTTTTATGATCTTCATACTTTACTCACCATTCTCTACTAACCTCTCTGTCTCTGTCTTTCTTTCACCTGCTGCCATGGACATGCTGTCTAATGTAAGTTCATCCATTTTTTGTCATAAGTGGCCACGATTATCATTATGTATTTTTTGTGTATGCATTGAGTCATAATCAATGCACATTCTTCCAGTGCATACAACTGATCAGTGTATGTGATGTGGTAAATGTTTACTTATGTTAACGTTGTCTTTATTGTGTCTAGGTGTGTGCGGTGTTCGAACAGGACTACCCATCTCTGCGAGGGAGCGTCAGTCACCTCCTGGGCAGCGATATCGAGGCAGAGTCTGACATGGATGATGATGTTAGCTCTGCCTTGCTTTCTCCCAGCGGCCAATCAGATGCTCAGACTCTTGCTCTCATGCTGCAGGAGCAGCTTGACGCTATCAACGAAGAGATAAGGTGTACATTTGACTACAGCATAAGGCGGCTCTTTGATCAAAGTTTTATAGATAATGGAACAAATTATTAGAAGAAAGGGGACATTTTGGGAGATACTACAGTAAATAAAGGTGCGGCTGCTGCTTGTTAATAAAATGCATAAAGGCCTGCGACCAGACATGACGCACCAGAACTGAACTCTTTTTCTCATGAAAAACACAAAGTTCATACAGTTAATAAATGGATGACATTTCCAGTCTTTACCTATGTATGTTTGTGTGTTTGCTCAGGATGATTCAGGTGGAGAGAGAGTCCACGGACCTCCGCTCGGATGAGATCGAGTCGCGTGTGAACAGTGGCAGCATGGACGGACTCAATGTGACCCTTCGACCCCGAGCCCTGCCCACCTCAGCCACTGCCCAATCCCTGGCTTCTTCCTCCTCCCCACCTAACAGTGGCCACTCCACACCCAAACACCACTCACGCAACACCAGCCACCATCTCGGCATCATGACTCTGGTCAGAAAGCAAAAGCTGTATACGTCATAAAACACAAACTGATGTATGTTAATTGTTATAGCTGTGCCTGTAACAGGTTTTTTTTTTCGTTTGTTTGATAGCCGAGCGACTTGAGGAAACACCGCAGGAAAGTCGCAGTAAGTAAAAAACATTAAAACCTTAACAGCCCTTTTCCATCCAACCGCTTGTCTGTGGATATGCTGAGTTGCTTTTTTGAATATTTTAGTCTCCAGTTGAAGTGGACAAAGCTACCATCAAGTGTGAGACCTCGCCTCCCTCATCCCCACGCAGTTTACGACTGGAAACAAATTTCGCTCAGTTCACAGGCAGCCTCGAGGATGGCCGAGGGTAAACACTCGCACAAACAAAGTCCACAGCACTTAATGATAAATCAGCAGGTATACAGAGCTGCTGTTCTTGCAACAACTGAAGTATCCCTTATGCTTCCAATAACAAACAACAATTGCTTACTTCGATTATAGTACTTTATATCATATAATATATCATCTGATACATTTTAGTGGAACAAATGGTTTTCATTTTTAACTTTTTAAAGGAAGCAGAAGAAAGGGATTAAGTCATCTATCGGTCGATTATTTGGGAAAAAGGAGAAGGGCAGACTGGAGCAGACTGTATGCAGAGAAGGACAAACTTTACCTGCCATAACAGGTACACACCACATACTACACAGCACACCATACACTAACAGAGCCTGCAGGAGGCTGTTGAATAGTGAGACAGATTAACATTGATCTGCTGTGTTTCAGACTTTGATATGGGCATTGGTGACACTATGACCCTGGGAAAACTTGGAACTCAGGCAGAGAGGGACCGCAGAATGAAGAAAAAGTAAAGTATTCTTTCTTTGTTTAACATTTTGTGGTAATTGATTTCTTTTTGCAACATTATCATTAATGCATTTCTCTGCTGAATCGCCGTATTTCTTTGTTTGTTTACACTTTTCTCTTAAGACATGAACTTCTGGAAGACGCCAGGAAACGAGGACAACCGTTTGCCCACTGGGACGGCCCAACTGTGGTCTCCTGGCTGGAGGTACTTCATCCACTTTTATATTCACAAACCATACATTTTAAAAAACCTTCTTATCAGAATGTTGTCTTTATGAGCACTTGTTACTCCATAGAATGTAAAATGGTATAAAGTGTTTAAATCACGATGAGACAGATGTTCAGAAGCATATCTGCACTCCCTTTCCCATCTCTCTGACCTTTTATGGTGACCGTGGTGTTGACGATGAATATTTTGATGGCTCCCATCAGCTGTGGGTGGGAATGCCGGCGTGGTATGTGGCAGCCTGTCGTGCCAATGTGAAGAGCGGCGCCATCATGTCAGCTCTGTCAGACACTGAGATCCAGCGGGAGATCGGCATCAGCAACCCTCTGCACCGACTCAAACTGCGCCTAGCCATCCAAGAGATGGTATCCCTCACCAGCCCATCTGCACCGCTTACCTCTAGAACGGTAAAATAATACAACAAATGCACCTTCAACTGTAACCTTACCTTCATGCATGTAACTGTTTATACCCAAAAATCAGCCATCATACTAAATGACCAGATAAATTCACAAAAGAAATTATTCAGATATGTGAACACATTAACCATCACAGAGCACTAGAACTTTTACCACAACTGGATTCAACTTCCACTCTGCACCCTGGGGTGTTGACTCCTCACTCTGTTTTTTGTTTCTTTTCTACTCCTTTTCAGACCTAGGTTAACTTGTCCTTTTTTTCTGCACATAATTTGCATGGGGCTCTTTGGTAAAACAAGCCCACAAACAGCGAGATTCAGCCATGTGCTACCTACGTGAAATACACTCCCTTCCTTGGCATCACTCAACACTGTGTGCTTGTGTGTGCTTGTGTGTTTTTCTGGATCTGTGTGTGTGTGTCTGTTTTGGGGGTTTGCTATGACACACACAAATGTATTCTTTGGTGTGTTTTGTGTGTATGTGCGTGTGCTCGGGTGTGTTTTCGTCCTCTGAGCAGTCCTCCGGAAATGTGTGGGTGACTCACGAAGAGATGGAGAACCTGGCTTCCTCCACTAAAGCGGTCAGTACCATATGGGTGCTCCCCTCCCCTTTCACCCCCACCAAACAACACTCTCTCACACTGACACTGTCCCCACCGTCACACACATATGTTAATCGCCACTACATCACACACCGGTGCTTTTTGTATCCTCATGGCGCTTTGTGTGTTGGATGGAACTGCTTTAACCAGTCGTCGTGTGACCTTCGTACCTGTGACAAGGATGTAATAATAAGTGGAAGTTTTTTTTAAGCTTTACTGCTGAGATAGAAGAGTTCTATATGTGCGTATGTTTGCGAATTTGCAACATGTGTGTCCCTTTTTATCCTCTGTCTCTATAACCGTGTAAAATGTCTCTACCATGCTGCCACTCAGGAGAATGAGGAGGGCAGCTGGGCACAGGTGAGGTTACTGTTCAGCACTTTGGATCAACTGGGTGGTGTTGTATAAATAAAGTGGAGTTGAGTTGCTGATCTGCTAATATCTGTCTGCACACACTTTCAAATGTGAACTCACTAACACAAACATATGTATCAATAACAAAGGGGGCTAGCAAGTTCACCTTCAAGAATTTCAAATTCTACATTAAAATTATTCACAGGCAAAGTCGGGGAGTCAAAATAACGAGCAGATGTTTTGATAGTCGACATGTAGAATATCAGTACATGGACCAGGTACATACAAATAAATTGTTTATGTTTTTAGTAACAACAGTTCTTTTGCTTATGCAAATTTTGACATCTGAAAGAGGAAAGCACTTTGTTAGTCGACCACTTGAGTTAGAATATCCCACCACATTTATTGTTTAATTGACTCACTGGAAATCTAACTGACTTATACATAACAACAAAACTTGTATTTGTATAAATATAAGAGTAGATTGAATCATTGGCATACTGTTTACTGTTTTTTCTATATCTTTCAGTTTTTTTCTTTTACATCAAACTCTCCCTCTGTGTTGGTGTGTTGCAAAAAAATGGTTGAAATAAATAAATAAAAACTATCTCTTATCTCTAGACTTTGGCTTATGGTGACATGAATCACGAGTGGATAGGAAACGAGTGGCTGCCCAGCCTCGGTCTGCCTCAGTACCGCTCCTACTTCATGGAGTGTCTGGTGGACGCACGCATGCTGGATCATCTAACTAAGAAGGACCTGAGAAGCCATCTCAAGATGGTGGACAGCTTCCATAGGTTCGGAGCTTGAGCGATTAGCTAAACTGACCATAAGCCTCACCTGCCTTCTGCTAACTGCATTCATTAACCACGGAAATGAAATAACTGGCATATGTGTTTTTGCTTTGCTAAATGTGTGTGTGTGTGTGTGTGGGGGGGTATCTTTCTGTGTTTGTGCAAATGTGTATATCAGGGCTAGTCTGCAGTACGGGATTATGTGCTTGAAGAGACTCAATTATGACAGAAAAGACCTGGAGCGCCGGAGAGACGACAGCCAGCACGACATGAAAGGTACACTTCTCACACAACCTGTTACACACAGCAAAAAAGGCATGCATATACACATACACATACCCACATTGAAACCCTAGTTTAAAGCATAAACACAACTGTAGTCTTGTCAGGCCAGAGTACCACCTAGTGGTTTGACCGGATACTGTTAGTTTTTCCTGATCATTTAAACAGCTGCATCTTGGACTATCCAAGAGCAAACTAAGGCAAGCCTATAGTCTTCTGATCCAGTGTTCGACATACCATGGCTAGTATACACGCACACACACACACACACACACACACACACACACACCTACACACACACACTTAGATCTAGCAAACCCTCTTGCCCTTTTGACCTTGAGTTCTGCACATGAACTTGACTCAGCTGTCTTGTCAGATCACAAGCCCAGCCTGTTTGCACACACACACACACACACACACACACACACACACACACACACACACACAAACACATGCACACCGCCTGTTCCAACTTAGATAGCTTGCTAACAGCTGCGTTTTAAACGAACAAAGGACGTGTGCCATTGAGTTGACACTCTGTGGACATGCACATTATCTCTTTATCTCCTTACTCAAAATCAAGTTACTCTGATTTTCTGTTCAAAATGGAACTCTGTAGAACAAATGCTCTACTCTCTCTTACTTTAGATGTGTTGGTGTGGACCAATGAGCAGGTAATCCACTGGGCCTTGTCCATCGGTCTGAGAGAATATAGCGGCAACCTGTTGGAAAGTGGCGTCCATGGAGCACTCATCGCTCTAGATGAGACCTTCGACTACAGCAGTCTAGCTCTCATCCTACAGATCCCTATGCAGAACACACAGGTGATTTTTATAGTGGAAAACATGTCACGCTCATGGTAGGAAGTTCAATTATGCTAAATGTTGTAAAGCTGTACTCTGCCTTTATAAGTGTATCAGTAATCTTATTATTTTTTATCTCACTTTTTCTCCACTGATCAGCTTTTGAACAGACAACAGATGATGGCTAAGACATTAATTTTTAATTGAAGCAAAAATCATTCAATTGATAACTCATACATTATTGGAAACATTTGCCATTTCTGTTAGCTAGTTTACATTACCATTAGCTAGTGAATTGTTTGCTTACATTAAAGTTACCCAGCTAGCTAAGTGGTTATATGATAACAATAAATGTCTTACTGCCGAACGTCGCTCTATATTGTTTTTTAGCCATTTGAGGATATGGTCAATAGATTGAAATGATTCAAATATGAGCGTCATCGCTTTCATCAGGTCTGTATTGGCCGGCTTTTAGCCTTTCTACAAACCATTAACTTTTAAACCATTTTCATTTTTGAATGTCACTTTGGTTTGGTTGCAACCAGCATTAACGTTGCCTGCCAGGTACATGCTGGCAGCTTCAGATTCTGTATCAGTTGGTTTTTTAATCAGAAGGCTCAGAATCCACTCATCCACCAAAATAACTGATTTGGCATGGGCTTCAGTGAAACTTGCAAACAGTATTATACTCAAAGGCGAACAAAAACATGAAGGTAACTTCTATTATCTGAAGAATTATTTCTAATATTTTAAGGTATTTCAAGAGCTTTCATTAATATCAAACCCTGAATGGTTAACTAACAGCTTCATAGTGTGTCTCCTGGTTACAGAGGTTTTGTGTGCTTTTTTTTTAGGCACGGCAGGTCCTTGAGAGGGAATTCAACAACTTGTTGGCCTTGGGGACTGACCGTCGTCTAGAAGAGGTGACTTCTCAAGCTACTGCTTTGATCAAAAACATTGTCAGTGAAAAGGGGTCAATTGTGTGAACTGGCTTTTCTCCCTGTAGAGTGGGGATGACAAGTCTTTTCGACGCTCTCCATCATGGCGGAAAAGGTTTAGGGCACGTGAAGGAGGGGTAGGGCTAGGCATGATGGCGGGTTCCATGGAAACACTGCCTGCTGGCTTCCGCATGCCCTCCATGTCCATGCCACCCTCTGTGAATTTGATGCCCAAGAAACAGCTCCAGCCTGAAGGTGTGAAACATTACTAACTCTATTTGGATTCTAGTTTTTCTGAGTGTTTCTATTCGCTTATCTGCTTGTCCTGACTAATTGCATGCTGTGTCCTATCTGTCCTGGTGTGCCTAAAACTATCAAGCTCCTCCCCCAGCGCCCACAAGACTCGACCCCTCGGCTGTCCGGACCTATTCATGCTAACTTCTCTCTGCATACTAACAGGAGCGCTAATGCTAAAAGGTAAGCTAATAAAACACTAGCTGAAACTGCTGAACTTACACTTTGGTGTGCTTTTAACATTAGAAGCTGTGTGGCATTTAACAATAATGTGAAACTAACTTAACTGTGTACCAGGTTAATCTCATTTTATGTTTATCAGGCTGTCATAAGCCTTTTTGTTAGCCATAACAGTTTCATGAGGTGCTAATTGGTCAATGCTGTGCTTTAACTTCAGAAAAGGTATCATACAGCTTTAGGGAAAAGTCTGGTTGTACAATAAATTTTGCTATAAAAGCAAATAAACTCCTGTACTCCTGTTTGTGTCATATTATTAAGGCCTTTTTGCAATTGTTGTCATTTTGGGTATTTACATTAAAATTGTTGATAATGAATATTTTTCCCTTTTTTTAGTTTCTATTTGTAGCCTTTGAGCAACATCTGGATTTGTTTTTTAATATTACAGAGAGCCTTTTGTAAGATCTGGCAAGGGACAGCAGTTATCCTTTTGGATAACTTTTGCATATTTACTTTAATGTTTTTTAATATGCATTGTCCCTGTAAAATAATATAAATAAATAAACAAATATAACAGAGAAACAGCAGCTTTATACTTTAATGAATCATTTCATTTGGATGCATGAAGTTAAACTACTTGATTTGGATGAAAATAATGATTTGGTCATAGAAGCAAAAGCATTGCTTAAAGTCTACTTAGTTACTGAGTTTTTTCTCAGCTTAGTCTTTTTTGTATATTAATTACATCATTTATTGAAAGGCACCCTTCCAAAAAAAATCCCATTGATGTAAACAATAACAATAGTTTAATCTAATTTTATTCTATTTCAAGAAGATATTTAGGCTTTTTCCTATGTCGTATCTTCGAACATGTAGTTTTTTAAAATATTGTCTTACCCCTTGTCTTTCTTTTCTGCCCTCTTGTCTCTCTTCCAGTGCATTCTCATTACCTATACGGACATATGCTTGCGGCCTTTTGAGAGTGATATGCCAAATCGGGAGAGGAAGTCCTGGGTGCCACTGGGTGGGGGTGATGTTCACCCCTTTGTTGCCCAGCCTTACCTCTCACCGTTCACCTCTCACCTCTCGTTCGGACATGTGCAATACAGAGGCCAACTCTGGCCTTTGAACTCTTTGAGAGTGTTCATCGGCTGCGCTCGCTGCTCTAAAGGAGACTCGTCCCTGTCTCTCCCAGTTTACCCCAGTGCTCCTAGTAGCCTTGTTGTTGTGGTGTTGTGCTCCTGCTCCCCTGGTCCCAGCAGTGGGTCCTTGACCTGGTTCTGATCTGTCAATATGGCCAAGTCCAAACCAATAATTGGATGTTATCCCATCTGAAGCAACACAAGAGTTGGTTTGTGTAAAAAAGACTAAAAAGGGTGTTAACAAGTCGTTGATTTGGACTTGGAAATGATGAATACTTGTATAAATGGCAGACCCCACTGCACATGCCCCTCTACCGGTTATGCAAGGTATTACTCATTAATCGTGTCTGTACATAAAATGGATGACTTATGTTTTTTATAGAAATATTATATATATATATATATTGGAAATATATATGGAAATCATATGATATCATTGCTGTATGAAACCCAATGCCCTGTATTCGATAGTGACTGTTCTCTCTCTTTCTCTTTCTTTCTCCTTCTCTCCGTGTCGGACCTTTGTGTGTCTTTTGCTGTATGCCGTGTGTGACTTGTTAGTTGGAGGAGGTGTGTTCCTACAAGGACTCTTCACAGGTTCATGGGTCCAATTTAAGACTTCTCTCTTTGCCTCTTCTCCTCTCTCTTTCCTTTATCCCTCATCCTCATTCTCTTTTGACACTATGTAGCTGTTACCTCTCCTTTCTGCGCCTCTCTCGCCTTCAGTATGACACTATGTAGCCTAGAATAGAGAGAATCCTTTAATATGAAGAGTGTGTTTGTGTGTGTGCGTATGTTGAGTGTGAAAGGCCGACCCGACCATGTGACCATGACTTTTCCCTGTGGATGGGTAGTGTGAACACTGTAGCTCCTATCTGTTGATTCCTTTCTTTCTCTGAAATCAAACTGTAAACTGCTGCTCAACATCAGCCAATGATAAACACTCAAAACTGCTCAGAGTGATGGCCTCGACTAATCCTGCTCCACCACCTTCCTTTTAGTTGCCATTGAGACGAGCCAGTGAGCAGTCGGTCCTCTTGGCAGACCAACTCCTCATCCAATGAGAACACAGTAAAGAGCCAGTGATGTGCTGGATGGGTGGTGTACTATCCAATTTTTTTGTTTGGTTATTTTATTTTACAATTTTTCCAAGGTGTCTAAAAGGTGTAACGTGCTATGTGGCAGCTATGAGTACTGTGTCTTTATTCCAGGTGTGAAACAATGCTGACAAATCAAGATTTTATTATTTGGCTATTTAAAAAGTGAACTGTATTTATGACACTATATAGACATAAGTAAAGTTTTTTTTAAAAGATTTGAATCTTGTGTTCCTTTAGATGTAAAAGCCTCAACATTCATATGCAGATATCCGTTTATGGAGATTGATGTGTTGTTGGTCAAGGTCACTGACAAACAATGTATTGAAAATGGTCTTTATTGCAGGAATTGAAAAATGTCAATTTTTGGAACATCTACAAATACACAACAATCGTAGTTATAAAAGTCAAAAATAAGTTAGCAAAAAATAAAAAATAAAATGGAAAAACCACTCTGTAGAAAAAGGGAACGTATTTACATCACTAGCATTCATAACATGTTTAAATTAAGCAGATCTTGGTCAAACTGCCATGGTACATATTGGCCCCACAAATAAACTCATGTTTTTTAAGCATAAAAACACACACACAAAGAATGAAATATCAGGGAAGGTTTAAAAAGAAGGAAAAACTTAAATTAAGTAAAGAGAAAGATTGACCTAAACAATCCTCTGTGGTTCAATCAGCCTTGAGGACAGACTTACAGAGGTCCACTTTTGGAACTAGGTTTTAGGTTCATGCAGCCAAGTCCTTTAATCTTTGGTTAGACTAAGCTCCTGTGGCTTTGACAGACTGGTCTGGACCGCGGGATAAGGCAAGGAATAAAGGGAATAAGGCCGCACTGAGAAATGGAGGAATTCAGTTTAGCTAGCAGACCCATTTTTAACAGAGTTACAATTTAGATTAATCCCTACTGTTAAATTTGAGCATAAGACAGATCAGTAGAGTTGGAAATAAATAAATTAAATTGGAATTTTGGACTGTTCTTCAGCCTGCTTTGCCAATAAGTCACTTTTTCTGCACCCATGGGTCTGCTGAGTGGAGGGTCTATTTGGGAATGTCCATAGGAAAAGCCACAGCTCCGTCCGCTGCAGAGATGCTGTCCACGATGGAGGTCAGAGCCTGCATGTTCCCGTGCTCTGGAGAGTCAGCAGCACTCAGGAGATCTGGAAAGAGACCCAGACACACGTTAAGAATCAGAGTGGGGGTTCACTGATCTAGTTCGGCTGTCTAATGATACTGTGTGAAGTGTACTCACCCTCGCTGCCGTAGCTCTGTGTGCACTGCTCCGGAGTGCTGCTCCACTCTGGGCTGCTGCAGCAGGTGCTGCCTGAACTGGGTTCACTTGACGATGACACCTGTTACCATGGAGACGCACACACGTTGCTGTCAGTCACTGTGTGTTATGACAAGGCACAACCTGCCCCACAGAAACAGAGCTCACACTACAGTGCTGTATAATGCCACACACATGCACACACAATTACCACTGCGTCCTGTGACCCATCAGATTTATATGTGCATTACAAACCCTAATTCAACAAGTAAAACTAGACCGTTCCATATAAAATACAGTTATAAAGAAATTATAGAAAATGACAGTAAGAGTTGTCTTAAATTCCTGAAGAATATGTCTGTTTTCACTCTTATTTCTTCAGTTTGCTGATGCCCTCAACTCAACTACAAATTAGCCAAAGCTTTCATGGTTCAGACACAGTGGGACTAAAAACAAGTTTGTAATCATTTAAACCCTTTTCATGCTATTTAAAGACAGTTTATGTCCTTAGCCTTAATATAAGGTTTGAGACAACATTGCATTCCCCATTGAAACCTCATATTTTTAACACAGTGGTCAATTTTGAGGCAAATGTAAGGTTGGAAAAGTCTTGGTGACTCTCTTTCTCTTCATTACATTTCAGCATTGTTTTAACATTGTCTATGTCCAACCAGTCTCTCTCTATCTGGGCATTTTGTTTGGTCCTTTTTGTTTGTAAAATATGTCTCTTTTTTTAAATCATCGCTTCTCTTGTACTCACTCTCGGCT
The DNA here is from genome assembly GCF_947650265.1 of Symphodus melops. Lineage (NCBI taxonomy): Eukaryota > Metazoa > Chordata > Actinopteri > Labriformes > Labridae > Symphodus > Symphodus melops. The sequence continues at coordinate 15,153,697 of NC_136694.1, forward strand.
GGGCCCCACTGGGTCTGTAGTGCAGTCCTTGTTGTCCTGTCTCATTGTCCTGCTGGTTGAGGGAGGACACAAGGGCTTGCAGCCTTTCGATATACTGGATGGCGCTCCTCAAGATCTCCACCTTAGGCAGCCTCTGATTTGGGTTCATCAAGGTGCTTCTTTTCAGGGCATCAAAAGCCTCGTTCACCTTCTTCAGACGCCTCTTCTCCCTAAGAGTGGCCGCTCTCCGGCGGTCCATGGTCACTGTCTTCCTTTTGCACAGTTTACAGGCCCAGGGTAGGCACTGACCTGGGCAATGAGGCTCTGAGTGAGGCGACATGCTCGACGGAGAGACTTTGTCCTCTGTCCCTGTCATCCCCACTCCAACACCTCCAGACAGACTCCCACACAAGCCCATCATAGAGTTTCTATCCTGGTAGGCACCTTGGTCGTACCCCCCAGGCAGGCGAGAGGGGAAGTAGTTGTCCCCTCCCTCGTAGAAGCGCTGGTCAGGAAAGAAGTAAGGGTTGGTCTCAAAAAGCTCCATACTGGACACAAGTGATCTAAAAAGGGACAAAAATTCCTGCCTCCCGTGGAACTTGCGCTACTGTATGTCGTCTTCTGTCCTGCGCTTGGAGCGTGAGTGTCTGAGTGTACGTTTGTGTGCCTCTCTTCATCCACAGCTTAAGTTTGTGATGAGTGGAAGACGTGTGGAGAACAACTGGTGTGGAGCAACTGTAGGCTGGCATTTAAACCCCTCTGCCTGCTGCAGGATCACAGGGTTAAATTTAGCACGAGCCCCCAGAAACCTGACACGACGTTTAGCTGTTGCTGCACATCTACACTTCACATCTTTGTTGGGCCTTGCTCTCTAGGGCTTTAAGACCCGTTGTTTGTGTGTGTGCCTTTGTGTGGGTCTGTGCACTTAAGAGGCCAGGATATGATCAAGTTGCTGTGGAAAAGGGAGAGATAACTTTGGATCAAAGATGTCTGTCTTAATAAGCTAATCCCAGACTCGCGTCTCCATCCATGACACTACACATGATTGCCTCTGCCATTGTGTGTGTGTGTGGGGGACAGTCTGTAGACAGCTGTCACTTCTACATAGGAACCAATGATATGCAATGACAAGTAGTTGTTTTGGTTGTAGATGTGAAGAAAATTAGGACGGAGATGGTTGTTTACTCAAAACTAGGTCACAGATAAACACTCCATGAATGAATTCACAGACTGATAAACTGGGTTGATGCTATTATGTAAATGCTTCAGTGACATAAAACCTTACCCTACTGTCAGGTCTTCGTTTTACATAACCACAATCATGTTGACTGACTTTCCTCCTGAGGTGATTGCACATGCAAGTGACCTTCAGTACAGCACTGATGTCGAGACATGTCTGTGCAGGAATGGACAAAGAAAAGTACATTGAGTCGTGAAGCAGGTTGACATTGGCTACTGTTATGTTCTTAAGTCACGGGGACAATAATCAGACAAACACTCAGAGGTTTGGCCTTCGCTGTCCTGACCTCTTCCAGTCCGTCATAGAATTAGCCTAGCTGCCGAGTGTAAATCCTTCCAGGACATGATTCACCTCATAGCTCACCCGTTAATTTGGACTGGCTTCCGCTAGCATGGGTGAACAGCCAAAACACACAACTCTGTCATCAGAGAAGTGGCCTGGAATAACTGGCATAGTGTGGGGTACTTTACATGACTGTGTATCCTATCACATCATCTCCATAGATTTATCCATAGACTGTGGGTTTATCACAGTAATGATATACATACACTATATCTGCAGGAATTGTTAAATGGAGTCCAGCACAGATTTTTGGGTACACTACATAATAATAGAGGATTGATTAATATATACAGGAAAATAACGTTGTCTGGTGCATCTCACTGCTATTAACATCGTAGCAAGTATTGGAAACCTGTCAGAGGTTCTCTTCTCTTGATGTCTTATTTACAACACATATTGTAAACACATTAACAATAACAAAGAAGATTTATTTTTATTGTACTATAAAATCAATACATAGAGTTATTTAATTCTTTACTTTTTATCTCACATTCGGAGAGATCAGGGGGTGCGGGATTATGGTGCACTGCTTTGGGCCCCAGGAAGAAGTAAAAGATCGTTAGAAGAAGCAGAAAATATCTTCAAACACTCAGAGTATGAGGATCTTCTTTTTAAACCTGATTTCAGTTAATTATATGAATATTAAACTGTCTAAGTCACCCCTTCACTCTTTTAATTTCATTAATGATTTACCAGCTATACAACCAACTATTTTAGGAGTAAAATGTGTAACAAGGTATGGAGATTATATCAAAAGTGCCTCGAAATTAAAATGAGTGAGCTATTGTTAAAGTATACTGGGCTGTTCATTGAACACTCAAAGCCGGTTTTCTTCCCAGAAGTCTAAGAATGACATGGTGGATATTCTATCAGAAAGAACCCAGGGGTAATTAATTGCACACATTGGGGGTGTCTTTCATCTGAGTGTGATAGTTCCAGTGCTGGGCTGTAGTACATGATAGAAAAAATGTTTAAAAGGCTTAGTAGAAAAGTTTCCAAGCACACCTTAAGGGTTTGAAGCTGTAATTACTGCAATTAATTACACCTGTGCTTTGTGGCTATTACACGTTTAAATGTCTATCGTGAGAAAGGCCTTATGGAGAGCCCTCATATCTGAAAGAGTCTTTTAATTAATGCCGTGTAAGGTAGCAGTGCTGTTAGCCTATTTGAAAACTTGCTAAAATGCTAACAAGAAGACAGGTGCCTAATTTGTGTTATTAAACTCTTGTCTGTTTATAAGAAATAGTCCATACATAGCTATATTTTTTGTGTCCTTTACTTAATTGTAATGAATGTTTCCTAATTGTAAAGTATCAACACTGACACTACAATACCACTCAGAACTGAATTATTTTTAGATCATATTGCTGTAATCAGTAAGTGAAACTATCCCTCCAAATATATAAAATGACTGTTTAGTATAGACAGGATCCAGCTCTCTGTATAGGGGCAGGGTACTGGTCAGATGGGTGTACTGTTGTCCAGTCCTGGCCACAGGTTTGTGGTTGAGGCAGAGTGCAGGGTCCAGGCTTGGCACAGGGCTGCGGTGAGCTGTCAGGTTAGTCTGTGATGGATCGTCACTGATGGTGGAGTGAGTACAAAGACGCCAGTGTTGCTCTCGGGGATACAGCAGGGAGGGGGTCTGCAGTGTGTCAGAGTCACTCATAACCCTCTGTCATCTTAACCCATTGTCAGCAGAACTGGAGAACTGTGTGTGTTTAAGCAATTTTAGGCACACTTGTGTCTCATTTGAGGAACACGTCCCAGTTCAGCGTTTTTAAGTGAACACTTGAGATGTTGTAAACAAGAGGAGATTCATTTATTTTCTCTTTGGAGGAACTGTTTATGCTGCTGCATCCATCCTATATTCACATAAATTTAACTTATTAAAGAATGTAAACAACAGCACATTGTTTATTATACAGATCAGATTGAAACATTCAGTGAAGACACATTTAGGAATCACAGCCAGATTTGATCCGTCCTTGTCTTTTTGGGACTAATATTTAAGCCATGACTTTGGTTACCAATTTAAAAACCATTAAGATACAAGATAAAATATCACATTTGATTTGTAAAATCAAAAACGTGTACAATTAAACCAAACAAAGGAAAGATTATTAGAGGTCAGTGTACAGAAGAAACCACATTATATTAAATAAAAAATATTAATTCTTAAGCATAATTTAAATTTTTACAGTGTCAATGAATGTGTGTGTGTGTGTGTGTGTGTGTGTGTGTGTGTGTGTGTGTGTGTGTGTGTGTGTCTAAGATTGCCCTGTCATTGGCAACAGTGTTCTACTTCTCCTCAGTGACAAGCAGCAGCACATTGTGGGACAGCTGAGCAGTGAGGAGGAAGGGGGGAGGGGGGAGGGGGGATCAGTCCTCCTCAACTCAGGTTAGCCTCAAGATCATCACTGACCTGGAGAACTGTCATTTGAGTATAGCCGGGAAATCTGGGATATGAAAGAGGAGAATAAAATAACAACAGTGATAGAGTGTTGATTAAAGTCAGATAAACAAGGATGTCTTTCCTGTAAGGTACAATATAATCCACCATGACGACAAAGGCAGTCTACATTCAGTAAATAAGTGTTTACTTTACAGGTCTTCTTTTTTATTTCATTGCATTGGGAAACAAATGTCTTAGGATAGTCATGCACATGTGGAGTCATTGTCTTTTTTGAAATTAAGATTCAGCACATTTCCTCAAAGTTAGAATTGTAAAAGAGAAGCGTTCAAAATTGTATCTATAGTCCAAAATCGTGTGTGTTTTATCGGAAACTTTTTCGTAATTATTGTTTGTTTAAATTCCTGGAAACTAATTTACTTTTTTAAATATTAATCAGCAGATTCCTGCTAACACTGAAGAAAAGGTCATTCTAGCTTTTGGGGGTATTTTAGGGCAACAACTGGAGGTGTAGTACAGTAAATGAGCAGTGTCATTTTCTCTTAAAATGCACACTCCTTTCCAGATTCCTTTGTATTTCATGAATATTGACATTGGGTCTTTTCTTGTAAAGGGTTCAGTCTGACTTCATTACAGCCATCTAAGTATTACACCTAAAACACTGCAGGTAGTCCTGGGGCAATCAGCACATAACAAAAGACTGTAGTATGATGAGGTGGTTAGAAAGTGTTGGTTATTAGGATTTGTTTTCTTATGTGTTAAAGCTTATAAGGACAAATGTGAAATGTGAATCGCTTTGCTAGATTTTGGTAGGATTCAATCCTGAATTTGCTAGAGCTGTATCTAGTATGCTTCTCTAATACATTGCTAACCCTAAATTTAAATTACCAGATGAAAATATATCTGACAGGAATCAGGCAGAATTCCTATTTAATGGATGCTTGATTTCTGATACTTGGAGTCACATCATACCTAATAAGTTGTTTTTCACGTCAGTGAAATAGCCCAAAGCGACATCCTTTTTCACAGATCATAGTCTCTGACTCAACATCATCTGGTGTTTCCCAAATCTACTGGGAGCTGAGGAATTACCTTGATTACAGTAATAGATATCTCTGGGATTGTACATTGTTAGACAATTGTGGTAAGTACACAACTCAACTGCACCTTTTCCAAAACCAAAGCCAGTAGCCGTTCAGCTAATGCACTTCAGTATCCGAAGTGTAGTATCAGTATTAACTAATACAACACTCACACAACTCAGTGACATTATGAACATAAATTGTCAACAACTTTTCAAGCTACAACAAAATCAAAATCAGGCCGTCAGAGTTTAGAGTAATAAGAGGCAGTGTTCTGACTGGAGTGATTCTTTTTTCCTGGTTTGAATTCTTAAGTTCAAAGCCTGGAGTCATTGATACAACTTCATTATTCACTGGTTAAGTGCTTTTAGAAAAGGACATTATGGCCTTAGTGACAGCAACAGATGCAAGACTGTCTCCACAGAGACGGTGTCCTTACTGTCGCCATGATAACTGTATGTCTATTACTGAGCTGTTTTTATCAACTGTTCACACTGCACAATGCTGTGCTGTCTCCTTTCATTATTATGATTATGATTTTAAACTGAAACCAAAACATGAATAATGAAAGATGTCAATCCATGCAGCGCAATGAAATCGATCATCTAATTACTCTGAAGCACATGAAAGGAGCCGTCAGCTCTGCTTACTTGTCTGCTACACTCCACTATTTCTGTTGAGTAATAACCCTTACATAAGCCAAAGTGATGTACAATTTGACTGATGTCTAGAGGTGATGTGACACTACTACGACACAGCTTATCAAAGGAGAATACTTCCATTCATTCACGTTCAGAATGAAGTGCCTCCACCTGTGTTTTCACAGGGCTCTGGAGGCCTGGAGAAAGCTCTCGAAGTCAGAGGAGGAAACAGTAGTTCTGTAGCCCAGCCATGCTGCTGCTCACTGGGGCTTTTATTGCAGAGTAATCCCCTACAACAAACAGAATGGTCGGCATGTGCATATGCAGCTGTCGCCGTCTTAGTGCAAGTGGTGTCATGTTAAATCGAAGGAATGGACTGAGCCCCTGAGCCATCCGCTGCCCTTCCCTACCCTGGCATCCCACTCACTGAGACACTCCGGCACACATGGACAAACAAGCATACATACTCTTACCTACATACATAACCCACTTCCCACTAACATACTCTGCAGCAACTGGTTGCCCAAACGTTATTGTAAATAATCTGGCTCTGCTGCTGGAAACAACCAGACTTTATTTATGTGGAATATTTTCCAATAATGCCACAGGGTTTATGATAACTCAAAAAAGATGCCAGAGGCCATAACATAAATGGCCTCCATCTTTTTAAGAGTATAACTTAAGTTTATCAAAAGGTTTCTGGCAGGGCAAAGCTGGGCCCTCATAAAATATATCCCATTTAACTTGAAAGCAATTTACACCTTGATGTTGCCCGAGTGTAAACCACAATCAAATCCTTCCTGCGATCAGTATGGCTGCAGCGTGTTGTGAGATCTGAGAGGATGGTTATGTGGAAGCGGTGCCATGATCGCTGTCAGTCCAGATTGTTATGATCATCTTCAGCATGCCTCCTGCAAGGGTTACAAGAAAAAATCTCATTAAATGTCTTATTGTATCATTGCACGTTTCCCTCCATTTGTACTTTAACTTATATCTGCCTTTATTACCTCCACTGTATTCCTAGCTTTGTTTTTCTCTGGCTCCACTGACCTTCTCCCATGTCACCATGAGGGACAAATTTAGCAGACGGGTTTCTGGAGCGACCAAATAGTCGGACACAACAGAGGGAAAGTGTGTGCATGTGTGTAAGGGGTGAGAGGGGAAGGTCCCGGCCACATAGATACAGTTGCAAATATCCAGACACACAAGCAGAAGAAAGCAACAGAGTGTAAACAAGCTGAGACTAGCCATGCTTTTAAAAAAAAACAAAAAAAAAAACCTTTAAGTACTTGTTATGCTTCTCATATTTTCATTTTATCTAAGTACTTGTTATTTAAGCCTTGTTTTTTTTCTTTCCAACTAATACAGCAAGACACATTCCGTGTATATGTAAATGTACTTGGCAATAAATAAGGAATCTCATTCTTGATGCAGGCAGAGGAAGGACACACAAATACTTTATGTATAAAGGTGCTTAAAACTACAAGAACAAAAAAATCTGAGCAAAGTATTCAGGAGCAATAAAATGAAGATATTAAATAAAATATGTAAGCAATGCTTGAAACAGAGCTACCATCCTAACTATTTTACACACTAGGAAGTATTGCATACGCCATAGGGGATAAAGGGAGAATGTGTTAAGTTATTCTGGGATGTTAGGATGGAAGAACTGTCGCCATGGAAACATGTAGATCCCCTACCACTCCCTGGGCTGAGCCATTCTCGAGCTGCCAAACTTTTGGAGCCATGTCACAGGGGGTGTTGTGCCATTCTTCGTCTCTACACTGTGTAACGTGCCAGACGCCACGAACAGAGCAGTGGGCCATTGTTGAATTAGGTAGCTTTCACATCAAATTTGGTGGACTCGGTTCAATTCAAGGGAAAAATTGTAACATTGTTGGATTTTTCATTTGGTTTGGTTTGCATTCAGACAGCACTTTGTCAAGCGCAACAAAGACTGTTAAATTATGTGTCCCAAAAGTCTGGCTGACAAGTAGCAATTTAGTTTCCACTAGTGGAAATTACATTTCAACATGTTGAAATGTTAATTCAAGATATCTGTAAAACCATTTTTACACATCACAAATATATTTACACATCAAAATGTCATTTCGATATGTAGAAACTAAATTACAGATATCTTTCACGGGTAAGAATAATTATAACAGATATCTATAATTGAATTTCCACATGTTGAAAAGGGATTGTTACCAGTGGAAATGTAATTTCCCATTTCAGAAATCAACAATTGCAGTTTCAGATGGGCAAAACAATGAAGTCCTTTCGGATATTACAGATATCTGAAATTCAATTCCAGATATCTGTATTTCAATTTTTACATGCAACAATTCCAGGTCAAGATATCAATAATGCAATTTTGACAAGAATTGCATTTTAGATATCTTGAATTAATTAATATCTGTAATGTAAGAACAATTGTAGAGATCATAAATTAACTTTGTCACTAAGAATAGAATTGTTGACATCATGAATTAACATTTTTACTATAGTGAGAATTGAATGGATATGAATTAGAATTGCGACATGTGAAAATACCATTATGGATGTCGACTTTGAATTACATGTAAAAATTGAAATACAGATATCGGTAAGTCAATTAGAATAGTTGACAATTTCACAATTTGACTAGTTGTAATTAAGTTATAGATATCTACAATGACCATTTCTACTAGTGAAAAATGTAAATGTAAAAATCTGTAATTAGAATTGTTACTAGTAGAAATGACGTAAATATTTTTCAGCTTGGAATTCTTACATGTTAAAAAGCAACTATTGATATCTACATTTGCTTATCACTGCTAATACTTAAATGTTAAAAGGGCTTGCCATATGTAATTTATCAGTGGGCCTATTGTAATAAACAATGCACTCCAGGTACTATTTTAAGTAAACATCCTTTGTCTGAGAATACTTTCATCTAAGATTCTTTAATGTTTCTCCTCTAACTTTACAAACATCTCCCGTGTTAAAGTAGACAATTACATCCAGGTAAAAGGGGTCTTATAAAACCTGATCATTACGGTTGAATAGAACTTAACAGCATGTTCAATCAAAGATGAATAAATCATTTTCTAGTTTCATAAGGTGTTGAATTTTCATGCCATTCTACCAGTCAGTCTCAAATGTGGGAATTCGAGTCTCCCGATCCAATATTGATATCGGTCCGATATCAGCCAAAAATTGAATATCGGATTTCATTGGATCTAAATTCTCCGATAAGCAGACCATTTAACAGACTTTAAAAGAATAATTTCCTTTTATTCAGGGTCTTCTAATTCATTTTTTTTTCAATAGTAGAATTCTGTAGAAATGTTGAAGTTTAAAATGTATGTAACCAATTGGTTATATCATTGTGCTGCTAACAAATCTTCGTCTCTGCACTGTACAATACCAGTCACCTTTGCGGAAGCATTGCTATAAGTGTCTTATACCAATTTCTTAACCTGTGTGTTGCTATACGTCTCTCAAATGGACCTCAAGTCTTCCAAATAAAAAAATAAAAAAACAAACGGGTCAGTTTTTCCTCATACCTACTGTTGTTCTCTGTTTGAGTAACATAACATCAGCAAGCATTTTCTAACATTCCACACTACAAAATAAGTAATGAAAGTATGTATGGTCCATGTTATAATCATATCGGATTGATATCGGTATTGCACAATACTCAAGGCTGCAATATTGGCATTGTATTGGAAGTGAAAAAGTTGTATCGGGACATCCCTAATTGCTTCTAACCCTTTAGCCTTAGATCCAGTTTTAACTTTGACAACTAATGACAAATGGTTATCAAAATTATATTAAACTGTATAAATTAAAGGGATTCTTTCTTTTTTTTTAACAAGCAATACTTCTATTTTACTGGTAACACCCAAGTACTGAGTTGACTAAGATGACTTATGACATACCTGCCTCCTCCAACAGTGAAGCTGTCTTTGTTTTTACAAAAGTCCCCTGTAAACATTTTGATTTGAACTGCTACTTCCACAACCTTTGGAATCACTTTGGCTCCTTTTTTTATGGAAGAGCCTATATCTTATGTAAATGTCTTTTCAAGACGCTCTAATATGTGCTTGAACGTTTTAGGATAGTAGAAAAGTTGACAGGGACTTTCCCCACTCCAGGAATATTCCGTAATGATTCGTCATTATCTTAAAAACACCCTGAGGTAACATAACTGCCGTATTTCTGCACAAGATAGCAGCAGTGGCACAAGCTCATCTACTGCGGAGGGTAGGATGACCATCAAACTTCTGGATGGGTACACAAATAAGGCAGACAAGGAAGCAGAGAAGAGAGTAGGCAGAGGACAGTTGCAGGTGCTTTGGTCCAGTGAAGGAGAGACGCATAACAGCTGGCGTGTCACACATGACTTACTCTTCAACCAAAACACTCTCCGAGCACTCCACGCCGAGCATGAACTTCCAACACTTCATTGCTTTACAAAAACATTATCTATGACATGTAGAAAAAAAACAACTTTAATAGATGCACCATGTTTGAGTACATTATAGTTTTGCTGTCAAACATTACAACTACCGCTAATTCATTTTGAAACATTTGCAGAGTTAAGAGATTAAGTCATTTGCACGAAGTCTGTTTATGGACTTTTCTTTTCTTGATGCATAACAATGTTGATGACTATAATGAGCTACATTAATCTTAAAGCTATTTTTGCTCTCACATCCGCTCAGTGCTGGATGTCTTCACAACGGAGAACATGCTTTATATATGCATCACATTTTAATACTGGTACTACAGACTGTGGGCACCAGATACAATATTGAGACTTGGCTCCATCTGCTGGCAGAAAGATTAAGCGCAAGTTAAAGAGCAGATCAAGAAAGAAGGACTTTGCCCTCATGCTAAACGCTTACCGTCACTGGATATTTCCCTCCATGACACTGTAGAGTGTACTGTATTTGTAGTAATCTCACACCAACCTTTAAGTACATAGTATCTACATAATCCAGTATTACAATCTTCAAACCATCCAAATAAACTTCTAATATACAAATTATAATTCAGGGTATTACATGGCAGTGTAACGCTTAAATGGGACCCTCATCTCGAAATAAGTACTATGCATTCATTTTCATTTAGAGCACATTTTGGTAGCTTAGCCTGTTTCCTTACACACTTTGAAAAAAATAACAAAACGTCAAAATTAGATCACTGTAACAAAGCCTTGAGGTGGTCATCCAAACGATTCAAACATTCAATCATAAATTAAACACACATAAATGTGTCAGAAATTCAGGTGGACATTTAAACATTATCCACCCATTAGCTGACATAACTTAGTGCAGGCATTACGCTCACTAGATGCTTGGCAATTGTAAATACTAAATACATATTGTTATATTTATACTCAGAGGTTAAAAAAAACAAACATAACAGTAAATACTTCAGCTGCACATTCCCAAGCAGGTTATATTCAATTGTAGACTTTAAAATAGTAGGTAACAGGACTAAGCCACCACATTTGTATTTGACAGTACATTCACTGATGCAGAGAGAACATGTTGAAAAGAAAACTCAGAGAGTTCTTATATAGAGCTGCGACTCTTTACAAGAAAAAAAAGATTTTAAGACTTCTAATTGTTCTTCAATCTTTGTCATTACTTCAATCCAGGAAACAAAAGGGGAATCGAGAAAAAGTGTGTGTGGGGGGCTAAGAGATGCTCGAGGAATATTCTTGTACTTACATACTTGCTGATTTCCATTTTTGTCCTGACGATGACTGAAGTGAATCTAGGAGGAAGGAAATTTAAACAAAACAAATACGAGGCAAGCTTTGCTAGTATTTCAATGGAACTATTAAAATAAAAAAATTAAAAGTGAACAGAGAAACCTCCCAATGTCACAGCCTGAAAACAAAAAGCAAGCCTTCATGAAACCTGTGCACTCCCGTGACTTCTTCTTCCAATAAATAAATAAATACTTCTGCATGTGTGTGTCCCTTATTCATCATGTGTGGCACCAAAACCAACTCGTGTTTCAGCTTTAAATACTTCTGAGGCAGTGCGACGCAAAATAAACCATGCAACTGAAAGCTAGTTCACCAAGTGCTATACTTTGTGTATGTGAAGGTTTTCCTGGTTAAGGTGCATGTTTCCTGTGTGTATCTACCAGCAGCGTGTGTACCTAAGTCCATGCAGCTGTTTTATTTGTTATTGTTTTAGTCCCTAGAGTCTGGCAGATACACGTGTGCTTTTTAGAGGATGAATATCTTGATAACATTTTGGATGATCTTCCCGCACCCTGGACAAGGCGCCTGGAACTTGTGCAGCCTCCTCGCACATTGAAAACAGGTTAGAAGGTGAGCCGTACGTCCGTGTATTATATTTCCATTGCGTGGTCGCACTCGACAGAGCTTACAAGGCTCTAAAAGGGCCTCTGGCCTAACTTCTTCAACCTCCATGCCTAGGTTCTCCTGACTCTCCCCTCCTGACAGCTGCTCATCCTTAAGGAAGCTGGAGGGCCACGGCCCCTTGCCTTTCCCACTCAGCATAGTGGGCAGAGGTCGGTCAGCTGTGGAGTGGGAGGGCAAGATGACGGGGTCAGACACCGTCCTGCTGCAATCTGGGACATCGATGCCTGTGTCGCTGTCATCTTCCTCATCATGGGTGGTGAGGGAGTTGCATGCTGGGATGTCAGGCACGGAAAGGGAATGGGCGAGTCGGGGAACATCTTTGTACCAGTTTTTACGCAGAGCCCAGCAGCGTACACAGTACTTCTGGAGAGGTGTGTTATACTTCCTACACTCTGTGCACTGCCATGCGTCCTGAGGGACAGGAGGACACAAATCACACATTCAACTTTTGTGAATTCAACTACAACGGAGGCTCTCAAACTTTTCCATCATGGCGCCAAAGGTGCTTCAACAAAGAATTGAGTAAAGGCTGTGAATACTGTATTGTTCTCTCTTTTTAATAAAGTGTCAATAATTGCAGACAAACGTTTTCCACTTTGTCGTTATGAGGTATCGTGTCAACTTCTGAGTAAACAAATGAATTTAATCCACTTTGGAATAAAGCTGTAACATTTAAAAATGTGGAAAGTGAACAGTGACACCATACTGCTTTTTCTTTACCGCTGTTTCCATAACTTGCTGCTATTAATCATACAAAGTCACTTCACTCGTCCTTTTTTTTTTTGCCATTCACTGCACATTATGTCTTACTTGCCCTGTATAGTTAGTTTCACCATATATATTGTACTTGTATGTACCTCCTACTTTTATTCGTATTTATCCTGTCTATTCTTTTAAATGTGTATTTTGGATCTTCACTTGTCTCTGTGCTGCTGCAACGCCCCAATTTCCCTTCTGAGGATCGATAAAGTTTTATTAAAGTATTATCTTATAGTCATAATTTAAAGTGCTGACGAAGGGAACTTTGTCACATTGCAATGCAAAGAAAAGCCTTCAGTTTGAGAAGCACAACACAACTTAAGAACATTCAGTGTGAGGCAAAAAATACCAACCTGTGTGGAGATCTCTATATCAGTATCGTCACTCAAACACTGCGAGTCTTCATCTGGATCCTCCTGCATCTGGATGAATTCATATTTGAATAGTATGATCACTGCAGACTGTAAACACGTTCTCATGTATTTCTCTTCACTGAAACAATTCAAATAGTCTGCAATAGCCTCCATAGCAACATTTAGCACAAGACTTGAGCTTCTACCTCTCGATCTGCGGTGTACTCCTTCCCCCCTCCATCTTCCTCCTCAGGTGGAGCTTCCCCTTCTCCTCCGCTCCCTTCCTCAAAGGCAGGCTCTTTCATCTCCACGCTCACTTGTTCACTCTCAGCTTCATTCAGGAACCAGAGGTCGTCTGTGGTGTCTGACACGATGGCAGTGTCCTCCTCCTGCGCAGGAGACAGCTGACACATCAGTCAGACCAACACTGTTACGTTCCAATTCATGCCATTTTCCAACAAGCATTAAGGTCTGCGAGGTGCTTTTTGATCTGATCACTCATGGTTTTCTTACTTGGTTTGTGTGGATGTCTGTGGAGCCATTGCTCCTACGGCTGTAGTTACTCCGGAGATTACCCAGAAACCACCAGGGCAGGCCAGAGAGGTCCCACTCGTCCAGAGTAACATCCAGTTTGGGCCGTTTGCAGGCTGACCGAGGCAGGCCTTCAAGGGAGTCTGGAGAGGTATTGAACCATTACACCCAGCATTCAAACATGTTCCAGGCGTAGTGCTGGGAACGTAACAGACCGCCTTCTTACCGTCGTCGGGCTCCCGAGGTCGTCTCTGGGAGGGGGTCTGCAGGAGAGGCACGTGATTGCCAGCCTCCAGACCTGCTTTGACCACACCTCCACACATCTACAGAGAGAAGGAGGACAACAATTAGACCACAGAGCAAGAACTGGTTACTTGGAGGACTCGCAGCTCCTTTTCGAGATGGCCTCTGTGTATATCTTGTTTTCTTTAGAGGACGAGGGGCAGGGCAATCAGGGTACAGGCCAGTGGGGGGAGGGGGGGGGAGATTTAGGAGAGGAAAAGGAGCTGAAAAGCTGTGTGAAGAGTAGAACGATATAAAGACATTTAGAAACGACAGGTGCACTAATTAAAAAAACCATGAAACTAGAGACTCAAAGATCCGTTTTGAAAGGCTGCATCATAGAATGATGGATTTCCTACTCTAAGTCATTATGTATAGAAATATACTGTTCAAGATACATGATCTTATACAATATATATTCATGGAAAAGAGGAAAAGAAAGGAAAGCTGAAAGAAATTGAAAAGTAAATATCTTTTTAAACTTTTTTTCTCGAGATAACGCCTGTTGTGAATTGACGCTATATAAATAAAGATTAATTGATTATTCTTTTATTGATGTCTTGTGGGCTCATCTAATATATGAATTTGAAAAGGAGATAAAGTATTGTAAAATCATACGTTTGTTTGCACCCTTGATTCGGTTGACTTCAAGCAGAAATCGATTGATAACGTGAGTAGTGCAGACTGGCTAAAAGTGATTCCTGACCGTGGGCACTCAGTTGGTGCTTCGAGGTGGATTGTGGAGGGAATTGGAAAAAGGGTACATAGGGATGGGTGAAGGGGATCAGGGTTTATTGGTTGGGCCTGTATCTGGATCAGGAGCTACGATCCTCCAGTCAGGAGCAGAGAAGAAAACTCTGAGACAGACAGAGAGGATGACTCTGCCCCCCCATCCATTGGCTGGTGCTAGTGGATCCCAACAGAGTGCTGAAACACCACCAGACCAAAACCCAGGATGAGGTTGTACAGAGACGGTGCCACTCTGTACAAAAAGCACACCAATGGAGACGCGAGACCTTACCTCCTCTCCCCATCACACACAAGCAGGCTGAGGGTTACTTAATATTCTTTGGGATGGGTGCTACACCAACATCTAATTGTCTTAAATCAAACACTGGGATCTGTGAATGTGAAACCTTATGACTGAGAGATATTATCTTTTAGTGGTTTAGTCATTAGTCCTGCTGTTTTCAAAAATGTTGTGCCACATGGTGAGAGAAGTTGTAGGGTCTCCGTTTCTCCAAAGCACCATGCTTCAGTTTTACCTGACCACGATCCTCCACTCCGCCCTCTACACACTCACGGCCCACAGAAAGATTCTCTGCAGCGTCTGCATTTAGGATGAGACACAGTAACAGAAACAGGACAACCCCACCCTTTGATTATAGCAGAACACACTCTCTCACTAAGGCCTTCTTCCTGTGCCTTGGTTAGATCTTCAACTGGTGCCTCAATCCCAAAGAGATGCACAAACTATCACAAGCACTCACAAGTGTATGGCAAAAGAAAACTGAGTTTTGGAACAAATAGAGGGGATGTGATGGAAAGATATTCACCATGTTCCCAAAGATCCTAACTTTAAAAGAGACTATGCATCATTTCAAATTCATCGATCACAGGGTGAAGAAGAAAGGCAATGTAACGTCACAAATATCTAATGTGCTAACTATACAAAATGAATTCATACACTGGTAGTTGTTCGATGATCCCCTTACAGAGACATTCACTCACATCAGAAGTGTGTAAACACAAAGCATCCTTGAATGTGTCACTTACCAGAACAACCGAGCACAACCAAGTACTTCTTGAGCATTTCATACACCGGGCTGTGAAATAAGAATAACAGTTATGAATAAGCTTTTTATTGTGGATATACATATAAATATATAGTCTGGCATTAATGAGGTAAAAGAAAAGAAGCCCTTGATGAGGTGTGGGAGAATTAATACCTTGGGTTTTTAACAGAGAAGCTCTCCACCTCCAACAGCTCGCCCAAAGGGTCATCCTGGCAGTGGACGATGTGCTGCCTCTGTTTGTCATATAACTGCTTCCCCATGATGTACTGACCCAAGTAGTGCATCACCTGCACATAATATAATTCACGCTTGATATCAGAAGGCACCTCTTAATGTATCAGTGAACATAAAGGACTAATAATGAGTGCTGGTCTGACCAGCTGCATGCCCACAGACACACTGTTCAGCTGACAGCTCACCTCTTTCAGGGTGAAGACTTCTTCCTGTGCTCCGGCAACACGTAATATCTGCAGGAGAGGAGCCTTTGGCTGCACCTAAAGGAGAGCAGGAGAGGATGTAGTACATTGGCTCAGCCTCAAATATGAATTGAATATAAGTGAACCCAAAGCAGCTGTCTTAAACTATGGTGTGATCATACCTGATTTCCCTCTCCAGGTAGTGTCCTGCATGACGGGCTTGATGCCGGGGCTGATAGGGAGCTCATAGTAAACGAACACTGTCTGAAAACAAGAAATGATCATGTATAAGATGGAGCCCTCACGTCCACCTTCACGTCAGACGTCACACTAAAACACCCACGGCTCCACGCTGACAAACCACCGTGGGCTTCATTTAATTCATGTATAAAGATAAATGTAAGGTCAACACACACCAAGCTGAAATGTCTTCAATCTTAATTGGACAAAAGCACACATCAGTTGCAGTAAAGTCATTTTATATAGTCACCATCACTTTCGTTTTTATAACTCTTAAAAAAAATAACAGGCCTTTATTCCTGGCTAACTGAGCTCGCTTTAAATTAAATGTATCATGTGAGCAAATATTAGCTGCTGACATGTGAATTGTTGTGTATATGTACAGTATGCAGGTGCAAAATGAACAGAACCGTTCCGACCAAACATTACGAGTCATCATGCAGCGTCGTTCACGTCGTAAAGTTAGCTGGTTAGCTTTATCCTGAAATATTAAAACTTCTCACCGTGATAACTTGACTCTACTTCATAGCTGTTGCAGTGATCACGACGCACTGTGGTCTGGAAAATGTGTTTATATATATTTGTTACATAAAGCTAAAAAAAAAATAATGATAATTTTAAATCTCGTTACAAGTCACAGGTTAGCTATTAGCTAAACTAAAGATTCAAAACGGTGAAGAAAGGCGACACACTTCCGGGTGCACAGCTTCATGGGCTGATAGTGTGGCGCCCTCTACTGGTGGGTAAGAAGCACAGCCCTACATAGAACTGCACTGCCTAACACGGAAGAAACTAAATCAACTTTAATAACAGTGCAGAAAATTTGGACATATTTGAAGGTTGCCATACGACATTGGATAGCAAATATTAAGTTTAATTGATGTGGACATTTTGACACTTTGTCTTGCAGCTTTTGGATAAAACAATTACCATAGAGGGTGAGGCTAGAGAAGAAAGAAAAAAAAAATCAACAATAAAAATAAAAACACAACAAACAAAGAATAAAACAAGCAAATGCAAGCAATTTTCCTTGTTAGTTACAAACTACATGAAGACAAACAAAATAAAAATATAATGTAATAAACATATATTGCATGATAGCTGAATAGATGGAGAGGGGGTGGGATTTAATAAGGTTTACTTCTTCCCACTCCCCTTTGGACATGTAATTTATAATAGCTCATTATCCAATTGTCTTTATTTATATATTTTATTTTATTCTGAATTATACTATCCACTATTTGTAATTATTTTTTTGTATGTTCACTTTTTTATTGTGTTACATGTTCAGAAAAAATAAACAAATTAAATCAAATTGCATTGTCTTTGTCATTTCAAAAATGTTAACAATTTATTGTTTAGAGAAAAAAAGTAGGCAATATAATATGAGCTGAGTTGCTGTGTCCAAGGCCTGACGATGCAGCCTGACAAGTGTTGGAGAAACTTGATCACATAAAGCATTACTTTGGTTCAGCCCCCCCAAAAAAGAAAGTCAAAACTCAACTCAGCATACCACTGAAGTATTTCTCTCTGCTGAGGATCAAGGTATGAAATGTGTGGAAGAATTGATGACTGAAAAATTGTCTTTGTAAAATAGAAAAAGAATCCCTTAAAAGTATGTTAGCCTCGATAGTGACATGTCTTTGACAGACTATCATAGCCTTAATTTGTAATATGTGTTACATTTTATATTTTTATAGTATTAAACTGTTTAATGAATATAATACAAATGTAACTTTAATATACATTTAATATATAAAGGCTACATTCATGTTCAATAATCAAGCTGAATTTTGGTTATGACAGCTGTTTTTTGATTTGCTATCAACTTACATACTTTTATCAGAACAGATTTAATTATTAATAATTACATACCTATAAACCACACAAATCTGAAGTGATACAACAAGATGACAGTACTACGTAAGTCAATAAATGCACACGTTATTAACCATGTTTGCTACAGAATAGTTTAATTCAAAAGTACTCATCTCTGATATCCTTGCAAACATTTCAGAAATGAGAAGGAATGAAGATCACAATCCTTGTCCTAAATGCTTCACAAAATTTGATATACAAGGAGGCACAATTGTCACTTTTTCACAGATCTGTAGATACAGTGCAAAAATATATCATGGAATCCAGTAGAGAACTGGTTTTGTTCTATATGACAGTTGTGTAAATAAAAGAAGCATCAAGCATATGAATTTGCTTTCATATCTGATTAAGTCCAACCAACAGTCCTTGAGAATTTGCCTCTACATCAGGCCAGCTTATTACTATAGCTTATTCGCTGGGATAATATTGAGTCTTCTGGAGAAAACAAGCATTAGCTAGAAGCCCTGCCAGTATCAACAATTACTGTGATAAGACTGCAGCTAACAGAAATGGTAGCCAGTGACCCCCTTATCTAAAAAAAAAAAACAAAGTTAGAAGGTGCCTCTACTTGGAAAAAGATGCAACTCAACTAACTTAAAAATGTGTTTACCCCTCAACACCAGCAGACACATTAATCCATGAAGTTGTTCTGTAATTTTTTGATATTTTGCTAAATCTGTGACATTAATAAATTGGAATGCAGCAATATAAGACTCTGCATACTGGCTAACAGTAGCTTTAAAGTTTAGCCACTGTAACTGAAATATTATTATTATTTTTCAAGTTGTTTAAAAGTGTTTGCTTTACTGTTTCTGCTTCCACATTGGTAAAAGAAACAACCAAGCAAGGTCCATAGAAACATCCAATTGTCTTGATAATTCAGTATGCAATGATTTTTTGTAT
Organism: Symphodus melops; assembly: GCF_947650265.1. NCBI lineage: Eukaryota > Metazoa > Chordata > Actinopteri > Labriformes > Labridae > Symphodus > Symphodus melops. Next base: position 15,172,943 of record NC_136694.1, read on the forward strand.
TTAACCTGAATATAAGTCATCTTATTGAGGTCTCTCCCCAAAAAAAACACCTGATATCCAGATTGTTAAATAAACCTTGGTATTGGCTGGAAAAAAAAACAAGAACAGAAACCACCACAACAGCAACATACTGGTGCATCCTGTTAAGCAAACAATATCAGAACGTTCAAGTAAAGGGTTTGGGATAGCGTTGCTTTCCTACTGATATAATGCTGGGCTACGATTAGCTTTCACCTCTACAAACTCTCCTCTACAATTAGAAAATTAATCATTAAAAGTGCTTTGGCAATAATTCAAGTCTTTTCTCTTCACCTTTCATACAGGGGAGTAGCAGATGTCTGTTTCATGAAGCTGCACTATGTTAAACAAAAATGTCTTCACAACAACGGCTGGCCCTTTTAACCTTTATTCCTAAAGTTTCACAATGCACTAAAAGTTCAAGATTAGCATTTTGAAATGGTGGGACAGCATTTTTTCTGATTGTTAAGAGCAATTACACGTTATTCTAATTCTGCTGATAACTTCTGAATATATTTAATGAAAAAATACCTTAAAAGTATTTAATGGATCAAACTTCAATCCATCAAAGGCTTCAACTTAAAACAAAATGTTAATATAGTTTTGAGTTGTTATATTTTACTATGAAAGAATTTACAAGAACTATAAATGGTTGACTTTTTAAAGTTGCACAAACAGTCTCTATTTAAACAGCCATTATTTGTTATTATTTGGGTTGTGATATTTCTGTAAAACCTTTACTCTTTATGCAAAATTAAAAACACTACGGTTAAAAAAAAAAAAAAGACCAGTACCATTATATAAAAAATGATTAACTAAGTAAACTAATGACTAAAACGTCGCTCAGAGTAAGTATACTTTAAAAACATGTAACCATCTAATATTTAGTGACTTGTGAAACTGACAAAAGAAATGTCAAAATAGCCGCCGTACTCATCACAACTGTACATTGCGAGCTTTTAAATATAAAGAATTCCAAAACTATTTCATCAACAGCAGGCGTCATCTCTAAGCTAAAATACTGACGATTATTTCTGTGCTGTTCCCTAACACTTAATGGTATTTCTGTTCATCCAGATATCCAATTTGAAGCTTCTGTAATGTGCTTCTGCAGTGCATAACAATGTGAAAGACCTTCCTTTCTCAGGTCAACATGAAAGGAAACACTTTTTTTACAAGAGAGCACATGTTCAGTCTTCTAACAGTCTTCACACAACTCTTTTTGACAGAAACAACAAAAGCTCCTCAGGGACCCCAGAGGCTTTCTTTTGTTCTATACCGGGTTTGTCCCCACCTCCCCAAACTACAGGTTCAACTGGTTCAAGGAAGCGATGGGAGTTGCTGCTGAGTCCTTCAGCCATCCGGGGGAAAAGGGAGAAGAAGAGGTAATCAACAACAGGAGTGCCCTGGCATCACTACAGTTAGATTTAGACTTAAAGAATCAATGTCCACCTTATTCCAAGAGGTCCTGTAGGGAGACACAAGAAAACTAATATTGTTTGATTGATAAACATTAAGTAGAAATGTAAAAAAAGGCCTATTACACATTCGATACCTGATCTGAGTCTTCGTTGTACTGTGCTTTTCCTGTCTCCATGTAATGAGGGTCAACATCATCGACTCCCTCTATTTTATCAGCCTCAACGTGTTCCCTCATAACTGAGTATCGATGCACGAGGAACCTGATGAGGGACGGAAGTGCATGACAGATAAAACACAGGGTGTAATGTGTTGTTTGTGTTTATTTAAATATGTGTACAAACAAACAAAAAAAAAGAGGTAACTGACCGTCCACCACAGACATATTTCTTAACCAGCCAAACGCCTGTTACAGCACTGGTTATCAGGATCGCCATGACAACCATCACAATGACAGCTGTGTTCGTTGTACTGTTTTCAGTCTGTTGAAAATGATAAAAAAACAAAATGGACAGAAACATTAAGAAACTGTACGCAAATAACCTCAAAAGATTGAATGGTTAACCAAAGTCTAAGATTCCAATGTGTCCACATGAGTTTAATGAGTAAGGGAGGTGGCAAGTTATATTACTTATTACTAAAATGGGATTATAATTGGAATCGCTGCATCTTTGTCATGAGGATCTGTAGGGATTTGTACATATATGAAAGATGGAAGGCCAGTTCACACACACTGTGGACTTCAGTAAAGATTCTGCTTCATTGGATATTCACCTCTCCTCTTTTAAATGAAAGCTGGATTTCTGTTTGCACAAGAGAATTTGTGTCTGAGGATGTGAGTGACTGTAGTGATGGCGGTCAGGTCAACATGCCCTGATCTGTGTGCTGGGATTGTCCTGTCATTGGTACTGTAACAGTGTTTCCACCTAACATGCTTGGCCAAGATACAGCAGCATGTACAGTATACAGTAACTATCAATACAATGTAAATGCAAGATAATGAAATGTAACAAACTGTGTAGAAGCATGGATTTAAACCTCTTAACAACTGACTTCAAATTCTATTGAAGCTTCTGCTCTACTGAAACAACATAATACTGTTAGACTGAAAAACATCGAATGCATTTGTGGACACATGAGACACTGTAATCTTCCTTAATTCAAAAGTTTCGATTGTCATCTTTCCTCATTTCAGTGAAACAATCATTGACAATGTTTTTTTTTGCAATTGTCTGGATATTCTGATGACATTTGGGCAACATTTGCTTAAAAACATTAAAAAACCAAATTCCCTCTGCTAATAGATAATTGAGTCACATCTACAAGGTTTTCCCTTCTTTTGCAAACCAGTTACATAATGTTATAAAGTCGATCTAGCACACGCAGTCCCTTTATGAGAAGAAGAATACACATTTACCAGAGAATTTGGATTAAGGGCGTTGCTCGTGCACAGTCTCCTCAAGTTCGTCTCCTTTCTGTCTGGCTGGAAACCTCCCTCACATTGATCTCCTGGAATCTTCCGGTAGCTTAAATTTCAGAAGAGACAGAGACTTAAAAAGGCATGAAAAACAATCCAACAGAAAGGACACAAGAAAAATATGAAAGTGAGGAAAATATGTATAGAGGAGTTGGAAAACATAGACCATAAGCATAAGCAATCATTGGAAGGAGAGACTAAAGGGCTGGAGAGTCTGTGGGACTCTGAACACAATAGACTTATATTTTAGTTCATTCTGGAGATCTATCATCAAAAATGTTCATTACAGCTGTAGGAAGAATATTGTTTATTGGTTGACTTAACATCCTGAATATTAGCTGGTGGAGATGTCAGCACAGCTTCTTAGCATCCACGAGGCCGACATGTTTAGAATAACGCTGGTTTCCAGTTTATTTGTTTTTACAAAAGATCAATCAGAGGCCTACTATACTTAGCAGGTAGGTTTCAACTGACGCATGATGTTTTTAACAGACAAATAAAGGACGACATGTCTGATGAATGTTTAAAAGGATGCACCGTGACCATCAACGTCTTTGCTGTTGGATTACGTTTGTGTCTTTTCATTTATTGGTTTTAATTGAATCAAGACAAACAAACTCTGCACTGCAGTCTAAAAAAAACAAAAACAATGATGAATCTGTAATCATTGCAAGACAATAACCAAAAAGAGAGTTGATCAGCCGCTGATAAACAGATGTCAGGTAAAAGACAGAGTGTTTATGGTATGTACAGGCATTTGAGCTTTTGTCGTTTTGTTTTTCTCCTATGTTTAATTTGATTTAAAAAGAGTATTCAGTGTGAGATGTGTTGACTTGTTGACTTTATTGTGTATCTAAAAAAACAGAAAAGGCCACAACTATAATCTTCAAAACTACATTTTTTTTTTCTTTCTACAGTTCTTGAGTTGCTTTGGCTTACTTGCTGTTTATATAACCTCTCATCTAAGTTTAGTATACATACATTTACTGGATGTTGTGTTAGTTTGAGTTTCTTGCCTGTTTTGTCTTCTACTCAGAGAAAACTCCTCCGTACTTACCCGCTGGTCTGCAGCTCCTCTGTGGTCCCATTTAAACAGAACTCCAGAGGACCACCCTTCATCTCCTCCTGCTCCACACACTCTGAGCTGTTCTCTGGCCGGTAGTATCCAAAGTCACTTTAAGGAAAAAATCCAAAACATTCCTATAGGTTACAAACCCTGCAAATCTGTTCTCATAAAAAAAGAGAACAAGCTTTAGATTGAATACAATGTGTTTGCTCTCGGTTTGTATGCGTTACCTTGTTATGAAACCTTGTTTTCTTAGAATATAAATGAATTACATGGACTAATAAAACATATTAAACTGCAGCTGATTGACTCAACTCAAACTTAATTCTGCTCTGTCTGGTGTCTCCTCACTTAGACTTCAACATTATTGGTACAAAACAAAAACACACCAGTGGTAATCATTCTCTGTACATGTACAGGGGGACAGATCCTTAGTGAGAGCATAATCCCTTCCTTTCCAGCAGACAGAGTCTTTCCTTAGGCGCAGGAAGGCCTCTTTATAGCCCAGAACACAGCCGTCATTAGATCCACTGGGGTCTGCAGAATGAGACAGCCACTGCACAAAGTCCCCGTCAGCACCTGCATGATCATCAACACATGTTCTTTAGTAGCTGCCACACCAACAAGCCATCAGCCTTTTTCCTCACAAACTCACAGTCTCTGGTGAGGATCTTCCTGAAGTCTATGGTGATCACAATCCATTTAGTGAAGTCATTCCTGTAACCCCACAGGCTAACATTCATCGAGCGAGAGCCGGGCTCGCTGTCCATCCCACTAAAGTGAAGTGGGTCGCTGGTGAAGTTATAAGTATGCCAACACTGCCCCTCGTCAGTGGAAAACCTGAGGGCAACAGGAAATATTTATTTTAGGTGATAAATGACACGTAAAAAAAAAAATCACTATTTAAAACACTCACTTGATCTGGTTGACTGGTGAGTTTGTGTGCTCCACAGCCACAAGCAGCCCTCCAGAGTCCAGTATGGCGTAATGATGGGGGCCCCTGAGAGCCAACATCCAAGAGTAGCCCCCATCATCAGAAACATACACGTCAGGGGAGAGAGCTGACTCTGCGTCTCCAACGCTGCCTGAAGAGAAACAGGGGCAGGCAATGGTGTAAGGAGAAACATAGGCATGCAGTGAAAGATTCTGGGTAATTTATTTATTTTTTGTTTACCATGGGCTAGAATGAGGCCAACAGCACTCGGTTGTGAGAGAGGAAGCATGGGGACGTTCATTTTCATGGTGGTGCTATAGGAGGCGTGGATGTGCAGTCTGCACTGTAAAGGCACAATAATTAAATCACTGTACCATTAAAATACCAAAAACCATTAAAAAGCCTGATCAAATACTCAGGTAACCAAAACAACAATACACTTCTATGTGAAATGTGTATGTGTCTCACTCTGTTAGGCCTGTTAGTGGACGTTTCAGTGTCACAGTGGCTGTTCTCCGGTCTGTTCAGTGTCTGCCATCTTGCTCCTTGGTCGTATGTGATCACTGTCTCCACCGCACCGTCTGCAAAAAGAACACTATGAGGGTTACAGTAGATATTTTACAAAGTGGAAAATGAAGACTTTGTGACTCTTCGTGCACACAATATTTCCAAAAGATAATTGTCAAGATCTCACATGTTCACATCACTGAAGAATATAAATCAAACACATCTGAAACATGTTTAAGACAGTTCATTAATCACAGTAAGCTTTTCGGCAGCTTTTCTGTTCAAAGTCAGAGGGGTATTAGTGACTATTTTATGCAAGGCTTAATAGTGGAGCCAGGATGTTCTGTATGCAAGTTAAATAAAAACTCAACAGCAATCAAAAGCTGAATATAAGTATGCAGTTCTGAGCAGAATGTGTCATCAAACAAAAGCCTAAAAAGAGATCAACCCATTTATGAGTAGTGAGTATTGCAAAGTACTAGCAGTCATTAGATGTTTTACCCAACACATGGTATAAATATGTTAATATACTTGTAGGAGACAATTCAGTGTACGTGTACTCATGTATTGTATTTCAATGGGTCTGGTTTGTATGTTTATTTATTTACTTAATTTAGACACTAGGCGGTGAGCATCGATCATTTGGGCTCATAGATCAGCTGGTATGGGGGATTGTTTATATGAACAACACATCGTGGCATAGGTAGTGGGAACATACAGTTCTTACCATAACACAATATATTTAACCTGACAAATGATCAACGGCAAACCTTTGCAATAACAACTCATCACTTCATCATCACGGTTTGTCTGCTTCTTGTGTTACAATAAACTGGAACTTGGAAGTTCATTTAATTTTGGACATTTGTTCATTTTTATGCGTCAAGAACTTCCCAGACACCTATGCAAGTGACTAAAGGCAAGAATAGAAACCAGGGACATTAGATAGTCACTACAATACTGTATATGAACGATGATATGAACATGTGTCTTTTATGTGTAGGTACACATGGCACAGTGTGTTGACCAACCCTCTGTGAGTATGCTGGTCATGTAAACGCCCCTGAGAGACGTAATGACAGTGAAGTCTGTTTCACTTCCTGTGGTTGTGTAAAGATGGCGCTCCAGGGACTTTGAGAAGACGGTTCCTCGGTCATCTGACACGTAGACAGTTCCAACACCAGAGTCTGGAACACACAGCACACGTGTTTGTATTATACACATCTGGCAGCTTAAAGTTTCCCTACCAGGCTCATATATATGAGTCGGCATGTTTTTTTTGTGTAATTTTAAAATAGTAACATCCTTTACTTTGTTTCTCTGGTTTGTCAGGGTCTCAGGCAATATCTGTATAAGATTTAACTTTTCACCCATCTTCTTTTTCAATGACAACATCATTATTTATGAGCATCATCTGTATGTATAAACATGTCAGCATCATTATCTTTCCTGTCAATCATCAGTGCGCTCACCTTCGGGGTCGTCCACATGCATGAAGATCATGTCCTGATTGGCTGTCAGGATGGAGTAGAACTGCTCGTGGTTGACAGTAGGAAGCTGAGCCATGTTCCACACCTCTCCTCCATCCACCGACACGTGGATCATACGCTCTGTACCCTAGGACAAACACACATGCAAACTTTGTAATATCTGCTCCTGTACAATGTAGAGGTAAATACCGAAGTATGGGTCAGCTACATTGCTCATACTTTTATTAATGCTTACATGCAGAAGTAAACATAATGTTTACAAGAAGTGTAAATGATTAAAGTTGGAGAAACCTCTCATCTACTAACATGGAAGGTGCAGATAAGCCTTCTAAAGGGTCATTAGACATTACTATTTAAGTAATACTACTATTACTATTACTATTTAATCAACTCCAGATTAGATCTAAAAAGGCGTCAAAAATGATGTGAATGGCCGAATATATCACAGGACAACCCCTAGTTTGAATTTTCATTTTATTCGGCCAACCTAAAATTTAAATATTAACTTGTGAAGTTCAGAGGAAGGTACAAAAATGTTACTGACGTATGGATTGTTGTTACACAGACACGGCCGAGTAAAAACAGAAAAAAGCCTACATTGAAATACTTAAAGGTCACATATTGTGCATAATTCACTTCAAAAAAACTTTTGGGGACCACTGAGACTTATTGAAACTTGTTGAAAAGGACACATTTACAGAAATGCACACCAAAGCTATAAAAAAAGGAAACAAATTACAAGTGACCCACCCACACACACACACACACCCACACATACCGTGCCAGTCATAATTGAAGCAAAAACAAAGCGCCCTCCTAGGACAAAGGAGTAAACTCGAGTTGCGATGGTTTTGAAACTTCGACCGTAGTCTGTCGTCTTCCTTAGCTCCAACATTCCTCTTTCAACTAACAAAAAGAGAGAGGAGTGTGAGGATGTATTTATTTGTTTGACACATATTTGGGTGGAAAGATTGACTTTACTTACTGCATGATCCATTATAATTCATTGTAAAGTAGATGCTGTTTTTTTGGCCCCTGTATGGGAGAAAGAAAAAAAAAACAGGAAATGAAAAGTCTGGAGGCAAAGAAATGTAATTGTGCTCACATTCTTTACAATGTTCAAACTTGAATCAATTTCTTTTAATTTGTAGAGATCACAGATAATGGCTGTGGTTTCTTCTAAGTGTGAGTTAGGGGCAAATCAATCCCCCCGGCTGCTCTCCAGGCCCTCTCTGGTTTTGCTCCCTGCCAAAGAGGACTGCAAAGATTCTGCTGATTCATGGACTGTGGGTTGAATAAGAATACTGCTACTGACTCATGATTGGCTCTGACAACAGCCGCGGCTCCCTGCTCTGCAGTCAATTTAGGTTTGGGGCCAAAGTGACAGCTGTGGTCACGCAGGGCTATCAAAGTGTTCCCACAATGCACTGCTAACAACCACAGGCTGACACCGCAACCTTGTGTGAACTCAAAAAAAAAAAACAGAGAGAGAGTGATCAGAGCGGGTGTGAGAGAGGCAGCTGGAATAACAACAAATCTTGCACAAAAAACAACAAACAAGCACATGTAGACATGTGTGGATAAAATTAGAGGCTGTTTTACATCCTGTAATGATGGACTAGCCTATCAAAAGTTACTTAAAGGTTCACGCTCTACTTTAAAGACTATAGATACATGGATAGAAAAAAGTATCCCAACACATTACACAGAGTTGTAGCATGTAGCCCTGTCATCTTATTCCGGGAGAACAACTGGTTGGTTATCAAGCAGCTAGAAGAAAAACATGATTTGTTTTGCTAACTGTAATGTGTCTCTGACATGACCAGCACCAACAACAACAACAACAACCCACTCTTCATGTCTGTATTGTACTAACCATCTGACCAAACAGACACTTTCATGGATCTTCCTCCAGGTGGCACCAAAGTCCTTGGACAGCCACAAGTCTCGCTGGAGGGGAAAAAAGGCTTAGTCAGTCAGTAAGAAAGGGCTCCTTGACTTCTGAGTATTCACTTAAGCCTTATTGAGATTTCAGCAGCTTGAAATAGAAGTCAGACATCCAATTAAGGCAGGCTATGGACAAAAACTCTAAAAGACTGAGGGTGTGGTTTGGTCAACCTGAGTGCCGTTACCGTGATACTGAGCGTCAGCAGAACGTCACAGTCTGCTGGGTTGTACAGCATCTGAATGATGGGCTCAAACGGCAGGTCGGTTGGAACAAAAGTAATGCCAAAGTCCTGTGAGCGAAACAGCTTGAACCCCCCAATTTCTGACACATCACCTGTGAGCATAACCTGGAAACAAACACAGAGGGCAGCGTTGTGATTGGCTGTTACCATGTGATCAATTATTAATTATTATAATTACAAATTATGTCAAAATAACACTTGTGCTATCCCCAAACGGCTCACCTTCCCTGAGTGGTCAGGACTGATGGCAATGCCAAACTCGGTCTGGATGAAGGTGTGATTGATCAGGTGAGTTATATCTTTGAACGTCTTCCCATAGTCTTCACTGACACAGTGACACAGATGTAGTTAAACCTTCAAACAACAACTATGACAAAAATAATATTCTTTTCTGTGGGCGATCAATGCTGAGAAATTTCTCACCTTCTGTAGAGATTGGACTGACCAAAACGCATCATGAATAGTGGCACCTGAAATGTCGTCAAGACCAGCAGCACCTAGAAGAAAGAAGTGGAATTATACAATAATCTGTGCCACTTGGACTTTTTTTTTTTTTTTTACCTTTTATCCTCATTGACACATGTGAATGGACTCACCCCTGATCTGTCTCCCACCCAGGCCAGAGACAGTGAACCCATGGTCCTTACTTTGAAGGTAAACTGAAAAAAAAAACAGGAAAAATTAGCAAATTAATCAATGTGATTTAAAAAAATAAATAAAATTAAATTAAAATGTATCTTGATTTCCACCATTATATAAATATTTGCAAGCCTTCAATAATTTCAAAACTGTTTTTCAATTCACGAAAATGTTGACTATTCAATAAACATTAACGTTATTGAAAAAAGGAAAACAAGTGGACATTCAGCCTAGAGTCTAGACATGTTTATATTTCAGTCACTTGCTGAACACACCGGCCAATAAGACAGCATGAATTGTCCTTACTGTCCAATGTAACTCGGCCATTTGGATGCACTCTGCGTGTTTGACCTACATTCCTGTTTAAATGACATAACTGGGCTTCAGAACAAGACAATAACTGATGAGCGCAGCGGGAACCAACACACATTAATCACACACATATAGAGAAACAGGACAGAACAGAGGTATGCCAGTCAGACAACAATATAAGAAACAAAAAGTTTAGCTCCCTTCTCGGACATTTATAAATTCATTGGTGAGCAATATTGAACGATGAAATAAAAAATAAAGACTTGGTTCATTTAATTCATATGATCACAAAAGAGTTAGAAGATTTACAAACCTTATTAATCCTACCCCTTCCTCATAAGTCATTAATCATCCTGTTAGTTTTCTTATTTTAATATATATAGATACAAAACCTGTAAAGGTTTAATATATGTATTACTAATGATTTTATAAATTATAAAAGAATGAATATAAACATATATTCTTTATTTTTATATGAATATTAGTTTGAAGCTGAACTTTTATTTCCTAAGTTCACTGACTGCAGACAACATTCCAGTCTATTCATCCAGAGTGAAGTTCAAGTGTTTGGTCATTTGAGCAACACTCAGCCAAAGCTCGCAGTTGAGTGGAGTCAGAGGAAGGTTTATCCCCTCGTCTCTTCGGCTGGCAGGACAGAGATGTTTACAAGGTGAGCCCGGCCCTGCAGCGTCTGCACACAGCTCTGTAAAGCCACAGGACACGGCCGGGTCTGCCCGCTGGAAACTCTTTGTAAATATGTCCAGTGGAAACCAGCCTGGCTCTTCTGTCCAAGTGTGTGAACACAACTTTCCATCTCTGTTCTACATGAATCCTTTCATCACACCCTGGCTCCATCCATTTTTTTCTCTCTGTCTCTACTCCTGGTCACTTCATAGCTTGACAACGTTTCCTTCTTTGCTTAGCAGTCAATTGTTCATCAGTTGACATATGTCTTGTACTCCTCACAGTCTAAACTAATTAAATTACATGTCGGTACAAGTTTGGTTTAACAGGGGAAAAAACACAAAAAGTCCTGGATAATTGTATCTAGGTTTCATCTATTTGGAACTGAAAGGCACTGTTCATTCCCTCTAGTGTTATTGAGAACAATTTACAGTTCACTTACAGGCACAAATCATATGGGGAAATTAGGTTGGTAGTCTAGCTAGTCACTTGCAAATAAGTCTTAAAAATAAATGTGGAGAAAATGTTGTCAGAAATATGTGATCCTGATCCTACCATAAAAGAAAGTGTGATTGGATCGTTTTTCCATATCGCCCACACATGAATCAGGATGATTATATGGCAATATTATGTAAAATTTACACACATCAGACCCTTTAGAACAAACACGGTCACATAAAAATGCAGTTGAGCTGTTGTGTATCATCTAAACCCTGGGATTAAACAGAGGTTGCCTCGATGCTGCATTAGATTTAAGTTGTAGAGTGTTTTAAACATCTGTTCCTCTGAAACCCTGGCTGAGCAGATGCTGACTAGACTGGCTGCAGTTCAATGAGACCGAAAACCAAATATCAACATCTGCAGTAAAAGTAAAAACAGGTCCGCTAAAACAATAGTTGTTTCAAAGAGAAGACTGCAGAATGACAATGTAGGAAGGAACAAGTGACAAGTAAAGGAAAGGAGAATCAATGTAGCACTACAGGTTACTCTGTCCTGGTCTGTGATGGGGAAAACAGGGGAGAAATAGGAAACAGTGAAGAGAGAGGAAAATGTAGATTATTAGTCAGCAAACATATTAAGAGATAGAAGTCTGAGCCGTCAGGATGTCGCCCACAAAAACCAGACATGACCTCATGCTGTATCAGGGGTTGAAATCAAGGTTTGATGCCGTGAAAGGGCTCCTCTGAGCTCTATCTGATCCAACTCTCAAGGTCTTTCGGGTGGATTCAACTTTCAAAGTTACACACAAAGTTGAACATGTACACACACAAAATTCTTGGTTGCTGCTCGGAGGGAGCAGTCCTCTCTCAGAGGTCAGATGCCAACACAATGAGCTCATTATTCGCTCTGTTCTGGGCTTTAACCTTTCTGCTTCAGCCATGTTTACACACAGAAAACTTCAGAGGGGAAGGTCAAGCACTCTTGGCTCTGATCTAACGTGTGAAGCTCTGTAAAAGCGGCTTCTGATGCTGGGCTTCACTTCTTTTTTTTTTGCAGACAAAGAAAGCTGGGGTGTATGTCCATTTTAAGTCGAAATGGATTAGAAATGAGTTACTGCTTCGACCTAATATTGATATTTGTTAAAACGGGTTGGTGAACAGTTAAGACTTGTGTTGTTTGGAAAAAAGTGAGTTTATGTCCATCACATTTTTAATTTATTGATGAAAGAAAAATGTGAATGTAAATGTGAATAATCATGAAATCAACTTCCTTTCTATTGTCATCTGTGAAACAGACTTAAAGGGAAACCTTCACGATCATCTAATGCTGATTGCAGACCAGAGTTTATGTTTATTGCTTTAAACTAAAGCAAACTAGCGAGCCTCCTTTGTTTTCTAATAATACAATAATAATGTTAAGTATGCAACGGTATCAATTACATGAAAGAGTTCAAAGTAAGACTTGTACATGTTCCAGTACGCATTGTGCACAGACAGGCTGCAGCTCGTCTATACTCCAGCAAAAAATAAACCGAAAAACACTGTAAAAGGCTTCCTCTTCCATGACATCCCACGCATTCTAATTTCACCAATCATGCCATTTTGTAGTTTAGATTGGTTGTCACTGTGAAATGCAGCGAACTTCTTTGACGAAACATCCAGGCTGAATTAGCCTGTAGTTCTAAAAGACCACTAGTAACGTCACATGACAATGCAGAGGGCCTGATAACTAGAGGTTTGGCAGCTTGGCCAAGCTGTGTACCATAGACAGTAAGGGTCTTGGCAAACCTTGACTTTGTCGGAATTTTGAACTTTACGTTCCTGACTTGGATACAAATAAACTTAGAAATCAGTTTAATTAACCTTTAAAACCATAGTGATCTATTGACTTTTTCTCAATGAAACTCACATGTGATGGTTTGGTGAAAAGAGATTGGATGGATATCAATAAATCCAGTGGCCATGTATGATCCTGTCAGAGGGAAATGAGGCATCTTTTGTAATTCCTTTAGTGCTGTAATACGGTTAACAATCGGAGCCCAGTCAGTGTTTCCCCGACGATGGAGTTGTAGCATCGGTGATGAAGTGGAACACTGTTCTAATTTCTTGTCATTAAAATATTTTTTAACATTTATTGGACAAAATAATCAACCAACAACAAACCTACAGACAGAATTCATTTCGAAACAAAAAATAAATAAAAATCAGCAGCGGTGGTCATATTTCAGCAGCTGTGCACCATTGCTACCAGATATTTATGAGGAAACACTTTATAAGTAAAAGTAACAGTCTCAGAGAAAGAGAGGAGAGAGAAACTGTTTTCGGGCATAACTGCTTGCAAAAAAACTTTGACGATCAAAAATGGTTAACTTTCTGCTCACTAATTAACCACTTAGCCATGTTGTTGATCTAAAATGTATAACTGACAAATTCTTGATTTATCTTCACCTGCTATGAATGAAAGTGAGACAACTCGAGTACAAGTCTTCCACAGAGACAGTGAGGACAGCTGATGTGATCTCATTGGATGTCTTTATCCCTGCACATCAACAAACATAACCCCCTCTCTCGTCTTCCCTCTCCTACTGTCTCTCAACTATTTTTCTTGGTGCTCAAACAGCTAAAGTGACAGAGGATAGGTGAGACCAGGGTTTTTTCCGTCCCAAAGTTTTCAGCTCGGAGCCCCAAAATAGAAGATACCATATTGAATCACTCTAAACTTAAAGACATCTTGTAAGTCTTGACACAACAAGCAGTTCCAACTCCCACTTTGGGAACCTTTCAGAAAGAGTGACAATAATAAACAGGAGACTGTCAGATGTGTGTAAGCCAGATGCAGTTTGCCAAGTGAATTATTTTAAGTAAATAAAAGACACAATTTGAATGACAAAAGCCATCTTGTGAAGTTTACCAGGCCTAAAATAGCATTAAAGAAGCGTAAAAGAAGGATGGATGATGTGCTCATTTACAAAGCAAAAGATGAAATATAGACCATGTACCACTGCTCTAAATGCTCACACATCCTTGTCTGATTGTGCCCCGCAGCTCTGATAACAGATTCCTCAGACTTGACTTCCCACTGGAGCTCAGATTGAGTCCAGCAAAGGAGAAAAAAAAAAAAAACATGGGGAATGTTTGTTGAGGGTGAAAAGGCCCAGAGGACAGAGGAGGAGTCTACTCTTGGTGAGCACGCCAACTCGTTTTCATGCTCAAAAAGCAAGAGTCCAGGTGTCTGAGCCTCCAAAATGATGTAACAATCACTTATCCATCAGTTACCCTCACACACACAAAAGCAACAGGAAGACTGTCCCGTGGACCTCTGTTTTCCTTAAACATTCCTCTGGACATCTGGGTGGTTCTTGTTGTACCTCCTGTCAAAACATGTTCAGTACTAAAATAACAGAAGGTGTTCTTTATGATATAAGATCAGTGTTAAGATGAGAGAGATCGAGTTTGATCGAGATCACAGGGAGTTGTTCCTGTGTGTTCAAAGATGTGCGTTCCCTGCGTGGAAAACGGCATCACCAACAAAGCTGAAATTTTGCCTGCATCATATTCCAAAGCTCTCATGGATTTGAGGAATGACAAACGATTTTTATTGAGATGATTTTAAAGGGAAGAAAACCAACAAAGCAGAAACACGTCCTCAGAAAAAAAAAACTACAACTTTTGTCTGTAGATTTTAAGCTTTTTCAATCACTATATTTCTGAGTTTCACCTTTGTCTGCCACTTTTCTTCATCTCGATGATTGGAAGCAGGATAAAAGCAACAACTAGCAGCTGATAAATACATAATTATGTTTTGATTATGGAGGTTTAAAGCCCGAGCTTTCAGCTTCTTGTATGAAAAATTTTAGCAGTCGTGGTAAGTGAGACAGATAAGTGAATCTCTGTGTGAAGTTCAAAGTATAAAACAATATGGAGCGATCACGGTGGGTTTGGAGATGTAGTGCTTGATTATTTTAGTTTTAAACTGTCAACTGTAATTCTGCATTTCTTAATTTCAATCAGCACATTGTTTTTTTGTCGGAAACATCTTTCTGGTCAAGTAAAGGTTAAATAAAAACATTAAGATTTGCGAGATCATCATGATCTCCCAGAGCCTAAGATGACATCTTCTTATGGTTACTATATCATGTTCAGACTGCCTACAGAAATGCTCAGATTTAAGAGGCTGAACAACCAAATGCAACTTTATAAATTGGCTTTAAAACTTACAATTAATTTAGTTCTCCATATTTGTATTATGGTAATAAGGAGTTGAATATAAAATATACATATTTTCAATTAAAATGTATAAAAGTTATAAAACAAATATTTAAATGAATGCTGCGCTGACTAGGCTATCAAAGTACTTCGTATCTCCTGTGTGTGGAATACAATGATCTACTTGTCTTCTAATTCAAATAACACTGCTTGAAGAATGTGAAAAGTGAACCTGAAAGAGTGATCTAAAGATGTTTAGAGAGTGCACATTTAGGACAGCTCCATGTGCTGAGTGACCACAGACAGACTCAAGTCGCTCATCGCAGTGAATCAACTCAAATTGATGATTACACTTAAGAGGCAAACACACGAGCTCTTCAAACAGTTTAAAAGTGGAGAACAAATCACTTACAGAATGGGTGTTGTTTTGCAGGGTTGACTCGGCTCCAGACAGATCGGTGCATGTCTGTTCATTCAGTGCTGCGCTGCGTTTCGATAGCTCCGACTTCTCTAACCCGTGTCGCTCTGCATCACTTTTAAAGTCCCTCTGCAGCCGGCTCACATCTGGCAGCTTCAGCCCGGGGTAAACATCTGTGCCCAGAGAGTATGACAAACAACAGAGCGCCAAAATGCAAGACGCGGAGATCATGTTTACGAAGATGTTTGGGCAACTTTGTTTCCCTGCGAGAAACTCTTCTGACCCAACGCTGGTTCCCCACATGCCCCCCCGCCCCCCATCCACACATGCATCTTCACTGACTGCCCCTCCACCACCGCAGCTGATTGGTCATGACCAGAATAACCTACAATCCCATTGGAGGCCAGGAAACTGCCTCTACCGAGACGTCAAATGATTTCTGGTCTTTGGGCGCCTCCTGGTGGGCAGACCACGCCAACAAAGAAAACACGTTTCGTTTTATAACCAGAGGAATTATTCACTGAACTTGTTAGTGATGCTAAGAAACACACAATAAGAAAACCAGAACACACATTTTGAAGAAAACGAGTTCTTACTGAGAAGGGAAAACAGTTTACAGCTAACATGGGAAAAGCTCTCAAAGTGTCACGAGACATCCTAGTCGTTTTCATTATTCACTAAAAGACCCCAAAGCACTGAAAGTAATTGATTCAGAAAATACTCAAAGTATCCACCAAGCTTAAAGAGTTTAAATGTTAATACAGGCAAAACAGAACCCAGTTAAAAACGAGGTGATGGGTTAGGGTGGGGTTAGCCTGCCCTGAAGAGTTTCAACCTGATGATACATTTCATTAAAATTACAAATAACATTCAGTGATCTAATTGGAGTGCGAAAATATATAATTTTTACTTCCATATCTTTTGTTTGAAAATAATGTCTTAATATATTCTGTAAAACTCAATTTCATTTTGGGGGGGAAACTGAGAAGACTGAGTTTAAAAAGATCAGTGGTTGTATTTGACAGGACAGGATTAAACACTGCATTTGCTTTTAAACATTTACATGTTTATTCTTGGTAAACGATTAATAAAATGTAAGTAGTATCTACATTAACAAACAATTACTCGTTAACATTAGTCTTATTTTTTCATGTAACTCTGCTATGGTTATGTGATGCATGTAACTGCTATATTACATCGTACAATATTACAAGTGTCATAGATTACATTTAACCATCCATTTCAAATCAGTAAGTTTACAGGAGAAAAAAACACAAATAGCCAAAGACCACTTTTTGAATATAACAGTTTAATTGTAGTACTGATTCGTAACAAAAAATCCCCCCCCCCCTCCCCTCAACTGATTTCCAGCCGCTCAGTTGTAAGTGCTGGTCAGAGCCCTGCACAGAGTTGTACTCAGAGAGAAGTTAATTAGCACAATACAAAGATACTACTCTTATGCAATCCAAAAAAACAGGGACTGCAGCAGTAAACCGTGTCGATGGAAAGTTTTGTGTTGTGACATTCAGCCCAGGTGATCCATGTCCGCTCCTGCCATGAACTCCAACTCCGGACTTTTGAATGGTTTCTGCTCTAGATGTCCTTGATTTCATCCTCCAGCTCTTCTTTGGAATACATGTGGAAGGTCTTATTGGGCTCTATTGTCGCAAGCTACAGAGGAGACAGTTTTAATAAGCATACACAAAACACTTGTGTTTAAGGGCTTCTGTCTCTTCAAACTGAACCCAGATTTCAATTGTCTCTACACACACAATCATGTACTAATGTGAGATATTCAGGTACTGGATGAGTCAACAAACCTCAATGTTGGTGGCGTTCAGCTTTTCCTCCATCACCTGCTTCAGAATGGTGAGAGATGACTTGATGGCTTCTTTTAATGTCATGGACTGGTTACCCGAGAAGAGAGGGACAAAAAGAAAAAAAAAACAATTCTTCAATCCTCATGATTTGCATAACTCAAAGCTTTTCATTTAATCTAACCTTAAATTTAAATTTTCAAACTAACACAAACATTAGCATCATCAAATGTGTTTTTTTCTTATTAGGAGTGATAATGCAGTGTGGTCTGTACCTTGTGATAGACCTCCTGCAGAGAGCTCTGTGCTCCCTCGGATGCAGAGCCGATGGCCCGAGCGTCACACTGCACAAAGGTTCCTGATGGGTCCATGTGGTACCTGCATTCACAAACAAATACGGTCAGACAGACCCAGAATTCACAGTGATTATGATTTAGTTTTAAAAGTATCTCATTTGTTTCTGTGGCTATATGGTCATCTCTACATACAACTGAGGTCCCTTTTCATCAATTCCTCCAAACAGAAGTGCCACGCCAAAAGGTCGACTCTGTGTAGATGACAGCAGAGAAGAGAAAAGAAAAAGTGTTATGCCTTGAGACAAAACAAAACAACGTGATGTGATAAAACTTTGAGCATAGAGCGAAGCAGAGTGACTGACCATGGCACCAGGATCAGCATCCTCTTCTCCAAACTGCAGCGCCAGGTTGGACACAGCCTGAGTCACACTCTCCACTGTCATTGTCTCGTTGTAGGTGAACCAGTGGTTCTGATGGGAAACATTTACAGGTGAATCAGAGGTTGAATATGAGGTCAGAAAATACATGGTTTACTGTGCGTTCATTCATACCTGTGTTTCCACTCTTGCTTTGTCAATAAGAGTCTTGGCATCGGCTATCAAGCCGCTCATGGCGCAACCTTTGATTTAAAAAAACAGAAAGAGAGAAAGTTATGAAACTGCTGATCTTGCACATGCTTCATCTTAAAGCAAAACTCAGCAAGGCCATTTCATGTTATACAAGGAAGGATTATAACAAAATATATCCAGAAAAAAAAATTCACCCAAACAAAGTTAGTATAAAATATCTTACTATAAGTCTTGTGTAAAGGATGTAAATGTTGGAGCCTCCCAACAACCCCTAACATGGTTTTGTGAAGTTTAAAAAAAAAAAATGTGACTTTGATGTACGCGAGCTAAGCTTGTGGAATTCGGTGTCAAAAATGTTTGTTTATTTCAGTAAGTAATGAGCAACTGAATGTCTAAAACATCTTTAAAAATACATTATTTCATGACATGAAGATTCCCTCCAGGAGGAAATGTATTTTTCTCATGTGCAAACTCTTAATAATAATTCTGAGTTACTTCATTAGTGGTCATTTTATTTTCTCTGTTCTGAGTTATCTCTTTTAATCAGCGCTCACTGCTGTATATATTCAATGTACAAAATATAACAGTGTATACCATATCAGACTGAGCAGGTGCTTAATGAATGAATAAATTAACACAAACTTCAGAACAGATTTAAATGTGACTTCCAGTTAAATCTGTTTGGTTTCTTTCCACTTACCGATGTGAGTGTCGATCTCGACAATCTTTTCAATGCTGTTGGGCTCCATCAATGGAGAGGTGATTCTCTTTTCCACTGCCAGACACACGCCCTCTGACGTCTGGATACCGATGGCTGTGGAGCCCAACTAGGAAACCAAGACCAGACCAAAAAGGTCATCTATGAGCTTCAGTTTTAAAAACGCCACAGATGAAGACAAGTGTTTCATTTAGGTGATTCAGCAGGTAATACTCACCTTTATAGCCTCAATGGCATATTCGACCTGGAACAATCGTCCCTCAGGGGAAAATGTGTTCACACCTCTAAAAGACAGATGTAATAAAGGATATGAATCAACAGAAGTAGTAGTTGATGGATTTGTTTATTAGTGATCATTTAGAATGACCCAATTTTTTAAAAATATTTTAATCTGTTGAGTGTTTGAAATTTGAAAGAAATTAATTGTTAAATAAAGCTTCCCTAAAAAAAAAAAACAGTGGTGTCGAAAGTGAAAGCAAATTAGCTTGTTGCGAAGTCACTCCCTGCGAGCTAACAAATTACAACAAAGAGTATACACAGGTATATCAAAATGATGGACTTTCAGACTTCACAGATCAGATTGTTGATGGTTCATCAAGCTCACTTGAGTTTTAAGTTTCTAGATGACAAAGCAGTTTGTATAGTACCAACCTGTCATATTCAGATCTGGTCAAAAACATCTTTAACTTTTAACACAGGACCTGCAGAAAGAAGACAATTATTTTTAAGACTATTGGAGCATTAAATAAATTATAACAATCACATTGAAGTAAGGATAACTCTCCAGGTTTAACACTGGGCTGATTAGCAGCGCTACTGTTAGCTAGCATGCACGCTAGCTGAGTGACTCAGTGACGTCAATAACTGCACACAAAAACGACTCGTAAAAGTCTGGCGTCATAATTCTGATTTTAAAACTATATTTAAGAAAGCATATGTGAAGTATACCGCGACGCCTATCTCAAAAATTAAAACGTATGGACTTCTTTACCTCCAACCAAAGATCCTTCAATGAGTTCGCTTGTTTCGGGGGGGAAGCGTTTAGAGTGCAACATCTAAACGCGTCGGGTGTAAACAAAACGAATACACGTAAGTTCCGCAATCCCGGCGCAGCCACGGTTTCACTGCTAAATAACTTAAATACAATTTTAATAACGACAATATATCTCTTTCAGTATGCTGTTAAATACAAGAAACGAGCTAATACTAGTTGATGATTCACCCCCCCTCCTCCCCATAATATTTTGGAAGAGGAAACATTGTATTGGGGTAGGCCTTTATTATTTTATCAGATTGAGTGGTCAACATGATTGTGATACACTGGGATTGTTATACCTTTGAAGGGGTAAACAAACTGGGAAATGTTTGTACATGTGTTGTAAATAATCGCCAACATTGGAATAATCTGTCAACTAAATCATGTAATTTGGGTTAGGGATTTAAGTTTATACTTCTTCCTACTCCTTTTCGAATACTACTATTCTGTATTTTTTAAATTATTTTTCTGTTTATCTTATTCTAATGTTGATATTAAATAAACAATCGATTCAATCAATCAATCAATATTTTTGATAACTTTTCCAATAACGGAAGTTGACTGAAATATGAACACACACACACACACACACACACACACACACACACACACACACACACACACACATATATATAAAAACTCGTACATATATTCAACAGCAAGTCATAGCAGGATATCAGCCGCTAGAGGTCGTCCTTTCGCTGAAGCCGCATAAACTTAAAAATCTACGTAAAACAAAAAAACAGCTGGTTTTTAAAAGCCGTGTTAGACTACAGACATTTACCACTGTATGGACCATAGGGACAAAAGATGCACGAATGAGAGCATCATTATTTAGATTATTTCATTTTGTGTCCTTCATAATATATTTCATTTATGAAATGTATTTTAAATACCGGCAATATTTAATGATAGCGTTGTGGAGGACCTTTGACCAACAGTTTGACATGTTATTCTATCAAACCAGCGCCATATATCTATATGGCGTATCTCTCTATATGGCGTATAGCAAGATGACATTGAAATCATTTTGACTCAAAGTTAATGTGTCAACTGTAATAACGTTGAATCAATATTGAAGTCTGATGTTGATCATTGTCACTTTTGCACCATCCCTTTACATTGAAACAACATTGAAATCATATAAATTGAAAATCAACAACGTTTCAACGAGTTTTAGCCTACTCTCTCTTACTCTTATACTCTTACCGTGATACATATATGTTGGTTTATCTACAGCCAGTGTAACGACGCTCTCTGGTAGTATTTACCGAACTAGATGAACAGGATAAACGTCAGGAAATAGGCTAAATTAATTTCCCTAGAAATAATCAGGCTTTATCTGATGAAGAAATGACAGCACACAACTTCATAAAAGATCATTTTAAAAAATGTGTTTATTTAGATAATTGCAACGAGATAATTTACAATAATTTTAATCTTTACAAATGTTTCCTTGTGCTGACTGTGTCCATCCTCACACAGTCAGTCTATGGTCTGGAGCACAAGGGAGCCATTTCTTCACCACCTGGGCCATGGCTACTTGATACACTGCTCTGTGTCTAAAAAGAAAATACAAGCACAAACAAGACATCTACATCTGTAACTCTGACACATTACTGTATGAAAATAACTATATATATTTTAGGGGTTGGTCTTTATTATTTTATAAGAGTTAATATTTAGTATAATTGTTTTTGATGAATGCAAACGAGTTGAGGTGAAGTTGCCTTTGTCATGAGTTAACTTAACTGGCTTTGGGATAGTGGGTTGAGGGTGTCAGGTTTCATTTCCCGGGTGGATCAGTTTAGTTCGGTCTCGTGTCGGTTCTGTTGTTGAAGCCCAAACGTGGCGCTGCTCATTACTTCTTTTCTTCAAACTTCAGTAAATTCAAGTCCTGCTGTTTCCGTTGGTGGATAAACATTCCGTGTTTTATCCCCTCAGGCTCGTCTGCCAGGTGTGCATCATTGACAAGTCTTCATACTGCACCTTTGACTTTGTCAACATGAAGACTGAGAGAGAGGACATCATTTTGCAGGCTCTCCTCTTCATCCACAGTAAGTAGGCTGGAGTTTGGTTGATACATTTTAATAAACAAATCTCAGCTTTCCGTAGGCCAATGTAACATTTAAAAAAAGTTTCTTGTTAAATCCGACATTTGCAAAAAAAAAAAAAAAACCTGGAAAACAGACTAAAGCTCAGCCTTTTAAATTATGCTACATGTGTGTGAAATCTTTAAAATACACCTTTTTACATTTAAGTTACCATGTTGAAGTAAATAAATAAAAAATCGTTATTCAAATATTTTAAGATTAAACAAAATCTAGACTGGATGCTTTCCTCCTGTTCACCTCATGCATTACATTCACACAAACACATTCCTGTCTCATGACTTCTACTGAGTCATTATACAAAGTAGTTAGACAGTTTACCTTCTCTACTGCACTTTGTTAATATTAGTAACCTTTCTACTTATGATTTTAAGCAGGTTTATTTTTTGCGGAATCAGTAAAATTGTAAAATGTGCATCTATATTGCGATAAAATCATTTATTAATTGAAACAAATACATTGCTTGTTTAATCAAAGTATATAGAGGCTTACTTGAAAAAGAAATTATATTTATGTTATATTAAACAACATTTAGTGACCATCTGACAATTGGTCTGCTAAAAGATTATTCTGTTCTCTTTCCCACTGTTGCTGTTATAGTCTCTGTGGCCGGCCTCTTCACTGCAGGTAGGTCTCTTTTTGGGTTTATGTGTCTACATATGCAGTTTTTTCCTCACATCCATGCATTTCTTTTGAAGGATTTTGGAAACACTGAATGTCTTGGTGTATAAACTGGACTTTCTCTTTCTCCTCAGTGTCAGCTCAGGCAGACAGCAGCAGCAGTGTGGTGGTGGCAGGGTACAACGTGAGCGCCCCGGCTGGGTCGAGGGTGTTGCTGCAGTGTGTGAGCGGCCGGATGGTGTGGACCAGAGACAGGGTGAGGGACAGACAGAGGGTGCTCCACTGGGACCTGTACAGAGCCAGTCCAGACTTCACCATGGAGAGGGTGGTGGACATGTTCTCAGCGGGTGACCAGAGGCTCTACAACTCCTACAACCTGGGCAGGGTCAGCCTCAGTCAGACAGCCTTCAAAGATGGAAACTTCTCGCTGGTTATCAAAGGTCACTCTCCCTGTCCTTGGTTTACATAGAGCTGTTTTTTTTTTTTTTTTTTTTTTACAGTGGTCTTTCACTGTAGCTTGCATGCTATCTTTGTCTGATTATTTAAGTTTAGCTTTGCTTTTATGGCTTTTTTTTACATTTGGTCCTTACAACAGAGTCAAATGTACTACATATACTGTAGCTGTAGATAAACTCTGCATCAGACAGGATGTTTGTCAGTTACCATGAAAGTGCCTTTATTTATTTCATTTTTTGTTTGTTATTTGAATTTGTATTCTTAATACAGCTGAATGGAAAATTAGTTGAGGAAATGTTTCAGCAGATGTGCTATGTTAAATAATACAAAACTTCACCTGTATATTTTTGCCACAACAGCACGCTGATTACTTTGAGGCTGGAGAAGAGGGGTTTTGTTTTCAACCACTAAGTCATAAACCTAGCTGTTTCTGAAAAGCGTTCCACATAGGTGCATTCATTCTTGTAGGGAAGCCAAACATTCACACAACAGTGGCTTTGTTTCAAGATTTTTTTTCAACTTCTCTTGACTTGCTTGAAGCATAGCTGCAAGTATTTATTTTCTCATGGCCAAATCCAAAGAAGCAATGAAAGCTGACAGTGGTCAGATATTTACAAACAGCTGCTGCAACATTAGAAGTTCTCCCAACTGGCTCCACAAGATAATGTTGGAAAGTAAACTCCTACTGGTGTTATAATGGTAAAATAGTGGTCATTGACATGTTTGTTGGTAAATAACAAATCATTGTAGTTTAAAAATTGGATAAAATCTTTTAAAATGAAGAAAGTAAGCAGTGAAGGTTCAACTGGAAAGCATTACCATGTTGTGTTTCTATATATGATGACAGACGTGACTATGAACGACCGAGGTCTTTACTCTTGTAACCTTCACCATCTCTACTGCCACCTGTATGAGACAGTCCGGGTACAGCTCAATGTTACTAAATCCCGTAAGTATCACACTTTTATCTATCAGCATCTGCAGCAGATACTGACTTTAAAGCTCACTTTGTCTTTTTTTGCGTATATACCTTTAAGGCCGTAAGGAACAGCGCTTCTGGGATGGGCAGAAAGCAGTGTATGTGGTGCTACTTGGCAGTACTGTAGTTCTGCCATGCGTCAACCGACGTAATGTCTGGACAGACTGGACCAATGAGGAAGAGGACCAGCAGGTGTGTTTGTTCATTGTTTTCTTCAACTTAAGCTCACGTTAACTTTCGTTAAAAATGTCTTTGATAAATAAATGATGCAACTCTCCTGCCTTGATGGCACTCAGGTGGTTCACTGGGACAGACAGTCCCCAGGAGTCCGCCATGATCGCGCAGACCGGCTGGTGGACCTGTACGCCTCAGGGGAACAGCGTAGCTATGGACCATTGTTCCTCCAGAGGAAGATGAACATCAGTAACCAAGCCTTCTCGGAGGGGGACTTTTCACTTGCTATATCTGATCTGAAGGTATGAGCTTGTCAATAATAGTAATTGTATTAATATATCAACTTTAAAAAGAGTGGTTGACAAAGTGCCTTAGCATACAGTGAAGGATGGAGGCTAACATAACAGAAAATACCACAGGAGATTGATTTTAAAGCACATACAAAGAAGTTAATCACTACTGCAAGATACACTTCATAAAGGTGTAACCTTTTAGGGAACTTTTATCATTGTTCTGGAAATAAGGTTAGTGGTCACAGCATTTGAACATGTATACCATAATGATAGCAGCATCAGAAACAACACAAGGTCAATACAAAGGACCAAGAATTTGGTGAATTCTCATTGACCGATGTGGAATTGTAGTTGGATATACGCATCTGGTTGGTGTTAAAAACTATAATTGGGTAGTATTTTTATGTGACCAAAACCCTTACAATTCTGGATTTACTTGTTGAATGGTCTAAGCATTCAGATTCAAAACAATCTACTCTCATGCTTTTGAACTTCATGGTCTCACAGATTGTTTTCCATGAAATTAGACCATGTTGTATACATCAGTAATTGACTGTCTGTATTTACAACTACAGCCCACTGACCAGGGGAAGTACTCCTGCCATCTTCACCATCACTACTGTGGCCTACATGAGAGGAGAGAGTTTCAGGTTACAGTGGAACCACCAGTGATACAGCCCACCCTGCCAGCCAAAGCACTGCCCAGTGAAGACAAAGGTGGTGCAAGCACACAGACACACACACACACACACACACACACACACACACACACACACTCTACTTATAGGTCAGTGTGAGTGGTGAATGCCAAAACGGAGGGGATGTTTTTTACAAGTTGAATTATCATGTGTACAATTAAGATGAAAACACTTGACAAACATCTGTTTTTTCTTTCACTCTTCCCCTCTGTGTTTTCTCATGTTGGCCTCACTCATCATTGCTCTGTTCCCCTCAGTCTCTCCCAGAGCAAAGTAACAGCTGAGGAAGACGAGATGAGAGGAGTGGGGGAAATCTTATTTCTGTTTGTCTCATGAAAAATGGTTTTCTTGCACTGTCAGCTTGTCTGAGGCCAGAGTCCTCGATCCCCCACACCCTACTTCACAACACAGACTCAATTCCTCACCATCCTCAAATTTGACCTTCATCTCAACTAAACTGCTGCCAAATGTTTCCTTTAATGGAATCACTTATCACACCTGTCTTTCTTTCTTTCTTCTTTTTTTTCCGTTTCTCGTTAGTTATTGAATGCTTTGGAGTGTGGTTACCAACTTTCTTCTTCGTCTTATTCTATCTGTTCCTTGTGAAATTCATCGCTTAGTTTGCATTTATTAGAGCTTGAAAATGTTATATAAAACATACTAAAGAGAACGAGATATGAACAGCTGTCCACCTCAAAATATTTGGAGAATGAGAGAGCTTTTGGTGCATGTGTCTTTGTTTCCAGTGGTGAAGTAGAGCTGATAATGACAGATGCATCAATGTGGGAAAATCATCGAGAGACTTTTAGAAATACTGAATTCTTGAGGCCCCAAAGTCCATTTGTGTGTCTGTGCATGTGGTGTGTGTGCGCGTGGGTGTGTGCGCGCGCAGGTCTAAGAACATGCCAAGTCCGATCTCATTTCAATGGAATCTCTCAAATACAGTCTAAAGACTGAAGTCCAGCTCCTGCCCACACAAATAATCCTTCTCTCCAGGCTGTAATAATACTTTAGTGTTGCACCATGGGATTTTTACTGGTTTAAATGAGATGCATAACTGATTTATTTCTAACACAGGAGTGAGTTTGCACAGTGTTGTCCTCCTGCAGTGCTTTGTGTTCTTATCTGCTTGTGTTGTGCCCTCTCTGACTGTCTGCTGCCCTGTTGACTTTGGCTGTCTCCTAACATTCTGGAGGAGTTTTCCCCCTCCTACAGCTCCCTTCTGCCCTGTCCTCTTTCATTTTTCTTCCTCCTGCGAGGATCCCACATGCTCAGGTTTATTTATTTTCATCATGCTCTTTTCCATCCCTTTCCAGTGTGTTGTTGCCATTACTAACAAAGAAAGACAACTCTTTTTGGATATAGTTAATGGACGAGAAGAGGGTTTTTGGGCCAAAACTGGCAACAAGAGACAGACTGAGATGTAGACAGAGAGAGAAGGAGGGAGGGGGCAAGGAGTCTGTTGATGAAAAAGCAAAGAGAAAGATGTAGGTCATTCCTCCCTTCCAATTATTAGAGTCATTTTTCAGTGCAGTTTTGGGAGGAAAAGGAATGGGCAGCCAGTCCAAACAAACGTTTAAATCTTGGCATGAATCAGGAGAATGTGTCTTTAAAATACACAGTATATAAAAGAATCAGAGTATTTATACTGTAAGTGTACATGTTTTCATGTAAGCTGCAGATGTGTACTTGCTGGGAGTTTGACTTTGGGATCTCAGAGCGAGGCGTTTGCTGACTTCATTTTGTTAAGCAGGACTCTGGAGAACCATCTCACCCCTGTCCCCTTCCTCTCCCTTGGCTCTGAACCTTTGTTCCGCCCACTTTCCACTTTGTCTTTCCTTCGCTTCTCTTCCTCTCCCCACTTCTCTGTGTTTGTCTGCCAGGACAAGTAAATCACAGTATGACTTTCTGTCTGGATCTCATTCTGGCTTAGATATGTTGAGTTTGAGGTCTACACAGCTGCTTCTTGTGTTGCTTTTTTTTAAATGAGGCAAAGTGAAACCAGCCTTCCCCCCCTCCTCCTCTTCTTTTCAACACGCTACAGAACCGCACATATCACCTAATGCTGACTGGCTTATTATTTCTCATCGCCAAGGAAATGTGTCAGCACTTCTTTACAGCCAGGAAAGTCATTGCATAAAAAAGGTTATACAAAGTTATTTGTGAGGTGTTCGAGCATTACCCACACACATGCAACAACAAATGTACACATTGGTTGCAACCTGCAAAGACTGAAGAAAAAAAATCAATGGGCTTTGAGACTTTTCTCTTCCTGTAAGCTCAAATATTGAATTTATTCTTCCACACTAAACACAATTTAAACACAAAACACTTTATTTTCAAACACCCGAGTAGAGCAGAAAAGAAGTTCACCGCTTCACTTAATTAAGGGTCATACAAAAAAATTGGCAACAAAAGTAAGTCTCTGACAGACAGAATAGTGTTTGTGGACAATGAGACTTACATAACAGATATAGTTATTTGTTCTCATTTATCAAAAGAGAGAATATTTTTTCTGTCTTTAATTCCCGTGTTTGGGCTGTTGCGCTAAAGGAAAAGCCCGGGGATACCAAGTAGCACTGCATAAGCAGAAACTACCACGAATGTTGACCTTGACCAAGAGTTAGCTGCTAATAAAGTGTGAATAAACCAGATGTCGCAACGCTTGACAGGATGAATGAATATGTTTCCCTTCTGAGTTTTCTGCAGGAAGTGTAATAAGGGGAAACTAAACTTACATTTCTTATCCAAGGTTTATTTAAGTCCAGTTCTTTCTCCCAGGTGAATCACTGTAATTTGAGAAGTAATCCTTATGGGGTTAAAGTTTTCATTTACATCTACAAAAAAAAGACAGATGTAAAAAAGACATGTTTCGCCACAATTTCTTCCTGAAATATGTTTTGTCCAGCTATTGACGCGGCCAAGAGAATGAATGCTTTATGAGGCAGGTTGGTCTGAGACTTCTGTGAAACTCTTGTCTTACTTCAAGTTTTGAAAAAATGAAAAACCCCCAAGAGGAGCCTCCAACATAGAGTGAAATGAAAAACAGGATGCAAAACAAATGAGAGCTTTTGTTGGACTCAATGGATTGTTTCTGTGTAACTCATGTTGTGAGTAATGTATTTTTAATGTCACATCTGCATCCATGTTTTACATTTGTAAACTTTGCGATGACACATTCGTGTATTTGTGAAGAACAAAGCAACACTGAATGCTGACTGCTGTGATCTCTGCACTACTCAGAAATCACTAAGATTGAAACACCACGAGTCATCAACGTGATCCTGCCTGATCAGAGACACCACTTTCTCCTGCCTCTTGGCTTCGTCCTCACTTCCCTCCTGCTCCTGGCCTTCATTATCCTCATCATCATACTCATAACACGCAGACATAGAACCAAAGGTAAAATCTGCAATAACTCAGTAGTCAATATTGTAAGTTTACATTGAATTTACACTCATGTAGTTTTCCATGCTTTCAGAGTATAATCCGCAGGTGTCCATTCGGTGAGTGAGAACACACACGCCTTATCCCAGTGATCTTTAAACTACACTGTACACTAAGATATTTCCACTTTATCTGTACAGGTCCAGCAGAAGTCAGAGCAGCTCAGAGGAGTTTGAGATGGACGTCCCTGAAGTGAATGTGTGCAGTCAGGAGGAGAAAAGATTTGGTGAGTTACAAAAGAACAATTGGAGGGTACCTAAATAGCAGCCTTTTTTCTTTAATGTGCATCATTTGATTTTCTCCTTTGTGATTTTAGAGTACAAGAACAACCTCCTGAAAGAGGTCCACATAAACTCTCAGCCCAAAGTCATCGATCTTGACAAAGGTAGCCCACATTCATTCATATTCAGTCATCCGGACTTCTCTTGATTTTCTTCTCACGATAACCTTGGTTGTCTTTGTTTCTGACAGAGATGCAGAAGTTTACAAAGTGACCACATGAAAAAATTAAAAAAAGATGCTGAGGCCACTGGCTGGTCCAGAGGCTGCCCTCCTTAGTGAACACCTTCACCTTTCCCTGTGTCCTGCCACGACACAAGGCAAGGAAAAAAAAACTTGTGAAAAGCAGAAAACATGTTTTTATCAACACTAAAGACACAAGTAAAAGTTTTTCTTTCATTTTTAGTTTGATCATGCTTTAAATACTGGACTTGCCCTTTACACAGAAACAAAACCCTGAGTTATACATAAAAAATTTGCAAATATTTCAATTATCTGTATGAAATTGGCTGATTCTAATAACCAGTTATCTCAGCATTAATCATTATTCCTGTGTTTCTTCTGTTTTACTGTCATATCGTCACAACTTTACTGACACGACCACTGAAGCACAACCATCAGTGTGTTCTGCCTCCTGGAGGCTAATACTGTATTAACTGAATGCTAACTGACCAATCAAGCATCGTTTGACATTATGATTGATTTTGATGCTCGGATTGTATTTTTGAAGAATGTACATTTTACATTAAATGTTTTTTTTGATGCTGATGTTTAAATGGAGTGAGTTTCACAAGATTTCTTCAAGCTGAATACTGTTTGTGTTAAAATCCTCTAGTCAAGATCACATAACATTCACTGAATATGGACTGAAACAATAGTGGGAGTTGTTTTTACACATGCAGACAGTTTGACTTGTCAAAGGAGAACATTTACAGTTGTAATTAAAAACATGAAATGTCTTAGTCTGGCTGTGAGAAGTTTGTCCAGCATTAAACAACTCTGACTTTGACAAAGAGCAGTGACAGATCTAGCCCTCCTAAACTTGACTTTTTTCAGCTGTGCTTTTCCTTTTTTGACATGTCAGAATGTACTTTTTGATAGCAGCTGAATGTTTGGCAGCACTTTGAGTCCAAGACATATTTCCCCAAGGGGACAATAAAGTGTATCATATTATATGAATTGCCTCGTTTCATTCAACTATTTGGATCTTGGGAGTAGAATCAGCATTTTCATATTTTAGATCTCACTGCCATTTTTGCTTGATGTGCGAAATGTTACACGATTCAACAGAACTACTTGTCCACATAAGAAGAGACAGTGACCTTATGCTCGATTTAGTTACCCAATTAGCTTTTCATTTGCCTTTAACTACATTACACGTTCAAAAAGATGTGTTGAACATAGGGCATGTTTGTGCTGTTGTAAAAGCAGTATTTAAAACACTGAAGAGAGTCCAAGCTTAAAACACCACCAAATCATATTAAGACATTTATGACATCAGGCACACTCTGCTTTCATCCAAAAGCTAAAACAGTGTTACTGTGTTATCTCGCATCTTATTTTTCCTTCCCGGACCTCACCGCTTCCACTGGTGCGAAGGTGGGGTGGCATGAATGAATGACTACAAAATAAATACATTTATTCTCTACTCTGGCGAGTAACCTCCCAAAGGTCTGGGGACAGCTTAGTATAGGCAAATGAAGAACATATGGACAAAACAAGAAATAAAATGTACCAATACAAAATCAGCAACACAAGAAATGGTTGGACAAATATAATTTAATAACATTCAGTAACCCGCTCCCAGTGTTGCTTTCCTGTACCTTTCCCATTGCCTAAGTTCCCAAGGCCATACAGTATAGATACATCCTCAACTCCCCCTCTTTTGCAGGGCTTTTTTCACTCAACATCATATGCATTTAACTCCTATTCATGACATACTCTTGGGGGTGGCAGTAGCCCGGTTTGTAGGGATTTGGGTTCGGGATCCAGAGAGCTGCCACTCCCGGTTTGACCAAGTCTGAAAATTGGTTCAGGAGCCTGAGCACTACTTCCTGAGCACTGCCAGGCGCATTTGAGTAAGGCCTCCCCACCAGCTCAGGAGCGCTCTCTGTGGGCAGCCCCCTCACTCTGACATCTCTCCATTAGCACGTCCACAGGATCCTGTTTGTGCCTGTGTGTATCATGTTCAACAACACCGTAAAACCGAATTTCCCCTCGCAGGATTAAGAAAGTGTATCTTCTTCTTACTCCTTTGTTTGTCTTTGCCGTGGTTATACTATCTTTACTCAAAAGTCATCATGTCTCTTTATTACCATGTCACATTTTTATACATGTTCCTGTACAACACAATCAAAACAAAAGCAAGTACAATTGTAAGGTGGAATATTCAAGGTATGTAGCTTTGCATTGTACCATGATTGTTGTATTCAAATCCTGAGACATACAAAAATACCAAAATCCTTTTAAATTTAATTAAATCTCAATTCTTGTTTAGCCTATAAAGATTGAACATATAAAACAGTTGTGATAAGCAGAAAGTTCACATTCTCAAGATGCCAAACACCTGAAAATGTCTAAGAGACGCAGAATAACCGTGTTTCTTCGGGGGTAGTTTTAAAATAGTCGAACACTCTGCTGTTGATGTCTACAGTGTTGGAGTATCTTGTTTTGGAGTGTGCAGCTACTGTTAGCACTGATGGTTTTAGAAGATGTTCGACTTTGTCTCTGAAGGTCCGTAAAGGTAATACTTGCTCTTTGTGTATTGTGCTACACACACATTCAGGCACACGTTAGGTCATAGATCATTTATTCATTCCTTTGTGTCACAAACAGTCCCTGAATTCAAGACAAATGGCTTTTTATACACTTTGTGAAGCTGTTTTTGTGAACTTTTTCTATAAAATACATGGTACTTGAATATACTTTTCATCTAAAAACTGTAGAAAACCCTCGTCTGACCTGGAGCCTGTGCTACGAAGCAGGATTTGTGGCTAGCAAGGTAACTTCAAGGTTAACCCCGGGTTTTCAGTCCTACGAAGGTCGTTCACTTCTTACCTGGGTATATCGCCGTGGTAACTTACGCTGCGCACCTAACCTGCTCCTGAGCAGGTTATGTTGGACATAAGAGATCAAAGTGTAAAAATCTCCGCCCATTGACCAATCCGATCTTTTGATCGGGGAGCTCCTGGAGCTGGTCGAGGGGGAGGAGGGATGAATCAAAGCTAATAGGCCGCAGTTTGCATGTTAATACTTTTGGCCTTCCTGCATTTGTTGCTGCAGCTGTGTAACTTTGGACTTTGCCCGTTCGTCTTCAACGTATTTACACTACTCACAATAAGTTGGGGATATTGTAAGGTCTTTAGTAGGTTTCATACATAAGGTGTTTGTTTCACTGAAGTGATTTTGGGGATAGGGAAACAATTGTATTAGGGTGATAGACGCAGCTCAGAAGTGAGGAGTACGAGGGTGTCCAGACAAACCATTTGCAACCAACTCCACCGCTTTTGGCTTGAATGCCAGACGACCGTTGCAGGCGACTCCACCGACACCAAGACACTGTGGAGGAGCTGCAACAGTCTGGGCAGGCATCACTAGTCAGAGCAAAACAGATTTGGTGATTGTAGATGGCTCAGTCACTGCACGTTCTTACCTCCGATATATCATAGAAGCCATCATCATCATCCCCCAATTCTACCAGCACAGCCCCGACTTTCTCTTCATGGATGATAATGCTCCTCCACATCGTGCCAGAATTGTCACAGCTCGACTTCAGGAAGTCGGGGTTCCTCATGTGGTTTGGCCAGCAATGTCCCCTGACCTGAACCCCATAGAGCATGTGTGGGACCAGCTGAAGCAGTGACTGGCTGCTCGTACTCCACCCCCACATGACCTGGCAGAACTGTGTGTAGCACTTGTAGAGGAGTGGAACGCATTGCCTCAGAACAACATCATGAGGCTAGTTAGGATCATGAGACGTCACTGTCAAGATGTCACTGCAGCAAATGGTGGAAACACCCACTACTGACTTTGTCACCTTTGATTATTTGGGACTATCTTTGTTATTGTCTTAATTGTTGGGGTAATAAATATACTAATACTAATAACAATGGTGCTTCTTCCTATTTATTAATAATATCAAGGGGAACTATTACTTATTTCTTCAAAATTCAGACCAAATAGGAAAAGCACTCATATAAATACCAACATCCCTAACTTATCTTGAGTAGTGCAGTGCATATTGTTGAAATAGTTTGAACAGAGTTCGTTAGATGTGACGATCTGCTGAGGGCAACCGCAGTGATGATCGTGAAGCAAACTCCGCCCCTTTATGTGAACATGCTTTTAGTTGACAGGTTGATAACCAGCTTCGTAGGACTGTTAATCACGATCTCTTATGTTAGGGTTAGTGAAGTTAGACTACCCAAAGATACCCTGGGTATGTGGAACTCACTTCTTAGTACAGGCCCATGATCTGTTGTACAACTGTAAAGGAAGGGAGCCGCTGTCAATCAATCAGTGCGCACACACACACACACAATCACATTCACAACTGCTCGTCTGAATCCAACATAAGAAACGGTGTGAAAATAAATTCACAAAACTACAGTGGGCAAGCAAAATTTCTCTGTCATACATACATGAGTGCACCCGCGCACACACACACAAGGCCAGCTACACGGAGTTGGAGGAGGAAATTCATTCAATGAGTAAACCCAGGCTCAGAGGACAATCTGTTTACCAGAAGAGCTACAGGTATTGAAGGGTGATGATCAGGACTGACACTGGGTGCTCTCTTGGGCACGCTGGACATTTAGGTTGACTTGTGGTTTAGCAATTAAAATCAATTTGGCATGATCCAAATGTTTGCTGTTGTTCGTGAGGGAAAGTAACATAAAAACTCCCAATCAGGACAAGAGGAACTCAACCTATGGAATAAGAGAATACACTCCAATAACAATAAACTTACAAGCTTAGAATCCTAACATTATAAACAGAGAGCAGCAAATGTGCCTTTGTTGTCTTAAGTGCTCATCAAGAGAAACCTTACCATGTGTCAACCATGGTAAGAAAGTATGACGGAGGTGATGTGGTAAACATACTGTACATCCTTTACTCCAGAAGAGTCCGCTGTGGTCTGAAAGCTAAACTGGGCCAGCTCTGTCTGTCTCCTCGCCCAGTCACACCCAATACACAGGCTGGATACTCGATTTGTGTGTTCGGGGGGCATCAACCGTCACCATTTTAAATCAGACCATCTTCTTATCGTTTTATGGTGAGAAAAGGATCTGGTCAGACAAAATTAACCCTGATAGGGGTCCAACAACAAGAGGTATAGGATTTATGGTCCAATAAAGGCAGTCCCATCAGGCTGACTCAGAGAAAATGCCAGTCTCTTTCTCCTCCTCTGCTCCGCGGGGCCTGGTCCAGCCTCTGATACCTTTAAAATTACACATTAAACTTCAAAACTAAAGCATAGGGACCCACTCCGCCAGATTGGTCAGAAGAGATGCATGGTGGTAGTGGTGGAGGTTTCAGGCAGGCCTGTTTTGCTGTGAGATTGGTTGTTTTGGCATTAAGGATCTCTCAAGTGTCCACCACTGGTCCTATGGAGTCCTGCTGAGGGTTCTCCAGAATGGATGAACTGTCAGGTGCATTGGGATGAGGGGAGAAAGCTACCCCTGCGTTGCCTGCAATACAGCCCATGCAGCCCTGCGAGACGCAAAAAGTACACCGAAGATGTGCTCAGATATTTAGAGCGATAGACAATATACATGTCTGTAGTGAGTATGTTTGTTTACAGATCCTCACCTGTGTGTCGATCTCCTGAGGGACTGTGTGCCGTTTGATCCACGGATGGACATCAGCCAGCTCCTCTCTCTGCTCCTGAGTAAACCACGGCTGGAGGGACTGAAGCACCTGAAGCTTCTCCCTGTCTTCTGCCAGCACCTCATTCTGCTCCCTGGAGGACAGCAAAGACAGGACACAAGGTAATAGGTCTGATGCCAAGGGAATGGTGTTGAGAGGAAGCAAAACAAATTTACGTACATCCCACAAAAAGAAATGAAACATATAGCCAGCAGAGGGCGCGTGACACAAAAGTTTTCTTTTACTCAAACTAACAAACATGCTTGCTAGAGAACTTCTTTGTGTCTACAAAATGAGAGAGGAATATACAAAGATGTCCTCAAAAGAAGTCTTCATAACACCAGATATTTCAAAAAGGTCTTGACAACTGGTGATCTAAATGTATATTCCCCCACACACAAAAGATGGTGACTTTCAATAAGAGTCACCATCTTCACGATAGGAAAAGAAAGGAAAATTGATTTCCTTTTTTTTTTTTTTTTTAACATGTTGAGTTTATGGCCTCTTCTTAATTTGTGATGACAAAGCAAATGCAGTTAAAGGTTACTTATTGAAGGGCGCTCTGTTTAAACTTGAAGAGCCTCCATCTCGCTGTCTGTGTACCTGGGGTGGATCTGATACGTCATCATGACATGCTCAGGCGTGTGCTGGATCATGCTCCACAGGGAGTTCTCCACTTGAGTGTTGAAGCTGTGCTGGTGCTCTGCAGGGGCCTCCTGACTCTTGCGGGCTTTGCGTGATGTGTCTGATGAGTCGTTGCTGGCAAAGTATTTGCTGCTGTTGCTGCTGCCTGTAAGCAAAGGGAGCTCTGCATGAGTCACTTAAGCAACTGTTCAAACTATTGATTCAGTCGTGCATTCTCTTACATAGCTAATGTTGATGTCTTTTATACTGCCAAGTGATGGGACAGTGTTTGATTATGTGGGTTTTCTTTCTGAGCGTGTCTATCCTCTTACCAGTGTGTGAGGTGGAGGTTCCATTGGAGCCAGATCCAGATCCCAGGGAGCCTCCGGACTCCCCTGACCCAGAGCCTGAGGCATTGGAGCCGGTCCCTGACCGGGCATCCTCCTGCAGCAGAAGGTCGAGCAGCTCACTGGATGTAGACTGGGTATCATGGTTTATAGACTCACTGGGGTTATCACCCTAAATAAGGTAACGTTTTAGAGGTCAGAACCGACAACAATACTTGCTCTGTTGAAACAATGCGAGAGATGTTTAATGTACAAAGACTGGGTACTACGAGAGAATAATTGGAGCTGTGTTTGAAGAAAGAAGGTATAACAGTAAGCAGCAGACTCACCTTGTTGACATGTTGTTCATGGAGGCTTTCTGCATAGTTGTGCCCTGTGCTGCTCTGTCCTTCGCTCAGTTTTGGCAGCTCCTCCTGAAGCAGGTTCAGCTGCAGAGGGGAACTGGAGCGGGAGCTGGAGAATAAAGCACGAGGGCCAGCTTCCTCCTCCTCCTCCTCCCCAACAGAGGAGCTAGCTCTGGGTGAGCAAAGCATTGGGCCCAGGGAGGTCTGGGGGGCTTGGGGGACTGGCTGGGCTTGAAACTGGGGCTGAGGGAAAGGGTTAGTTCCAGGGGCAAAGCCTGCCATGGAAATGGGTGCCTGAGGCAGCATGGAAGAAGAGGATGATGGGTAAATAGAGGGGAAACCTGGAGTGAAAGTTGGGTAGTTGGGCAGGATGACGGCCATGACCGGAGTCATGTAAGGGCTGATGTTCTGGGTTGGAGCTATGGTCTGCAGGTTGTGAAAGTTCTGCATATTCTGCATCTGGATGGGTTGCATGCCCTGCAGGCTCTGAGGGGGCTGCATGATGTTGAAGTTGTAGTTGAGCTGGGTTTGGTCAGGAGTTTGCATCACCATGGGGGTTGCTCCGGACAGCTGTTGTGGTCTTGGGGATTGCTCCAGGCCAGGCTGGGTTGCCATTATGGGAAAGAATGATTGCTGGAGCTTGGCTGCTTGACTGTATGGCGACCCCATCTGGGGCTGGGAGGATTCAGAGGAGGGCCAAGAGGAGTGTGGGACCCGGCGAGGCGGGCCAGGTGGGGAAGCGTAGCTGTCTGAGGAACCCTGAGGTTTGGGACGCTTGTGTCTGGACTTTCCTCTTCTGGAGCGGTTCAATCCACCAGCACTTAACGGACGAAGGTAGTCGCCTGTGGTGAATAAGACACAGGATGAAGACTAAGGATCTGCTCAATGTCCCAAAACTTACCCCCAAGTCAAGTCCCATCTTATTTTCCTTGACCTCGATGAAAAACGCAATTGTTAAACGCTATATTCTCTGCTCTCCTTTCATAAAAAATGACCCAATGTATCTTTCACCAAAGGAGATGAGATAAAATAATCCTTTATTCATCTCACAAGCAGAGACATTTATAGTGTTACAGCAGCAAAGCAGGATAGCCGAAGAAAATCAAACAAAATAAAAATAGATAAAAATACAAGTGTAGAAAAAATATGCATCAAAAACGATAATTACAAAGCGAGTAAAATATGCATCTGAGGAAACGGTAACGTGATGATCATTTCATTATCATTTAGAGAATGCAAACTTCTAATAATCATCACTTAAAGATTTGTGGGTTGTTTCACTTAGGTGGGAGCTTCCTAAAACGGACTACTCAAACAATCCCCCAAGTCTGTCCCGTCCAGAATTAAACAGATACCTGGGTGGTGGGAGTGAGCCATCGAGCTGTTGTCGAGCTGCAGATAGGAGCTGTAGGGGCTCTGGAGGATGCGATGGCGAAATCGATCCACATATTCTTGTTCCTCTTTCTGGGTGTGAGCGGACAGCACCTCCTTGGTGAGATCTATATACCTCGGTTCCTCTGTGGCAGGACAGACGGGGGTTGGAGCGGCGTCAGCAGGCTCGCTGCCCGTCGGGGCATCCTCCAGTGCTGTAGCCTCTGTGGGAAAACAGGACAACAAAGTATTAAGATGACTCTTCATCCATCGCAATGATGTATGACACCTATGGCTGTTAAATGATTACAATTTTTCATCATGATTAAAAACTGAAATTTAATATTTAATCACGACTCATTGCAAGCTTAATAATGGGCTTTTACTTCCTGTATGGTCGACAACAATGTCCTTATGTTCTTTAGAAATCAAAGCATGTTTGTATCCAAAGGTTGCAACTTTAACTTCAGCAGGGAAAAAAATGAACTTGTTGCTGATCAAAAGGCCAAAGAGGACATTAAAAGGCTGACTCGTCAACTGAGCCTTCTGGGAGATTTTCTAAGTAAAATAAGGCGCTCCTCTCTTTTCAATCAGGGAGACGCTACTGTCAGCGCAGAGCTACGATGCGCCTAAAGGGAAAAAGTAGCTTGAGATCATTGTAAAATAATAATTAATTTCACATCGCAATTAACACGTTAATGCTGACAGCCCTAATTACATCCCTTAATTCACAGTGCTCCTCTTGCAATGATTCAGAGCAGCAGACAGATCTGATTCAGGAAGTGCTTTAAAAAATGACAACAATGTGTGCTGGGATTCTGATTTAGGAGATGTTGAACAGATGCACTCCACTGATTTTGCCCATGAAAGCGTCTTTGCTCTGGCTGCACCTTCGTCTTAAAACAAACAGTGATTAAACAATCCACGGTTTACATGAGAACTGACCAATGACAGGTCATCATTGGCACTACTAGTTTGCAGGCCCTTCCTCTCCCCATAAATCCTTCAAAAAACACTTCAAAGATTTTACCACCACCTGGCTCTGACAAGTCCCATGTGTCTGCCATGATCTCACACATTGATGCAAGTGTATGGTCCAGTACCTGATTCAGGCTGTGGCACATGAACGATGGTGCTGCTGTACGAACACTGGCTGGTGACAGACACTACACTCATTGCCTTTGTTGACATTGTGATGTCTGTCAGAGGTGCTCCAACAACTGCTGCGGATGTCGGGGCCACTGACACCCCACTGTCCAACACCACTGTGCAACAAAATGAAATCAGTTATTGTTACTTCTTTAACAAATCTAACAAAAAGGATCTGGTGTAGCTGGTGTGAAAGGGTTCGGTGATTGGAGTGTGTTTCTACCATCTGAGCTGGCCTGTGCCGTGTCTGTGGCTCCAGCAGGCTTATCATCATCTGAGGCAGAGGATGAGGAAGAAGATGTGGCGAGCGAATGAGAGTCACTCTTCCGCTTAAGGACAGGACCTGTGCAGCTCTCCAAATATCTATGACACAGAAACATAAATACATACAATTAACAGCATGATAGATCAGTTCAGTTTATTACCGTAAAACCCGTAATATATGTTGCACCGATATATAAGTTGCAGTCTGTTTTTGTGCGTTTCCCAGAAAAGGAAAAAGGCTTAAACAGCCTTCCTGCGTAACGATTTAGGTTGTGTTCAGTGAAGTCTACAACGTGCTGTTTGTGTACAGCTCTGTCACTCTTTAAGTAACATTTGTTTACCCTTTGTGGAGTTTGCTCCCCTACTAGCTACAGTACGGTAGATGAACTCTACTACAGTGAAAGTAGTAAAGTACCGACACACAGCTTGCAAGTCACTCGTTGACTCTAATAAAGAACTCTATCAATACAGCGCTACACAAGTTTTAATTACCGAACAATACACCACTGTTTGCTTTAAATTCATGAGAGGGGGAAGAAAGATGGTAAAAAGCAGCACAGCCAGCCAGGTCTGTGTCTCTATGTATCCCCACCCGCTTTCTATCAGTTAACAATACAAAATGAAGGGGGATGAATTTTCAATCGCTTCACCTTACTTCAATCGTAATGACAGCACGTGTCTCTGAATTGTGTATTGGTTGAATCGGGGACGAAGACGCAACCAACTTTTT
This sequence comes from Symphodus melops, assembly GCF_947650265.1. Classification (NCBI taxonomy): domain Eukaryota; kingdom Metazoa; phylum Chordata; class Actinopteri; order Labriformes; family Labridae; genus Symphodus; species Symphodus melops. The sequence goes on from NC_136694.1 coordinate 15,212,933, forward strand.
AAAAGAGGTTATCAAAGGGCGTCTTAAACACCAGATTTGACAGTATGTGCTGAAACACCCCATATCTAACAGGCAGGTTGACAGTCCCTCCACACACCTGATGATGTTGTCCACACAGTTGATCTGCTGATAGGAGGGGATGTGTGCCTGCTTCCTGTCCTCTTCGTGATCTCTGACCTCAGGGTTGGAGACTATGGGGGGCAGTGCTCCTGGGAGAGAAGATTGATAAGCGTTATCAGATTTTTTTACATTATTTTTTCCGTTTTTTTCTTCTTCTTAATATCAGTGGCTGCCTTGCCTTTCGTAGGTTTGCAGGGAAGAGCATTTTTGTGGCTGGAGCCCAGATAGGCTTGCTGTCCCCAGCTCTTGACTCTGTTCACGTCGGCACAGATCTGCTGTAGAGTCATCTACAGTAACACACACACATCATAATTAACCTCTGCCACAGGGTTACCGCTGGTTTCCCAGGCCTGTGATGTCACTGTGATGTCTCACCGGCTCTCTGTGCGAGTCCTCCCACATGTTACCATTGCTGTCACTTGAGGAAGCTACACTGATGTAGTGCTCATGAGAGCCGTTACTACCCAAGCTGCCATAGCCACTGGAGCCGTTGTTGTGGACCGGCTGTGGAGAGAAGACAAAGAAGTGATAGGAGAGAAAAAGAAAAGTTAATAAAGGTGATAGAAATGCAACATTATTCCTAAGACCAAATGTTGTAGGAAAGAAAAAAACTATTTTCATGAGGATGATTTTCACTTCAATGAGATAATATCATTTATGGAGCTTTAAACTTCAACTGTAATCTTTTTACCGATAAGTGATGTTACATAGTTGAAAATCCTGTTTTTTTCAGTGCTAAGTAATGACCTGCAGGAAAAGCTTGTAGATCTTTGATTGGAGATCTTTTATGTCGTCGTGTGTCACCAGGACGTCGTCTTTGTCCCGAGCAGCAAACACATCCTCATTCAGGGGACTCCTGGAGACAAAAGAAGACAACACCGTGAGGTTGTCTTTACCATGACCATTTAGTATTTCATCAGCCTCTCAGCAACTGCTGCTGTGCAACTTACGTCCTGACTTTATGCCGTCCAATGATGAAGGCCACCTTGCGGCTCCAGGGGTTGATGAAGCTGGACCAGCTGGTATCCAAGGTGATGTGGTCTCCGTTCTGACAGCGCAGACGCACCGGAGAGTGTTCGAACGGAGACTGGCCAGCATACTTTAACACTGTGCAGGATATGAATGAGAGAGAGAGGGGTGAAGATAGAGCAGAGCAACTGACAGATCAGTCATAACAAAGACCGGAGACACTTTGTTTTTAGTGCTAGTGTTGATATAATTCATAAAACGTTTGGAATTATTTATTGTCAAAATACAGGACAAACTTCCAACTCAATAAATCTCAGGTTAAAATTTGCGATTAAATACACCTTTAACCTCTTTGAACACATTACCTTTCCGATGCATCGACAGCACTAAGGGGCGGTCGTCCGGGTGAATGCATGTCAGCAACGACGTGCCAATCAGGTCCTGAGGAAGGTATCCTAGCAACGGCACAGCCCTGTAGAAAGCAACCACCACATTGGTGTCATCAGAACACTGACACTGAAGCTCGGTGCAAACTCCAATTATGGACATGTTTGTGTGTGCACTGACCTGTCATCCACTTCCAGGAACACACAGCCTGGAGAGTGAGTGGTGGTGAAGATGCGCTTGTCTAACGGTATCCGAGGTGCTGCATGAAAGAATAATCACAAAGACATGAAAGCTTCTCATATTGATGACTGAACAGCAAAGGGGTATCGGAAAAAAAAAAGTTATGATTTGATGGCAACTTTCTGAGGAAACATCTCTTTCAAAACGCATCTAAAGAAATGGATGTTGACAGATATTGTCAAGCAGCACAAGTCGTTTGTCCAAACTAAAGTAAAACCAGTAAGATGTTCAGTCAGTCAGTACACAGTTAAAGTGTGTGGTGCACTGGTTGTACCCTCATATCCAGATATAATTCGCTCAGCAAGCGCCAGGCAGCACGGCTCCTCCTCCCCTCGGCCACTTGCTTTTCCCTGCACCTTCAGCAGGTAAGGTGTCATCCGAAACGGGTTGTAACGCATCTCACCGTCACAGTCCTTCCCGCCCCTGAAACATTGAGAGAAGTTTTAATTTCTAACTTAACGTGAGATCAGAGAGAAACAACAAACACAAACTACAGCCACGTCTACACGTTTCATCAACAAAAGTAATCACTCTGTCAAACGTGTCTCATCTTTCAGCAGCCTCAGACTTCAACTACTGGTAAAAGGGATCAAATCTGTGTAATCTTACAGTGTTCTGAGCGATTCCAATTTTCTCAAAGAAATTGTTCATTTCGAGATCGCAGATCGTTGGAATGCATAGAATTAGAAAGATCCTAAAAGAGTTGAGAGATAGAAAACACACTGACCTGATTCTGCAAAAGAAAGACTTGACCTGCGCACAGTCAAACAGAACCCCTGCTGCGGATGATAAACAGAGGCAACGGAGGTACAGTTTTAAATTCTCCATTTCATCTACTATAAGTCAGATGAATTTATTAATACCTAAAAAAATGGCATATATTTTTAAGAAACAAAGTTAGGAAGTAAAAAAAAAAAAAAAAAAAGGAAAAACCAATCTGTTCAAACGTAATCAAGTGGTCCTAACATACCTGTGTGCGAGTTGCTCCAGGGTGGCAGATGCGGCTGAGCCGTGTGCGAGTAGAAGACGTTAACATCTTGGTGGAAGAGCAGCTCCACGAACTTTGCCGACTCAAGGAACTTTCTCTTGCAGCAAAGGATGCTGGGGGCTTGCTCCGACGCGTACAGCACACGGCCGCTCGACAGGGAGAACACCACCACAAAGGAGTCCTGCACAAGGACACGGACACGCAGAAGGACACGGACACATACACACAAGCAAGCCAAGTCACGCACACACGCAAAAGCAGTGAACACATACACTCACACACACGCCCGCCCACAGGCCCAGGCGTGAGGTAGAGGGTTAAGGCGGGGCTGCCTCAACTATAAAGCACTGTAGAAAACACTGAGATATACATGTATTATGAATGTTCAAATAGTAATGTACAGCTAGTGTGCAGCTCAGTGATCAAAGCGCTTACTTTCTCCCTATGATTGACATTTTTTACATATCCTTATTCTTCTTCCACCCATCATCTGTGTTAAACGTCTGGTTTTCAAAAACACAATGACATTTGTTTTAAATTAACTAAATCTATTTTTACCTGGCAAAAAAAAAAAGCTTTTCCATTTCCTATCATTCATGACTATGGTGGTGGTCGCTGTAACGGTGATGATAGTAGTCTAAGTTTTTTTCACTGTTGTAATTTGAGTCTGCTGTTATGTTAGGATTATGATTCTATGTGTATTTAAGAATGTTGTTATAACTGTTACTTTAACGACTTACCATGAATTGGGTTCATGCAGTCACTACATTTTTTTTTTAATCCTTTCAAAATTTTGAACCTTTTTTTTTTATATTTCTCTTCTCGAAATTTGCAGTGACGCACCTACTTCTCTTTTCCCAAGATCCAAATGATTATATTTAACTTTGGTGAGGACATGGAAGCAGTTATCATTTTCCCTTTATTCCTCCATCTTCTCTCTTTTACTCATTGTCTTTAACTTTCCTTTTTCTTTTCATTTTTGAATGATTTTAATCCACCCCTCACACACACACCGAAACAATCTTGCACACATTCACACGCACACACCTCTTGTCCAGCCTGATCAACCTTCTACCACAGACCGGAGTACCTCACTGCCTCACTCATTCATTATTTATCAGGGAGGGGCAATAGAACAACATTAACAACAACACTAACAATACTAACCACAGAAACCATGTCCTGACCACCAATGTGTGTGCCTTGTAAGGGGGAGGCTCCCTTCCCTTGGGGTCTCGTGGCCCCCCCACCAACATGTACACACCTACAACTGGCTGGGCTGCAGTTGGCAGGTTCCCTTCTGGTGGTCTGGAGACCGCCGATGTGGGAACTGGCCAGAAAGACACTAATGGTTCATCATTATGAGTTCCTCCTCCCACAAAATCATCAGCAGTCAAGCTCTCGTCTGAAAGCCGTACACCAGCTACCGGCTTAAAGACATTTGGAGCTGAATGAAAACACAGCCGAAATTCCTGAAAAAGATGAACCTACCGGCTCAGATCAGAAGGAAAGTTCATGGAGACATTTTGGATAGTAACAATCCTTCAAAAATGAGCGACATGCTCGGTGAAATGCTCCAGTTAAATTATAGTTTGTCATGTTCTGACAATAAAGAAAAATTCAACCATAATTAACTACCTGGTTTCTTCGACTTTCACTCAGGAGCAAAAATCAAGGATCTTACATTTATCATGATAATTATCGATTGATGTGACATTAATTTTCATCTTGATAACATTTTAAGTCCTATCACCCAGGCCTGACCTCACTCAAATCCTTCAACCATCACCTTTCACACAAACACATGTACACAAATCTACCCTGTCATAAACACTTGTTCACACATCCCCCTTCTCATAATTTTTTTCCTCTTTTTTTTTTTTTTTAACAGTGTTTTGCTAAATTGTTCATCCCTGCTGTCTGATTATTGCGTTGTGTGTGTGTGTGTAAATATAAGTACCGTGTTTTTAAGTGTGTGTTCAGAAGTAACTCTCTCCAGCTCTTCCAGGGTGCAGACGGTGGCATTTCTCCTCTCATCCTGGCTGTTTCTCATCAGCAGTTTGTAGTATTCACTGTTGGCTACAGAGGAACACAAACACAAATGCTGCATCAAAACAACAAAAAAGGGAAATCCGGCTCATAGAACAATGACAAGCAATGGCACTACTCTGAAATAAAAGCTTTAAGAGTGAGAGGCTGGGTTACCTTGCACCTGCTTGACACAGTTGAGTGCATAATGTAAGGCCTCCACTGTGCTCGCTTTGCTGCGACTGCGTCTGTCTGATGGTAGCCTCTTCTTCATCTCTGCCACTGTGATCATCAGCTCTCTGTGGGCCTGGCCTTTGCCATCAGCTGCATTCTCACTGCTAAACACACACACACACATTTGTAAGGTTTGACATTGTTGAACGTGGTGGCAAACAAAAGCACACATTTTCAAGTTTTCATTCCAGATGAAATGTTTTATGTATAGTGCAAAAACACTGAATTATTCTTCTCTGGTGTTTAGTTTGGACTCAGGTGGACAAAAAGCAGACTTCTCCCTGTAGTCTAGGTTTATTTTTTTCTTTTCAGAGAGGCAGTTTATAAATGAACCATTTAGTACTTTACAAACTATAATACTTCCACATCAGTTTACAGAAAAACTTTGCTGGTCAGTTGCAACCTTCCATGCTTGCTGTAGCCTGATACCGTTGAGGTTTTCCTTTGTAATCTGCAGCATTGTGTTGAGTGTACTTTTAGAACAGATAGTAACAGTAATCTGGTTAAAAGGCTGACTTGTTTACAACCAGTAAGATGGCCTGAAGGCTTCCGAGTCTTGTTCAAAAGAATGTGGTATTCAGAGTTTTTAGCCTTTATCTTTGTTTTGAACAATATTATCACAGGAAAAAAACCGGAAGACTAAAACACAAATAAATCAAATTTTAGTTTTGAGAGTTTTATATTCATACATTTAAGCTATTTGTTGTTATAGGCTGTTGTAGATTAGAAAACATTGTGCTAAGACAATGTAAACACATGTAAATTCAAAACAAACAGGAATTCAAACAGGAACTACCTCTTGGTTGAAGCTGAGGTGGATCCTGTGACACTACCAGGGCTGTGATTGGACGACGGAGACAGGTCATTTGATCCGCTAGTCATCTCCTCGTCGTCCTGCCCCACTTCTCCACCTGAAGTTCCGCTTTCCTCCCCTCTGAGGCGCTCGGACTGCTGCCCCGAGGACGCCCTCCCTCCATCCCTTCCACTTTCTCCAGCAGCTGACTGTAACACAGGGTCCTCCCCGTCAGGATTGCTATCACCTCCCGCCATCTCCACTCTTTGGTCACACCTCAGTGGTAAATTGACCATTCACGGTGATCAGTGAAGGCCTTCATATGTTCAATAAGGGTTCCATAAGGGGGCTTTAAAATGGTGGACATTCAATTAGTGCTTAATGTTGACGGTAAAGACGGTCCTTTTTCTCTGGAAAACAAAGAGAAAAGGAAAGATAATGAACACTACCAGTACAAGAATTGCAGTGTTCAATTTACAACATGGAATAACTAGTGGCTGGACTTTATCAAGCAGCTAATTTCTTGGATTCGAGCACAGGGGTGGGAAAGGAAAAAGAAAACTGACCCATACACACAAGGTTACACTACATTAAGGCACATTTTTGAATGTAAATTTTAAAAAAAACAAACCATTATATAAAAGCAATAAAGCCTGCCAAAAGAGGGATGACACACAGCTGGATTGCTGGTGGTTCTTTCACACAACCACCAGTGGGAGAGTGTGGAAATGGAAACCCGAAAGCTTAAATGAGGTAAAGATGGGGTCATCCCCTAAAGACACAGAACAAGTTCAACTTATGTTACCCTTTAAAGAGATTCTGTTCAGGGTCGAACACGATTTAAAACCTCACTCCTAAACATTAACTTGTTGCGATAAGGCAGCAGCCTCCAGCAGTGCAAATAATCTGACCCATCAAAATACACAGTTCTAGTAGGTTTTCATATACATTTTGCAAAGAGTAGCAATGTGCAGGAAAAGACATGGAACAGCATGTTAGGGTGTCAGCCACAATCTTAAAGGAGACAGTCACAGAAACTCATATGATGTATGTAGAATCATTATTTCAGGGGGTTGCGTTTGTATTGAGGTTTGTATCAGGGGCAGCTCTGTGCGGTTCAAATGCATCGAATGAGGCAAAGACAAACAACATGTTAAAAGTGATTATGTACCAAAATTACAACTGAAATACTGAAACACAAAAACAAACTTGTTTTTGACTCATCTTCACACAAGACACATTGTTGTGAAATAACAACAAAGACACAGAGGTCAAACGTTTGGTACAGAGGCACAATGTTTTTCAAATGTGAACAAACACAATCTGCCTTGTTATCTAACACTATCGCACTGCCTGACCAACATCCCATTGAGCTCATCTACCATCTACATATGAGCACATTTTATCCATCAATACTGCCAAAACCAGAACACGACTCTGCCAAATGGGAGTCTTTACACACCAACAAAGAACACAATAATACTGTGATAATCTGCAGGATGATAGCTGCTGCCTAGCAGACGCATTTCCCTCAGCTTTCCTTCAAATGAAATGGAGCCCAATTCTCCTGGAGGCTTCACAAGAAACATCATATTTCATTTTGAAAAGGGCTTCAATTCATACTTGACATTTATTTTTTAATACAGCTTTAATTAAACTTAGCACATCATAATATTACTGCTCGGCGTCCCACTCTCTTATCAATTGAGTTTTTTCAGCATGGATAAACTAAAATGTAAGTTCTGAAGACGGGTTCAGTAAGAGACAGAGAAAGAAAACAGAGACACGTCTTGAGAGGCGAGTGTGGAGCCAGCAAAAATATCCTGAGTCGTTCAACAGTTCGTCACAGCAAGATTACATAAACAGCTTGCTCAATTCAGGAGCATGTTAAGCCATCCTCCTATCATACCTGTTCTATACGTGTGCGCAGCGCACAGACGCAGAGCCAGGATTACTACGCTGTAGCTTTCACGCTCTGGCTCTGTCTGAATTGTACAGCACACAAACGGAGCCACACTGAGGTCAAGGCACATGAGGTTATTAATCTGACCTTTTGTCCCCCACCTCTCACAGAGAAACCTTCTTTACAGTGTTTGAATGTTTGCTAGAGGCACAATGCATTCCCAGGTGGACTGAATCACTTGTACTAATGATATGATACTACTCATTCATTTATTTATCTGTCATTTGACATTATCAATGGCTTGTACTGTGTACATTAGTGACAGAACATTTATACATTAATCAAAACAAGGAAGAAATTGTGAAAAATATAATTGGCGGAGATCATGACGTCAGTCTATCATACTTATAGGTTGAATTTAGATGAATATCTCCACACACTACAAGTTATTAATGCTATTTTAATAATGATGGACAAACAGTGTAGCAAAGAAGCTCACAGATATAACTATTTTTGTTCAACTGTTGAAGTAAAACATGAAGTACATGTTTTCTGAGTTTTTATCTAGTTTGCACAGAACTTCTGTTGTAATGATGAGGACAGAAAGTCCCAAGATAATTCTTGACACTGATAAATGATAATCAATGTTCTCCCATCCCTGTAGTAAATGGCTCTCACAGTAACATAAGAGTCTAAAACTTTATGATGTCGGGTTTTCACACATTAGTGAAAGTGTGTAGAGTATACCAAGAACCATGAGCGATTGATCACTGATTGTTATCCAGTCAACTTAATAATTAATGTGTTTACTGAATACCCGTTTTCTGTCTAAACGTGTGTGGACATTTTAAGGTCCTTTGATGTCAAATAATTCTCATTGGCTGGAAATTAAATGGAGGCGGTATTTAAGAAGTTGACAAATTAATCTTACAGATCTCAAATCACAACACTAAACCATCGAACTCCTGCCAACACGGAAGTGAAAGCCTGGCAGGATATACATCCCTTAGCCAATCACATTATCAGATCATGATATTATATAATAACATTTAGTCTCGCAACATTTACACTTGATCAATCTACATGTTAAAGTTCACAATAAGCTCTTCATGGGACATTAAGTAAAAACAGGGTTCACTGACATTTGACGACCAGTTATTTTAATAACCACATGCGTGAGTTTGAGTTACATACTAATAATACCCTGAGCCTGTCATGAAGTCTATACAGGTCGCCACAAAACCAACTATGACTATCAATACAACTAAGTAAAAAAACATAACGTGCACAAATACAACTATTTTTCCATTCTTCCAATAGCTGGAAAATGAAAAGTTTTCCAGACTGCATCAGCCCAAAGCCCACTCTTACTAAAACAAACCTGACTCTCATTATGGTTCACAAGCCCTCTCCTAATATGAACCCAGTCACCTCAATAACCTCAGTCACCACTGTTTATCTTAAGGCTTTTAAGACAGCCAGCTCACGTTACTACTACTATTAACTTAAGCTGTCAATGTGAAACTATAAGGATTATGTTGTGCCACAAATCTGGACATCTACAAACTACATTTATATTGACACATTATAAACTAACTCCTGTATTTTATCTGTCCAGTAGCAAACTTGAAGGGACTTTTAGGAGAAATTAAACCGTGTAACATTAAGAGAAAGCTTGTTAAATACTTTCCGGAACAGAGAGCTACAAGTTGTTACTGTCTAGTTCAGCGCCTCTGCATCTTCCTGACTTGTGGCAGACATGTTCTTTACAGCTATCGCGTTAACAACACACTGCTGCTGACAACTGCTGCTGCTGTAAGGAGTGCAAGAGCAACTGAAAATTCTTAACATGCACAAATACAAGAGTATACTAAGACTACAGAAGACAAGACAACGAATACCTTACATTTGTTTACATTTTCTGGTGTTGTGGGCGAGGCGGTGTGCTAGCAAGTTAGCATAGCAACCACGCCAACGACAATCTTAACGTCTTATGGTGAAATATTTACCTCTCGATGTCAGATGTGTCTTCACTTCAGTATGTCAATAATCAAATATAATGTTTATTTCCGCTCACTCGTTGTTGTTTTTTTGCCCCAGTCACGTAGATAAATCCTCTACCATTCCGGAGCGCTAGACACATTCATGCAACGTGAGGCCGGCAGGGAACTGCTCCGCCCACTTCACGCTGATTGGATGGAGGAATTTTGTATCTATTGTGTGATTGGACATTACGCGTGTGGGTGGGCGTCTTTGAATGCAGACTGTTCAGCGTCTTGCTGAAGGTTCACGTGGACCACCATGTTACGCAACAGGATGACAACAAGCACGACGTCGACTGAGCGAGCACCTACTCTTCATATACCTGCTGCATTCACTGACCCATCAAAGACGGAAAGGTTATTCCGTTGAAATATTTAGTTGCCCTTACATTTGCTCATTTACTAACCCTTTTAATTTTAAATGTCTGACATTTTCACAATGGGTGGTTTTTGGCAAAAACTAGTAGACGTTTGGTGGCTAAACAACCCTTAAGGCCTATTTAACAAATTCAGTCATTTTTAATGTTGCCAAAACCTTTTCCCCTTAAATTGTATAATTGCCAGGGGTCTCTCGCTTATGGAAAGTATTCTGGACTGGGTCTGCTTAGTACATTACAGGAGAAAACTACTCGTTTAAAAAAATGTTGTCTGTAATAAAACACTCTCTTTTTTTGGCTGGATAGCTCTGAGCAATGAAATCTGACATGACTGTTTTTTTAACATCATCTCTGGTGTCAGCAACAGTCAGGTGACACAATAAGTAACCAATAATTCCACCGAGGAAGTATTGCTTTATATCAGAGGGCTAAAGTGAACCTAAAGACAAAAGCTAAACCAGTTATACCTGTCAAACAGAAGGTCGTCAACATACTACTACAGGATGACACATTGGATGAAACCTCTGACATACCAATAATTTCTATCATGGTTCAACAGCAACAAAAACCATTTACGTTAAGGCTTTCTGATTTAAGTTTGATCTGTTTTATTCAACAAAAAGATGCATTCGCATAAGGTTTTCATCAGCAAGGCATGGAAGTAACGAGGTCTCAAATTTCTTTTGCAGACAAGGACGATGACAATTCCATACATGTCTGAATAAAGCCTGGCCTGAGAATTCGTTTTCAGTTGGCTATGAAAATATTATACAATCTCCTCAATGTCTATGTTCTAATGAGACTCCGTAACTAAAATAGTGTTAAATACAATCAATATATGATGGGCAGTCTGTGAAGAGCTGCACACGCCATAAAGACTACAACACAATCAAAGTGAATTGAATAATGCAATGCAGTTAGATTGCAAAGAAATCAACATTTCTTCTCATTAAAATACATTTATTTTAAAAGCATGAAAGCAACATAAGCAAAAACAATCATCCAGTGATGGTATGGCATTAGCAGACGGTCATAGCCCCACACGATTTTTTGCTGCACCCAAACATGCTCAGAAGCACTGTCATAAGAAAATACAGTACACTCCCAATAATGTTAACTCTAGTCTGCAAAAATCTATTGTTAAAGGAATAATATTACTAAAATATCACGTGAGAAGTACTTAGCATTGATCAGATGGTAAAATGCCTGTGTGAATAAAGAGGTTTTTATTGAAGGTTAATAAGCTCAACAGAATCATCAAGCAGCACATTTGTTTGGACAGTGCAAGCAGTAAACAGATCGCTCTGTGGCAGGTTTGAACGGATCACAAGGCATTGTTTTGGCTGTCTCCATCAGAGAATTCTTTAAAGGCATGTCTAAAATTACATTTTCTGTGCTTGAAAATTGCACAAAAGTAAACTTTCTGGCACATTCTTTAAAACCAGTGTTGCACTTTGTTTTTGTTCTTGTAGTTGTTCTAGCCTTCCAGTTAGGCTGATGGTCTTCAAGGCACTCATCTGATTCAAAGTCCAAAGGTGCGTGGTGTTTAGCTTTCGTTACAGTGAGCAATGAAAATATAGATTTTTATTAAATCAAAAATAGAAAGTCTTACACAGAAAACTCAATGAGCACACAACCAAATGCATAAATACAATAGGGCATCAGAGCCCATCGTTTCCTGGCCAGCTTTAAGAATTCAAAGATTTAAAAAAAAAAAAATAATAATCACAATAATGAAAGGGGAAAGTTCTTAATATTGCTACAATTAAAAAAATGTGTATGTGATGGACAGGGGTGTCTTTAATGATATATAAGGCTTTTATAATTCACTAACAGTATATCTGCAAAGGCACTTCTCTTAGCTTGGCACTCTAAATCAATTACTGTTAAACATAAAAAAGTAAATATAAGTTGAGGAGTTTACAACCATGTTCTTCACTTCTATTCCTGCACTTGGAGTGTGTATGTCTATGCTTATTTCATAACGTTAAAAATATCATTTATGATTTTGTTTAAAGGGATAAGTAGGTGTGTGGTTTATTTATTTTGTCTTTGGCAAGCAGCATGGCACTCAATTACAGGTATAATGATGTTGAGTATAGTGTAGTAATACAGGGTAAAACTGTGGTAACATCAAAATCCTTTACTCAGGCACATGTTCAAACATACACAGACACACACACTCAAACGCACATACAGAACAAACCAGGACAAGGAATGAGGACCTCCTACAGGAGGGGAAAAATGTTGTGGAGCTCAGTAGCCAGTTTTCATTTGATGTCGTCCTCTGAGACTATAATTGTGCACATTACTCCTCTCCTCCTCTTCATCGTTTCCACCAAACCTCCGTCTCTCGTTGCTTTTTCTTAAGAATAATTCCAAACTGTGAATGAAAAAGACGACACCTTACGATGACAGACTTCCCTTCATATTTTCACTAAGCAATGCCTGTAAATGTAATGAATATGTAATTCATCCGGTAACAGCAGGTCACACTTTATGATAAGGGCTATGAGATGTACCTCGTTCAAAAATCACACAACGCTCGTCATCAATAGGATGACAGAAAAAAAAAAAGTAAAACAGCAACATCATGTGCAAGCTTCTCCGTTTACAGGTTTGATACTCACTAACAATGATGATGATGATGATGATGATTACAGCTATCAGGATGGCCCACATCTGCAGGGAGTCAAGGTAAAGTCAACTCAGTTCCACACACAAGCTGGAATTACACATCCTTCAATTGAAATAAAAGACTTAAAATTAACAATATATTGTGTTCTGGTGGTAGAATGTATGATGGCACACACAATGTATCTTTAATAAGGCTTTACTTCAAGTGTTGGATGAATATAAAACGGCATATGATAACAGATATGAGAGTTTCTAAGATTCATACTTATACACACATATACATATGTCTTGCATTGACTTCAGTGAAAATAAATTGGATTTATTTGACTTTGAAGGGGTGAGAAGTGTCTTCATTTTATAGGCACCTTGCAGTTCTTCCACCAGTACTTCCTTTTCAGCTTGGCAGCACTGGTCTCAAACTGGGAGGCTCCGGCCTGCAGTGCGTCTGCTCTGTCATCCAGCTCAGACAGCTTTTGGTCACGTTCCAGCACCTTGTCCACATTAACACGCATAATGTCCACTACCTACTCAGACAGATGGACGGACAGACACACAGGCAACACAATCAACAGGAAAATATTTGTTATACGTCATTATTTTTTTAAATCACTGTCCCTTGTGTCTATGGGATACGAATCATTAATTTAGAAAATGTGTAAAAGATCAACTAAACACTGTCTTTACGAGCACAGTAAAACAGATAGAGCAGAGAAAATAAATACATATTTAAATGCTCCAACATGCTGCACATACAGGAGGATGACATCTTGCTTCTAGTGTTGAGTAACCTCTAACAATGTGACAAAACACCAAGCGGTGAGACCTGACAAGGTGAGACCTGTTACACACGAGCACCTCTGCTTAAAGAACTGTTTGTCTTGAATTAATCAGGCACGTGTACAGAAAGTATCAGAGAATAACCCAAATGTTCCACTGATCCACAAACCCCACTACTGCCCCTCCTCTCAGACAGAGAGGCAGGGTGGAGAGAAGTGTGTAGGCCCATGCATGCTGTTACATAACCATAGAGACAGAGATTATATAAACCTCTGACAGCCAATTGGAGGCTTTGTGTGACATGCTGAGGTTAAAGTTCTGCATGGGAGGGGCTAACATGACGGGAGAGGCAACAGGGCTGAGAAAGCGAGAGGCAGAACAGTAAAAGGGATTATGAGAGTACAGGAGGAACAAAGAATTTGGAATTCATTTTACTGTAATTACCTCGCTGACTCGGTTTTGAAAAATAAAAAGAAATGCATCATCAACAGGGAAGCTTCAGCTGAATGTCCTGTAGCATGTGAACTGACATGTGGAGGTAGAGCGCTCACGATCTACTGATTGTGTGGTGACTCATGACACCGCTGCCAAAGGGTTACGCAAAGCTCTGTTTGAGACAGACGTGAAGGAAGAAAGGAAAAACAGAGATGAACTGACGGGGAAGGGCGGAAGATTAATCTGTTACAGAGGTTGAGGTAAAAGAATTGAGGCTCTCCGGGTAAAGCATGCTTGGTAGAAAAAGCTTCTGAATTCAAGAGAAGAAATATCTTTAGAGAGCAGGATATTAAAATAAAAAAGTGTCAGACCTGTGAGAAAGCCAAAAGAGACATCATACCTCATCCACTTGGGCTTGGGTCTGCTGCAAGCGCCTGTTTCCTGACGCCGCGCCAGAACTTTCTGGACCGGGAGCTGACCTGTTGAAAAGTTATAACAGGTGGATATGAGCCTCATGGAAGGTTTACACAAACTTCCCCTTTGTGAAATAAAAATGTTACAATTAAATAAAAAATTTTTTTGAAAAAGTTTCAATAATAACACCTTGTCATGTGTACTTGAAGAAAGATTGCCAGCTGAAACAGTCTAACATTTAGGCTCCTTCATTCCACTCATCGTGCTGCAATCAACAGTCACTGTCTGCAGGTATCTTTTTTCCCCCCCCCCCTTTCTTTTTTTAACTTGCTTTTATGGATAGGACGGCTGAAGACAGGCAGGAAATGTGGGGAAGAGTGAGTGGAGTAGATATGCATCAAAGCGTCTACCAACTGAGTCTAATCTGGCGTAGCGGTAAATGTGTGCGCCCCCATGTAGGAAGGCTGTAGTCCTTCAAGCGAACAGCCCGGCTTCCAAATCCAACCTGTGGCTCATTTTCCGCCTGTCGTTCCCCGCTCTCTCTGCCTGATTTCTGACTCCATCCACCGTCTTATCTCGAAATAAAAAGGCATAAAAAGCCCCAAAGTAGACTGCATGAAAAAAATTAATAAAAACAGTGCGCTCGTCAGCATAATTTTGAAACCCATTTGAGATTTCGTCCCCAATAAATATGATTTTTTTTTTTGTTCTTTTAAATGTAATCTTATTCTTCATAGTGATTTATCTGTTATTTTTTCAATCCTCTTTACTTCTTCTCCTTCGTTTATTTCACATAACTATTTGTTGTCCTTCCTGAGCTGTTATCAAAGAGAACCTTGATGGAGGAACAATTCATGAATTTAAGGGAATACAGAGCCAAACTATCTCAGTCTGATTTCTAAATACTTCAAAAATAACTGCAATACATGTTTCTATGTTGTTCGTGCTATTTTTCACTTCAGTTAAGTTTATTTTCACACATCACTAGGCTGGGGGGGAGAGACACAGCACACCACTTATGAAAATGTAAAATATTGACACCTTTACGTTGAGTATAACATATTTCAAGATGTGTGAAAAAGTATTTATGAAACAAAAATAAGGTACAGGACTTCAAATATGAACGTTGATCAAATGAAAAAAAAAGCCTCTTGAAGTTTTCCAGGCGTGAGGATCGTCCTTTATATCGATGCTGGGTTAAAATATCTTTATAGGTTTCTTCCATTGAGCCACATGTTGGCCTTTTGCTCCCTCGCTGTCCCGTTTCTGACGCAGGAAAGGATCACTTGTTTTTATTTTTTTTTAAGGAGCATTTTCATTTAATGTTTTATGTCTGTCACGTTTCATAAACATGTGGACACTGTGCAGCTGGCTGGGTTTGAAAGGAGAACTTTTTTTGTTGATTTACAAGAAGAAGAAAAACATCTATATCATTAATATATTGACTATCACCACTGAGCTGAATAAAATGTATTGAAATTATGTTTGGTCCATATGACTCCTCCCTACTTTCTTTGTACTGTTCATACCAGTGTGGTTTCTGAAGTGTGGAGTATCAGAGAGTGCAGTTAACCTGTGTGTCATGACATTTTTAAAAAAAAAAAACCCAGAACAAGTGAATATTCTTCTTGATGTATTTACGTCATGGTTAAAACTGAAGGCCGTATTTATCCCTGCAGCTTCATACAGTGAAATACTGCCCCCCTCTGACATGAGACGGCATGACTCTGAAGTGACTCAACTTCTCCAAAGGAGGACAACAGATACCTGAAACTGAGCCACTCACACACACAGTATGATTTTGTTATATTGCATAGATTCAAATAAGAATAGGTTGAAATTTGAGCCGAGACAGTTAATGGACGACTCCTTCTCCCGGCAAAGCCACGCATAAACAAAATAAAGACACAAAACCCACAAACCCTTGCTGCAAAACAACTCTGATCATCCCTTATGACAAGCAACGCTACAAATTAAAGTGCTGTCCTGAAGAGTATTGTTACATTTCAAACATGAGTTTCAGATTAAATCACTTTGTATTGCCTTGTTGTTAAAATGTGCTCTAGAAATAAACTTGACCAAAAAAATGCCGGTGGTGTGCAGTGAGGAACTCTCACACGAGGCTGACAAACATCGACTCAACCTAAACTACCCTGATCTTCTGACCAGGACGCTGCAGACAGATCAAACCCTGATCACTTCTTCAATTTGAGAAAGAGGGCTCTTCTTGGCTTTCAGATAACATCAAAAGGTTCAACTGCATAAAATGACAGCGCTACAAGTTTCCAAAACACAATCATCCGTGTACTGACAGATGAGGAAGCGGCAAAGGATGCATTTCCTTATTTACCATCCAGAGTCTTCCTAAAAATTAGATTAAATTCCTTACTTTTCTCCAAAATAAAGACCGAGTTAACGCATCAAAAACTTTCTCAGGAAAACAAAAGACTAAAACAAATGTAAGAAAGTGGAGGAAAGTTCAAGGAAGCAGACTACACTATCCGTGCTAAAGCAAAGTATCAATGTGTAGCAGCCAGTTGATCCTACAGCCTGGGTGTTACTTTCCACACTGAGCTGAGAAAGTTAACATAAGAGCCTGACGGATTGTCTAAACATCTGTCGGCTGCTCTGTTTGAGGGTTTCCGCCCAGCTGATGGTCATCCTGAACTTTAAAACAAGCCAACGGCAAGCAGACATGAGCAAGCAGCGGACATTAATGACTTCTCTCCTGGACATACTGTATTTTTTTTCTCTCTCTCTCTCTCTCTCTCTCTCTCTCTCTCTCTCACACACACTCTCTCTCTCTCTCTCTCAGAGTGTAACATTCAAGTTCAAAGGAAATGGGGTCAATTCTTCACTGCATGACCATGTTGCAGATTTAATCGCATTCAAATCCAATGTCATCAAAACTTCAAATGAACCACACAGCCTATTTTAATAGAGCTAGAAAAAGAATAAAAAGGGATAATTATATTGCAGCTTCACAACAGCTATTTACAGTAAGTCCATGTGTGTAAATACACTCAAAAGACAAGTTAAAGATAGAAGAGGACAAATAGGTGAAATCTGCATTTTCTAAATTCTATATTAAAATGGATTTTTTTTCTTCATGTGTAACTGATTGTGTTCAATGGGATCATAATGTCGTCTGTGGTTGATCACAAGTCCCTGAATCAAACCACATCTAAATCATATCGTGGCAGAATTTGTGATGTTGGCAAATATCTTCTTGTTGTTTAAAGAGAACAACGAGATCAAACTCCTGATCTACATCCCTGCTCTTCTTAGATTGTAAACATCAGCTGGAGTGAGAAACAACAGCTCGCCTACATCAAAGTCCTGTTTCCACCAAGCGGTCCGGTTCAGTTCGGTTCGATACCCTTTTAGTTTAATTTTAATTTCCCAGCTTGGGATCAATAAAGTACATCTATCTATCTATCTATCTATCTATCTATCCATTAGCATTTCCATCATCAAAAGTTGGGAATGGTACTAAAGTAAGTGATCCTTACAGTCCTACTTTTTGGTACCCTTTGGTCAATTTTTAATTCTCAGTTAAAGCCCTTTCCCCCTTTATTTAAATACTGATTTCATATTCATGTATGTGTCTTTATTGGTTTAAAGGTTGATCTTTCTTTATATGCAGCATATTACTTTCTTCCCTGCGTGTTATTTTATAGGTTTTGAACTTTATTTACATTGTGATATTGTTTTGGTTTACCTGACTGTATGTGCATTACTCTTCTTGAATAAAGTAAAATAAAACAAAAACCAGGATTGAGGCGGCCGGTTTCGGGTTACTCAAATGACTCCACTTCCATACTCAATGAATCAAACGAAGTAGGCAGAAATATCAGCCTCCTGTACGTCTCTATAGAAGAGAAGGCACTAACAGATAGTACGTACTGACTACTGACAGATTGAGAAGGCACTTTGCAATTCGGATGCACCCCCTCTCTGCTTCTTTGTTGAACTGAATTTATAGCGAACTACACTGTGTTGGGTTGCTGTGATGTCACACTATTACATAGCTGACGCAGACTGGCCAACCGTGCTTTACGAAAGCACCATTGTCCCCCCCGCTGCACTATTCCCCCACCGGCCAGCACGGCCCGCATCAGGACTAACTTTGTCTGAGCCCGATTACCTCTAGGACATGCTTTATGCTTCACGTTATTATAAAGCAAGCGTAGCTTACAGGCGAACTCGAGAAAAATAATAATAGTAAAAAAGGGACAAGCAGTCGAGTCCACGTCTGCACATCGGAGAACAACGGAGAGAAGCATGACAGCAAGGTTACTTGGTAACTTATTTTGAGTCATCTTAGGTCAGACACTGCCATGAAGGCTGTCAGTGAGCATGAAGTGACACAGCGCCATTTCAGGATCAAACCCATCATTGGAAACAAAGACACTTGCTCTGACTAGAGGGGGCGGAGGCATGTGGTCGTTGATTGTGCAGGACTGCCTGGCTCTGCTCCTGAAGTCAAAGCGTGATGAACAAATTTTAGATCAGGATGGTTTTGTGTTACAAATCACTCTGTAAGGTTGCTTTTATTTACCCAACAATGTGGCCTGTGTGTTGTGTAAATGCACCTGAAGCTGCGCAAAAACCACAACCATTTGGCAGGAGCTTATTACAGTAGAAGAAAACTTGTGATTTTTTTCAAAATGATGTGAGAACGCAGCAAGCTATTATCCTGCAGCGAGTGGGAGTAGATGGTGATGTTCATATTCTGTGACCGCTCGGTGCATGGTGAAAACCGTTTTAAGAAACATCAAGCTTATTTGATGACTTGTTGATCCGCAAAGTGTTATTATGAACTCTTTGTCTCTCTATATATTAATGTCAAGGTAATTTGTGGCAATAATGTTTGAACTTGTTTTTTTATTTGTTTATTATCACAAAAAATAAATCTGTAATGCTTCTTTAACCATGTATATTACTGATTTAAAAAAAACAGGTTAGTTCAGGTCATGATAAATCTGGATGCGAGGTGCACTGCTGCCAAGAACAAAAATATATACACCTTTTGACGATAAGCCTCTCTTGAACGTGTTTGGTGCGATCGTGGATGGATTTTGTCAAGGGTGCAATATACAACTTTGATAAATGAACCTGATTTGAGTCTGCAGGTTTTTTAAATGGCTTCATGTCGTTTAGAGCATTTCCTCTGCTAAGGGGCCCGTAAATGGATGCAGGGGTGGGGGAGGATAACAGAGGAACAAGGACTTTGTAAGAGATTTGGCTTAGCCTACATTTTTTTGACTACCCTAAATGACAAAAATGTGATAAACAAAAACCCAACACCCTCTTGTTATAATAACCACAACTTTAACTTGCCTCTTAACTACACAACAACAACAAACTTCAGGTAAATAGGTCACGTAGTGCAGATTTTTCCTGGTGTATAGTTTAGCACTTATGGTACGTTACTAATAATTTTCTGTGATTTGAAATCCCGTTCCACTATTTGACTCGAAGTAAGAGTATGAGTTTTTTTCAAACGAATATATAAACGTAGTGAAGTTTGTCAAACCTAACACAAAACACGGATCCAGAGGAAGGCTAATATTAGCTTTTAGCATACACTCATTGTCGAACATTTATATTTGTCCAACTGCGCACTTAACTTGTGGCTTAATTGTGTCCTGTAGCTGTCATTTAATTGACCAGCTTGTTGAATGCCGAGTGTTGCATTTATGTGATTTAAAATAAACAAGTCCCGATGAACAGCTAGCTCAGACCAAACTTGTGTCCGAACACTTGTTGCATGCTAGCAGCAAACTTTTGGGCGTAGCTTTTTTCTTTCTTCCTCTGATACTGTTTCACCAAAAACTCTTATACTGGTACGCAATGTAATGACAAGTTAGATTGTAACATTTGACAAGTAAAACGACTGTTAAAAAGAGAACACACTTACATTTTGAGGTGAAATGCCTGTGAAGGATAATGACTCTGAGCCTAGAAGCTAACGCTGAAGTGTCAAGCCGTAACAGTCGGTGTGATGCTGCGTTCAAGAGCTGTCGGAAATAGGACAAGCGCCTAAGAGTCGCGTACTAAATCCAAACAGAAACGCCTCTAGTTGCTATAATAACTTGTAAAATTGAGTGATTTAAAGATGAGTTAGTTTTGGTTTTGGCTTGAGTTTATCGATAATATCCCAATTGTAAAGCTTATTATTTCCTGATGTGATGATTAATTTATCATAAAAACTTTTAAAAAAGCATCCGTCTGCTTTTAGATTTCTCCTTTACTATTCAAACCAAACATGAACTCACTTTCTAAATTACATTTGGTTGTAAGATTAAAGTAAACTCGTCTTTATTACTTAAGCTATCTAGATGTGAGTGAACAATAAACACCTGAAGGTAACATTAAAGAGGCGGTAGGTCGTTGCTCTTCTTACTGTCATAAATGCCTGATAAATATAATCACACTTAAAAATGTTACAGGGTGCTGATAAGATTTCTTTAGTTGTCACAAGACATTGAATGATGTGAGACCGCCTCTAATCAGTGAATGTTCACCCTTCCTTCATTCCTTTGGGACATCTGACTAATATGCGAGGAGAAAGCAACCAGTAAAGCCCGTGATCATCATGTGACATACAGTGGGGTATATACTTGGACATATTTTTTTTTCTCTTTAAAGTCAGAAAAAGAAAACATAGTCTTAATGAATGAAATACTACAGGCTGTCTTGACAGAATATGAGTTGTTCTAATTTTCGTGTCAGACTTGTACTACAAGGCTGCAATCTATCACTTGGTTAACTGTGCTAGAACTAATTCCCTTGGTTGTTATATGAGCAGATTTATGATTGTGACAAAGAATATATCAACAAAACACAAAAAAAACAGACAATACTAACAGGCTCAAATTCCAAAAAGAAATGCTTAATTAGTGTGTGTGTGTGTGTGTGTGAGAGAGAGTGTGTGTGTGTTTGTGTGCGTGTGAGAGAGAGAGAGAGAGAGAGAGAGAGAGAGAGAGTGTGTGTGTGTGTGTGTGTGTGTGTGTGTGTATGTGTGTGTGTGTGTGTGTGTGTGTGTGTGAGAGTGTGTGTGTGTTTGTGTGCGTGTGTGAGAGAGAGAGAGAGAGTGTGTGTGCGTGTGTGTGTAAGCGAGAGAGAGAGTGTGTGTGTGTGTGTGTGTGTGTGTAAGCGAGAGACAGAGTGTGTGTGAGAGAGAGAGAGCGAGAGAGAGAGAGAGTGTGTGTGTGTAAGCGAGAGTGTGTGTGTGTGTGTGTGTGTGTGAGAGAGAGAGAGAGAGATTTTGTGTGTGAGGGAGAGTTTGTGTGTGTGTGTGTGTGAGGGAGAGAGAGAGAGAGAGAGATTGTGTGTGTTGGGGGGAATACAGAAATTCTTTCAAGATTATGTAAAGATAATAATCTTGAAAGGAGTGAAGTCTTTCACAGAGTTTCACAGAGTGTTAAATATCCTTTTAGATGTTTCATCAAGTGCTTTTTTGGACATTTCACATCTTGCCACTGTCTCAACTGTTTTCAAACATAACATGGTCAGCATCAAATTCAATGCAGGCGTATCATTTCAAAGTAACAATGACTTTATAAGTTTTAACATTCTGACATGTTGCTATTTTTAATTAAATAGATTTGTTTCACAAATGCACATTGTTTTTATTTAGATTGTACAACATTTTCCAGCTTTATATTGGTACATATTTACTCATGTACTTTTCTTCTTTATATCCAAGCTTAAACTATAAAACTTAAATTTACCCAAGTCTAAAGTAGTCCTACCTTCAGAGATTGGGTTTGGGATAATATAGTGAGATTACAACACAATGACCCCATAATGATACTTTAGTGAAAATAACACCATGGTTCTTATTCTAATTAATGTCTTTAAAAATGCACTAATTCACTTTTCTTATCCAAACATTGCTCTGGCAGCTTTCAGAGACCTGACAATAAGAGAGGTGAAGATAGCTGTGTTTACCAGATTGACAAACAATGTGAGAATATTTTTTGTCTGAATATTAAATTTAATACAAATACAAATTAAGACAAGAGCATGCATGCACAACAAACAGTTATAAATGTCCATGTTAAAATGTTGAGAATGGTTAAGATAAACATGACTTGTGTACATGATCTTGTAAATATCGGTTAGAAACTTTTGAACATTGATTATAATATACTACAAAATAAACCTATATTTGGTTTTATATGAATATTGTGTTCACGAGATATTCTAAGCTCTGTTAGGTTATATACTGGTGACCTACTTTTTCTACTTCCATCTCTCAAGTCAATGAGCTATAACAAGTAACAGGATATATTCCATAACTAAACGTTATACAGTAAAAACTGGGAAAACAAATAACATAAATGTCTTCATCATCATACTTAATATTGTATATCGCAAAAGAAATGAAGTCATGCAAACGGTTTAAGCCCTTTTAACAAATCCCCCTAATCCTTTGTCCACAGGATGTAGTTTATTTTATTGATATTACTTTATATTTTATCATTGTCAGTGATTTTCACTGACATAAACAGTTGGCAATGGTACCAGGATGTTATTTGGAAGCCTGTGCTTCCAAATAACATCATGTGCTCTCTTGGTCAGCTACATCCCAGACCCTTCATCCAGCACAGCTCCCCCTCCAGGGCTCTGAAAGTAGACAAAAAGTATAAAGCTAGACTGCTTACAAATACATACAGCGCTTGGTGTGTAGGGCTTTATTTAAAACTGCATGTTTAATATGAGATTCATATAGTTAAAAGAGCATAATAAGAACAGTTAAGAATTAACATCAAACCATAAATACTTACTTCATGTATTTCTTTCTGAGCAGCCCCTCCATGATACATCATGCTGGAACTCTCCTCCTGTAAACAAGTTATTCAAAGTTAGTCCTGGTAGCTTTACAAGTGATGTCCTTTTACCAAAGATGTATCTGAAAAAAATCTAGTTTTCCCTTAATGTCCTAAAATGTGACAGCAACCTTAGATTATTACATTCCCTGTCTCTACTTGCTTTTAAGCCAGTCATCGGATATTTCTTGCAGGTGCACTAAGTGTACGTTAATGGGCTGCCTTCACTTCTGCCTTTAGCACAGTAATGGTTGATTGAGTTACATCTTATCCCTGTTGAACAGAGGGGAGCCTCTCAACTCTTCATTCCAGGATCTCCAATTGGTCTTTTATTCCTTTTGGCAAAGACCCAGTTGCCCTTGCTGATGGATGACTTTGTTCTCTAAATGAAACCTTCTTGTTAACATTGTCTGAAGTTAGTAAAATCAACACTTACTTTGAAGCATGACAACAGGCAGAGAGAAGTTGTGTAAAGATTTTCTGTTTGAATTCTTATTAAAATGACCATGCTTGTGATTTCTTATTCTCTGTATACTCAATCTGAAATGTGCAAAAGGAAAATATTAATTGATATATTAATTTACAATTTGTGATGAATTGCATTAAAGTTCAAAAAAGTGGATGAATTTATTTTTTATATTGATTCATCTTTTATCCTGTAGTTTCTGGTGCATGCTTGCAGCATAAAATGTAAAGATTTTACAGAAGAGCTGACAGAAGAGTTACCAGTTCTAGAGCTGCCTCCATCAGTTCTCCATCCTCGCTGACCTCAGTGCTGCATCCTCCAGGGAAACACTCTGAAGAACGCTTCACCCGTAGTTTCTGAAGGAAGTCCATTGCTGTAGATTTTCTCAGCAGCGCTATCACAGTAACAGTTGACAAAGATGTCATATTGTCCAATACCATAGCCAGCAGGTTGGCATATCAGGAATGCTATAACATTCAAAGCATCTTACCTCCCTCACTGATGTAGGGGATCAGGAGCATCACAGTGAGCAATGTTGCAGCCATGTTCTCGCATAGACTCTCACACACTCAAGTGTTGTGCTCCCTTGCAGCTCCTTATGCTTTGTTTGTCACCTGGGAAATCCCCACGCCCACTACCATCCCAGTAGTGTTGCCCAAGAGGCATTGGATGGATTTGTAACAAACACTGAGGGTTATAATTACACAGCTAACACTACTAAGTGTGTAAATGCTTGTTAACCACGAGTGAAGTGGATTCAATTGTATAGTATTACTCTGCAAAGAAATTTGACCTTTAAAAAGCCAATGTAAACGATAAATATAATGCTTAGTGAGGCCTGGCTGGTAGAACCACACGCTAAGGTAGGGGTCTCCAACCTTTCTTCATCTGAAAGCTACTTTGAAAAAATAAAAGTGGCCAAGCGCTACTTGCATCACATCGCTTGCATTTATTTACATCGCACACATGAGCTGAATTAAGCTACTTCTTGTACACGAGCAAAATTGCAATAATCCAATGTTGATAAATATTCGAATTTCACATCAAGGTCCAAGACAAAAACATGAGTATTTAAGACTTCTTATTGTGCCAATAAAACATTGCTACTTTACACTTGTTTCCATGGGCCAAATAACACAATTAACACAGTCGGTCAACCTATGGGTGAGCTACTGTGTGTTACAAAGCCATCCGTCAGCAATAATGAAAACAACGAGCCAGCCAGGAGTCGAACCTAGAATCTTCTGATCCGTAGTCAGACGCGTTATCCATTGCCAGCGCGCATTGGTCGAGGTAAACAACAAGAAATCGGTTGAAATGACGCTGAGATCAGTAGATCGAATCCTGTTCATGATGAACTCGTTGGGATTCCCACATCATAAACATTGTATATTAATATTTCCAAATCAAATATATAAACCCGTGTGCAATTAATCTTTGCCTAACGTCACTATACACAGTTATAAACAACGATAAGAACTCGTTTATTTGGCTGGTTTTGTCCTGTTGTGGCATTATTCGGACAGCAGGTGGCAGATTGGCTTGCATACCAAATCAAATGTTTTCCTTAATCCCCTTTAAATATTATTTGTAGTTTGCAAGATTATCAAATCGTGTTTTAACCATAATTTTAGTATTTTTGCAAAATGTATAAGCCTATATTAAATTCCCCACAACATTTGGCATCAATAACCCTTATTTTAATATTAAGGATTATTACCCTCAAGAGAAACTGACTAGTATTCAAAAGCATGTATGTAGATGACTATAGATATTTATATAGCCTATGAGTGTCTGTGTGTTATGGGCAATAAAAAGAAAAGAAAAAGACACATTTAGATTTGTTTCATTTATCTAAAGAGGATAAAGAAGAAATGAAGACAGAAATGTTTGTTTGTTCAATTTGACATTTTATGAAAAACATTAATAAACAACACAGTGATTACAAGAACAATCAAGTGTTGCATAAAAAAATAGAAAAAAAATAGAATAATAATAAAAACAATAATGGCATATGACACAGCAAACATGAACCGCATGTAGCCAGCCTTTTCCAGTTTTCCAACTGTACTCCTGGTATTCAGGTTCACAGCTACACACTGGAGTAGAGTAAGTAGACAGACTTAAGAAACTCAAGGGTTTTCATTGCTTGGCTTTTGTTTCTTCCCATATCCATGTTTTGCCAGCTCAGCCCTCCATTCTTCGTAAGATTGAGTCTCAGACTCTGTGCAGAACCAGTTTCCAAAGTACTGGCGATGTGACTGTGGCTTTCTGTCCTTGTTGCACTTTTTGCATATGATGACATCCGACTTCTTCTCATATTTTCTTGTCATTTGTCCAGCGCGCTCTTTGTCTTGCTTTCTCTTTCTGTATTGCAGGGTTGTGTATGGGATATCTTTATTTGAGGTCTGTGTCTGAGTGAAGGGTGGCATGAATGATGGTGGCATGGTGACGAGCATCATCTGTGAGGGTCCTGCAGAACACTGCACGGATGGGGGAAAGAGAGGATGTTGGGGTTGTGAAGCCTGGGAGATAGTCTGAGGTTGTGGCCTTCTCTTTAGCTTTGCCTCCCCAGCAGTTAGGAGGAAGAATGAAAGAATGAGGTTCAGCAGCTCCTTTCTGCAAAGCTGCAAGAAGCGTTTCAGTTGCTGCCATCGGTGCGTCTGGAGCTGGGATGCCTTGCATCACAGTTTGTTGTTCCTGTGACCTACAACGCCTGCTGTACCTGAAGACAAAACAAAACAAAACAAAAAAAAACTTCAGTTTTATCAGCTGATCAAATGTATCCTCCAATAGCACACTTCATCACATAAGATAAGTTAAGATATAAGGTTTTATTGTTCTCAAAGGAACATTTGTCTTTAAAATAGCACATACATTTATTTTACTTCACAGGTTATCTACATTTCTTTATATAAATATGAGTCTATTTTTAATTGCACGGGTTTAATTTGTAATTTGTTTATTCTGAGTCATATAGGGGGTCCTCTCCATCTTGTTTCGGGTTTATCTATGGTTTAAATATGTAAGGGAGGGAGGACAGCAGTTGTTGAACACTAATGTCTTGTATCCCTGTGTCCCGCATGTCATGTATGTATGTATGTATACGTATGTATGTATGTATGTATGTATGTATATGTGTGTGTGTGTGTGTGTGTGTGTGTGTGTGTGTGTGTGTGTGTGTGTGTGTGTGTGTGTAGCGGTTTCATATATATATATATATACACACACAAACTTGTATTATCAACACTATAGCATGATTACACTTTTTTAAAACTGTTTTCACATTTAACAATGAAATGGTCCTTCGTTTCATCATTCTTGTAATTTTTTTTTACTGAAAATAATGTAAGGCCATGAAGTTTCAGGTGGAAATCACTTGTTATTGTATTGTTTTACGGTAATTAAAAACACAAAACGGGTTAATTCGACCCAAACACTACTTTCCTATATGCCTGTTTTTTTACACCCATTACATTCAGTCATGATCGCCTTGTCATGCTATGCTCATAGCCACATTACACGAACTAAGTTAAAACAACTAACAGTAGCCTTGGGCCGGGCTAGTAATTCGGTGAATATATTTATTTTAATAAAAGTTTACTTACCAGAAGCCGGCGCTGGCGTTACTAAGCAACTCTGAGGCGGGGACATCCGAGTGGGGCGGGACATCGGTGTGAATCTTGGTAGCGATACGAGCGCTGATTGGCCACATCGTGGTAGAATTCTGGTAGATTCTTGGTAGCAGACAGGGACGTGATTGGTTGCCACTACCAAGATTCACCTCGACCGACGGGTGGCGGGGGGCGCCACTGGCCCGATGAAGCAATCACCGTGCATCTTGACGGCTCCATTTGTCAATTGATAAATAGTAAATTAAAAAAAATCTCTGGTGTATCTCAATCTATGCCTTAGATTCGTATTTAAGGCTGTATTTTCTACTTTCAATCCTTTTAGCTTCGACAAACCAAACCTCGATGTCCTCCATATAATCCAAACTCGATAATGCCAGTGATGAGTGGACAGTGAAACGGGTCAATGCGTGGGCCACTGGCCCTTTAGCCTTCTGGAGTAACATTTCCTCGGTTTTGCCTGTCAGCATTCTTACCATCTGGCTTTCCTAAAGGTAGATCTCAAACTAATACAAACGTGTTACGGGCCATGTGTTCTTACACAATACCACTAGAGGTCGCTCTGGTCTTTCTTAACTTAACTGCAATTTACTGAGGTCAAGTACGTTGTGGTTCGCGTTTGATTGTTCAAAGCAGGCACACGTATTTTTCCAGTGCGTGAATATAAAACATTTACGGTAATGATAATGAAACCGCTCTGAAGAGAGCCGCTGACCGTGGGGCAGATTGCAGACTCATGAAACATACGATACATTTTACTGTAGCCTAATTACTCCCGATAACACAGTGAAGGTATCACGAAGGTATCCTTTCGCGACCTTATTTTTTTCTTATGTGATTGACTCATACGTTCTGGGTTGAGATCCATAAGTGGATCGCAAAAGGAATATCGTCACATATGTTTTAGAGATAATATTACGTTTGGAATAATCTCAAACAACAGAAATTAGGAACTTTTTCTTAATATGATTCTGTGTCCAGCAAAATTCTTTACACACAAAAATAGATTTTTAAAGTCATCCCACAATTGTGTCTCCTCCTTGAATGAATTTAAACTCTATCTCAAGTCCTTAAAATTAGCACAAACGATACATGATATTTTGAAAAACTTCCCCAAAGAATTAGACAATTAACACATTACACACCCTTGTATGTTTCATTCAATATTTATCTATATCTTTATAGTTCATTTAGTTCAGTTTAGACCTCATTAATTGCTCTAAAGATTGTAATTGTAATTTTTATATTTTGAAATAACGTGTTAAATATTGACACGACAATTGTAAAATGTGTTATGTTCATGTTACAGTTTTGTGTTTTGTTTTCTATATTTGTACTGTGAAAAAGACGTTTAATAAAGTTTTTTTGGGGAAAAAATGGTGTACTTATGGATTTTTATTTTTTTTTACAATACATCAAAGTAAAAAAAAAAAGTCACATTGCTTCAGTATGGAGTTGCGCAGTGGATTTCTCAAAAGTACTTCATATTATTCATGCAATTAGTATAGGAAGTACTTTCATGCAATTAGTATAGGAGTTCTCCTGTATATAAATCATGGAAGGCTTATGGAAAATAATGTTTATATTCCCCATCAACATTGGGTGAAATATCTTTAATTTTACCCTGTGTTACGGATTTTGACAGATGATTACTCGAAAACACTAAACACTAAGTACACAATATTGTTCATGCAAGTAGTCTAGGAAGTAATACGCTCAGCAGTAGCCTATATGAATAATGGAACAATATATAATAAGGTTATTATTCCACTTCAAAGTTGAGTGAAATGATTGTGAGACTGCAGTCTGCCCCACAGTCATACCAGCAGCTCTTCTGAGCGGTTTCTTTAAGATTACCGTAAAGATGCTTAAACGCAGCTCGAAACTTCAGTCTACTGATAAAGCGCCGAGTTTGAAGGTTTAATAGTTGCCTATAAGCTACTTCTCACAAATTGGGATCTGGAGTGTTTTTGTAACTCAAAGGCCTTTCTTTGTATAGAAAACTCCACACACGAGGCTGGATACACGCGCTATTTGGTCCTCTTGGTCAGATTCCCAAGGTGAGAGGCAACGTTTTGGCAGAGGATGCTGGGCTGATCAACAGATTGCAGGATTGTATCTTGAGTAGGGAGGGAGGACCGCACAAAAAGAGAAATTGTCTGGGACTGAAATTGTGCGATTTTACTGTGAAAATAAGTTGAATAAGCATTGCTTAATGTAGGCTATACACAACTTGAGCGCGCCCAGCCTCTTTTTTTGCGTTCATCAGCCGCAGTGTGCAAGTGGGTGCGCGTGCCTGGTCCACAGTCGTCTCATCTCCGCCGGATCATGTGGATTATTGTGGCGTTTGTTCTGGCTGCGGCCGGTCCTGATGGAAGTTGGGGATGTCAACTTCCCCACGACTGGAGACCTCAGACAGAAGCGTGCCGTGCCGAACTGGCAGAGATCATTGTCTTTGCCAAGGTGCTGGCACTGCACGAGGAGTCTTATAGTATGTACAGGCATAACGACCTGCCACGGGAGCACGACAACAACATGTTCTTCTCTGCCGAGATTGAGCTGCTGTGTGATCAGGCATGGGGCAGCATGCTGGAGGTCCCTGCCGGCTCCAGGTTTAATGTCACCGGGCTGGGATACTTCCACTGCTTCTCTTATAGTGTCACCCAAAACAACAACTACTACTTCTTTCTAAGGTGAGCAACGCAGATATGACCTCTAGTTCTAATCACTTAGGAAAAGGATTTAGTGTCACAGTTTGCCATTTAAAAAAAAAAGAAAGAAAACTTGTGATCTATGTATAACTATTGCCCTATGATGACAGCATGTGATCCATAGTGCAGCAAATAACACATGGCTCTTTCCAGAGATGTTTGCACTGTATATTTTTTCATAAAGGGGGTGATACAACCTGAAAAAAAGAAATACACAGCAATATCACAGGGTCCTGGTGTCATCCTTTCAAATGGGAAACGTTGTTTAATTAATTTTGGATTAGACCAACATTCAAGGGCTTTGTTGTCAAGGATTTCACTCTGCCTCCAAGTCTCACAATTAGACACTTGAGTCACATCATTGTTTGGCTCCTCTCTTTTTCCCTCAGAGCTCAGGGCCCCTCTCTGGCACAGTGTAAACTTTAAAAGGAGGTCAATATTTAAACTAGAGGAGAAGGTGTCCATCAATCCAATGAAAGTAAACCATTAGTTTGGTAAGCCAGTGGGCCAAATGTTTTGAGAATAAACAACATTCATTTCTCATATAACTGACTTATAGAAAATGTGTTTGCAACATTGCATTGCAAGAGATTGAATCCATTCTTGCCTTTATCTAGTTATACGTTTAAATTTGTCAAAATTGGAGAGAGGGGCAGTGCAGTTGAATTGATAGCAAGACATCATTCCAGTACATGTGTCTAAAATGCAAGTCATCCAGCATGCCCTATATATTCAGTTTTATCCAAACTGTGCGACTGGGTTGATTTTATCAGTTGAATATAAAAATCAATGGATTTTAGGCTCAACTGTCTGTTTCTCCAATAACATCAGCAAATCTTCAGACTTGTGCACAGAGCTGTCATGAAAAGAAGTTACTCCAGGGTGACTCAAATATCTGTTGGCCAGGAAGGAAACGTGTCGTCAAAAGCAGAGAGTTGGCACCGTCCTGACTTATTGGCTTTCACACAGAATGCCTCAATGGGAAACCTGATTGATTTTGAGTTTATAATATATTTAATGACATGCCAAACCTTCTTTTCAGATTTCATCTGAGAAGGAGGTTTGTTGCAGCTTAAATCCTGAATGTCTGTGTTGGACAGAAACAACACTGTTACTTAGGAAACGTTAATTACATTCCAACCAGTGTAATTACAGAGCCAGACAGTTCCCAACAGCTTGAAGGTAGAACTACAAAAATATTTTCCTCAAGAGAGTTATCTGCAAGCCAATATCTGATAGGGCCGCCTTTTGTCCTGCTGAAACGCACCATTTTGCTGCTTGATAAAGAACATGTGCTGACAGGTCTGATGTAAACTTGATGATGTATGTGTTGTGTTTTGTCCCCTTAAACTGATGCAGAGTTTGATGTTCAGAGGGGGTTAGTAAAAAGCATCCATAAAACTTTCTGCAGGGTCTGCAGCAGTGTCAACTACAATAGCGTTCTTTAAAGCACATGTTACACTTCATATTCACAGAATCACTGTGATTGAAACACTGTGTGTTGCTGATTACAGTTTGTTAAGATGATTCCATTAGCTGTATTCCCCTTTTGTGGTGTTGAAACTATATGGTCATTATATGTTGAAATAGGCTATCAAACACCATGGGAAATGTCCTGGAGCGATGGTCACAACAGAGCCATGTTTAAATGCAGACCTGATGACAATTAGGACCCCGTGATTACTCCAGTAAACCAAAGCAGTAATCTTCCAGTGTTTACCAGGAACATACTGTTGAGGAATCCCTCCTCCCCTGAAATAGCGACCCACATTTTCCTTTGCAGAGGACCACAAAGGATGTAGACCATTATGGTAAACCAAACATAGCTCAGATGGGTTATTTCAAAAGAACAAAAATGGCAGTGCTTGCAGTTTTCTTTTTGAACGCAGTTATCTGGATAAAGTTAATTATTTCATTAACCTCAAACAAAAAACTTATTTTCTCATGACAAAAGTATAAAAGGACTTCAAATTGACATGTGGTTGATGAGAGTATGTGTACCTTTTCAGGAACTCACTTTAGCCCTCAAGATCCCTGTAATGTTTGTAAAGGGTGATTCATAAGTGAACAGTTATTTAGATATGTAAGATGTATTGATCAATAAAATATGATATACTCCTGGAATTACTTGCTTACTGTCGTTGTCCAGATACCGTTCATGCTTTGTGATATTCTCTCTCTACAGTAAAACATTGCTCTTCTTTATATTTACATGATTATTGTGTTTGTCTTTATATAACCACATGTTTCTATTCCTGTACAGTTTCATGAAGCTGGCTAGCAGTTTCTTTAGCATGGCATAAATGGACATGGAAAAATGATTAACCTTCATGTTCAATTTGTCAGAGAGAGGAAGACTAGCTTGATCCTTGTTTTTGAGAAAATCAAGTCAAGTCTATATGTCTCAGTGTCACAAGTGTCAGGTTTATAATCAGTTCAGTGTTTCACACCTTCTATCCTAAGACCCTCAATTCAGGTGAGAATAACATTACCCCTAAGAAGCCTTCAGCTGGGAACAATGGAACAAAAACATTGATGGAAGGAGATCTTTTTGTGTAAAGGCAGGTTTTGAGCCTGCTACACATATCAAAGTGTTTTAGATCTATACATCCGAGGCTTTGCATCCATGACCCAGCTATTTGCCTAAACATGTGCTACTCTATGGCTAGTTCTGTTCTTGGTAACTTGCGTCCCTCCATCTCAAACCTAAAACAGATCAGTGTAGAGTTTCAAAGGGCCACTATGGTGACCCCTGTGAAACACCAAGTCGCAGGCACACATGTGCAAGCCAAAACTAGAAAGTTCTCATCGCAGTCTCCAGTGGCATAGAGAGAACAAATCCAAATAAGGCTCTCCCTCAGGAGCTTTAAATGAGACAGACCAAGAGCTGAGCTTTATGTTGGCTGTCAGACTTCACCCTTTTTCATACTGCTTCTAGATTTTCTTTTTGTCCTAAAACAAATACGTTTAGTTTAGTTTAGTTTCCATCATTGAAGAGTCCAGTTCCTCTGAATCAACAATTCTGTCTGACCTCCCGGTCACTGTGCTTTTACTTGACCTTCGGCCTTGAACTTTTTTTTTCCACACATGCACACATGCACATATGCACATATGCACACACACACACACACACACACACACACACACACACACACAGTCTCTGATAGGGACAACTAAACTTTTGATGTCCCTCGAGGAGTGTAAAATGGAATCCAGATGTATGGAAACACACTGCTTCAAGACTTCCTCCCTCACAAAGTTTAAATCGTAGAAGAAGATATGAAACATGCACAGTAAACCCCTTTGGCTTGTAATTTGCTGGTCTGACTCACCCACATAATGCTTGAGTTTGCATATAAATAGGGAAAGGATTTGTAAACAATTCTAAAAAGAGACACTTCTTTGTTAAAAAAAAAATCCAACTTTTGTCAGCTTTATTGGATAGGAAGGTTCGTTTGAATGTACTGTGACACATTAGGATTAAATGTCACAACCTTTCTTGTACCTTTGTTTGTGTACATCTGCATCCTCTTTTTAAACATTCACAACTTTAGCTGTAAAAACTTCCCCCCCTCTATCCCACACAGGATGGATGAGAACTACAATATTGTTCCTCATGGAGTCAACTTCCAGGACCCAATCTTCCCTGACACAGCAGACATGAACCGCATGTTTGCCAGCCTTTTCCAGTTCTCCAACTGTACACCTGGTACTCAGGTCCACAGCTACACGCCAGAGTGGGAGGCTCAAGAGGACAGTCGGGTATGTAGCCCAGCTCGACCACCTTAAAATGACTCCTTTAAACATTAGAAGTTTGATGTTTCTTAGTCAGGAACTTTGATTTAGTCTGAATATGTTCTTGATGGCCATAGAAACATTTGTTAAAAAAGTGGAGTGATCGTTAATAAACCCAAATATTGTTATGCCCCATTGTTACTTCCTGTTGTCCTCAAATGAATGCTTTAACAAAGCTGGCAAATTAAATACATACTTTATTCATGAGAAACCAAAAACACGTTTTCTGAGGTTTTGGAAAAACAAAGAACTCCATTTTAAAAGGAAAGATCTACTTTGAAAACACAGCTTGGCAGAACATTTGTTGTTTGAAAGGCATTTCCTACATAAAAAGTTCAGCACTTTGGTGCAGAAGTCTGACATAAAGTAGACACACAAAGCAACTACAACGGTCTTAAATAGTGCACAACATGCCCAATCAAGTTCATGACAGAATAAATAGTAAGACGTGGACCATAACAGCTTCAAGATGTGAAAAATATTGAATGAAAGAGACCCCTGATGTCAACTTTTTTATTTTTGAAAGGAATATATGGAAATGTAGTAAATCACTGAGGTAAAACCAATGGATACATAATAAACCTGAAAAACTCCTCGATTACACAGAAACATTTATATATTGATGACCTGAGCAAAAATCTGCAATGGGTTAAGAGAATGAAAACATGGTTTGTATTTCCACTAACAGCAAATGTTTGGGTCAGTGTCTGTGATTATAATTACACAGTGACATTAAGGTATCAGTTATGTTTCTTACGTCACTCTTGATATGATAGGATTTACTCCTCCTAGCCAAATAGAAATGGCTTTCTTCTCGCTGACATGCACAACCATTGTTTGGAGAGCTGACCAAGAGTCCCATCAGAACAGATAACATTTTATTATTAAATGTTAACCAAAGAAAAGCAAAAGGCATTTAGTCAACAAGAAAATTACACCAAATGTTATCAGCAATAAAAACATTGGCAAGAAGGATTTTCCCACAGTATAATGGTCCAATAATACTATTTACTCTGAAGAGGTTCAATCACCTCCCTCACTTGATTGCCCATACAAAAGCAAAACTAGGCTCACATCATTTTTTTAAAAGCTTGTAATAGCCTTTGTCCAACGAAAATGTTGCTTCGACTCCTTCCCCACATTTGCAGCTCTGTCTCCCTGCTCTTCTATTTCTATTCTATCTAAAAAAAAAAAGGCATACAAGGTGCTGATTCTTTTCCTGAATCTTCTCACATGAGGTTGTGTTCTGATGAAGTGAACAAATGTCCTGTCTGATGTCCTGTCATTCATCCATCCCACAAACCTTTATACAGAGGTTTTACAAATACTACCAATTTGTAGTAGACCCAAGATAGGCCGGCGTCACAGTGGAGAGATTGTGTAACAATTGATTACATATTACATCTGGCCAATGGAACACCTTGGTTAGACTGATTTTCCGTGTTTTAGTCCTGATTTTATATTCTTAAAAGCACTAAAGCTTATCCTTTATACAACGTGCCATGTTTGTACTTCATGTCTGTTTCTACGTCTTGGCTCCCAACTTTTCTGAGGATAGTTGCCAAAGTATTTGGTAAAGCTCTAGCTTAGGAGGCTTGTGTTTGAGTGTAAGTCATAGTCTGAATGCATAGAAGAGTGATGTGCCATTTCAAGCCTTTTGCTTTACATAACTTGATCGTTCTGCTCCTGAACTCAGTCCTTTGCATAATAAAGTTTTATTCCTCTTTCAGATCTCTCATGGGACATAAGTTATAGCACATGGGAAAAATCCACAGCTAATATTTCACTGCATAATGTACTAAACAGTATTGTGAGCTTGCTGCCAGCCACACATTTCTTACATTTCCTCGAAACTCTGAGCGGTTGTTATCTGATGGAAAGGTATATCCATCAGTGTTACACATTGACCCATGTGGAAGCGCTAGGAACTGTAAAGGAAATCCACACTCAGGCAGACATACAGACAGCAGGGGCAATTCTTTTCCAGAAAAGGTTCAGGGCCTTTGTCTGTCAGGGGTTTTGCAGGAATGTTAGATTTCATCTCACAGTGGTGTCTGCCTGTCTCACATGAAGCATGTTGTGTAACCTCTTTCGATCCTCGTCCCTACCTGAAGCTACAGCCTGTTGTCTTTGGCTTACAATATAAATTGGCTGGTACATAAATCAAACAGCATACACCGACTCTTTAAGTATAAATTCCTCAAACTGTTCCACAGTAAGAAAGGTATTATCTCAAAATTACTTTATGATTGATTTCTTTCCATTTTCCCAAACCCCTTCTTTCTTTTTAGGCTAAAGTCAGCCCAAAACCCTTCTCTTCAACTCAAACACAAACAGGGAAATTTGCTGAAAGACTTATGAGCTGTTGGCATTGCTTGTCAGCCCAAAGAGCATGCCAGAAGTTTTCATTCATTTGACTTGTCCGAAGGAAATTCAGTATCAAAACAGCAGCTGCATCAGGGGCTACGTCATAGCTTATTGCACTTCTGGTGAGATGCCAAACCTCATTTCGTTATTCTATACTTATATATGTGTAATGACAATAAAGTTGAATCTCATCTCATCTCATATAAGTAAAACAAAAACACAGGAGCACAAAATTAGTCATTCTCGACTTGAAATCCAACAGAATTCACTCCAAAAGTAGTGCCAGATGGAAATCTGTTAGAATGCTTTGTAAGAACAAAATGTACATGTTGTTTGAGATAACCACAAAGTAATTGATCAGTAACTTGACATCTCAGTGTGTAAAGGGGTCACAATCATATTTTCCTGAAGTATAATTGTGCTCCTAGTGCTACCTGTTGTTAAAAATGTATGTGTTGCAATAATTGGAATAAACAAGCATCCCTTTCCCTCTTCTTTTCAAAGCTGCTGTGCTCTGCAGTGCAGAAGGCTTTGTTTGAGGAAGAGGAGAGGGTCAGGACACTCTCCCAGCAGGTACGTTCCTTAGAGAAAGCCAATGATCATCTTAGGGAAAAAGTGAAGACCATGAAGCGTCTGCTACGCCAGGCCCAACGAGAAACAACCAAAGAGCAGAACACCCTCGGCCTCAAACAGCTCTACGATTCAAAGATGCCCCAAACTCACCAAGATCAGGACACTACACAGCACCAAAAGAAGCCGACACTTAAAAAAGTCCTCTCCAGGAATCTAAAAAACTAGATCTTTTGAATTTTGTTGTATGTAAACCAAACTAGGCTTCAAATTAGGCGTCAACATCCGACAACTGAAAGGACTGTATATGAGAAAGGGAGAAGAGACAGCTAACAGCAGCAAATGATTCAGAATCAGAATAATCAAAGAATTTAAGCGTATTTCTTTCATAGCTCAAATGTTCCTATCCTGATTTAAAAATAAAGAATAAATCCTAAAAGATTAAAACAACAACATGAGCAGGCCCACATGAACAGGAGATGTCGCACAAAATCATGAACATTAGGGACATTATATTGGCATGTTTCTCTGCAGAGCACACAGTATGCAGTCAGTAAACCCTTGTCATATATCAGCAGAATAAACAGGTACAAAAGGGATAGAGTGAAGGGAGGTTGGACACTAATTGATAGCAGATGTTGTATTTCCCTTTGAAGGTAAAAAAAAAGTCGAAAACTATCCATGTGTATTATATTCACTTCAGGCATTCCTGAGTTATTGCATCACAAGAATGTGACATCCAGAAAAGGATTCTTTTTCTGGGATATTATAATGTGGAAGTGAGGTAGACTGGAATATTGATTACCATTGTGTGTGTGTGTGTGTGTGTGTGTGTGTGTGTGTGTGTGCGTGCGTGTGTGTGTGTGTGTGTGTGTGTGTGTGTGTGTGTGTGTGTGTGTGTGTGTGTGTGTGTGTGTACCCTGAAAGGAGGTCTTTCACTTGACCTATTTGGCATCCCTAATGCCATGAATAAAATTCAGGGATGAACTGCATCCAGCGTAAAAAAGGATTTAAATATTTTCCAGGAGATCCTCATCTAAACTACTTAAATATTGATTGATTGACTGTGACTATTCTCTCTAAATAACTGTTACTGCTAAATGGCTCAGCCCCAGATTTTTACTTTTGTTGTTTATTTGATTAATTCAGTGGCAGCACAAACATTCTCCAGACACTAAATACTAATGTTAAAACATGTGGAAAATGTCAAAGCACTAAAAATGTAATTTCTTGTGTTTTCTTTCTGTGCTGGACACACTATGCATTATATAAATATGAGTATCATTTCTTTCTTCTGAAAGGCTGTTGTAAAAATGCTCCAAATCCTCTGTTTGATGTCCACTTAAGGGCAAGCTAATGTGAAAGTGTCATTCATGTTTTCATCAAATAGAGCAGCTATTAGTTGAAAGAGTGTTATCAAGTAGTGATGAGTGTTGAAATTTTTTCTGAGGAAATACAAAAGGCCCAAACCAGGTGTTAGCGTTTAGTTACAGAGGGGCAGATGTGCTAAAGTTAAAATGCTGCAAGATTGTTTATTACTTCATATCAAATTTTCTACTTTTAAGTTGAACGTAAATTGTCTCCCAGATGTATTGTTTTCTGCTTAATGCAAGTGCTATTATTCAAAATGTAATGAATGAAAGCAAAATATCTGTATTTAAAAAAGGTGCTGAGCACCCAGTTTGGATTAATTTCAACCCTTGTAAAAACTTACAATTCACTTATGTTACTTTTTTTTTTTTTTGCTTCTCTCATTATCTATCTTTTCCTTTACTTCTATCATCTAGTTTGATTTTCCACTAGCATATTGCATTTTTTAACATTTCATGTTTTTAAATAAATAAATGATCTTTACAACACTTCCCATGTCACTGTCAATGTTTTGGTCTAACTTGTCTTCATAGTATGGCTATCTGCTTTTTGGTGAATTAAAAAGGGAAAGAGTCATGTTCTGGAGGAAGCCTTCAAAAAACTATGCCAAACTATAAAATAACAATGTTGTGATTTCAAGACTTGTGTTTAATAGCTTGCATCTTCTGCCTCACAGAATAGAGCTTCATGTATCAATTTAAATAAGCTGCCCAGTCAGCCAAAAGCAGAGAAAAAGTGACTACGGAGACAACAGTGTTGCAGAGAGGTAATGAATTCAAGAGAAAGTTTCAACCCTGTTATGTTTCCTGCTTCCCATGTATCCGAGTCAGAGAAGTGATGAATGTCTTTTGGCTTGCACAATATGTTCAGTGTGATCCAGTGCTAATATATCAAAGATGTTCAAAGTTCCGGTGCAAATTCAAAAGCAACATAAATCCTTAAAATAAATTGGCCCTGATTTGACCTCTTTTCTTCCTAGCCCTTGTCCATTTTACCTTCAGTTCACTTTCTAAATAAGCGCACCATTTCAGAACCTCAACAATTTTCAATACAATTTCCAGGAGACCTGAACCAAATTTCTTCCATATGGTGCTGTTTGAAACATTTCAAACATGTTCAGTGTCAGAATCTCTACAGCAGGATTTTTGAGCAGGGTATGAAAACGACACTTACATGCTTTCTTCAAGCATATCAGCTGACAAGAAGTGCTCATCTCCTGTCTTTGTTAGTTATTTTTCCCCCTTGAAATCTTTGCATCAGTCAATCTTGCTTGCAGCCAACTGTCGAAATCCCATGGACCTGGACCAAAGATGATATACACATACTGCTTTCTCAACATAAACCATTGGGCATGACCAAGCTGCAAAACAGATGTCAGGCAATATGACTGCATAGTGGTGGTCCCTTTTGAAAGACCTGCCTATCTGTCCACACGGTTTATTTATCTTGACTTGTTCTATGTTTTCAAATGTTGTTACTTTCTTTGGCTTCTCCTGTTTTGTTTTTTTTGTTTTTTTTTTGTGTATCATTAATCCCACAGCTTCTGATTGTGATTTTTAACCAACCTGCATGTGATTGTGTTTGATTTAGTTTTTCATTATGCTGGTCATTTATCTAAAGAAATCCACAGGAGGGATTTCTGACTTTGAGCTCTCACCTGCTACTGACTCCAAAGGTTCTGTTATTAATT
Organism: Symphodus melops; assembly: GCF_947650265.1. Lineage (NCBI taxonomy): Eukaryota > Metazoa > Chordata > Actinopteri > Labriformes > Labridae > Symphodus > Symphodus melops. The sequence goes on from NC_136694.1 coordinate 15,252,719, forward strand.
ATTTTAGTCTGCACTTGGAGAGCTATTATTTCCTTTGATGAGAAAAACAGATATTTGAGCTTTGAATAAGTTATCCACATCATTAAAAAAAAACAAGAGAAGCAGCCAAATGATACTCTGTGAAAGTAAACAGTGTTGATTTTAAGCTAACTCTAGTGCTAGGCTAGCATTATCAGCATTCAAATGTAGAGGAGTAAACGATTCAACTTAACATGTCTTTTTATCATCAAGATTCAAACCCTTTTTAAAATTACATATACATTGGGATTGTTATTTTACCATCTCCTGTCTTTGTTAATTATTTTTGAATTTGTGCAAATCAAACACTGGTAGGTTAGCTGTGGCTACACTTCACACTGGTGTTACCACAGTTCATGGCTTATTGGTGCCAGAATGTGCATGTTTGTGTTACATGTCTCACGCCAGGTTAAACGCTGGTCTACAATGACTAACATGAGGAAGTTACACTGGCACAATGTTGTTTACCATTTTCACCATCTTAGCTAAGCATGTTAGCAAATCTGTTATCAACAACAGTATGCTGAAGTTGATGTGCATGTTATTTTTCAAATCCCCGAGATGAAGAGGTGTTCGCAAAGTCTTTAAAATGCATGTTGGTGAGGACTTGAATGTGTATGCCACCATTAGCCGTCATCAAACTCTTATTACAAATTTCTCTCAAGTCCAAAAACTTAAACATGGTGATTGGCTGCAGAGGAAAAGTGCGGGGATCAACACAAAACAACAGGTTGCTGCTCGCATGACTGATAGGGCAAATGAAAAGCAGCGTAAGAATCAGTGAATGAGTTCTAACATCGTCAGAGGTGGTTTATTTTGTAGCACTACAGTGATAGTTAGTGGTAGTGTCTCTCTCTATCCTCACAATGCCGTCATTCAGTTTTTTACTCAGCACCTCCAAGGATGTGGCTTTGATTTGAAAACATTTCTTCATCATGTCTGTACATAGACCAGCTAAATTTTGGCCAGGAGGAGGTGATTTTTCATTGTTGCCTGTCTACGTCTGTTTCAATAAGGATGACTGATGTGTGTTTGCACTGAGAGACATCTGCAGTTCCAGTCTAACAAAAATTGCTTTGCCGAAAATACTATGCTTAAGGCCTCAACCATGTAGTAGGTCTCTCTCGAGACCCAAGAGAAGGGAATTGCTGCATAAGTATCTTGGCAAGCCAAAAAGAGTGAGCTCAGTGTGTTTTTTTAAAGTTTAAAATAATGGCTGTAGCACTATAGGTTAAATCCCACAAACCAGTTATGGCAAAAAGTCTATGTATAACTCCAAAGAATTTGGTTTACACTCAGGGAAATAATTTCTGAGATCTTATTATTCTTGACTAAAGAACAGGACGTACGTTCAGCTAGAAATCATTTAAGAAAACCTTCAAGTGTGCACGCATTAGATTGTGTTCCTCAGACTCAAATATAATTCAATATCCAATTTGGCTTATGGAAAATGGATATACTTTCCACTCTCTCATTTTCCTTTCTCCCTTTCTTTTTAGTCTTTCCTTAAATCATAATTATTTATCTTTCAAACATTTTTGAAGGCTGGAATGGTGGAAGAGTATCATTGAATGTGTTTTTTGTTAGCGCTGCCATGCTGTGTTTTTATGTAATGGTTAGACTGTTTGGGTTTATATTGCTATATTTTCCATCCCACATGTTTACAATGTTTTTGAGTCATTGTCAGGGATTTGAAACTTTCTGTGTTTCTTTGTCAACCACATGTGAAGTTTTCACATTGTTTGTAGAGAAGAGTATCCTGCTGTGGGTGAACTGTTGTTGAAGATTGATAATTAGCAAACCAACCAGTTGCATGAAGGCTGCTATATACTTAAAAGAAACGCTGGTGTGTTAAATTCACTCAGATACGGGTAAGTGTTGATTTACAGCTGAGGTATAATTTTCTGAGTCAAAGGGCGAGTGGTCAATATGGTAGAGATTTACCCTTGTACCCAACAACCTTGAAACAGCTTTTAAATTAGACATACCTGGACTTTTATCTTTAGTTGACTTTCCTGAACTAATGTGAAGGATTTGGGGGAAAAAACGACAATCCTGCCTCTTTCTTCCCACCTTACATAGGCTGCTTGAGGAATTATTTCTTTTATTTGTCTTACACTGTATATGCATCTTATAGGGAATTTGTTTCTCCTAAGAGGAGAACAAAATTATTTTTTGCCAGCAGCTTTAACACTACTTAATAAAGCTTGCACAAGGCATAAATATCTGAGAAATGATTTTATAATATGGCTTCCCCAGACAGCTTATCCTGGCTTTAAGCACCAGCATTTGGAGTGTGGCTATTCCTTTTAAAGGTCACATTAAAACACAACTCTCAAGGACATTTTTCTTTACCAAAACCAGGCACATCTTGACTGGAAATGATGCAGAAAAACATGATCCCCATATTTATTTATCTTAAGCTGGAGTAACAAAACTCCTTATTGTCAGAAGAGTCAAATATGTTTCTCAGACTGTCAAGCTATACAGCTGCACAAGTACTAACAAAAATGCTACCATTGAACACTGAACAAAACCTACCTTCTCCATTATAACATACAAGGACCAACTCCCTCTGTCTGAAAAATAGTCCTAACTTATAAATATAAGGTAAATCTGAGAATTACTAAGCATGTTATTTTTGTGAGGGTTATTAAAAAAATCATGAATCCATTTGACATGAGTCACTGGGCATGTAAGAGCAGATTTTATTTGCAGCACTCTTGATAAACAGTACGCCAACATATCCAAAAAGCCTTTTCTTAAACACAGCCATAGAACTGAAAGATCATATTACTCTTGTCTCAACAAGAATCCTAGTTTTCATAAAGGGATTTAGGGGCAAAGACAAAATGGAAAATTCTGTGTTTTAGAGTTAAAATAAGAATGTGACTGTGTGGAAATGTGAGCTGAAACAACTTTAAGAGTCATGATGCATGAACAATTGAGTGAAAGAAACTTGGTTATTAGGACGACGCCCAAAGTGACACAGATTTCTAGCATTTCACACATTTCTCTGTTGGCGACTTTGACCCTGTTGCGACCTCAGACGACCTAGAATTCCGTTCTGCATCCTGTCTGATGTCTGCTTTTGATCTATTGTTCCCGTAAAATCTGCCAAATCCCATTCTGGCTGTGCAAAGGTGTGGAAACAGCACTCTTTCATGATTTTCCTCTCCATCTATCCTGTTCTTCTCATGTTTTCCTCCTCGCAGTCTGTTTCCTTTTCATCTACTGTGGTCTGGGACTGTGTCATCTCATGCACAGACTCTGGTTTAACTCCCAGTGCACACCAATATCAGATGTATTACTAATGCAAGTAACATGGATGTCAAGTTTCTGGCGATGTTTGACCCTAATTGCAGACTAAATTTTCCCCAGAGTGGAAAAGTAGTGGCTCAGGATGCTGCCAGGTACTCTTCATCCTTCTCTCCATCCTGTTTTTTATCACCATCTGTGGTTTGTGCAGCCATGCTCTGAGGGTTTGCAAGCTGCTTTGGCTTTGAAAGCTTGGGTACCCTGTGCTTAGGAGGTTCAGAATTAGGTCCATGTTTTGCAGAAATAGATTTCTAAACATCTTTTTGAGTTTAACAAACCAGTTCAAACCAGTTCAAAGTCAGATTTCATATCATCTCTCCCACTCTGACTGCTGTGAGTCATTCACATTTAGAGAATTGTTCACAAACTACACGTCACTCATCTCTAGAGTGTTAGGAGCAGGGTGATCTCACTATAGGTCAGTCTCTCACTGTGTACTTCAGCACATCAGCACTTCAACACTTTGACTTTCTCAAACTCATACAACCTGGTTTTGACTCTTCAAACAGTGTAAGGCAACGGGGTCAAGTAGAAATGGAACTGCATTTTTTTTTTTTTTTACATTAATGATATAATTGTCTGTTTTTCCATGGTTGGGTCCAAGAAAAACATTTGGCCAGATCCTTTGAGCTATCTAATGCTGTGTCCAAAACAACAAGGATTCAAGGAAAAAAGCCAAGTGATTAAGTAGGAAAATATGTATGTACGTGTGTGTGTGTGTGCGCCTTTGTGTATTTATTTGGTAAACTGTTCATTAATCTGGTCTAAATATATCCACACAGCAATTGCAAATGTAAATGAAGCTCCTAGGCTGCATGCCAGTATGCATGTGTAGTAGCCAGCTATACAGCCAGAAATGTGTGTGTGTGTGTACGTTTCTTTGTAAGTGTGATTTGAGTGTTTTCATTGTCTAAAAAAATATTAAAATGCACTGCAAAACCTTTTCTTTATTTAGCCATACAAAACACGCACATCTCCTCCTTATTCTTTTATCTTTTTTTTTGTTGCCGCAAGTCATATAACTTTAAATGTGTGAGCAGCGACGGTCTGAGATTAAATTTGGGATATCTTAAATGAAAATAAACACCATATCTTAGTAGACGTGGTGTGTAATTAAATATGTTATTACCTCCACAAAGGAAGCTTTGTTTTTACTTGTGTATCCGTTTCCACACAGATCTTGGTGAATTATGTACTTTAGTTCATTTATGGGTCAAGAAGGAAATGATATCAAGGATTTGTGGATGATTTAGGAATAAATGGTCATGTAAACAATGCAGAGATTAACATTAAGAACCAGTTTGTACTTTCTATTCATTCCACTCTTTGCTTGTTATGTTTAATGTGTTATTAGACGTTCCATATTCACTGTTTTTCCTTGCACAATTTAAGGGAAAATGCCACAATTATGTAAGGCACTCTACAATTACAACCACATGTGCGACCATGTACAAATGACCACTGCATGATGGCAGTTAAGTGCTGCATATCCTACACAAGCTTCAGTTACATTTCTTCCAACACATTAAAAAAAGAGTCAGTGTTATGGCTCTTCTTAAGTAGATACAATTAAGACATCAAACATGATGAATTATTCTTACTGAGTCTAGATGCAAAACATACTTTTTCTATTAATTCAGGGAAAAAGCACAAGAAGGGTGGGGAAAGAGTGAAATATTTAAACAACTGATGAAAACTTTTTATGCCTAAAGCTCACCTGTTGAAGGACAAAATAGGCGCATACACCTGTCTTAGAGCACTGACAGACAGATGCACAATGGCTTTCTGGTGACAGATGTGAGGGGAGTGTGTGTGCTCATTCTTCATTGAAACCTTAACTCAACACTTTGACATAAGGTGAAACAGGTCACCTTGAATAACATCATATTCAAGGTGGCTATAAGGCCATCATAAGCCTACCATACTTACTTACTATAAATTGTATTTGCAGAGACCTGCAGTATCTTTTCATTTATCTTAATAATTAGTGGCATACTCACTGAGATCGACAATGCTTCTCTCTTAGCCTTACTAGCCCTGTCCTGTCATTGGGTCTACTTGACTCTTCAATACAGACTGAATTCTTTATCAACTAGCCTGTTACATGGGCTGACATGACTCTTGGAAACAATGTGTTCATGGTTATTTATCTCACTTTTTCTCAAGCTTTTTCTCTCTATAGCACAATGAGGTTGACATTTGTAGTTCTACATAAAATTTCTCCAAATTGTAGACAGCTGCACAATTATACTGTTTTGAACCATGAGTGTTTCTTACCCAGCACGAGTCTCGAGAGATTTGGTTTAGCAATGTGACCTGGAATGTTCTCAGCATATTTGTCTTGCACACTAACGTCCATTTAAGAGTAAATAAATGATAAATTTAGCATTCACCAGGACTCCTGGTCAAAGACCCTATATATTCAGCACAGACATTCATTATCCACAGGCACTATAGCCTATGCAGAAATTAATGAAATGAACATACAATGTGTTCATTTATAATTAGCAAACTAAGATGGTGAACCTGCCTGAACATACCTGCTTGGGACAATTCAATTGAAAATGCTAACTTGCTGTTTTACAATCATAGGCTACATTTCTTATTTACATAGCATGCCAATGTAAGCATTTGGCTCAAAGCACTTCAGTTCCAGAGATAGCCTTTTAGCTACCATGAACTAGCTTAGAGATGTTGAATTTGCTGGCAAATATTTGAACTTTCCCATGATAAAAAAAAAAAGTATCAGAAGCTGTTTGTCTTGGCTGACTGGCAGCCTTTTTCACATCCAGCATGCAAAGCAAGCAAGTGTGCTTATGATTTAGTGCTTTGCTGATGTGACACCACATAAAAATCACTTTATAAATCTTTGCAGATTTCCAGATCAGCAAATTTGTTTTAGGAGTCTTTAAAGGTTTCATTTACTGATATCAACATGCATAAGGATGAGTCAGCCATTCCTGTATGGTACGCGTTTGGCTCATAATTAAATAAAGTTGGTATTTCAAATTCCATGCAAGAATGGATGATAACATGAATGGAGACAATCCTAAGCAAAATCCTTATCATTGAGCGTACTCTGTAGAAGGATGGATTTTAAAGTTATGGTAAGTCCTCCGGTCTCTCTTTGATTTTATCGTTATGCCCTGTATGGTGCAGAGTTTCAGACGTTTTTTTCCACTCATTCACATTCAAGAGCACTTGTGTTTTACCTTTTGATCCATGCCATTTTCTTTTATTAGGCAATCTGAATTAGTCCCTTATTCCTGGATTGACCGCATCATTTTTATTCTGTCTACTGTGCCTTAAATGAGGTCAACCACCAGACTCCCTTGCTCTGCTCTCTGGTCCCCTCCATCACAGTGCTTCAGCAGCCAAACCACAAGCCTCAATTACCCAGCATTCCTTTGTGAAGACGAGAGAGGTTTTGTGTTGCACACTATGAAATTAACATTCACAACAAACCTCACAAACCATAAAACCATCTCGGAGACTGCACAGTTGCAGATTTTACCATTGAGAAAAGGCAGAGCTTAAATTTCAGTCTTACAAAATAGGTTATTCCTCCAGGCTTCTGTTTTAAGACAATGGGCAAGAATAACATTTGAAAATATCTGCATTGATCCTATGATTGTGCTCCACTAAGCCAAATGCAAATGCAAAATATATAGTAAACATTAATAAACAACTTGAAACTTTTGAAAAATTGTTTGAATTTAAAAAAACTCTCTTATTTCAAAATAAACAGGTAAATTAAAAAGGCCAAAAAACGGTAACGTTAATTCAGTCAAAGCTAGCTGGAGATAGCTGCAGCTAGCATCAATTGATGACCTGACTGATAACCCCATAAGTGAATTATTATTATGTGAAGTAACATTTTGGTATCTTCATTTAAGACCCCATTCAGTAATGCAGCAGGGGACTTGATTCATGAAGAATAAAACTTATCAACTGACAAGAATATAACCCACGCACCTTAGCAAAGCACCAGTAGCATAGGCCTAAACAACAATCTAACATAGCTTACTTCAATGTGGTAAAATGTGAGCATTTTTTTTTTATTATCATTGAAATATTAACCATAAATGTTATAAGAGTCTAAACTAATGTGTTCTAAATTCTCAAGTCATTCTAAAAGGTTAAAACAAGCTAACTTGTATCCAGACTAGCAGTAGGCTATTAGTAGCGCTACTTCCTTCCTGCTCGCCTTAATAAAACATGTTCATATAAAAGTTACTTCTTATAACACTGATACTCTTTAACCTGTTCATGACATTAAGTAAATGTAAATACGTTGTTTTCTGTCACAAATATACTAAGACAGATTCATAATGCATAGACATGGATTTTAATGTCGGTGATGTTTCACTTACAAATCCTTTCCAAGCACCAGTCCAGCTTTCACACTGAGTACAGTCATGCACTTTTCAACAACCCTTGATGCGTTATATTTGTGCATACATTATGTACTGTTGTAGCCTGTAACAACATTTTTTTAAAGGCAAAATATTTATTGTGCATTGTCATTTACATCACATCTTATCACAAACTGTTACTTGTCTACAAGGGGTGAATGAGAAACCTTCATACAAATGGATATTATCTGCTGTAAATCATGTTTTGTAAATTCTATAATTTAAATATAAGGGTTGTAAGTATGATCATTTTTAATGCAAAAGCTGAAGCAATTCATCCACACAACCCATCAGGGCAAGTTCAGTAGGCCTGTTATCTCCTTTTTAACCAAGCTGCATGTCCCAGGTAGTTGAGTGGTGAGGTAATGTAATACTGCTTAGCTATGTTTTTCATCACCAGTGTCATTGCACTGGAATTCTTTACAGCTATATTGCCTAATCCATGGCTCAATTTTGAAAACTTGTCACTCCTGTTATATAAACTATCTTAAGTATATGTTTTAGTCTAAAAAACCTTTCTCTTTTTGGGTTTACTTTTGGAACTGAGCATGCTGAAAGAGGGAGCTGGATGATGTTAAACACTTTGTATATTTATACTTTAAAGATTAATTATCATAAGTACGTGAATTTAATCAGTCTGACAATGTTTGTGGCAACGATTCAAATTATTTCTTAATAAACACTGGATTCATCATGGTTTTGTCAGAGTCTGACAACATGCATAACACCAGGGCCTAATTTCACTGCTTTCCTGTCTGTTTGTGTTTTTATTGTCAGTTACAGTCAGTTCACACGAAACAGCTGCAAAAAAAAAAAAAATCACTTTTAAACTACACTTTACAATTTGAAACCACCATTTACTATACTTCCCAAATACACAATACCAATTTAATAGAAATGCAGATTAAAGCTTGAAAATACTTTTCAAAGAAGCATACTGATTTTCCTGTAACCTGCCATCGTGCTATTATAGCTTCAGTTGCTCCGTTCTTGTCTGAGTGACCAACTTTAGAACTATTTTGTACTTGTTGAAGAGTAATCTCTCTTTAACCAGTATTAATCTTGTGGAAATGGGACATCATCACACTTTGTGCACATACTATTCAATGCTGGTCATGTTGATTACACACTTCAGGTCACATCAATGCAAACATTATCAGTCACAATTGTCTGCACTCCTGTTTAAGAGGGCCTTCTAAAAAAATAAAATTGTCAGACAGGATGGAGTAATCACAGGATGGATGAAGATCTCAGCATAATGTTGACTGCGAGTGTTCAGGTACTGTCCCTCACGTCCTGAATGTATCAAGCCACTAAATGAAGTACAGAGTATTTAAAGTAATAAGCTCCTCTGCATCAAATACTCTCCACTATGTTTCCTCTGAAATGTGTTTGTTATTGTTTAAAAAAAAAGTTGGTTTGGTGAGACATGGCGTTACATACAGACATTAAACGCACTAATGGAGTGGAGTGATTCAATCTGATGCATTTTCACATTCTTTAATCAGTTTCCTTCTAAATAGGTGATGCATGAAATACATAATTTAAAAGAATATAAAAAAAACCATTGTAATGATGGCATGATTACAGTATATGATGGCAGATGCATAACATACTATCGTTCCCTTTTTAACATAAAACCCCCCCCTTTTTTCAACTAACTTTCTTAAGATGGCTGAGCACACAGGTCAAGTTTTTTTTGGTACTAAATGTACCGTGTCATTTGGTTGAAATAGGTAAACCTTTATCTTTATTATGTCATCGAGGGTGATGACAATTGTATTGAAAAAAATCAAAACATTAGGCTTCTGGTAAAGCTCCACTGAAGCAATTGAAATACATTATCATTGCTTTGACCATGTCATAATCAAATATGATGTTTTAGTTTGGTTTAATGGATGGACAGCAAAGATTTGACCTTAAGAGCAGTGTGCTTAATGTGCACAGGCCTCCCTTCAGAGGTAACAGTACTTAACTTTGACACAGAGCATAAAACTGCATCTTACAGCTGAAAATGTAAAACATACATAAAGTTGAAGCAAATTATGTTGAAAATACTTCTGAAAATAGACAGAAAAAAATAAAACCCCATCACAACATATAATATATTTATCCCAAAGGCACCTTAGACAAAGATACATCCCCTGTGCTCAAGTGGTTATGGATTTGGGATTTTTTTTTTTTTTAAGAGAACATAGACAATCTTCTCAAAGCCTATAACCACTGTATGGACACACTAGATCTCCACAATAAAAGGCTACATTAAAGGACTTTTCATTGCATAAACTCTTCAGTAACTGATTGTCTAAAAACTGGACTTTTAGAAAGAATGCAGTTCTGTCAAATTCCAAGATTTTACTCATTTCATTCTCAGTATGCAACTTAAAAAAATGATCTTTATCTTTTCACTTGAAAAAACTTTGTACACTACACTCACTTCTTTGTTTGCATCATTCCGCGATACTGCAGCTCCACAATGGTTGAATATTTGAAAGACAAAACATAAAAAGGGGAAAATCTCTCCTCATGCAGATAATGTATCAGGGTTTATGCTCCCAAGTCTAGCAGTGGAAGGTTAAAAAAAACAACACAAACATGTGTATGACAATTGAACAAACAAAGATACAGTTTGAAAACAGCGATCATGAGTAAAAACAGAGTCCAACAAGTTTTGACCTGCTTCTGCAAAAACAATCTCCCTGACATGCTGGTGAAGGAGTTTATCTTCCCCTCCTTCCTTTGTATCCTCTGCCTCAACTTCAACTCTTCCCAAACTACCAGCCCAGTCAGTAAAAGTGATCCACTCCAGTCCAGGTGCATCATCATCATCAAAATCTTCACCATCAAGTCTCCCTCTTTCTCCTTATTTTATCCCACGTTATATATCTTCCTTCTCAGGCTGGACTGTCTAGCTCCCCCTGCAGGCGAAAGGCTGGAACGACGCTGTATTCCTAACCAGATGAAGGGGGGAGATGGTACCTCCTGTTCCGCCGAGGGGGTTAAAATCGGGAAGTTGCTGGGATTGATAAGACAGGTTAGTGAAGTGGGTGCAGGGATCACACCCTGCTAGTTGGGTGGCAGTGGAAGGTGCAGCTGGACAGGTGGTCAGCTGCCCCTTCAAGGTTCTGGGAGCACCCTCCTTCACAGCCCTCTTCTGAAAAGAGAGGATGTACTTGTCATATCTTTTACCAGCTGATTGTCTATGTCGTTGTGAGGAAAACAAATAACTCCTGTACCTGAATCTTGACCTGTCCCCAGCTGGAGACGCCTCATGTGACGAACCACTGCTGTTGCATTGAATGCTTGCTGCAAAGCAAAAAACACAAATGCAATTTAATAAAAACAACTTTAGCATTGCATTGGTCAGACTGTTGACCTAAAGGGACCCTTACAGCAGCCTTGAGAACTTATTTCCATAGCTGTTGGAAGATTAGAGCCCTCAGATGACTGTTAAACTCCAATGAGCACTGTTCTCAATAGTTATCAAACAAGACTGTACCTATTAATGATGTGATTGTTTTTATTGTAGCTACACTTTCTTCACGTGCGCGTCAAGACAAAAAAATAAAAATATACCATATATTAAGCATATATTAAAAAAATCTAATTGCATCCAAGACAAATTACAAGTCGGACCTACCTTCCACTTGCTTTTCGCAAAATTCTTTTTGATCTGAGCGCTGACTGACTCATGGATGTTCTTATCCAGAGCAGTATCTCCAGAAATCCTATGAAGCAGAGGGGCAGGAAACATACTGTAAGAGTGGATCAACCATAGACTTTATATCAAGATGACCTATGACTACAGAACATGTTCCATGTTAACAGATGGTACATGGGTCAAACTACAAAGGTAAAATACAAGTGAGATACATTATTGTCAAACCTTGATTCTGTCTTGAAATCTATTATCATGTTGATTTATGTCCAATTGCCAATTTTTCTGAGTTATTTATTATTAAATTAGTATTTGTATGCTCAACAGCTCTGTTGACAGATGCATCTCCTTGCAGCGCTCTCAACCGGATAATCATAGTAGAGAAAGAAATGTGAGAGATCTTACCACACGATTATTTAACATTCCACAAATGTGAGTGTCATCTCTAAACAGACACAAATCTGTTCTGCTGTGGACTGTGACGACCTGAGTGATCTTTGACATTTTATCATTAAGTTTAATTTTTACTCTCGTTAGCGGAAGGGGTGTGATCAATTCTGCGGATTAAACAGCCATCTCCTTTTGACATACAGCATGGCTTGACTTCAAATTACGCCAACAGCCCAAATTTTCAGCACTTGTCCCAAGGTATTTTGGCTTCACTTTTTTACAACTGGAGGGGATGCAGATGCATTGTCCATATTAATATACAGTCAACTGTATATTACTGGAAAAAAAAGGAAATCCCTGAAACTGGGGTCAGGCAGAAAGAGAGAATCGTAAGTTAGGAGTTCACGAGCAGTACCAGGGGTGCTGCAGGGCCTGCTCACAGGTGTAACGTTCAATCGGGTCTTTCTCCATCAGGTGGACTATGAAGTCTTTAGCTAGAATGAAAAAAGAAGGATACAACGGTCAATGTCACATCAGCCCACTGTTGGAAAATAATGTCTATTTATTTGTGAATACCTAAGCTACAAAATCAGTATATGGAAATTATATGAAAACAAATCACAAGGCGTATCTCATGTGCCAGAAAATGTGCTGCTTGTCAATGTATAATTTGTTTGGAAAGTTGAGGCTATCCTCGCCCAGAGCAAGGAAACTTGGACACAGGCCAAGAGTCAGGACAAGGAAAAAGAAAAGTCAACATGCATCATTGTCTTGGCTTGTGGGATGAACACCTGCAAGGTGACAGGTAGGGATCTGATGGAAATATTTACTGGAAACATTGAAACATCAGTTTCTCTTTGTGAGAAATAGCTGCACTCGCTCTGTAAACAAACTCTTTGGAAGGAGTTGGTCTGTGTCTTTTACTCGTGACTAGTTGCAGGTGAGGAGCGTCTGCTAACAAACTCTGGCCGAGGACTTAATTGTTGGAGTTATTCCAGATGGCTGGAGCCTTTTGTGTTTCGGCGAGAGGAAAACGCAACTATTGTTGCATGTCAATGAGCCACACTGTGAACAGTCTTCTTTAGAGATAAGATGCAGGAGAGAAAAATGTTTGAAGTAAAAAGTTTTACTCATTTCATCATTTTTACCGTCTTACGAAAGAGTCTTTGGCAAAGAATCTCATCAGCTGCCTGAGGAGAAAACACTTCAGCAGATGTAATCTAATTTGTGCTGAAGTGTCTCAAGGTCCTTTTATGCCACACATTTTTACTTCTTCCTGCACATGTTGACAGAGAAGTCTTAAACACAGACCGTCACAAGCTTTGGGATGTGAATGAAAGAATCGCATCATCAACAAAGTACGGACACCACATATAACTTTAATTATTTAAAATGATTATAAAGGGTAAACCCCGGACAGCTGCTAAGCTGACAAGAGGTCTAATGACAGCTTGAACAACAATGAGACACTTGAATATTTTAAGTTTTAGCTGTGTCACAATGAGAAAAAAGCTGAAGTAAATATCTACAAAAGTACTGTACCTGAATCAGAGATATCATCCCAGTAGGGGGAATCAAACTCATACTCAGCCTTCAGGATCTGTTCGAATAGTTTGGCATCATTCTCATCATAGAAAGGAGGGTAACCACACAGCCTGAGACGCACAGGAGAGAACAGAAGTCATGTTTCCTCACAGTTGAACGGATTATGTTCAAGCAAAAGCATCTCAGAAGTCTAAATGAAAATCTCAGTCCAATAAATTGAATAACCAGCCAGTCACACAAAGAGTACTCACAGTATATAAGCTATGACGCCAATAGACCAACAGTCCACAGCTTTGCTGTAGGGTTTCTGGGCCAAAACTTCAGGGGCTGAAAAAAAAACCAAGCGGTAATACAGAGGTCATGAAAAATTGAATTATGTTTGACAAGCAACTGGACACGACGGTGCTTAAAAACAAAACCAACGTCAAACTAATGAGATGCAGATGTTGTACTGTAACTTTACCGACATATCCAGGTGTCCCACACGCTGTCGCCATCACACTGCCAGTGCCTTCAATTTTGGATAAACCAAAGTCACTGATCATGATCTTGGAGTCTTCATCCATGCTATAGTAGAGCAGGTTCTCTGGCTGCCAGGAAACAAAACAAAACCAGACCTGTTGAAACAATGATTTTGTCCCACTCATGGAAAAACTAAACACACAATAAACACACACAAACACTTTCACCATCTCATGCAGTCACTGATTATAACGTAATGTTATCATATGATTGTACCGAAGGGCATTGTAATGAGGTCAACTTTTGTTTTCTATTAGCAAAGCCATACTCAGAGGGAAGATTACACATAATAAGTAGAGATTTTCCAGTACGGAAAATAAACAAGGATTTGGGGAATTTATGGATAAAGATCTAGATATTCAGGGATTGGCATTTGCACACTGACTTCTCCATCGTGTATGTGACCCTGAACTGACCTTGAGGTCTCGGTGCACGATGCCCATGTCGTGAAGGTATTTGACGGCGTCCAGAATCTGTAGAATGAGCTTACTGGCATCTTTCTCTGTGTAGAAGCCCTTCTCTATGATTCGATCAAAGAGTTCCCCACCAGACACCCTGGATGAAAAGGCAGACATGTTCTCACTCGGTAAAGGGAAGCTTATGAAATACAAAGTTCATGATGGACAGAACATAAACACAATCATTTAACTGAAATATGTGGAAGTGAGGAAAGAGCTGATTTGCCTAAACAGCTTCAGATATAGCACGAGGTGATGGTGAGAAGACGTGTGAAAGGCATGATGTTAACACATTGCTCAGGGAAGTATTCATGAATAAAAAGAAGTGAGTGAGTTTAAAAGTGACAGGGCGTGAGGAAGTTGTATCTTTGGGACTTTGTTAAAGGTATGGGACGCTGCTTGTTATTGCACTAAGCAGCCACTAGATGGAGACCTCACTCTGTCTCAAGGAACTCTGTGTTTGTGTGAGCCTCCAGTATTCTCACCTGCACACACGCAAGGAAAGCAAGATGGAAAGATGGAGAGGAAAAAGAAGAAATGTAGGAAAAAGAGCAAATATTAAATACAAAAATCAGGAATTACTGGAGTCTGTTCGGGATTATATTCAAATATTTGTTTTCAAAGTGTGTTTCTCTGTGAATATTTAAATTCATTACTGTGGTGAAACACTCGGTTAGGATTCAGTAGAAACACAAATGAAGTGAAAGGACACACGAAAAAAAGATTTAAGTTGAAAATAATTTCTTTTCAACTTGACCTTGATGTAAACCCTCTCGCTCTCCCTTTGTCTTTAACCCCCCCAGTTTGTCATCAAATGATCTAATACGTAAATGATTCATGTTTTATGGAGTCACTGAGTTAAAAGCAATCCTGATTCTGATCCGACTCTTTCTCTCTCTGCTTTCATTGACATTTCAGTGGTTGAGATGGGAGGGCGGTCGACACAGGCTAAAGGTGTGAGGGTGAACTCCTCACTGGTGTTCATGAGAAGGCACCAGGCAGACCACAGTGTTTACTTTTGTGTATTTATATGCATGCGAGTCAAAGGGTTACCGAGTGAAATTAATAGCATGTGACATGCAGTGTGTGGGAAAACAGCACGAGTCAACACACTAACGAAGCAGCCACACAAACCCACACGTGAGTACTCACAGTTGCATGACAAGGTAGAGGTGTGATTTACTTTCAAATATCTCTTCCAGAGAAACGATGTTGGCATGTTTTATCCTGTGAAGAAGCACAGAAGATAGAAAGAGTTACACAGCTGGTTATTTTTTATTTACACAGAGATTTCTCAAGATGGTCCTCATTAGGGTTTGTTCGGGATTGGTGGGTGTGTGACCTCTGCCCTACAGTCACATTATGTGTTTCTCTCTGACAGGAGAGGAGACTATATGCTGTGTGGTGGCATGCGCCTCAGTAATTGGCTGCACTTTGTGATCTGCTGCCCCCTGAGACCCGTGGGTGCAGTGACAGAGGTGTGAGAATGGCGCACTACAGCTAGATTGGTATTGTACCTCTCTGCCTGACCAGTGTGTATCATCACCATCCCTGCATTACATTCCGTGGCCACTTTATTTCACCTTAACACGACTGTACTGTGATCCAAGATATCCATTTTACCAAATAAAGTGGCGAATAAGTGTCAAAGCCATCTCATACAGCGTCATTAACACGTATAAGTGGGTGAGGGGTTACATCATATTAAACATGTAATACATGAGTTTCTGTTAAACCTGTTTTCTCAGATTTGCTCTTTGAAAAACAAAAACAAACCTGTTTGTCGTTTACTGAGGGAAAACTGCCTGTGTTTGTATTTGTAATTTGCAGTTATGCAGAATAAGGCATTAAGTGCTTTTTAGTGATTGAAGAGGAGACAACACGCTACTAACGTGCATGCTAATGAGTGAGCAGCTAGTTAATGATTCAATTGTTTACCACACAATTAAAAGAACGATGAGAAAAAAACTATGTAGACAGAAGTGTCATATTTGTTTCAAAAAGCCTCTTTAAAAAACCTGTGAGAATGCAGTGCTGGTTTCCCCTAACATGATGATTAATGTGGAGTCATGAATTTAACCTTTCCACCTTTAGTCCATGAAGAACGTGTTTGTAGGATGGATATTCTTCTAATTGGTGGTTCTGGATTAAGGTGAGCTGCTTTCAGAAGGCTTTATTTAGGCAAAGTTAAGTGCATTGTTTGTCATATTTAGTAAAAAACCGAAGAAAAAAAAACGTATTTCACAACGGGAAAAATTCAGTTGGACATATTTTTACTTTGTTATCATACCAAAGCCAGCCTGAGATACATGATGATGATGGTTTGTGTATGCGTGTGTGTGTGTGTGTGTGTGTGTGTGTGCGTGTGTGTGAAACATTGCAATCAAACAATAACACATTCTGCACAGCTCTGATTCTCGCCATTTAAATTTCTCCTCTGAAGTCCTTTATGTGAAGTCATTGGGTATTCTTGAACGTGCTTTAACATTGATAAGTGGATTTCCTTTATCATGGGCATAAGTTGGTAAGGTACTAAATGTTGCTCAGTGGAAAACTGTACTTATTTCACCTTAGTACCAGGACTCTGTGTAACTGTAAACACATTGAGAGCATGTTCAAACATGGTTCAGTAGACTTTAAGGTAGACAAACAAAGATAATGCAAAGTCAAACAAAACAAAACAAAGACGACACAAAACCAAACCAAACAAAGACAACACAGAGCTAATTGTCAGAGCTGAGCCTGAGGTAAGTGTGTGTGTGTCAGCCTGAGCTCATGCTGGATTAGGGCAATGACTCTTGTGCAGCTTGTCACAATACATGGACACCTTCATTCATCTGCTTAGCCCAGTGTGGAGAGAGGGATTGACCCATTGAAGGTTGAATGAGGTATTAAAGCTGCTGAGTGAGCAGACACGTGTGACAGCGCATGAGTCCCAGCGTGCTCTGTTACACACAATAACAGAAGGTCAAGTAAGCAGTACAGGTAGGTATTGCATCTGATTCCTGTGCAGGAGGAGGTCGAGCAGAGAATGACACCACGGTGGACACGGTGGTCATGGTGATCGTCAGGGAGCTGAAATGGTTGGTGAGTCATCTTGTGAGCCCTGTCGGCAGCCGCTGCTCTCACAGCTCATCAGAACAGAAGTTAGCAAATGAGAGAGCAGAGTTCATCTGTGCATGCAAGTAAAGACTTCATCCGACATCAGGGAGAAACTCCCAGATCAACTGATCCTTAACCCTATACTCTGTTGAGTTTCTCAGATCATTACAGTGTATTGATGGAAGCTTTTGGAGAAATGCCGAGCTATCCCCGAACAATTAGTTGTCAAATAAAGTCCTTTAGCATCTTTTCCGTTCTTACCCACAGCTCTGAAACTAATTTCACATTTATTATAGATGAATGGAGGCGTTTTAGAACTTCTGTAGGACCTTTTATTAAACATACAGAATGATAAATCAAGAAAATTGACAAGTAAAAGCCTTTATCCCACATCTTTAATGTCTAAGAGGAAATTAGGAGCAATATCACTTTGCACTTAAGGCATCTTGTTTTAACTTCCTGTGCTCCCATGGCCATTTTAACAATGGGATCGATGAGCTGAGGCCAACATTAATTGAGATGGATCCTCTTTCTAGCTTGAAAACAGGAGTCTGGTGGGTAAAATGCTGCCATGAGAATCCGTTTTTGTTTTTTCATGTACTCAACAGCAGCCTCAGAGCAGCTCCTAGTATACTAATACTTGAGATGGATTATTAGTCAGATCCAGCTGGTGCTTTAAAAAAACTGCTCTGATAACATGAGCCTTACAGAGAACCCAAAAGAGTGAAAACACCATTTGTGTTTTATGATCACACCTACTCAAAGCTGCTCAGACGTGCTCCTGGAAGTGTGATTTATGACAGCAGGAGACAAAACTGACCCTGCCCAGAAGCTCCTGCTGAGGGGGAGTTAAGGAGGGGGGTTGAAATAAGTAATGAGTCTGAAAACTTGGACAAAGCAAATCCAACACAATGATCCAAGTCTACCTCCGTCTACTCCTTTTTTTTTTTTTTTTTTTTTTACAGACTCTGCTCTCATTCCACCATAGCCGTCTCATTGCTGTATATTGGCAAGAGTTGTGTCTCCTGTAACCCAGGCAACAAGAGTGCTAAAAATAACTTTGGACCTGATGCAGATCAGCCATATTCACCATGGCCTGTAATCCCCTACATCGAGAGACAGATGTGTGTGAACAGCTCAACGATCACAAGCATCGTCAGGTCTCCAGTTTCTGTCTTTAAAAATAAATGTAAAGTATTTCCAGAGGTGCGAGCGCATCTTCGCACATGACACATATTAGGAGAACAAAAAAAAAGGATAAGGCTATTTAATTCTGTCTGGTTTTTTTTAAAGGCGTGTGAATGGATAAATAGTTTGTTCAACTAATTTTAAAAACTTCAAAGTTTTGATTTAATGACACTCACACGTTACACGTTAGAAAAAAAGGATCTAATTCCTATCCACATGACGTTTTCAAACATATTACAAAAGGACCAATTCCTCAGAAGAAAGCATTTCATAATGTTTATTGTTGTGTCCCTGGTATGAAGGTTTGTTGTTTATTCAGGTAAACATGTTAATATTTAAAACAATATTCACCATGGCAATTATTTGAATTTATGAAATGTCCCAAGCACGACGAATTATAATGGCGAGAGGATTATTTGAAGTAATACACACAAATATTAACTAACAGTCACAAAGCAGAAGTTCTTGTCTTCGCATTAGTCGCCCAAAAGCTTTTTCAAGGCAGCTGCGAGTGCACAAAGCAGCCCCTGTTCAAAGGACGAGATAAAACACGCTTGTGCAGTGCGCCTCTGCTCTCAAAGTTGAAACCTGCTCATGTAAATCAACCTGACTTCACACACAGGGGAGAGGACTTGGATGGAAGTGGTCCATTATTGACGGGACACTTTCAACACAATCACATCCACATAACATTGAACCTTAATTGACAGCTTTGGTCAGATGGAGTCAGTTTATTAAGCTGTTAGTTTTAGTTTGTCTTCGATAGTGGGACAAGATGCACAGAGGGCCGTTCCTTCTATTATTGCCCCTGGTTGAGGCAAACGTTTTTCAGCAAATGGAGCTGCATGTAAAACAATGCTCTCAATGTGAAGGTTAGTTCCCTCTTTCAGTGTTGTGCAATTCCATTATCATCTCTTTGTGTGCAACCACAAGGTTTACAAGTGGCAATGTTATGTTGTTTTCTTTTGCTCATAGTCCAATGATCTTGTCCCTTCATGGATATCTACACAACAAAAATGACACCAGGTCTGGAGGACTGAAAGTAGTGGCTACTTCTACTGCCCTTTCTGCTCTAACACTCTAAAAAAGAAAGCAAAGTTCAGCGAGCCATTTTCAAACCTGTTAGTCTTCTGCTGACAACGGCCAACGGTGTGTGTGTTTGTGACTGTATGCACGTGTGTGGATGTCTTAGGTATATGACAGTGGAGTGCATGGATCAGAACATCCATTACTGGAGAAACCTGGATTTCAGTTCACTATGGACCCCACTATTTGTAGAACTGTTATGCACAACAATGCATATAACATCATTGTTAGCATATAACTTAACACAATGGTGAATATGTACCGTCTTAATTGAACCATGTGGCTAGTATTTTAGATGCAGATCACTAAACTTACAAAGCTGTGTGGCTGCAGACAGACTCGCTTAAAGATGATCAATCTATCGTCCACTTACTTGTGCAGGACTGCTATTTCATTCTCTATGTTGTTTTCTTTGCCCTCCAGCGCCTTCTTGGGGATACACTTGATGGCCACCAGTCTCTGGGTCCTCTTCTCCTCAGCCAGGAACACCTCCGAGAAAGCTCCCCTGCAACACAAAGCACACAGGTCAGTCAGTCGGACCTCAGTCCATTTATCTTCAGCTGTTTCTCTAGAGCTCTGTACATGCTTCTGTGACATCGTGTGGAGGGAGAAAAAAGACAAAATCTTCTGCTTTGATGTTCAATTTTGTGATCAAAATGCTTAAATTTTCCGGTAGTGAGTGATACAAACCCACTGATTTTTCTTTAGCCTCCTTAAGTACTGAAGTTGCAGGTGACCCAAGTTTTTTACAGAGGGAATAAACAAGGTACCAACGCTTTGTTGTTTCAATGTCGATACTGTATGAGAACGTGTACAGTTTTAATTGTGTACATTTGCACATATTGACTACCTCATCTCTTCGTACTGTCATGCACTGTTTTTTTTGGGTTTACTTTATGAGAGCTACAATTTTTGATTTCGTTGTGCTTCTGAAAGAGGAACAATGACAATAAAAGAATTCTGATTCTGTGTGATGCCTCAGTAGAGTAGTAATGTTCACTGTGTCTATGATAAGCAACAACAAGAAGACAAACATCCTCCCCTGTCTTTCTATCAACTCAAATCAATAATTGAAAACAGGCCACACACAAAAAATAAATAAATAAATAAAAATTCAGCCATTTTCCCATGACCCATTCAACAGTAGAAGCAGACATTTCTTATGACCTCTGGTGTTTTGGATGAGATCCAGAGATTTCTCTTCACTTGAGATCCAAGGCAGCACAACCGCTATAAGGAAGCATCATTTTAGGTTTCAACTGAACATTACACCAAAGCCATGGAGGAAACACTGTACAAGAAGGATATGAAACTAACATTAGTAAGTTGCTTTCAGAACTACAACTCAACGTGTTCCGTCAGCTGAGCTTGTGTTTTGAATCTCCAAGGGCCGAGAGCTTGTTAACTACGAGGCCAATATGTGTTTTTGACATTATTCATTTTGAGTAAAGTCTGGTTTGATTTTTTTTTTTTACATTACTGGTTGTTCTGAAAACAACGTGACACTTTTTTCTTCTATTTAGTCGGTTTTAAAAGTCACACAAACAACAAAAATGCACCATAGTTCTTCTCACTGAAGAGAGAAATATTCCTGCGCGAGTGTTTCTGTCTGTGAAAGGAATGCTTGGAATGCTCTCAGATTCTATCTGATTCTGTGGAAGAACTATCTAACCATAAAAACCAATAAATTTCAGCAGTATTGACATGATCCAGCGCGTCTCCGTTTCCCCAGAACATGTGGTTTACTACTAGTGTTACAGGATGTGAAAATAAAGTCATGCTGGTATCAATGTTAGGATACAGACGCACATCGGCTAGACAGGCTGTGAGTGGCAGGTTGAATGTCAGCTGTCAGTTTGTGCCCAGCAGTATCTCTTCTTCCGCATATAGCTGCATGTGTGGGTAGAGAGGAACCATAACTGTCCAGTCATGAGGTTTGCTGATACTTTATCAGCTCTGCAAAGAAGGAAGGCCTCAATAGTTCCCGTGCCAATGTAACCAAAAAGAGAAGAGACACAGAGATCACAACTTCTCCATGAGTTACGTCCTCTTCAGGGTCTGCTGGCTACAAACAACACATCTTTTTTTGGGGGGGAACATTCAAATAAAACAATTTGTTCTTTGTTATCTCACAACTGCGAGATGAAAAAAAAAAAAAAAAAAAAACGTACAAGCCTGAACATTACTGGTGCACTAATATGTAGCACTAAGAAAGTTCTCCTCAAGCAAACCCTCGAGGTGCTTTCAAAGGAAAATAAGAGTGTGTTTTCCGTTGTGTAACGTGTACACAGCCCTTTAAAAGTTTACTTTTGTTTAAATGCGATGAAGTTGCCCTGTGTACACTTCAGGCTGTAGCTGTATTTACAATTGCTCCCTGAGCAAACAGCTAAGGTCAGTTGGTTTCTCCATCAATCATCATGCCAGTGTCTACAGTTGTATAATGTGTAGTCTAGAACTCAGAATCTATTCCCTGATAAAATCAGTTTAAATCCTGAGAGTGAAACCTCCTGGAACTATCTCAACAAGACACAGAGAGAAAGGCCATTAGCTTTGGCAGAAATCCAGCTGTGTTGAGAGGGTTTTCAGTGCGGCAAATTCCTCTGCAGCATCTGGAGGATTTAGTTGACATTTTCCATGCACCCACTGACAGACCACGGGGCTCTGGGGAGGTGTCACACAGCGGTTCACACAAACACTGGTACAATCCAAGAACAACTTATGTGTCTCTGTGTATTAATAGTCCTATTGTGCCCACTCCAGTGGCAAATGCTTACATTCTGAATTTAGGAAAAGGTGTGACAAATGTTCTCCTTTTTTAATGTTGGACGGAGATGATTGGATCATTTCATTTAAATCTTAAGCGATGTCATTTGATCGATTGGTTGATCGTGTATGTTGACGTGTCTTGTAAACAATGCACGTGGATTTATAAGGCGCGGTAAATTTAATTCACAACATTACAAAGTTGTACGCTCCTTCTACAGCTCAGTGTTCAATCAGATGAAACTTTTAAATCTAGAATTGTCTCTCAGAAGCAGAAGCCACTTACTTCCTATCACCAGTTGACACGAGACATTATAGTTCAATACCAAGGTTTTTCTGAGAAACTGTAGGGTATCTCATAGTCACAAAGATCATTTCAAACAGGATCATTCTGCAAGCTGGGGACTTTAGACACGTTCCATTAAAGTCTATTTCTGCCAATGATGACATTTGTTTTGGGCATGAAAGCAAAAGTGATATCACTACGGGCTGGTGATGGTATTCTTTGTTTTACTGCTAAAACATTTGCTTATCATAAAAACCCTAACTTTTTGTTAATTTATTCTAGTGATACATTCGGAGGTTAGTGAGATTAGAATCGGCCGTGCTCTAGTCTGGGCCACTCGACCCAGACTGTACTGCTGTCTCCAACAGAATCGCTGCATTTGGCTAGAGCTTCTCGTCAGTCCTCAGTTCTACTGCTGCTCCATCTGCCAGCTGCCTTTGACACTGTTAATCACAAAATCCTCCTCTCAACACTCCCTGAACTTGGTATATTGCCCCACCACTGGTTCATGTTCTTCTTTTAGAGCATTTTGGAAGGGTAAAGTGTCCAAAGTGCACAGCTTATCCCCAGGAGTGCCTCAAGGGTCAGTGCTTGGTCCCCTTCTCTTGTCAAAACCATCTCATTTGGTGTAATCATCTGCTTCTATGATTTCTCATATTACTGCTGACAAAAAACAGCTATTCTTGTCTGTGCTGCCAGATGACAAGAATGCCTTTAAGCCTAGCTGGATGGGATCTGTGAATCTGATTCTTCGGGATGAATTAATGTTACCTTCAACTCAGCCTATCTAAGACTGAGACCCTTGTCATTCCAGCCTGTCCTTCTAAAGGTTTAATTTGGTATATTCTACAAAGAAGGTAGTTCAATTTAAAATAAAAAAACCTATGAAGTGATATTCATGCTTAACTGAAAGTAATGTGTAAAGCAACAAAGTGTGAGTCTTCAGCTCTTTACATACAAAGATGAACACACCTGTGCGTCTCATTATGTGTCCACTCAGTGCTAAAGTCTATACATGGAAAGTACTAGCCTCTCGTTCAATATATTAATACAAAAAAATAGTTAGTGTTCAGATAAGCCTATTAGTGCTAAATGTACATACTTTTACCACCTAAGGAAATGTTTCCAGGTTCTTTGTAACCTTGACTGCCCAGTCATGTCAATTTTATTCATTCATGTCAACTTAGGTACTCATTCTTGATGTTATTAACCAAGTACTTTTCATTACTGGTGCACCTGCCCACGCGTTGTGAGCTACAATAGGACAACTTAGTCGTGTTATATGTGTAACTGAGCTTTCTGGGTTTGGCTAACTGAATATTGAAGAATTGTTGCATCCTTTGTACATCATTAACTCTCAGGTTAACAATGCTTCAGATAGAAGTGTATGGGGGATCAAAATATTTCTTTTTCAACTTGCCACTGTCACAATACGGTACAGCATCAGCAATTGTGATGAATGTTTGCATGTTGCTTAGAGGTGTGTTAGGTTTGCCGAGAGCTTAATCCTAGCCAAGGTTTGGACTGGATTATAAACGACATCTACATAAAATACATAAACTTTTGTTTACAGAGTTGTTCCTGTTCTTAACAGGACATTCTTATCACAACTTTAGGACATGAACCCATCAGGTGTAAAGACACACACAACAACTGCCACTAAACTCTCAATAAAGACACAATCCAAACAGAAGGCGTGTCCTCAGTAATCCACTGTGCAAATTCTTTACACAAGGTTTAAATAAAGACAGGCAGGCGCAGCAAAATCATTTACATGCTTGCAGCCTCAAACAAAGTAAATATTTACCAGCTGATTAAACATCATATATTCCAGCGATCGCGTTTGTGCTACTGCACCAACATTTGCTTTACAAACTACATGATAAATCTCCAAACAGTGGATACTGAGGCAGTCTTTTTGAATGTCTCTGCTGAAAGGAGTTCAAATGGCAGCACAGTTCTTTCCCTGACATAATGTCTGTCTCCTGTCGATCCTTGAATAAGCTGTTTGCTTAAAATACACACTTAGTGTTGCAGCTGCAACCAACCTTTTCATGTGTGCATCCCACAACGACTCACTCTGTGCATCAAAGGAATTTTAAACCAAGGAATTAGGAGTTTAAATGCCATCATGCATTCATTTGACATCATGCATTCATTTGCATTCATGCATTCATTCCCTCCCATAAACCAAACACTGCACATGGCACAGCAGACTGCTACACAAGCCTAAACAAAACCAGACACACTTTAATATGAACATAGCAAGCAACAAACACATATTCATCAATTTTTACAACTAAGTGTCATGTTTTTAAACTGTATACTTGTTCTTGAATTTAAACACTTCTCAGTTTCTTTTTCTTTTATGCTAGCAAAGGAGCTTCCCTTGTTTTCTAACACAGAGCTTCCCTCGACTCTGTGCCGTGATATATTTTCACATATTATCCAACAGCTCTTCGGTGCTATCGTCCTGCTGAGACGTTGGTGACAAAGGTAAGGAAGCTGATGACAAAATAGTAACTGTGGAAAGGTCAGAGAGACATAGGGAAGGACCATCTGGACCAATCAGAGCTGAGAGATGTCCAACTGTGATTCTGGCCCAAAAACATAAAAAGACCATATTTGCTCTGTGGGCAGTCCAAACACAGAACTGTAAAAAACAAACCTAGATTTTATGCTCCAATGGTCAAAGTTACCGCATACTACAATATGACAAGGGGGGTCAGCTGTAGTGACAAAACCACACACAATGGTCACACCACTTTTTGGATGTGACTGAGCATTGTAGTGTCTGTTAAAACAACTCTTTATCATTTACTGACTTAAGCAGCCCAGTGTGAAGAAGCAGCAGGCAGCTGTTGTGGGTTTAACTTTTGCAGGACTCCCTTGAAAAAGATGTTTTTAACCTCAATGGGATTTTTCCTGGATAAATAAAAGCTACAAAAAAAAAAAAAAGCAAACGATTAAAACAGCAGAGTAAACTGGATGCTCAGCGGCAACCAGAGGACAAACGTGACAAACTCGTGTTCTCTGACTTATGTGCAGGTGTGATTTTAAGCATTTGTGTAGAATTCTTTTAATATAATTTTAACAGTTTGATACCAGTTTGAGCAGTTGATCAGATGTTTCAATCTTGGGTTTCTGCCAGTTGCACATACTATATTATAGCTTGAAGGGACATCAAGTCTACTGTTTTCATGAAAGGAAAGGGACGGAGCTAGCTTCATGCCTCTGGGAGGTTTGTGCAGGGGAAGAGACGGGACTACGTTTTTGCGTTGATCATGAACAGGGTTGGAAAGAAGCGTCTGCTCTCCAGTGCTGTGTCACATCCAGATGTCTGGTTTTAGTGTGGAAGAAAAAGCAAAGTGAGAACAGGAGCCTCTGTAGTGTCTAAAGTTGCTGAAAGTATATTTGGTATCAAACATTCCTCATTGAGTGTTGCTGAAATGAAAATGTTACAGTTGAAAACTTTTTGTTACGAACCAATTATCACATCAAGTTTGTGATAACACATTGCTTTCCTCATCAGATTTTCTTCACTTTAATCTTAATTATACCTTTACAAGAGTGTTGCCATGGTGATGGTATGACTCACTGCCATTAACTGTGTCCTCTGGCTGCAGACCACAGCACACTCAAAAATATTGCTCGGGGAGGAATAGTCTAGACTGGAGAAGACAAATGAGCAACATGGAGAACCATTGGCAAGAGTGATCAGTCAATACCTTATCAAATAAATAAACCTTTTGTGTTTTGGTTTCAAATATGAGTTTGGTGATGGTGAGAAAAAAGAGTTAGACTGGGTTACCGACCTTCGTCCCACTCTTTACCTAAACTGTACAGACACTTCAGCCCACTTGTAAACCAAAATGTGAACAACTTAAAAAGCAACACAAGTGCATAGAAACATAACAGAAACTTTAAGTAGAGTGAAGTTCTATTAAAGACAAAATACATGAATTAGTTTAATAGTTTCTAAGCCAAAGTTAGCTTATGGTTTTAGTATTATGTTCCGTGGACTGGATTTAGTTTATGATATGTCCATCCTCATATTCTTTGATGCAAAACACCCCCCCCCCCCCCAACCCTCTAATCTCTGACAGACCTACTAAGCATCATCTGCTAATATGTGATAATATCTAGTGTGCTGAATTAAAATATTTCCCTCAGGAGTTGGTGGAAACCAGAATGTAGCCAAATACAGAGCAAACTTTGGACTTGCAAACCTGTCAGGCGGCTGGAAACACGACTCCACTGTGAGGATGGTGCTGTGCTGAGGTGGCCGTGTGCAAAGTGCCAACAAATTAGCCATTTAGCACACTTAACTCAATCAATGCCACTTTCAGTGCTCCAGAATAGAACCCACTTCCCATCGTTTAAGTCCACTTTGCAGTGAGAATTTTTTTTTTTTTTAAAGCACAGTAAAGAAACAAAACAAAAAAAACCCCACTACCAATAAGATAATCAACAGTAATTTGTGAGGGCACTGGAGATAAATAATAATAAATAAATAAAAAAAAGAACAGGAAAGAGTTCTCAAGCCAGTTCTGATACATGGACAGCTTGTAACTTTTAATCAAGAGGGGGATACGGGCAGTAAGGGATTATAATGAGAAAGGCTGTGGGAAGATGTACATGACAAGCCTGTGAGCGTACCAAAATGTATTGGAGGGGATATTTTGCTGTGAGCAGATGGAGATTCATAAGTGGGCCAGACAGTGAGCATATATATGTGTGTGTATGTGTGTGTATTCCAGGAAGAGCAGGGTTTGCCATGCTGAGCTGTTCTGAGCTGAGACAAAGGCTTCTGTTTGAATTAGGTCAGACCGGGGCTGAAGGGCTGAGTTTGCCATAAGTGGGAATGGATTTTCAGGATTGAGCTGGGAATTGGAACTGGTCCCAAGTTGTCACTTTTCAAAAGAACCGATAAACTGTAATTGCTATAGTAATGAATCTGATTTGGTTTTAAAATGAACCAAAAGCTGACCTCATTTTTGCTCCTGATAGCTTAACAGCTGACCAAGATGGCATTTATAAATATATATAGCCAATGATATCACACATCTGAATGAAAAGATGCAGAGAAAAGACACGAGTAAACAGAAGAAGAGACAGGCCTTACTCCTGTACATTCTTAGCCATGGTCGGCCCGGGACAGCATTACAAGGACAGACTCAGTCAGGGCACTGTATAATGAAGGAAGGTCTTAACTCTGTCTTATCCAACAGCTTAGTCACAGTTAAACCCTAAGGACAAAAGAAGTGCTAAGAAAAGCAAAGCAGTGAAGAGACAATGACGTGTAATAGGATAAAAAAGATGATTAGTAGTAAATGATAAGAAGAGAGGGGGAGTTAGTAAAGAGAGAAGCATGGTGAGAGATGAAAAATAGATGAAGTGGGACAGCTCCCATGCTGGGAGACTCATCTGCTCCATAAAGGTGGCTGTTTCCCTTTTTTTTTTTTTTTTTTTTTTTTTAACTCTGAATGACTTTGTTCATCATCATTTTTGAAAACCTTTAATTCTGGCTCTGCGTACAAACGCTGAACGTTGAAAAGAACATCAAAATGAGGTATAACTGAAGAGGGGGTGTGGGCGAAAATGTCCTCGATTTCCATAACCGGTTTCCTTGCTGTGTCTGCACATCAATTAATTTTCAGGTTTGCATGATGACATTGAAGAATGATGACTGAGGGAAGCGCAGGGTGCCTACTCTCTATCTGGCAATCAGGAAGATAGGAAAGGAAGTTTAACAGTAAGGATTCAGAGTCATCAGCAGTTTCATGTAAAAAGACTGTTTCTCTGCTGCTCATCATCATCGCACACAGGATGTCAGACGCCTCCCGGAGATGAGCTCTGACTAGCTTCTTGATCAAATATTTAGCAGCCTGTTTTTTATTATTATTATTTCTACAGGGTTTCTTGTTCAGGGTGTACTCAAGCACAATATCTCCAGAGATTTTCACCTCAGGTTAAGTCGTGGAAACTGGAAAAAACAATGAATGCAGCAGTTTCAAGTTTAAAATCACTCTTTGAAAAAGGGAAGAGCTTAGCTGCGAGCAGAGCCAACCATTAGCCCTCGCTGACTAAACTCCTTCATCCAGTGGAATGGTATAGCTCAATAGATGAGGAAGTGACTTGAAATAATCTGTGTAAATAATCCGGCTGACGACAACTGCTGTGCACGCTATAACAGGAGACAAACATCGCCGTGTAGTGCTGCTGAACTAAAGAAGAAGAAGAAGCAGTAATTGAACAGCCAATTGACAATCCTTGTTTGACTACATTGCATTGGACATCAGGATAGAGTCTACGTTTCAGCTCTTCACAGTTACATCTTGCACACATAGTCACATGCTTAATATTGCTTATTATTATGTGCCCTCAGATAGTTTACTACATCTATGTTTGACCAGTGTAATGTAACACTGAAGACAAGGATCACGTGGAACACGAAAGGTTCCTCTTTCGGTTTATGTAAAAAAAAAACCAAAAAAAAACCCAACTAACTTTCAAACAGCCTGAGTCAAGGTGTCGACTAAAAATATCCCACACTAAAATGTATCTTATCTTTGTGGTCGGAGGCAACAAGAAATACTTCATAAAGTAAAAAAGAGGATGTGTGATGATGAACGGCGGGATGCTAACTGATGACTCTGAGAGAGAGAGAGAGAGAGAGAGAGAGAGAGAGAGAGAGAGAGAGAGAGAGAGAGAGAGAGAGAGAGAGAGAGAGAGAGAGAGAGAGAGAGAGAGAGAGAGAGAGAGAGAGAGAGAGAGAGAGAGAGGGCGAGAGAGAGAGACATAGCAAGTTTTAAACCAACAATAAATGATGTAACAGTAGATGCTCATAAAAAAATGAAAACAAACATTTTCCCTGTCTCTGGCTCACTCACATGCACTCACGCATGAACCCCTCTTCCCAAATCGATTGTGGTCCAAAGCTCATCACACGATCAGAGAGGACAGAGTACCAGGGCACTGTTAAACCTGAGCTAACAGGAACAGGCCAGGCCCAATCCATCAGCAATAATGATTTTCACTGATTACACCACGCTCCCCTTGGCTCACACTCCACTTCCTCACATGCCCTGCCGCTTGTTGCTCCATCCACTCTGTGTTTGACAAAGTATTCTTGAAATGCAAAGAACTCCCTGTTGCTGCTCTCCGGCATGAGAAATGTCAGGAAAGGAAACCTAAAGGGAAAAGGCTGTATACATTACAACAGGTGTTCATACGCCAGCTTTAAAAACACGTCTCAAGCTTCTTTTGCAAAACCCCCCCCCCCCCCAAAAAACAAACGAACAAAAAAACCTGATGACGCTGCGATCGAACTGCAATGGAAGAGTTCAAAGAGTGTCCGCGCCACAAATTCAAAGGTACGATCACAGTTTGCTTGTTCTTAGACCCTGCCTGGTCAGAAGACCTGAGGGATCAAGTGAGGGAGCGGCAGGTCACAGATAGATCCAGGTGCCTGCGGGGACACAGTCAGAAGAAATGGAAGAGTGTTTTGGACCACTTTTAGACAGCTGAGGGAAGACTTGCTGAGTCAACGTGAAAAGAGAATCACAGTCGTCAGGCGGAGAAAATGTAAAATGCATAAAATAAAGCATCTTTAACTGAGCTGGTGAGGCGACAGATCTGAAGTTTGTCTTGAGGAGACAAACATATGAGCGTGGGAACGAGGGAAAATAAAAAGCTGAGATAAAAAGGTCAGGCCTGTTTCCTGTATTGATTTTTACAATGTAACACTGCTGACGACAGTATTAGATTTGCATCAATGTTACAGAATACAATAAGGATCGCAATCTGTCATGCAAGCTTTCCAGGTGGAAATATATAAGGAGAGCCGGTGCAAAGGAATATTAAAAAAAAAAAACGAAAAACAAAAGACCCTGCTGTCACGTTATAGAAGTGCTGCGTTTACAAGGAAACATCAATAACAATGGTCCAAATACCAAATCAATATTCAGCCAGGTTTTAATGAGGATATACTCAACAACATAATGTAGTGCAGGGAGAGTCAATATCTGAAAGAAGGAAGCCAGGAGAATCCAAACAAGACAGATGGATGACAGGCTTTTATTTAGATAAACTCTATCTTTTACAGGAATGCTAGCTGTGAAGATAACTTTGATCGTACGATCGCGCGTTAATCGTACGAAAGAACACATTGTAATTCAGACTTTTTGTTATATTTTATTGATGAAGACATTGTCCTTGTGTTTGTCAGAGGGATTCCTTTGAGAGCAGAGGTTGTCAGGGTGGTGGAACTGAAATGGAGCTGGATTTCAGACAGCAGAGATTTGGCTTTGGGTGGGTTGGACAGATAAAAATAAAAACTGGGAAACAAGGGGGGGGGGGGGGGGAGAGAGAGAGAGAGAGAGAGAGAGAGAGAGAGAGAGAGAGGGAGAGAGAGAGAGAGAAAGAGAAAGAGAGAGAGAGAGAGAGAGAGAGGAATAGATTAACACGAGTCACAGAAATGAGAAAAGAAGGACAGCTAAAGAGGATTTAATTTGGTTGCGGTGAAAGTTGATTCTGGCTTGTGCAATATTAAAGCCCATCTGTTTTGATTATAAAATCATGGGGCAGCAGCTGGAGATTCAGTGCACATTTGCACACATGCCTCTGGTGTTAGTGCCCATTCTTTTCAAAAGAAGCCTTCAAATACAACATCTATTTGTCAGGGATAATCATACACTGAAAAATGTATAAATAAGTCTAAACAAAGAACCAAAATAATCCGTGATAAACTTTGGATGAAGAATTATAGAACCATTTTAACATCACAAAACAGAGAGCGAGTCTTCGTCAAGCACAATGCACGCATGTCAACCCGGTGGTGGATTATTAATAGCAAAATAAAAATAAAACTTTGTTTCCATAGTGACTGTTTGAGTCCATTATAGAAAGTGTTTGCTGTTGTTACCCAGACAACAATCCAGTAATGGTAAATGACTGTGGCACGCAACTGAATGATGCTGTGAGCTGCTGATCTCTTCATAAATAAGCTCAGCTGCCGACAGGGGGCAGGTGGAAAACCCGGAGAGAGGACAGTGAGAGGTTTGCCTCTTCAAAGCGTGCAGTACAGATCGAGACAGAAAAGAGGGTGAGGGTCCTTCCAAGTGCTGTGACTGACTTTGAATCAATGGTTTAAGTACGTCAAAGGTTTCGACTCTTTTCCAGTTGGGGACTACAACATTTGTTTCCAACTCTCTCTGCATCAGGTGCCCAAAGACCCCACGGATGGTTTCATGAACTCAACAAAAACAAGCGTAGGTTTCTTGTTGGATTCAGACCGCTTCATCCTGGACCTACAAGGATATGGGTGTGTAAAAAGTGGCACGCCTTGAATAAACATCCTATCTTATGACACTTGGCATCCATGACAGAGGATTATATAACAAAGAGTAATAGGCTTTAAAGTTGTATTAAACTGCAGGGCACTTTGAGGGTAATTTGTTCTTTGGGAACAAACAAGGTTCAACATGGTCTGCCAGGTAGGAAGAGCCGGGCAAACGTATTACAAAGGGATGGAAAGCATCCGGGGGGGGGGGGGGGGGGACTGAAGTGGACCTGTTGGTGTTGTGTAATGTGTTCCTGTGCTGCAAATGCTTAATTACATTTAAGTTTGGTCATTCATACTGAAGAGCTGTATACTACTACCTCTCATCTGTGTCAATATAAAATAGACTGCATCATATGCTCGGCTTAAGAGCTGCAGCACATGAGATATGGGTCTACAATTGACTCTCTCTCTCTCTCTCTCTCTCTCTCACACACACACTGCACGAACACCCTTTAAATGTACACAGTTCAAGGCACATTTTAATAACCAACAAACATAGAACAACAAACATGGCAGCTCTGGACAGACACATTTGAAACACCAGAATGAAACACTCTGACTGTATTCTTCAGTATCCAGCTCTTCTACGAAGTGCCGCTGATGCTGCTGCTAAGGTCATGTAACAAGCCAAGTACGATCATACACTGAGGCAGACAGATGTGCTTCCCTCACACGGCTCTACAAGCTGCAGGCCGCAGCCAACAATCATCTACTTCAGAGAATGAAACACACTCACCCCTCCAATACGTCTGACACTTGTAAGCTATGCAGACATAAACACAAAAAAATCTAGCAGCTCAATCACAGGCAGGAGCTGCTGTCGAGCAAAAGCGGTGAATTTAAGTCCGTTTGGATCTATTGATAAAAATGCTGGAAATAAAAAAATAAAAAAAACACAGATATGTTTGGTTAGTGTGACTCACTGGACCTTGGGGTTCAGCATTATTTGGGCACAGAAGTCATGCTGAAGGAAATTTTAGCGCTTCTTCTAAACAATCCCAATTTTAGCTTTCTATGCTTTTATCATGAACTTATAACATTGGGAAAGTTACATGCTTCCCATAACAACTCTGAAATCTGATGTAATCCAATCCAGCAGCGAGACTGCAACTCTTATCTCAGTAAAGTGTTTATTTTCAGTTTGAGTGTCAAAGGTGACGGCCATAATACGGCTTTTTCTTTTTTAATGGCAGTTGTTCATTTCATGGAGCTGTTTCCTAAAGTTCTACATACACGCAGCGTTAGCCGCCTACTGCTCGCTTCTTGGTAGGTAACACTGCGTCTGAGAGGTAAATCTACTGTGTCAACAAAAAAAAATGAACATAGTGAGCTTCTAAAGATAATTGCAGCAAGATCCTATTACACACAATGTACTGCAGGGCTATTGTTTTACACAGAAGTAGACTCGACACACGGATCCTCGTCCAATCCTGTTTACTTGAGGGGGAAACATCCTTTCTATCAAACAGAGAAATAGTTGTTGGACTTTTGCCCAAATAAACATGTCACTAGATCTGTAATGGTGTTCTGGTCACATCCTGCACACACCTCCTGCTCTCAATATGATTCACTAGATAAATGTTTACCAGCAAAGAGAGAACGTCTCATTAGCTTAGAGTTTGTTTAGTCATTCTCAAAACAAAGATTGAATCTCACTGAACCACCTCATCTGTATTGATACCAAAAAATAAAATGGCCTGAGAAGTTGGGAATACCTGTGCTGCGTGCACCAGAAGAGGATCATGTTAGAGTGTTGATGTTTATGGAGAGGAATATTGACAGGAGCAGCACGGCATGAATCAGCTGTGTGCAATGACACAACGACAGAATAAGAAAAACCTCGTCATAAGGATTGTATAAATTCATAACTAATAACTCCTTAGCAAACATCCAGTCATCGCACAACAAGCTGGCATGACAGTAAAAACTAAACAATTCGGACAGAACAGAAAATACTTGATAAATACATCACTGAAAATATCAAAAGAAATAGCCTTTAGTGAAACTTTCCCAGAGTGTGAAGAGGACAAAACACTAAAATGGAGCACAAGTTGGTTTTCTCGCTGCTGGCATTGACACACTTACGTTCCAAGGACTTCTTTGAAGTCATACTGATCTCTTACATCAGTGGTCTTCTTTTTCCAGTCATGGCAGTCATCACCAAGAGGCATCTTCTTGTTGTTACGGTCAGAGACAATGCTGGTGAGGACAGAGAAGAAAGAAGGAATTACCGTCAGTTAAGCTGCCTCACTCCTCCACCTGCAGAAAATGCAGAGCTGCTCTGACGCTTGTTATATGGACGGGGAAATCAATATTTACAGAACAAAAAAATAATTGTAATGTTAGATCACAGCAATGTGTATGATGTCAGCTGGTAATGCTGACATCCAAAACAACATGTGACCAATATTGTAAGGCAAGTCAAGTTATTTGTAAAGCACCTGAAAATCACAAAATATCTGAAATAAACTATAAAACAGAAGGTCTGCTTGTGGTCACCGTGTGAATATTGGTGAAGGCTCTTTTTGTGCTGTGAACAATTTATCACTCGACTAAAAAAAACCAACAACAGACTTTTGGGAAATGTCATCACGCAAAAAGAAAGAGTTCCTCTTCTTCTTCACACATAGGGTTAGCTGCACTAAACTAAGCAGGGAGACGTTCACAAACAGCCGGACTAACAGACCTGTGTTGCACCATGATATGGTCAGTTTGTTACAGAGGCAATCCCTGCTTCTTCTTCTCTCAATTTTCAAACATAATTCACATAACAAGAGGTGCAGGATCGGGACGCATCTTAACCGCTTTACTGCAAAACAAGGTGTTTTTTTAAATAAAGGAGTCGTGTCCTGTTCAGGTATCTTTATGATACAGGTTAAAAGTCAAATTTTTGAGGTTAATAAGTAAACGTTGAGTCCAGTTCAGGAACAAATACAGTGCTTCTCATTCTCCAGCAGAGCTGTCAGACCTGCTTAGTCCACTTTCTATGTGCTATAGGCTGCGGATGCTGGTCACATAACGAAGGTTGACAAGTTCTGAGTAACAACAAGCAAGCCGGTTTTCCCCCGGTGCATACTTTAGTTTGATAACAGCACTGTGAAAGAAGTGTGACTGAAACTTTAAGATCTGTCTGAAAGGGACGCTGTCAAGACGGAAGCAATATTCATGAGCCTGTCAGCTCGATTGTAACGTTTGCATGACTTTACTGCGGCTTGAGTGAAGTGATAAAACTAAGCTGCACCACCTGAGCCAAATTTAATATCAAGCCTGCGGTATCAAACGAGCCTCGAGCCTGTGAAGTCAGAAAAAGGACAGACATTTGAATGATTTGGTCGTTTCTTTCTCAGGAGATTAAAAAAGCAGATGTCTGTCTTTAAAGGAGTATCTTTCTGTCACACTTATCTTCATCTAAAACCATTTTCGTGCCAACAATAACTCAAGACCTGAAGGACTAAAATAGCCCCTGTTCATATCAGCATACCTCCCTCCTCTACTGTTCCTGCTGCCTGTCTGACAACTCCACCGCCTGTCTGTCTGAGATGAACACCATCGAGAAGATTGAAATGCTGAATTGTGTTTGACGGCTGATGAATGTTATTAAAACACAGCAGCGTCTTCGAGCTGCTTTGATGCACACATGCAAAAACTGGCCTAGATGTAGACACACACACACACACACACACATACACACGGCGCGGTCCTCTTGCTGCCTTCACTAATGACAGGAGACTGCTTCATACCTGTTGTCATGGAAACCCAAAGGAGCAGCCATGGAATCTGAAAGTCTCTAAATTGCTTTGGTGTGTTAAGGCAGGTGGGAGCTAAGGTTGAACTCATCCTGCTCATTTGGATGTCTGGCTGCAGTGTGTTATTGTATTAAAGAATGTGGTGTGCGGCTGTTCAATATGGATAAGAAGAAGACACAAGAGGCAGTAATGTGATCCAGTATGGCTCTGCATGACCAGAGAGGAGGTGCTGTATTAATACACAAACACACTCATTTAGAAATCCAAACACTTGCTACCTCTTACTGGGGGCACAACGTGTTTGCATATGAGAACAACTTGGGGGAAAATATAACCAAGAGAATAAGGTTAAAGCTTACAGTTCAACAAACATCTGAGAAATTCATTGTTTCGTCCTTTGCGTTTTGCATACAATTTAAAGCAACTGAAGTAAAGGAAGTAATGCTTAATTAGGCATGAAACAGCAACATGCAAAGTAAAGTGCTGAGGGGAAGCAGTAAAGAGGAAGTCCAGTGAAAAATGTGCAAAAGGTGTGCCAGTAATCTGTAGCATTTGTTCCTCAGTTCCAAAAGCTAGAAGACAAAAACAATATGAAGCAGACTGTTACTCTATTGCAGTTTCCATCTTTAACTTGACACCAGTGTCTTTCTTTGCAAAATGAAGATCCATTACAGAGCATGTTGTTTTCCCCCTTAGTGTGTTCATTGAAAAATGATCTAATGTAGGTCAACATATCCTCTGTGCCAACTAATACTTCATTTTTATGTTTTATGTCTGATCGGTCGGTTTTCAAAGAGAGGACTTTGAGTTTGTATATTATGTTGTAGCTGATCAATAATTTTATGTTTGGCACTTAAAAACTAAATGATGAATTGAGAAGATTAAAAAGATGTCTCAAGAAGGATTGAGTGAAAATAAAAAGAGCAGTTGGAGCATTATAAGAACAAGGGCCTGTGTTCAGGACAGTTAAGACGAAGAAAGAGTGAGATACTTTCTAAACTGTGCTGTTTGTAGCATCTCACCTTGCTCATATGGAAATTCATGGAGATTCATGGTAATTCATGCACCGAGAATGGATGATATTCAACATCACAGTCCTTTAAACATCATTAAAAGTCCATGAATCTACCAACTCTTCTCCCTCGTTGATCATCTTAGAAGTTCACATTTTGCAGCCCGGGAAATAAATACCCAACATGCACCAAAATGTCCTCTGTAACAGTTTTCACAAACAGCTTGATGTTTTTGTTGTTGTTCTTTTTCTACACTAGGCATCATCACAGCACGCTAGAAGAAACACATTTCACGTATAGAGGGAGCTTGAAACGACATTGTCAACGTTGAGCAAGGTGGGCTAGGTGCTTTCCAAACAGGAAAATGCTATAAACAGCAGATTAAGGTACACGTTTAGGAGACACAGGGGTAAAATGGAAGAAAGTTTTCCAAATGTGGGAGAGTAGAGGAGAGTCACATGCAGGTATCGGGTGAGCATGTAGAGGGCAAAGAACAGCCCCTCCATGTCCACTGATGACATGACTTTGTGCTAGTGGGTGAAGTTTAGCTGCTGGAAAAAAAAACAAAAAACAAAAACAAAGAAGCAACAGGATTGAAGAGGCTTGAGCTATAGGGAGAAGAACTCTACGGTAACCATCACATTCCCTGAGAACAGTATGTGACATGCAGCATTCACCCTTGTTTAAGGTTTACACAAAAGAGAGCCGCTGTACTCACTGGTTTCCCATTCCTGTGATGTGCAGTGGATAGAAGAAACACATAAACACATTCACATACCGACGACCAGAGTTAAATGTGACAAATGACATATAGTTAAGGTGTGAGAGTGTGAAATGTGGTTTGCAATGGTGTGAACTCTTTTAGCAACATGTGTATATACACGAAAGCAGCAAACAGAACAATCTTAAATTAGATTAGATAAATGGTTTTCAAATCATAATGGACCAAACTGAGAAAGTGAACTTGCAGGAATGCTTTTTTTTTCTTCTTCAGAGTTTCAGTAGTACATATCGGGTCTAAATTTGATTTAACAGATGCAGACAAAAGAGCCCATACTGATAAATTGGTTTTGGCCCAAATGTCAATGTCAATGTTGTGGTTTTTTTTTTTCAAGGACAGCATCCCAGCATGTCTCATTGGGAAGTATCTCAAGAATTTGTAAATAATTAGTACATTGACCACAATGAATACGAGCTATAGGAGCCATCACAACAAAACCCGATCCACACCTTTAGTATATCATGGACCAAAACACAGAATCATGCTATGAGATTTTGGACGGCACATTTCCCTGTAAGCCAAGTGGTTCATTTACAGCAGATCCACAGAGCAAATTCTGAAGAAGGGCTTAGTGATACATGTAAGTCTCTTAAAATGAGCTCCTCAGGGAATTAGAAAACTATCTCAGTAATCTGCCAAACCTGTCCATCATACATGCCCCCCTCCCCAATCAATCATCTGCCCCACAACCATTGGCTGCCGGGCAAACCCAAAGCTGTGCTGACAGTCTGATTGGTCAGTCGGTGTCAGTGACGCACAACAAATCTCTTCTCAATGTGGGCTTATTAATTGATTAGCAGACTAACTTCTCCTGACATCATCCCATTGACAGAGGCGGCAAGGAGGAGAGTTTGTGTGTGTGTGTGTGTGTGTGTGTGTGTGTGTGTGTGTGTATGTGTCAGTCAGTGAGAAAGAGAGAGAGAGAGAGAAAGAGAGAGAGACGAGGAATAAAACAGAGTAAATGGTAAAACTTAACATTCTTATAGTGATAAAAGTAAACATCCGTTCATGTCAACCAAAAACAAATCATCCCGCCATTTCTTCCAAAGAGATTTAAAACCCTGCCAGTGCTTACTAAAGACACAGCTTATAGAGTTATTTGTAGGTAAGAGAGGGTGAGAGCTGCCGGAACTTATTGACAATACATTGATTTGCAAAGCAGTCCGTTTGAACTTTCTGTCATGCAAACTGACAGGCATGCTTCACTTACACAGGTCTCCTTCATTTGAATGGTTTACATCTGCAAAACGCAACCTGCAGATGACGACACCTCGTCGGCCTATTTTACATTAAAGTAAACGACTCATCGTATACATGTCAACTAATGTTTCTAACTCATTTAAACAGACATCACCAACTTAAGAGTGAATGCAGTCTACATTAAAGCAACCTTTTAATGTCAGCTACACGTTGGTTGCTTCAAACGACCTGTCAAAAAAAGGCAAACAAACACGCTCCAGCATTTAATTAGCCTTTGAGACAGTTAAAACTTTTTGTTTCATGACAATGTGGAGGGATTCTGTCCTACCTAAAAAGTGGCAGTCAGTAGGGTCCAGCGTCCGTATCAGTCTGTCCGTAAACTCACAGCGCTCTCACCGTTGACTGTATGAGGAGGCTTTCACCGGAATCTGTACTTGGCAACCTCACCAGAAGCAACGCTCCTATGGACGTCATCTCAGGGGGCGGGGTCATGGTGCCTGACTGACCAATCAGCACACGAAATGCAAGCAATAACAGGTAAGCAGTTCTGCAACATGACTGGTCGCCTATCTCCCCTCATGCTGTGCTGAGGGTGAAATGCTGTTCTCTCAAGGTGCAGCTTTGACAAGTTATAATGAATGGCCCCCTACTGAAAACTAACATTGCAGGTATTTTCTTAAACCATCTTCTTAACCCTCTTTAATGCTCGTTCATTCGTCCAACCCTTTTTATTCACGCACACATCAATGATTTAGCGCATTTCAATATAAATCTATATTCTATGGCTCAAAAATTTGACATGATTCAAGCTTTTATTTCTATGTTTTATGTGTGCCTGGTAAATAGTGAGTTGTTGCAATATTGTTATGAAACTAAAAAAAGGCGAGACTAATTTGGACACTGATATAAAATAACCATGACTGTAAATATTAAAAGAACAGAGCCACATAAAAACTCCTCCGTATTCTGTGACCCAGATTTTGGCTGGGGATCTCGGTCTTCGGTGGTCTGGTGCTCCATCTAGTGGATCGCATGTAGCCACAAAGCATATCCTACAAAGTCAACAAAAATAAACCCAAAATTAAATTTGAGACATATTAGTGTTATGCATAGGCTAAGCATGTTCACTTTTAGGCTGAGTAGACTTTTTGAGGTAATTATCATTACCTAATAGTCTAATAGATAAAAAAAAATGCAGTCGCCTATTAGGCTAGGTTAGGTTATATCATAAAATGATTTATAAAAGCAATTATATTTTTTTTGCCCGTGATAGCTATAATGACCAGTTTATGTGCCCCCGGGGACAAATAAAGTGTTTTGAATTGAATTGCTCTTTACTAAATTCCCACGGTATTAGATGAGGCTGCATCTAACTTAATATGTATGTGGACTAATCTCGGGGCTGCTTGTGTTGTTGACTGAACCATGTTGAAATTGTACACGTTGTGACAACCCTTTTCGTATTAAATAATCAATCACAATTTCCACATTTCCTTTGTAAAGACACAGAAAAAAAGCTTCTTGAGTAGATCAAAAATGCAGAAGAGACATCCTATTTGAAATGTGAATTTAAAAGGACTTTTAGTAATTTAAAGTAGGCCAGCAAAAAATGTAGCCTACTAAAATGTTTAAAATCATCATCAAGCTCTTCAGTCGGCCTATGTTTCAGACCAGTTTCAAGTAAGACGACAGCAGCACCCCCTGTTGACTGTGAAGAGACCAGAAAAGGCTTACAGCACCTGTTAGTCCCAGGCGCTCTCCCATCCAAGTTTTTACCAACTTCCGAGATTGGAAGAGATCAGGTGTGTTCATGGTCGTATATGGCAGTAAGCAAGTAACATAGTAACGTCTTCTTTAAATGTGCCGTGTCATGATGATTTTTAAAGGGGACATATGTATGATAACCTTTGGTCACCTTTTCAAACACTCCCCTGTGCTTTAATTGAAACATCGGTGCTGTGCTTTGGTCAACATATTACATGAATCAATGAATCAAGCATCAGAGGAGGATTGTGACCCTGTAGAAACCAGCTCTCTCAGAACGCTCCGTTTCGGTGTGTCTCAAAATGCAATGAACCCTCTGAGTTTTCCCAGTAGGCATCACTCCTCTGTAGAGAGAATAAAAATGGCAGACTTGCACAACAGTCTTGCTCTAGGCTGGGGGTGGAGTCCATGAGTAGAGATAATGGGGAGGGGGGGGATTCTTTCTTTTTTTTCTTACCAAAATCCAACTTGTGATGTCACAAACTGAGAAAATTTGAAACTGAGCAATTTTCTCTGTGTGGTAAGACTTATGCAGACCACAAACAAAGGACTGTATGGATTTATTTCAAATGTTGTGGGTTAATAGTTCCTCAGGCTACCCCACATACAGTATATGTTCAAAAACACTGTGAAAGTGGATTTTTCACAATATGTCCCCTTTAATAGGTATCAAACCGTTAATGGTTGACAAAGCAAACATTTAGGCCTATGCTGTAAGTCAACGCTAATTGTTTCACTTCTCTCAGACACAAACAAGAATGTTTTTTTTTTTATTAGCCTCTTTTGCTTTGCCTTTGATGCTACATGTTGATTCTTTCAATCGCCTCTGTGATGACCTGCTTTGTCCGGATGCCGCCGCTAGGTGACACTGTGATGCAGACTGAACTGTGTTTCTGGTTCCGGTTGGACCCTCTCTCTCTCACAGTCGTCGGCACTAAGCTGCCAGTTGCTTAGTGACGAAAAACTATGGCTCGTTTCTGATTTCCTTCGCTTTCAAAATCTCTTCGCTGGCACTGACCTGGTGCAAAGTTTCTTAAACAGATTTTTACATGCTTTTCTCTCGTCTCTAACGCTGAACTGTGAAACCTAATAAAAAACCCTGACGTTTGGCGCTCAAGAACATGGTATATGAAGCGTTTTGAAGAATGATGAATAATTATGTTTTCATCAGGGTGGTTGGGAAAGGCAGCTACGGGGAGGTGAACTTGGTGAAACACAAAACAGACCGAAAACAGGTAAGAAACTACAATATGAGCAGCAGTATGCAACCTCACAAATGAGCTACGTAAGGATACATCACGCTACATTACCCTCCTCTAAGTCTTCAAATCTCAGAGATGAGTCAACGCTCTCGTTTGTTATTAAACTTGGATTAACGCGGGGTTCATAATAACACGGTCTCAAGATGTATGCATGTATTTTTAAGCTAATAACACCGCATTTTGACAAGTTTTTAAAAGGTGTGTTGTACCTGCAGTTGTAAGTGAAACAATGTCAACATTAACAAACTTTTGTCACATTATCGATTCTCCTCATCCTCACTGTTATTACTGGAGTGGAAGTGTTGTTCTTTCAGCAGAGGTCGTAGATCCACAAGAAAGCTGTTGACATATCGTTTTATTCCCAGTGTTCAGCTGTCAAATACTCCTGCTAGAATAATGCTTTAATGCACATTTGAATTCAAACCACATAAATATTAATTGAATTCTGGTTTAAAATGTGTGAGTTTCCTCTCATTTACATATTTACTTGCCACCTCATTGCTTTCTCAGTATGTGCATGCTCACCAGGACAGACTGACAAATGTCATGATTTCCTGAATTTTAAATTTCCTTGGAGTAATGACAGGTTTTTGTTTCTTTTTTTTTTTTTTAAACCAGTATGTTATTAAGAAGCTGAATTTAACAACCTCCTCCAAGCGGGAACGTCGTTCTGCGGAGCAGGAAGCTCAGCTTCTGTCCCAGCTGCGCCATCCTAACATCGTGACATACAGGGAGTCTTGGGAAGGAGTCGACTGTCAGCTGTACATCGTGATGGGCTTCTGCGAAGGCGGTGACCTTTATCATCGACTAAAACAGCAAAAGGGCGACCTCCTTCCTGAGAGGCAGGTTGTAGAGTGGTTTGTTCAGATAGCCATGGCGCTCCAGGTAAGTTAAGAGATTGAATGTAAAGGCAAGATGAGGTCAGATATAATGAGTTTTCTGTTTTCAATTACAGTTCATCCTGCATCGCTTGTCTGATTTTTCTTGTAGTACTTGCATGAAAGAAATATTCTTCACCGGGACCTCAAAACACAGAATATCTTCCTGACAAAGACCAACATCATCAAAGTTGGAGACCTGGGTATTGCACGAGTATTGGAAAACCAGAATGATATGGCCAGCACACTCATAGGGACCCCATACTACATGAGTCCAGAGCTCTTCTCTAACAAACCTTATAACCACAAGGTACTTCAGATCTGTCTTCATTGAGATAAGTCTCGCGTACCTTATCATAGGAGTGCCAATATGACCTTTTCTTTTTTCTACAGTCAGATGTGTGGGCCCTGGGCTGCTGTGTGTACGAAATGTCCACTCTGAAGCATGCGTTCAATGCTAAGGATATGAACTCACTAGTTTATCGCATTGTGGAAGGAAAGGTGGGTTTCATCTTCCCTCGTACACTTTATCAGATCATCTTCAAAGGTCAAGTTTGGTTGAGTTTACATGCCAAAAAGTTTGTATGCTTTTTATGTAACAAAAATGGGATTTCGTCTGATGGTTAAGTTTTTTGAAGACCTGAGAATGTATGGAAAATTAATTCCTAAATGATTTTGAACATGTGTCTTTCTTTTCATGTCAGCTGCCACAGATGCCTAGCAGGTATGATTCCCAGCTTGGAGAGCTGATCAAGAGCATGCTGTGTAAGAGACCTGAAGACAGGCCTGATGTCAAACTCATCCTCCGGCAGCCCTACATCAAAAGACAAATTGCCATGTTCCTGGAGGCCACTAAAGAGTAGGTGGCAGAAGACCTGTTATCTTCTTGAAAGCTATTTAGTGTCCATTAAAGCCTTAACCTTTGTTTATCCAAGCTGTTGTTTCTTACTCTATATGCCTAAATCATCCCAGAGTGATGAGCTGCTTCCATTAAATTGTATGATGTATTGTTTTTTACATGTTTGTTTCCCACCAGAAAAACTGCAAAGTCAGTTAAGAAAACTGTGGGAGGTGCTGGTGATGGTAAGGTCAACAGCACCACGTCGTCTGTGTTGTCATCCAAGCTGAAGCCTGAGAAAAGTCCCCAGCATGAAACCCCTGCCGGGGTGAATCGGGTAAGTGACTGTAAGAAAGCATGGCTGCTCTAAGACACACACACACACACACACACACACACACACACACACACACACACACACACACACACACACACACACACACACACAGAGAGAGAGATATTCCAGAAGAGATTCTTTAGAGCTTTTCAGAAGTTAAAGAAAGGGAGAACAGCTTTGTAACGTATTGAAACATGCTATAGTAGTCTTACATACTAGTGTTTTGTTTTTTTAATTAAAGCCTGTCATCACATATATTATTACCCTTTATTTTGACA
This sequence comes from Symphodus melops, assembly GCF_947650265.1. Lineage (NCBI taxonomy): Eukaryota > Metazoa > Chordata > Actinopteri > Labriformes > Labridae > Symphodus > Symphodus melops. Next base: position 15,296,911 of record NC_136694.1, read on the forward strand.
ACTCAGCCAGGCTAGTTTGTGCTGCATGATTACCTGTGTATTTCTGATAAATGAATACAGTCTCTTAAACTTTAGCACATTAAAGCCAGCAATAGTTTATAGTTGTATAACTTTACATTTCCATTCAGGCTTTTTGTATTGTCATAACCTTTACTTAATTAGATTATAAACTTAGACTCAGTGTATCTGTGTGGATATATCTTGGTCAAAATACTTGTGTCAGAATTGGTCCAATGCAACGCTGTGATTTCTTTGCTCTGTAAACTTTTTTCCTCATTATCTTTAGAAAGAAGAGAAATCACGACTACATAAACTGAAAAACGGGGTCACAGCCTGTACCCCCGTCCTGACACCTCCATCACCTAAACCCTCTTCACCTGACGCTCTTAAAGCCAGCATCGTATCTATGGCAACCATCAGCAACATCAATATCGATTTCCAACAACAAGACGAGGAGGATCTGGTGAAAAGACGGGCTCAGGGGCCAAATTCTGTTGCGTCACACCACCGGTCGGCTTCTGAAGCTGTGACTCAAAGCGTGCACAATGAACACAGGGGAAGAGGGAAACCGGATCCTTCTACCCTTCAGTCCCCTGTTAAGCCCCCTCTGAGGTCGTTAGACATTCATCCACAGGCCACACCAAAACCTGGGGAAACATTCTCTGTCTGTGCAGATAGGCAGCGTTCATCTGTGGACGAGAAGGATGATACCATGGAGTTACTCAGAGAGGCTGCCATACAGAACCCAAAGCCTGAAGTGGAAAAAGAGGCGGCCCTTGACATCCCTGAGAGGAGAGCAGAACAAAAATCCAACACCAGAAATGTTGGAATGGCTGTTGAAAGAAATACAGACAATAAAAATGATACTGTTGAGCTTCTCAAAGGAGTTCAGACACTACACCACACCTCAGACATCCAGGTAAGTCTTCTGAGGTATAGGCTCATACTGTATATATATTTTTAATCTTAAGTATGTGTGAATGTGTGTCTATTTATATGTTCAAAGGAAAACCTAGAATCTACTGAAAGGCTGCTGGAGCCGTTCCCTCCAACACTGGTAAGCTTTAAAAACAAACTGAACTCACTCGGTGAACTCCTATCAGAACGAAGCCTCTGAGTTCTGGTGTGTAGCTCTACTGTTATCTCTTGCCTTAAAACACAGATGATTCTCATGTGTAGGGAGGATGCTTGCCATATCGTGTTGAAAATTTTATTATTTCCATTTAGGAACCTGTTCAGGAGGAATCTCCTATAACCGCCAGTAAGCAGGTTCGGACCAGTCCAGGCCCAACTCCCCTGTACACTCCACCAGAGGGGTGTGACACACAGTACAGAGGGAGGGATGTCATACTGACACACAGAGAGCTGGACAAGGTAAGGTTACAGCTGCAATAACTTTAGCAAGAAATATTCTCACTCATTGTGGATGGGTCTCACCGTGAAGTTATGTTAGTATTACATTAAATATACAAAAAGTCTTGGAGCAGAATTTAAAAAGCATGTGAATACTGACGTTTAACGTCGTACACATTGAAGTTTCCAGTTTCCACATTTTACAGTTTGCAATAAAGGGTCTGCTTTTTTTCCACCCCAAACTCATCATCATCACATTGAATTTGTGAGTAGACACTGTCTGTTAGAAGAAGCGCGAACTGTATGCTAGTTGAAAATCTGCATTTTAAGAACTTCATCTTACTGCTGCACTATGAAAATATGAGTAATCCTTTAACACCATCTGCTACTGTCCAATCTTACTTTATATGGAAGTAACATGCACCTTTTTTTTTTCATTGCATGGTGTTAGTCTAGAGTGGCTGCTCCCAGACCTTTACCTCCTCCTCCTGTTTTGAGCTCCGCTGTCGAGGGGAGGAAGAGGAATAGACGGAGCACAGAGAGCAAGAAAGCTGGTGGAGATTCAACCTCCTCATCAGTGAGTTCCTGTAAAGAAGGATTTTTACCACTTCCACAGGTGAGATTGCCCCTCCACTCACATACTGCATGCAGAGACATCTTGGCTAAATAAAGGATATGACTAAATGTGCTACATTCAATATACTCCTACATTGAAGAGTCCAGAACAAGCTGTTTTTTTTCTATCTATCTATCTATCTATCTATCTATCTATCTATCTATCTATCTATCTATCTATCTATCTATCTATCTATCTATCTGTCTGTCTATCTGTCTGTCTGTCTGTCTGTCTGTCTGTCTGTCTGTCTGTCTGTCTGTCTGTCTGTCTGTCTGTCTGTCTGTCTGTCTGTCTGTCTGTCTGTCTGTCTGTCTGTGTCTGTCTGTCTGTCTGTCTGTCTGTCTGTCTGTCTGTCTATACAAATATACATATATTTCATAATCCTCAGACCCGCGCTACTTCTGATGAAAGTGCCTTTAAATCTTTTGCACCCTCATCATGGTGTAAGCTACAGGAACTCTTTAAACTGGAATCCCAAATCACCATGATTGATTTCAAAGGAAGGATTAAGGACTATTTGACCATGTTGTGTACATGTCTGATTGCTGAGAACTGACTTGCTGACAGTTTAATTGATGCTTTTTGTTTTGTGTGTTGTATTTTATTTTACATGGGAATTTTTGTTTTTGAATGTGAAACGTTTATGTTTTTTATGCTGCCCTCTTTGCCAGGACGTCTTTTTTTTTTTTATCTCAATGGGAAATTCCTGGTAAAAATAAAAGGTTAATAAAAAAGAAGAACATGTGGACTGATTTTTATTTTAGGACCGTCCTCTATCTGCAAGAGAGAGAAGACGACTGAGGCAGTCCCAGGAGAGTGCCGGCCAACAAGGTATTTACTGTTTGTTTCTATGAATGAAGCCACGATTGTTTTACTGTCAATCTACAGCTGTTGGATTCTCCCACAGGTGTCAATGTTGTTAGAAGGGCATCTTATGATGTCACTTCGACCAAGGATGAGAACTACAACAAACCAGTTTCCAGATCTGTTTCCGACCTCACTGAGACCAAAGGAAAGGTACTGACACCAAAAGATTTACACCTGATCTGATACATTTCATCTCAGATCTTCTAACACAAGAGTATGATGCGATTCATTCAAGCAGGACCAGCTGCCGGAGCAAAGGTCAGACGAAGACGAGTGCAGCTCATCCACAAGTTCGACAGAGCGCTCTGAGGGAGATAGCAGGGAAAGGTGAGAGCACACAAGACCGTGGAAAACAAGAAAGTGCAACTTGTGTCAATCTGACATAGTAACTATACCGCTGTGGACATATTTGCTTTTTAATCCATGATTTATGTGTCATCTATTAGAAAGACTGATTCCAGTGACATGCAGGATTTAGTTCATATGATGACCCAAACTCTGAGGATAGATGTTGGAGACGGTGTGAGTGAGGCTGAAAAAGGCAGATTTGGCTCCACTGCACTACCAGAATTTAAACTGAACAGGAGGTACAGGGACACCCTGGTGCTTCATGGGAAGGCTCGGGGAGAAGCAGAGAACCTGTCGCTCGGTGAAATACCATTAGGTCAGATACTTTTTTTCAAACTATAGTGTCATCAACCTGCCACGTCGAAGTGTCCGCATGCTTAACGATCTTGTGTTTTCAAAAGGCTCCTCATCTGGTCCAGCCAAGATACGTAGAGCCGTCGAGCACCTGAGGACAGATGTGGTGAAGGGCCTGGGTGTCAAGCTGCTTGACAGAGCCTTGGAAATCATGGAGGAGGAGGATGACAGCAAACGAGAAGTATGATCACACCAAATGACTTCTCTTGCCACCACACAGTGTGACTAGTTTGTTTGCCAAGTTTTAAATGTGAGTTTGTGTTGAATCCAATCGGAATCACACCAAGGCTTGTGGTATAGAAAATTGTTTTAGTCATCAAAGTTACAAAATAATCCTTCAATACACATGGAATATGACCGGAGAAATGTAGTGAAGGTGGGAAACCCCCTTTCTGCGGTGGGTGGAATGAAGTGGTTCCAACATCTAAGGTAGGAACAGTAGTGATGGAGTGAAGGCAGGGGCAATGTTTAATGCCAGAGCCAGAACAACACTGTATGTTTGTGAATGTGTAAAGCCCACACTATGCGTTTACACGCTTGTAATGCAATTTCTAACCACACACCGGGACATACAATAATACACTGTTGCAGATAAAATGTTGAACTGAAAAGGTAGACTGATGTTCAGATGGCTTCTTTCTCTCCCTGCAGCTGTGCCTTCGTGACCACATGGGAGATGAAAAGTACCTCGCCTATGCTCTGATGGTGAGGCAGCTGAAATTCTTTGAGGATATTGCCTTCAAGATTTAGAAGATGTGCTGAACAATCAAGGAACAGTTTTCATTTTTAATGGCACTTCTTGTGGGAAATGTGTTCACAAGGGTAAAGCTTCGTGATGGAACTCACTTAACAGAAAACCACATTTTTCTTCTTTGAAGTTCTAAAAGATACATGTGTTGAGCTCACCGTGACTCTTGTGGCATGGCCACTTTTTTCTCCTGCTTTTATGCAAATGACCGTTTATGCAGGCAGGTTTTGTTTTCTTTTTTAAACTGATTTTGTAAAACTCCTGTAATTTTCAGGAAGCCTATGCAAACATGTTTTATGTTCCAGCCCTGTCTGTGATGTTGTATATTTATGAGACTTGGTATAATTGTTTGCTGGATCTTTGAAGGCACTAGATCTTGCTTTGTATCATATTCCTAGACATGTAATAATGTAATGCAATAAAGATGCGTTGTAGAAATTAACATCAGAATTTCCTAATAAATTGTCAATATGTCTTTCATTACTATATTCAACATAGCCTTTCACTGACAGCAGAAAAAACAACCTCTAAATAAGAAATAATTATTGCGATATAAAATCCTCAGTATTTCCTGTAGGGTAAAAAAGAATTGATCATATTCAAGAAAGATAATTTATGAAATGCAGATTATCAGGTGTTTATTGAGAGATATAATTATGTTTTTTTTTTTTTTAACCAAATCCACACACGTTTCCTCTCAAATGCATCTGATGTGAACTGTGAGAGTCAATTCAAAGTAATTCCAATACAAAGGGATGTCATAACAGGCAGCGGAGTTATTTGTGTTTCTTCTTCTTGAGACTTTCCTGTGGTTTTTGGCTGGGCTCACCACTGCTCTCTGACATATCTGGCTGCCAGGACAGAGGATTCTGTCTGTACATTGGCCATGGTGGAAGGGTCAACTAAAGTGAAGGGAAAAAATGATGACATGATTAATGTTAGTTTTACTGCCCTCCATTAACAAGATAAAATAAATCAACAATGAGCAATCATTTATCTAATAATATGTACGTTTTTGGCCTTATTTTGTACATCATTGTTAGCTACATATAAATGAGCAAACAACAATAAAACAAACAACTTACCACACAGGACACAGCAAAACCAGCCAACACGATGTACACTGTCCATCCAAACTGTTCAATGATCAGTCCATACACGAAACCAATGGCCTAAAAGAGATTACACATGATATTAGTGAAGCTAGCTGCAGTAAAGCACTGGGATGTTTTGTCATTGTTAGTTACCGCTGAGATGAGAATTATTCCCTGGAAAATCTGTTCAGCCAGTTTCTGGCCTTTATAATCCTGTGAAACAAGGACAGAGGAATCATCATATATCAAGCAGCTGACACTGAGAACACCGCAACAATCAGAACTGAGAGAGAGAGAGAGAGTCAGTCTTCACACAAAAAACTACTGTGTTTACCTCAGAGATTTGTACAATATTAAACTATTCTCAGGGGATAATGAAGAATGAAAAACCAACCAGTAAGGTAGTACAATATCAACAAGACAAGCTAAAGACTACATCTTAACCCTTATAAACTGATTATTAGTGGATGGTATCTTTACGTTAGCAGATGTTTTCTACGCTCGACTGAAACCACTGGATTCATCTTTATCCTACATATTAAATGTAAATAAATCAGCTGATAATTTCTTACCATGTGCGTTGGAATGGACTTGAACATAGACAACATGTTCCCACTTTAAATACACAAGAATAAACGGAATGAATTTAGATGAAGTAGGAGTCGTTTAACTTCCGGTTTTGAAAGGATACGTGTGTAGTGAAAGACCCCAGTTTTAAACTGGGCATGCGCAGCTCCGCGCGTCTATAAATGCTCAGGATTATAGATATACATATATACATAGATGTATTTACTGTCTATGGTATTTATCGATGGTCAGGATCAAGATCGTAGATATATGGTCAGAATTGGTTAAAGTGCCGCTTGTTGTTGAAAGATTTGGATGATGTTAGTTGAAATCTGTGGTTGCTTTAATTCATCTAGTTTAATTAAACTACACCATTATGTGTTAAATCATGGAGTAATTCATGCATTCATATATATATAATGAAGTAAAGTGGCGTTTGATATTAATTTATTTTTACAATCAGGCATGCGCACGGGCATCTATTTACTACGTGCAGAGCGGATAAAACTTGTTGTTGTTGAGTTGGCACTTGGCTCAAGCTTAATTTCCCGCACTATTGCCTTTTCCCTGTTTTATTTTGAAGCGGATTTAATGTCCTTGGTAATATTTAAAGAGTTATCATATGAGCACACACGTGTTGTGGTTTTAACACGGTGTGTTCATGCGGTGGAGCTGCAGCTGTTTGGGTTCAGCTCAGTCCATTGAGCCAGTAGACAGAAGAGGCTGTCTTCACATTAACTGCGTGCTTTCAACAGGCTGTCACTTGTTTTTAATGTTATTTTAACAAGGTGTACTGGGGGTACGGATGAGGCCATTACTATGACATTGAGGAAAGGTGAGTCATTTTGGTTGTATTTTTTCGCTTCATACGTGTGCCTTCAATTACATCTGCGTGTATGAATACTTTATAGATATGAACTGTAATAATGGTCTTACACTTGAGGACAAGTATAGTTGTACAAATAAAGAATGTGTGGCTTTCACAGTTCCCAAGCTGACAGCTGTTGCCCTTTGTAGGTACTACTACTAATAATAAGACATCCCTTTCTTGTGATTTCCAGTAAACGTGGCCATCCTTGTGCTGCTGGCTGTGGCCTTTCTAATCATCGTTCAACGTAATCTCCTTAACCTCAGTGACTTTTTACACAAGGAACACCCAGGTATTTGGTATTTCTACATTTTGTGTGGGATGGTTTACTGCATAGTGTATCCTGTATCTTAACATTAACATTTAAAAAAATTAAAGCCTGAACATGTCTATAATCCAGATGCAGGGATGATTCTTCCCTTTGAGTCGGAGCTGTCTCCTGACCTCAGACTGGAGCCAAGAAGAAAGGGAGAGGAGATCCCTGTTCTCATCACTGCTGCTGAGGAAAGACTTGGGGCTGTGATTGCTGCCATGAACAGCATCTATCAAAACAGTAAAGCCAACATTGTCTTCACCATAGTTGCCCTTAATGACACGGTGGATCACTTGAAGTGAGTTAGTAAAGGAAGTCTGTCTTGCATCCTAATGAATACCATTATCTTAGATTTGCAATTTTAATGAAATGTGTTTTTTTTTCTCTACTGAAGCTAAGAGGATTTTTGGCAATTGTGTTGGATTTACATGGTCATAGCCTTGCAAAACATGTTCTCCCTTTTTTCCCTACAGAGAGTGGCTTAGTAAGACCAAGTTGAAAACTGTAAACTATAAGATAGTTATTTTCAAGCCCGAACTTCTCAACGGAAAGATAGCCAAAGATCCTCAGATGCTGGAGGCTGCCAAACCGGTGAGCCGAATTCATAATTCATTCATAGTTAATTGTGCCAGAAAAAAGGTTTGCGTACTACTCCTTCCTTATTATAATCTCTTACAAACTTTATTTCAATGGTCTTTATTTCAGTTGACGTTTGCCAGGTTTTATTTGTCTGCATACATACCAGAGGCAGAGAAAGCTATCTATCTGGACGATGATGTCATTGTACAAGGTGAGACAACAGCATAATAAAGAGAAGTTTGGGCATAAACTTCAGAAGACAATCTGTTTTTTGTTTCTACACACTATGTAGCTCATTTACTCTCAAAATGTGTTTGCTACCTTTATGAGCAAAGGTTTTTTGAAAGGGAGTTAACAAATGGATTTTCCTGTTTTGTTGGAGCACAGGAGACATCCAGGATCTTTTTGAAACCCCCATCAAACCAGGACATGCTGCTGCTTTTTCAGATGATTGTGATTCAGCTTCTGCCAAGGGCATTGTTCGAGGGGCTGGCAATCAGGTGGGCCTTTATTACTGCTTATGAGTTGACTTTTTGGAGTAGACACAATGTAGACCGTTTCTTTGTGAATATTGTGACTCACATAAACAATTCATCTTTCCAATAGAATAACTACATAGGGTTCCTTGATTTCAAGAAGGAAGCCATCAAGAAGCTAGGGATGAGGGCCAACACATGCTCCTTCAACCCCGGGGTCATCGTTGCCAACCTGACAGAGTGGAGGAACCAGAACATCACCCAGCAGCTGGAGCACTGGATGGAGCTGAACACAAAGTATGAAAAAAAAAAAAAAAGAAAAGGCAAATGAGGCTAAAAAACAACAACAAATAAAGACTAAATTAATGTAATATTGTTCATACATTAATTTAAGTATGTAGTTGAATCTTTCTGTCAATATTAATCTGAAGTCATTGTTTTCCTCAGGGAGGATCTGTACAGTAAGACACTTGCAGAGAGTATAACCACCCCTCCTCTCCTAATTGTTTTCTACAAACGTCACTCCAGCATTGACCCCATGTGGCACGTCCGACACCTCGGTAAGTTATGTTTAGATACTGATTGGAAACAAAAAGAGTTCCAGAACATAAACATTTATGGTTTCTCTGCAAGTTATTTTTCTTCAGTAGTCCTCCAAATAATTACAAACAATACTTGGTATGAGTTTACCCTTGACTTAAAGGTCACATATTATCCTCTTTTTCAACCACTTTGAACAAGCCTCAGAGCTCCCCTAAACATGTATGTGAAGTTTCTTGTTATAAATCCACTCTGAGCCTGCACATTATCATGCCTAAAAAACTCAGCGATTACAGACCTGAACAGAACAGGCTGTGTAGCTTTAAATGTTAATTAGCTGTGTCTGATCACGCCCCTTTATGGAAAGGCTTGGGACAACTAAAGCTTTCTCTTCACCATACCTTGTTGTTTACGGCGAGAAGGCAGAACAAACACCTAGCTATGAGAGGTTCACCCACCTGGGAGAGGGCTTAGGACCCTTTATGATGTCACAAAGTGAAAAATCTCCAAACAGCCTGTTTGAGCACACGTTCTCTAAAAAGTGGAGCAGGCAAAAGATAGAGAGGATGGGCTCTTCTCATAATTGGGAGGGTTTGTAGACAGACAAAAAACCCATATTAGTGTTCTAAAAACATGGTCCCATGCATTTCGCATAGTATGTGACCCTTAAGTCAGATGTAATAGTGGTTTCCATCCCAATTTGTCTTTGGCTAAAAGCCAACATGCTTCTCTCCAACTGTTGAACTTTGCCCTTTTACACACTATTGAGGTTACTTATCTGAAGTAAAAGTATTTTCTCTTGCAAGAGACGTACGAATCAGCTGCTTATCTCATTACTTTAATTTGATCATTGCCAGATTGTTTTTCATATAAAAGTTCATGTGGCCATTATGACAATAATTATAAACAAGCCTTTTCCAGGTACAACTGGTGCTGGGAACCGATACTCTCCACAGTTTGTGAAAGCTGCAAAACTTCTTCACTGGAATGGACACTACAAGCCATGGGGAAGATCATCCTCTTTTTCTGATATCTGGGACAAATGGTTTCTTCCAGACCCCACAGGAAAATTTCTTCCTGTTAGAAGACACACAGACTGATAAATTGCTTTCAGGAAGTTTTTTTTTTTTTTTTTACTCACCAAGGCAGCCCCATCCCAGATGGACCACACTTTGTGATATCTCAGGAACTATGGACGGCCTTTTTTTTGCCAGCCCTGTACTTATCTTTATGACAGCTAAACCTGTGTTCTCACATTCTAGATCTTTTTTGAACTCATTGTAGCTTCTTCTTCCTTTGAGTACACCGTTTTGTATTTCTTTTGCCAAAAGACGAAAATCCTTTCAGATTTCTGACTTGTTGCTTTGTTACATTTAAGAGGCATGGACTGTTCCATCTAAAATGTATGACCTAAATACTTGTATTATCCCATTCAGCATTATGGAGCTAATACAACAATATGCCAGGACAGTCATGTACAAGTTTAGCTGTCTTCTAATTCTTTGTGCTGATTTACTTATATTTTCAACAAGGTGTTTTTAGGTGACCTCAGCTGTAATGGTGTAGCAGTTCGCTCTATATGTTGCTTCACACAATTACCTTCTAAGACCTTTCCTCATCAGCTGTGACAAACTCATGGTTACCTCAATTCAAAACGTCCTGTGGAAAAATGATTAATTTAAGTACAATTGGTAAAGAAATATGAAAACTTGAACTAGCAATCTGCAACTTTGAGTTAATATAGTTACGTCATTTATCCCCTCCCTTTAAATGAACTGCCATGCTCAAACTCTGCCTCAGTCTAAAGAGTGTTTTAAATTTCTTTTTTACAGACCACTGAGCAACTTTTTGCCTCAACTGTTTTCCGGTTACAGAGAAGTCAGGAGCCTTTTTCAAAATGCATTCACCTTGCTGGAGTAAATGTCCTTGTACAGAACATGACATTAAAGTTACATTTGTATCATTGTAATCTTGTGGCTTGATTTAAGCAACTGTAACACTGATCAAGTGTTTCTCACAATGACAAAACATGTCCAGTTTTCTATCTGAAAAGGATGTGAAACAGATCAGAATCGAATTAATCGAGTCATCACTAAATTCTAACAAATCTGTCAATTCATATTTAAGATCTACACTTAAGAGCAGAAGAAGAACAAAAAATATCAGACTTAGTCTTTATCAAGATTTATTACATTTACATTTGTCATCTATTTACAGTATTCTGCATGAACATATGATTACATATCAGCTTTGGACATTTCAAATCCACGGTTTTCCACTTGATATAAAGAAGCCAAGATTTGAAGCGCCACTGTTGATAGGTCTTTTCCTGGGACTACTCCCAGACAACCAGAATTCTAATTTAAAGAATATAGTCCAGGATAAAATGAAAGTCGTGTTCTGGAACCTGTCCCTCTGTCAGTTTCATTTAGAAGTAAAGACAGAAAAGACCTGAGAATAGCCTTGAACCACTCAACCAGGTGGCGGTGTTTAAAACAGCTTCAAACCCTAGCAGATAATGAGTACACATCAGAAACAGACGCAAAGTTCATTTAAAATCTGTGTTGAAGTCGTAGGCGTCGTCTGTCGTAGCTGAAGAGAGACTGATGTCGATGGGGACCGACTGGAACTGCACATGGGCTTGTTTTTCTAAAAGACAAGGGATGGTGAGAAAACAAAGCTTAATGTGTAGATTTATTTCCAATGAAGATGTTAAAAAGGCAGTTCGAATCACAACTTACTTTTGAGTGATGTCGTCTGTGGAACTTCTGAATTATCTGCCTCCTCACTAGTTTGTTCAGGCTGTAAGAAAAGCAGATGTTTCACATATTTTAAGTCAACCAATGTACAAGATAAACAGAAGATTGCTTAAAAAACAGTCCAGCCACCAGGATCAGAGTTGGATTAGAAGTCTTCATATAGAAATCAAGACTTGAATGTTTGTCCTCATTTCCAGGAGACCAGACTAACATTACACAAAGCAGCTGTAATGTCTGGCACCTTCAAAGGGGGGGGGGGGGGGGGGGGGGGGGAGACAAACAAAAAGGGGTTGGGGTACCTCATGCTCATCATTCTTCTCTTCTCCCTCTGCGGTGATGGTGCCAGCTTTATCTTCAGGGAGGTCACCGACACTCAGCAGCCCTGCAGTTGGACCTTTAGAGATGAAACTTATACTGCTGGCCTGGTTTGGGAATTTGACACCTAAAAAGAGATTTAAATTTTTTTTTAGTGAACAGACATCTGAGTTGAAGCTCTCGCACAGCGACAAGATGGAATCTACAAGCCTAAGTGAGACAAAGTAAAGCTGACTGACTTCAAGTGTTGGTGTTATTTCTGAGCCCCAAACCCCCAATGGAAACAATGGACATTGTATCGTCTAAAAATGTTTGACCTTGGTGCAAGAGGACAGCAAAACAAAAACTTTTTCCGGCAGTTTAAAACAAAGATGCTGCAGCCTTTTGTGGTTAACTAAAGGGGAAGAAATCCTAATTAAAACACTTTATACAGCTAAGCAGTTAGGACATGTTTCATATTTTTCAGAAATTAAACTGATCAGTACCTTTAAGAGTTTCCTCATTTCCTGTTTTGAGATAGTCCAGATCCCAGCCACTCTTCATCTCAGCAGCCACAGCTTCAGACATGTATGCAGGCAGGTTGTGCTTCTCCTGAGGCTTACAGTGGTAGCTCAGCTTGGCCCTGAGAAGACATGAAACCAGAGACCCAGATTAGATCACGAAATATCCTCTTGATCGACATATTTGCAGTCAATCCAGCAACAGTGTTGGGATCAGAGTTGGATTAGAAGTCTTCATAATGAAATCCAGAATTGCGTTTTTGTCCTCATTTCCACACCACCAGATTACAGCTGGCCACATTCCCTGTAGAGAACACAAACTCACCCGGTCAAATCGGCGAGGAACGCTGTGGCCGCCTGCTCGGTGTTAGGAATCCCACCCTTCTGCAGGTATCCACGTTTTTTGGCAAACAGGCTCAAAAACTCCAGCGAGTTACGGAAGTCGGGGACGTTGTACTGAAGCATGATCTAAAATAATGAAATCACAAGAGAACCGTTACATCTGTCACACTAATCCAATAGGACTTCAAATATCTTTCCTGTAATCTAACTCTTACCTGGTGCTTGTCACACTGCTTGAGCAGAGTCCTGACTGCCTCCAGGACACTCTCCTGACCCTCCTCCACCTGCAGGCTCCTCAGAGCCAAAGAGGCGGGAGGGTTGGACGGTGATGCCAAGACTCCTGGGCTGTCGACTAGTTTCACATTCTTTAAGATGTGCACCTCCTGCATAGACCTGTTGGGAATGGTGAATGGTAAAGTCGACTTCAGGAGCAAGCTTAAAATAGAAGGGAGTGAGAAAGAAGGTAGAGGTAGAGAGCGCTATGCTCACTTTGTGATGCCTCTCTGATGACCAACATTGCACGCAAGGACTCCCTTCATGGTGTTGATGAGACTGCTCTTCCCCACGTTAGGAAAACCTGAGTTAAAAGCATTGAAGATTAAAATTCAGACTTCGATCTGAAACTTGAAAAACTGCATCCAACTGCTCAACTGATTCGACCAAAAGTTAAAAAGAAAACTCTGCACCTACCAACTATGCCCACTTTGAGTGTACTTTCACTCTGCGTGTTGGCAGCAAAACGCGTTATGAGTTCAGTGAGACAATTGTTTCCAAAGCAGGCTGCTCCTCTGGATCTGTCCAAAACCTCATTCGATGGATCTATACGTCTTCTCTTTGCTTGCTGATGAAAACAGAACCAAATATTTCATTAGACTTTTAGGTGCCACTCGTCACATTATTCTTTTTTGAGAGCAGATGTTCCCACTGTCAGAACTACACAGCATGCACAGTGATAAAACATTTCTTTGTATTGTTCACAAACGCACACATCAGCTCTGCATGTAGCAGAGCCAAACAAAAATGTGGTTTGTACGTTAGTCTTGGAGGTTATAACCAGTTAGAGCAGCACAAAAGAAGCTGCATAACCTTCTCAGTCCTCCATAACACAAGTTAAGACAAAATAAGCTTTAAGACTGAGGCGGTCGTTTTTGGCCTGAGAAATAAAATGTAAACATTCAAATGAAAGGCTGCTTAGTCGTCACTTATGGGCTGCCATGCATGTGTGCTGTTGATCGTGTCTGCAGAGACCCTGTCCTCTCTCTGTATTCTGATTTTCTTTTGGTTGACACGGGACGTCTCTTGGGTGGAGAGCTATTGCGTGTCCCCCAGCCAATGACAGCGCAGAAGGGAGTTTGGCAGACAATACAATTCAGCAGTGAATAGAACAGATGTCATTAAAATGCACCTCCTACCACAGTTTTGTCCCGGATCAGTGTTGCTGCTTTGAACGCAACAACTGGAAATTCTAGTTGTAAAGACTGTATCCACCGCTCCACATTTTCCTTTGGTACCAGATCTACAACACAACGTCAAAAAATATTTCAGTCCACACAACGATTTGAATTCCATGTCACATTAGACTCAAACCTGCTCATCACTGTGTGTACTTGACTTTAAATTAACACGCGTCTGTGGAACATTTACCTATCTTGCTTAAAACAAATATCAGTTTCTTTTTGCCGCCACTCTGCAGCACTGCCTCCTCCAGCTGTGGACACCTGCAGCCCATTGGATCCCGAGCGTCAAGGACTTCTATCACTACATCTGATGCAGTAATTACCTAAAAAGGAGGAGAGAGGGAGGATGAAGGTAATCCCTTAAGTCAAACCTTTAAAATGCTGGCAGGGGTTTAGTGGTACCTTGTTTAATTCAGAACACAGATACTGTTTTGAGTTTTTATCTGGGCCAGCTCTTTTCTCTGTCAGCTGCCAAACTTCATCCTATGAAAACAAAATACATGCAAGTAAGTACACAACAGAGATCTACATCTGACCACCTGATCTTCAGTGTTTGCTTTTTACCTGTCGAGCCTTCTTCGCTTTAGGATCCGTTTCTTTCTTTGCATCTTCCTTCTCTTTTTTCCTTTTCTGGGCTCGCTCCTCTAGCTTAACTTGTCTTTTTTTTTGTTTTTGTTCTTCAATCTGTTACACAAAAATCAACAATTGATATATGATACAACAGACAATATCTTAACATGTTGGAAAATGTACTGCCAGTGTACTTGTGGTAGAAAGATATAAAAATATAATGGGCACTTGAGTGATCTTAATGCTTACTAAACGGGACCAACAGAACATCATGTTCATGTTAATTCAAATTAAATTCAAAAGGAATAAACTGTACATAGGGCTGGTCGCTGGGACTCTTTCCAATCCTCTTTCACCTTTGAGGAACAGAACCCCAGGTCACATAACGCTCCCTACTTTAGACATTTTTGGAGATGCAGTCTGCATTACATTTCTGCTGAATAAAACCACGTGCATTTCTCCAAGGCTATTGAAACAAAATACATGTAAATAGTTTCTAGCCGACCTGTAGCCTCCTCTGCTCTGCCTCCCGGAGGACCTCCTCTTTGAAAGGAGCACTGCTGGGCACGCCGGGATCCTTCTTCACTCGTTTGCTCACTCCTTTCTTGTTTGCCTCTTTCCTGAGCTTCCTGTTGTGCTCCCGGACCTAAAAACATTCAACTATAACGTCAACCAATGAGGCGAAAATAATGAATTAAACTAGGATTAGATGAGGCCTGTGTGAAAGTCTAGAATCGTTAACACGGGCCTCATTTTTAGAGTCGCATGTCAAGAGGTCCGAAACTTACCTTCTTCTGTATTTTATACCGTTTGGAACATGACACACGCTTACTTGCTTTTCTGAGCTCTGAAAACGAAAGGAAAGACAAAAAGTATAATTTTCTTTGTATAACGTTAGTTAGCCCGTGCTAATTAAACCGTTTTAAATATTCACTCAACTTGTTAAAGCTGGATAAAGTAAACTATAAACGCCTCGAGACCTTATTAAAACAAAAGACTAGGTGTAACTTCAGTTATTATATCATTGAAGGTGTTCACTTACTCGGTCGCTTCATCGTGAAGCTGCTCGCCTACCAATGTGACTGAAATGCTTTCGCACGTGGAGGAGTGCACGAGCTGGGTGTTTTGTCACTTCCGGTTCTGTCAGAGCAAATACCGCCGACTGCTGAGCTGGAGGATTCGATGCAAACACTGAACACTGTTTCTCACTGGGTAGGCAGTAACCAGAAGTTTGAAATGTTTTAAGTTAATCCTTTTTGTAAATGACGTATTTTTTAAAAATAGCCTATTGTGTTCCTACTTAAAACACATTAAGAGATGAAAAAACACATGATGCATAACTACATATAAAATTGGAGAGTTTTTTTCAGGATGTGCCGAAACAAAATGAAATACTTTAATATGCCATAAGTCTGTTTCACTGTTCACCAAAGTAAATAATTTCCACAGTACAAAGGTATAAATTATATCTAGATAGATAGTTATTGAACCAACACTAGGCTATATAACACCATAACATACTAAGAGATAGAGCCCTTGAGTAGCGTTTGGTTTACACTGATTATCGAGCCCCTTCAGGATTATTTTATTTTTATTTATGTTTTTAAATCATCTTGATTTATTTGAACAGTTAGTCATGTATCACTTGTTAAACAATAACCGGGGGGATTGTAAACAATGGTTGTTTTTGCAGTCTGCTGTCCGACCATTCAGTGGTTTCCGTCACTAATAACAACTTCATATATTGAATCCTTCTGTTGATCCTTGTGCTTTTTTAGTTAATTCAAAGGCATCAAATGAATTCAGTCTAGTTTATAACCAACCAACACATTATGCATATGTCAAAATAGCCAGCAGAATGGTTTATTTTCTCTCTTTACTTTAAAATTAAATAAATAACCTGACACACTTTCTGCTGTTTACTGCTGTTAAGTTACTGTCACTTGCTGATTTGCCCAGTTTAACAGTAGTATGAAAAGTGTAGTCGAGGTCTCCATCATCTTCAACTAAAATGTTGAAGAAGAAGAGGAAACATCTCCGGGTCACGTGATTGGGTCTAGCATCTTTTTTTGGTCCATTTTGGATGGTGGTAGGACCACGGTGCAACCCCAGAAAATGACCAAACTACAGTTTTTAAACGTGTTTCTGACTGAGCGGCTTATGCTCGCTGCGCAGGAGATTTACAAATCTGTGGAGGACACGATTTTGGAGTACCAGGAGGAGATATCTATCAGGGAGCGGGAGAACGACCATCTGAGACGCAGACTGAGAGACGCAGGGATCGAAATATGGCCAGGTTAGCTTACACTTTCACCTCTGTCTTGTTTTACTATATAAACCAAGTCCGTGGACTGCTACTTGACAGATTTATAGAACTGGGTGCACGAAGGACAAATGCACTACACTAACTCAAACGTAAAATGTAACATTACACCAAAAGCAAGTCGACGTTAGCCGTTAGCGAGCTAGCTGAGTGTAGCGTCTGTTGTTGTGGAGCGGCTAGCGCGTTAGCAACCTTTGTTCGTTAGCCAAGCAGCTAGGTCAGCCGAGGAGCCCTTTAGCCAGGTTTGTAAAAAAAAACAAGGTATCTTTGGAGACTTGTGTATTTTTTGACGTAGTCATTGTACGTATTAAGATTTAATTTGACAGAGATGGGCCCAAAAAATGACAAATAAACACCTGTTGACCCACATGTTGTTTGTTTATTCTTAACATTGAATCTCCTGAAGTAAATAAACATAATTAAATATTGCCTGAGTGTTGCTATCGATGTCATATGTTTGTTTGTTGTTTTAAATAATTAGTCGGTTGATTTCACTTGACACTAGTCTTTAAATAGTAACACTTTCAGATATCCTAGTTAAGTTGAAGTTTTTTTGACATTTTCAAGATCAAATACTTTTGGTATTCATAAGCTTTAAAGTGATTATCACACACGTGTGTTTTTTTATATTTTCGTTATTGTTGAGTGAAATAAATTAGAAGCTCTTCTCATTAAAGTAATGAATTAAACAGAGTCGTGATTGAGTTTACACTTCTGCAACAGTTTCTAGGCAGATCTCTGAGCTAAGTTAGAATTTAAACATGTGGTATATAACACCTGATGTTTCTATTAAAAACATCATCTCTTTATTCCAGTCCACACAGTTGGGCCGTTTTTTAAATTTATTTTCAATTAAAAAGTTTGTGGACATGGGTACCCAAAGTAGGAGTGTGTAATGTTTTGATGTGATCGTGTTGCCCTACTGAAGCTTCAAAGTCTCTTCCCCTTGTGTTGAACTTATCTAAGACGAGGGCCAGGTTCATTTTGATATTTATCTTTCATAAGTATCCTATGGATTTCTGTGAGTTGCAAGTCCCGTGCTGTGTATGTTGCTCTGGGTGATGGGCCCGGTTGTGTTAGCAGCGATGTAGTTAATATTTTTTTCTGAGCTTCTTCATTTTGTTGTGTCCTCAGATCGCCCGTCCATGGCACTATTGGAAGAGGAGGATGGTGAGCATCCACGTCGTGAGTGGAGTCCCAGCATGGGCCATGAAGAACGCATCCCTATTCAGATTAAGGATAAGAGAGATCTGCGTGTAAACCAAGGAGATGATCAGCTTCGTGGCCATGGCTCCTGCACCACGACAGAGAACATGTTCACTCCTCCCCGTGTTGGAAATGAATACCCTCAGGATGGCCCCCATACATCTAACCATCCTCAGAGTCAAGGTGTGGAGAACAGGGAGAGGGACCCTGGATCTCGAGGTACCTCGAGACATGTGAAGGTAGAGAGTGGAGGAGGCCACAGAGGCTCTGCTTCTTCCAACAGCGGCACACAGCCCCTCGCACCAGTTAATCCAAACTGCCCAAACGAGAACAACATTGACATTATAGGGGTGGAGAATGGGGGACAGATGGTTGGTGCAAAGGGAACTGGAAATGGAGCTAACAGAGGACAGGCTTCTCACATGCGTAATCAAGCAGCCAATGCTGTGGACTGCCCCCATCAAAAGTCCCCCCTACAGGGCCACATGTCATCATATTGCTGCAAAGTTTGTGGCGAGGCATTTAGTCACGTTGGCCATCTGCATGTGCATGTACAGGTACACACGAGAGAAAAACCTTACCGCTGTGGAGTATGCGGGAAATGCTGCAGCTCCTCTGGAAGACTTCAGGAGCACCAGCGTAGCCACACAGGTGAAAAACCATTCCGCTGTCAGATTTGCGGAAAGGGCTTCACGCAGATGGCTCACTTGAAGGTACACATGAGGATCCACACTGGGGAGAAGCCGTACAGTTGTCCTGTGTGCGGCAAGTGCTTCAGCCGCTCTGACAAAATCAAAAGACATCTCCAGACCCACAGCCGTGAGGGAACTTATTTCTCAGGGCAATGATGAAAGTTTTTTTTGTTAGATTCACCAGTTTGTGAATCATCATGATTTTGGAAACTTTCCTCCAAAAAGCTAAAAATTACTGCCATTAGGTTAAATCTTTTTTTCTACTTAACAATATTTAGGGGTTCTGCTTATCTAAGAGAGTTTCTTAAGGTGTACTTCTTCAAACCATTAAAATCTGTATTAGCCAGTTTAGTTTGTCTTTGACCTAAGTTTGTACTTGTCACTGAGCATTAAAACACAAGTTTAGTTATTAGCTAGCCTTTTTGAATTATCTAGCCTTTCCATAGTCATGATGAGCATGATGAAGTCTTCCACACATGCCTTGATACTGAGATGCAACAATGTCCAGCACAGTCATTGGCTTGTTATCAACCAGTCACTTCAGATCCACGTTTAGTGTGAGTTCAAATCATCGCATTTCACTCATGTTGTCATTGTTTTTAGGGAACTAAACTAGTGAATCTGTGTATCCATAAATCAGTCGTATTTTAGTTATCAACTTGATCACAAGAAAAAGAAGCCTGTGTTTCGTCTGACCATTCTCAGTTTTAAACTGTTGTTTTGGTTTAATGTAGCAGTGTCCAAAAAAGACAATGGCAAATCAAGAAAAGCCCCCGTTTAACTGTTGACTTGACCAACTTTGAAGAAGTCTGATCAAGCACTTATATCTATGTTAATTATTAGTTTGACTTCCTTGTTTCTTCTTTACGGCGTTACATTCTGCAGAGCTAAATACTGCCATCTCTCAGTGTCTGTGTCATGTTGTCCATTACAATATGAACCAACCTATTGTGAGTCTGCTTCACTAATTTGTTAGAGAAAGTTGCACTCTGAAATACCATTTGTCTAGATCTAACATCCATGTGGTCTTTTTTTATTTTTTTTTTATTTTTTTTTATAAAAGGTTCCTTTTTTATGGCGTGCACTATGACATCTGTCTCAGATCGGGCAGAAATTGACTCGATAATGGGGCCATACAGTATTAACTGAACCTGTCTGGGTTTTTATAGGGGGATTAGTCTCGATAAGTTTATGTTCACCCGGGTTTTCCTCTACAACAGTCATTCACACATGAGGTATTTGAGTAGGCTCAGTTGTGGTTGATTTTAAGAAGGGATTGTTTGTTTATCATGTAATCAGGTACTTCCTCTGCCAACAATAGATGCTTCAGTTCACCATTCTCCTCTCAGGACCAGTGCTGCATTCATTACATGAGGGCATACCAGACTAATGTCTGACTTCAACAGCTACATATGAAAGTCAGACGCTCAGGGTTTGTGAGTTTTTCCTCACTCTGCTTGCTGCAGCGAGGGGGAAACATTACCTTAAACATTGAAAACATTAAAGAAACATTTGCCAGCTGAATGTCCTGAGAAAACTAAAGTAAAGAGATGTGACACTTTCAGAGTGTGACAAAAGCTCTGATGTTGCTAGAGAAAGCACACCAGCCATGATGCTTCCATGTGGGATGAATGCAGCATGAGGCAACCGGAGAACGTCCTCACAGCAGACCAGCAGTTCACTCAGTCTTCTCTGGGACACCCTGCTCCCTCTGCACACTCTACTGTACAGTGTTGTACCATTGCTTATTAAATGTTATTTTTTAATAAAGTAGAAATTGAAAGTATCCCCTGTAGTTGTGTTGTGTTATATGCTACCAGAAATAACTTTTCATGATGTGGGGCTAATGATCGGTGGTTCTCTGCTGTAATAGACACCGAGGGTAACCTCCAGGGGCCATGTTCTAATGTTGTCAAGCTGAAGTTACCGCGTTTCATCAAGTTATTCAGTCTTTTGTTTTTGTTTGGAGCAGGATTGGAATAACAGATCCAAAAATGTCAGTGTTATCTGATCCCAGAAGAGAGTTGGATAAAAACAATTTATTACAACTTTGAAGTAGGTCAGACACATCGATCCTGTACAAATGTTTTATATAGCTGTCATGACATTGAAGATGAGATTGACTTAGGTAGACTTGGCCAGCTCATCCTTGTAAAAGAGATCTTGATCTCATGGGTTAATTATCTTGTTAAATTAAAAAAAAAAAAAAAAAAAAATCAACAATCAAACAAATAATTGTTTTTGTCTTTGAATAATGGTGTACAATAACAAGGCCTGGAGACAAGTGAATAAAGAGAAGGAAAATACCAGCCATTAATATTTACCACTTATAGTATAAATATTAAGTGGCAAAAAAAATAATATTTGGGGAATATAACTGGTGGTGTGAAACCTAAAGTTCATAATGATATTGACTAATGGTGATATAGTCTGGTTTACTGAGACAGATTAATGAATAAAATCTTGTGTCAACAGTAACAGCTGTGATTTTCACCCTTGTGTTGACGGCAAATGTCCAAAGTGAAAAATAACTGTTGGAGGACAAAAATCTTTTTTCGAAATCAAAGAATGCTATTATTACTGTTATTATGTTGCTGTGTATACAACAAATACCTGTTACTGAACCTGTTCAAATTCTTTTGGACAATTTTTTTAATAAGAAAAGCTTAAATTGTAAAGGGTGCACAATTCTTTTTTGTTTTGTAGTAACAGTAATGTAACACATGGTGGGGTACTTTCATTTCCAATAATAAACAAGACCGTACAACAAAATACTCAAAGTAAGAAAGTCACTACACCAATTGTTTGTTTAGTTTTCCAAGTTTTTGGTTTCATAAAATCATTCCAAAGCAAATAAACAAATAAATGACACATATACAAATTATATAAAGAATAAATGATAAATTGGTTACTAGAGTGCTTTTCTAGTCTTCTGACCTCTCAAAGCCCTTTAACGCTATATGTCACATTCACCCATTCTCACACACATATTTATTCACTCATGAAATAGGACAGCAGGAGCTGTGATCAAAAGCACAACCTTCAGATTAATTAAGAGACTACCAACTCTACTGAGCCAAAGCTGCCCCTTAACGAAAATGTGACTCTTTTTTCATTGCCATTAAAAAAAAAACTGACCCATATTGTTTATTAGCATGTTCTATGCAACCTAATGTCTTGTACTTTAATATCACAGTTTAGAAATTAAATATCTGGCAATATGACGCTTTTTGCATCACATGAAGAAAACTTTCAAGCAAAGAAAAACACATTTTTCTCGTCTCAGGGCAAAATGAGGGTTGGATTCACGACCATTCAACACTACTACCATGTTTCTAATGATACACAGCTTCATGTAAATGGGTGAAGTATCCCTTTAAGAACCGGTCAATCCTGTAGAAGCACTCCAATGTTAACGCTGACATTTTTATGATTATTAACTCTTTAGATGTAAACGATGATCACTTAGTACCGTGATATCCATCACAGTCATAACAATGTTCTCTGTTTGATGTGCTGACAATAAAGGAATGTCTACCTGCTGTCATGAGTATTGAGACCAATTAAAAAATGAAGGAGACCAACAGAGACGCCTTCAGCACAGCCTTGTTATTAGCAGATGCATCCAGATGTGCGCAGGCAGAACATGTTGGATTCCTGCTGCAGGAAAGTCCCATAAAATAAGGCCAGGAGAATGAGAAAGACGCAGCTGTTGATATGTTTCATTTTCTCACATCAAATTTCATCAACTGAAAAATAGAAGTTATTGAAGTGAAGAAGTCCTTTGTTATCTTGTGATGATTTCACCCTCTCACTGATAACATAATCAAAAACCTTTTGTGTTTCTTGGTGTCTTTCACCTTGTTGCCAGTTCCATGTGTGTTTCAGTGGCGTAGGCAAGCGTAGGCCTGGCTAACCCATTGTATGTTATCATAACTGAACTAAATTATCTGTGCTTGATAAGTGTCCTACCCTAAAACATTGACTCCATGATGCTGGAGTTGGCGTAAAAAGAAGGCTGCCAGCTCCTGGTAGGACAGAAACTGAGACTGGAACTCTGACATTATCAGCGATTTCTCTGCCTCTGGAACCATTAGCAGCACCATGACAGCTCCCATCGCGTTCGTGTTCTGCTGGATGGATTCAAAGATGGCTGCCAGCTCCTGGTAGGACAGGAACTGGGACTGGAACTCTGATATCATTGGCTCGGCCTCTGGAACCATTAGCAGTGCCACGAAAGCTCCCATCGCTAATCAATTCAGCTGGTCCTCCTTCTCAAAATGCTGCTTCACTGAGGTCGCCTTCACCCGTGGAGACACAAATGAAATTGTTTACTATTAGTGATGCCAAAAAGAGCAGGTTTAGCTAGTTGGCACTGTAGAAAGTCTTTATAAAACTCCAATACAGTGCTTAAGATGTATTGTATTCTATCCTTTAATATTGCAACACCAAACCACTCCCTGCCCAGATTACAAGTTAAAGAGAATTTAAGTTTTGTAAAAAAAATCCTGCCTGCAATTCCAATTAGTTTGTGGCTGAAATTTGTTATAGCCACCTCTGATTAGTTTTAGTGACTGCTGGGAGATACCAAGACAGGGAAAGATCTGATACTGTGTCCTTCTGTTCCTGAGTAAGTTCTTCAAGTTCAAGCTAGAATTCAGAATATACAAGATAATACACCTGTCCAGGACTTTTGCAAAGCAACGTTTTGTTGTTGTTTGTGTGTTACATACCATTTATATAATACTCTTGATGTGTAGATCAGGACAGTCCTCGACAACAACTGTTGCCATTTCAGGATCCCCATTGAACAGTACATGAATAACAGCAGGACCTAATCCTGTCACACATGGGGGCCATCATGCAAAAAGGAATGTACTATAATCCTTCCTGCAAAAGGTTGCTCTCAAGAAGCACCTCTGATCCAGCTAGAACGAGATGGTCAGGCTCACCTTCAAATAGCAGAGTTTGGCCCACTCCTCCTTTTAGTACCAACACAGCAGGGATGAAAATCACTTTAGAAATGCATGACATTAACCTGAATAGTAGCACATTTACCAAGATTCATTCTGATTCCAAGCTGGAGTTTGGATGTTATTGTTGTCAGAAAGTACTGCATCACTCCCTTTCCAACAGCAGTATCACCATCACAAATAAAAAAATAAAAAAATACTGTATACTGATAATAACACACTGAAAACAAGCTATTATGTAAACAGCATGCAGATAATCATATAATGATTAATATCAGTCAGATGACCTGATGGGAGAAGGAAACCACTAATACCATTCCATATAAGGTATATCATTAATATTAATGTAACAGGATATATTTATAATATGAACTCTATTCTACTAACCATCCATGGTATAATGAAGTGGCCATGCCCATCTCCTCACCAAGCTCTACCATTTCCAGTTGGAACCATGTTTCTAGCACACAGCGTGTAGGAGGGACTGCAGCTCTCACACTAATAACAATAGTGTGGCTTGTGTTTCAGACAACCACCCTAAAAATAAAAATATTGGCAATGACAGTAGTGCGACTTGCCTTTCAGGCAACCACCCTAATTAAATTCTCATTTGCCATCTCAACCTAAACCAGTATTTATAGAGCTTAAACAAAGGTCATTCATTTTTCCACTTTTGTAATTACACTCTCAAAACTGAAAGTTGAAAAAAGCCTTTGTGGGCTTCTTTTGCCAAAAACTCTTATCCTAGTTAAATTTATAAATACATCATGCATTCTTAACTCTCCAATAAAAGGGATAGTTTGATCAATTACCATGTCCCTTTTATATAAAAATAGCAGCCATCATTAATATTGTATGAACTACAGAGGTTTCATTGTCTAACAGCAGCTGATTGATTGATGCGTACGGTGAGATGAGATTGATCTCCAGGGATTTCGTTCAAAGGTTGATGGATCTCCAGTTTAAGCATTCAGCAAAGACACCATAACCAGAAAGTCTGGCAGAAATAATATTTTTTATAGGTTGAAGTCTGTGGTCAGTAACTTTCTGTAATGTAGGTTAGAAGTAAAGGTCTCGCCGATAGCGTGGCGGTTATGTTGCACAACCCCAGGCTATAGTCCTCATATAGTCCATCATCACTCCCTCTCTCCTCACAACATTACCTGTGTCTCTTCAGCTGTCCTATCTAATAAATGAAAAAAGGGCAAAAAAATAAGTCAAAATGTAAAAAAATGTCAGTAAAAATGTTTTGAATATATTAAATAAAGAGTCATTATAGGATGAAAAGAACAGAAAAAATACTTAGTCTGTCGTGTGTATCTAACATATATACTCTGAATTAGTTGCAAATTCATTGAGCCCTGACACTGAGTGACAGTCTGTACCTGAAGTAGTTGTGTAAATGCTGCGTGTGTCACTCGTTGCTTTACTTTGAGTGTCAGATACACGTCTACTGGACATCTATTGATTTTTCCTCTCACTCAGGGGAGCAGCATTCATCTCTTCACTATCTGCCCTGCAGGGAGCTTGTACCTGCTTTTTTTTCTGCTGCACTACAGGCCGCCACTCTGGGTCACCACACAAGACCAGATCTCAGCTGTTTTACACCACACACATTGTCACATTCAATGCATGAACGTCTTACACAGCAGGAGCAGTGATACACTCAACTTTCTCTGATCAACAGTATTTGACGTTGCCTGATCAGACATTGCCTGATAGTGATAGTATTGTGCACTTTGGTTGTACACTACTTTAAAAGATGCATTTTAAGATACTTTGATACCTTCATATAGTGCAGGTATAGCATATCAAATCATTTAGGTAACACTGCACAATGGCAAACTCCTTCTACATTGGACAATACAAGGAGTATAGAGTGACTGCAGAAAACCTTTGTAAGTTAACTTTTCCTATAAGTTTGACATCATTAATGGCATTATGAAATATTGGCAAAAATATGATTGAAGACGTTTTAGAAATATATTATATATATAATACATTGTCTCTTTTGGAACACAATGGTACATTTTCATTTGATGATGAAGATTTCTCTGTGAAATTTAATTGATTCAATAGATTTGGTGCCAAACATGATAACACACACACACACACACACACACACACACACACACACACACACACACACACACACACACACAGCAGAGGACATTAAGGATTAAGCATTAAGGACTCACACCTCACGTCTCCTGCAGCTTCAGTATGACTGATCTCTTGCACATTGATCCGTCGCTCACAGAGAGGAGGCGGCAGGATTACGCCTGTATCTGTGTGATTGTATTTTATTCTGGAACATGTGAATGCTGTCTTTACGACGAAAATGCACATTGATATATCAATATTGATTTCCTCTTCCTATTTTAGCTGAATCTAACCCTTGCTTCCAAAAAGTTACAATGCAACAAAGAAAAAAATGACTTCTACTAAAACTATGATGAGTGATATTTGGCATGGTA
This sequence comes from Symphodus melops, assembly GCF_947650265.1. NCBI lineage: Eukaryota > Metazoa > Chordata > Actinopteri > Labriformes > Labridae > Symphodus > Symphodus melops. Next base: position 15,323,248 of record NC_136694.1, read on the forward strand.
TTTACATTGATAAAATTTAGAGTGAGATATCAAGAGACACAATTTGTAGTATTGCATTTTTTACTAGTAGAACAAAGGTTAAAATATCTATGATGATGCTGCATAGAATTCCAAGACATTGTTTTGTGTTTTCATGTCAGTGTTTGTTTTATATTTGCATTATCTTAAACCTTTAGTAATAGATGTTTTATCAATGAACACAAGTCTGATATCACATCTTAAACATCTAAAATGTTTTGCAGCTTCCTAATTAATCATCCTGTAAAAAAGTTAGAAACATGATCATTTATTCAAAGTCACGTGTCTTATTCCGTGATGAACCTAAGTCCAACTTCAAATCCCTCTATCTCTGTTTTCATTCTTACCAGCTCCCAAAGGAAATATGTGTCTCTTCAGCTGTTAATTGCTTCATGTTCATTTATTGCTCCTTTGTGTATGTTTGCTGTTTAGTGCTGGGCTCAAACTGTATAAAAAGATTTATTTTTAAATTGAGCATTGACAACAACACTACTTTCGTCTCTGGGGATTAAAAATACATCGATATGCCTCACATAAACATGTCAAAGTTTTAAACAATTTGCAAAATCCTTTGCAGGAACTGATAATTAAGATGAAGGGGAACAACATATTCACATGATGTATTACTACAACAACTGCACACATTTGATTAAAGTGATAGATTAAAGGCAATGTAAACAATTTCTTTTTGTATGTGATAGATTCAAATTTAGGACAAATTATAAGAAAGTTCACTCTTCCTTTTGATTTTTTCCCTCATAAATCACTGATGCCAAAGTCTCCCATGTCATAATAGGCTGTGGCTTTGCACAAATTAGATTTGTCAAGGGGACTAATTACAAGGCTATAAATAATCTCTTGGAAAATCCATAATAAGCATAGCTGGAGATTAATTTGTCCATAATAGGATTATAGTCCCTCGTCACAAATACCATCAACATGCAGTACCACTTTGTTTCCCGCTTTCACTGCCAGCTTTAGGGAAGCACTTCAGGAGTGTGGCTCATAAACTCATGAAGATTATTAACCCAACAGTGTGACATAAACATTCTGTTTGAGAAGAATTTATTGAAGAATTCATGTTCATGAAAGAAATATTTTAGAATGAAACTTGACCCATTTTAGAAATGGGGTTTCAGTTTTGTTCATTATTGTGTGTGCAGGCACCTCTGAAGATTACATTTGATAACTGTCAATGACATTACTTTAGGATACCAGATTCTGTCGTCTTACTCCAACATTTACATATTTAAACACAGGCCAAAGCATAGATTATTTACATACAATAATTATTGTGTCTTAGAAAAAGAAAACGTGCAAATGTCATTGCAAATAAAAATGATCTTGGGAAAATTTAAAGTACAAGTTCATCTTTTGAAGCCCATTTTTCTAATAACAGCATAATATTCGAACTTAGCTTAACAACGTTTGGTCTGAACAGAACAAGAGATCCCATTCATGTTAAAATGTCCTGTGTCCGTCATTACGTTTAAATGTAAAACATGCCATTATATGACAAATTATACTTCCATCATGACTGATGATTCAAGAGAGAAATGTGTCAAGTGTCTCTGCCCCCTTCCATATTGAACTCCATACATTGTTGATCTGCAGTCATATATTATTCTTTAAATCCTGCCCTCAGTCCGACTCTTCCCTCGCCTTTCTCTGTATATTTAACCCAATCTATACTCCTTACAAAATGATATCCTAATATCCTATTTTTCTTCTTTCCACACCTCTGCTTCCCTCCTTCTCCTCCATCTCCCGCCTCACTCTCTCTGTCCCCTTTCACCCCCCCCCCCCCCCCATAAAGCAAACAGGGAAATGTCTGTATTTTTCCACCAACTGGTGGTGATCATCTTTAAGTAGCTAAATAAATCACCCAGCATCACATTTGATGATGCTGTTAGGGACAGCAAATCAACAGAGATGACACAAAAATGGTAACAACTGTATCTTGTATGCTCTCCTTAAAACCAACTGCAGTTTAAGCAAAATGCTTTTTGTATCTTACAAACTAGAAATAAAGCTGTGGTGATCTATTTCAATTTGACTGAGGACAACTGAAGAGTATTTCAAATACAGTAGATATGGAACTGTGTGCAATTAGTCTCTAAACCCTGCTGAGAAAATGCCTGTTATCCAATCATGTCTTGGCAACCGTAACTATGCACAGCAGGTCTGTTAACCCGCAACTTACGGTAGATGTTGTAGCGATGCCTGTGGGGATTTTTGGAGGGCATTTTTCAATAACAAAAACAAGAGCTAAACAGTCAGGGATGAATTAAGCTGTGTGAGATACAAATACTATCATGCCTTGCTAACTAGCTTGCTAACAACAGCATGGTTTTCTTCTGTGTTCAGCGCATTCGTCAACCTCAGGTGTTAAAAAACTCGGTCAATACAGTGGTGCAAAAATAAATTGCAGTTCTTCAAGTGTCCACTTGAGGCTGGCTCCAAAAGACCCACAACTCCCATATACACCATAATAAAATGTCTATTTAGACGGCAGAAATTCAAATGTTGACAACCTGGAACAAAGAAGATTTTGTTCCGAGTTAATGTCTTTATTGTATTCTTGTCAATCACTCATCTATTTTCATTTTAGGAAGGATACCTGTTATGTATAACTAACAGCATGAACAATTCAACTGCAAGCAGCCCCATCAGGAGACTTAAGGTCTGCCTCAGTGTAACAGAGAAACTCAGTTTCCCAGTCCTACACAGATTGAATTAAAGTACGTTATGTATGTTAGCTTAAAGCACGTGTACATAAACTAGCTTAAATTGCTGTGCATGGCAAGCTAGGCTCCATGGCAAATGAATTAACACAAAAGGGCGGGGGGGGGGGGGGGGGGGGGGGGGGGGGGGGTGTACACAAAAAGCAAACAAACAACAAGGAAAAAGAAAACAAAGGAAGAAGGGGCAGTGGACTACAACACAAGACATAACAGACAATTTCCAGGTAATTTTGTTTAATTCTAAAACATAAACAGTGAAATATACAACAGCATATTTGACCCTGTTAAATCATCTTCAGCTGTTTTCCTGTTGTTAAGTTGCCGGAAAGTTTGACAGCGTCAGCATTTCCAATATGGCAACCATGGATGTGCTTTCAAAACAGCCCTTTAGAAACCACTGGGTGATGTCACTTAGACTTTGTCCATGTTTGTATACAGACAATGGTTCTGAGTTACAAAGCCAATACAAGAGCTAATCTTTTAATGCAGAGTTTGAAGTCAACATTTTGGTTTGAATATATTTTCCACAATTTGCTTTTTATGTTGAAGAAAGCTGCAACAATAGGCTAGAAACTAAAATCTTTTCAGACAAACCACACTGTGGCAATTAGCTGTCATTTCAGTAAGGCTTACAGGCTCACAATCCTAATAATAATGATAATACTTTTTTTATAGCGCTTTTCTAAATACCCAAAAATGAATCTCTCACTGTGATGTTACAATTACTCAAAATCTAACAGGTAATAGTTAATTTATAACCCTAAGACCTCCATGTTCCAGAATTGTCAGAGTTCAGTTCAATCTTTTTCTCTTTATTCTTCATGAGGTGGGTAACTTACATTGTGCGTATAGTATTAATGTAGTTAATTTTTTTCTCATTTAATTTTTACTTAAGATACAACCATATTTGTATGGTCTGAGAAATAAACACAAGGATACTTGTGCCCTATTGAAAGGATAAGTGCACAGTGGGGACACTCCTCATCCTTACCCTACCCGACTGATAAGATCATAAGATACATAACCTACCTGTGACTTGTTGCCCTCACAAGCACCACAGCATTGCCACCTTCAACAGACCCAGCCTCTTTCAACATAATCCCCTATAAAGATGGTCTTTGCACCCAGTTGTTATCCACCTCTTAATATGTATTCACACTGCATCACATGCTTTTTTTACAGGGTCTTTTATGGCCATTCTGCTTCGCTGGACAGTTTTAAGTGGGGATCACATGAGAGCTGTGTGTATAAGGGACGGCACGGAGACAGTCAACACATGAGTCACACACATGAGCTAGTTTTGGTCTGCAGAAACACCTCTCTCTCTAAACGTTTGCTTGTCTAGATTTGTCTAGGGTTGTTTGCAATTGCTGCCAGTTTTTTTTAAAGAATTACACATTTTGCTTATTAAATATCAGATTTTAGTCAGGTTGAGTCACAGCATTCAGGTTATGTGGTAATGTGGTAAGTAATTTAAACTGAACCACCTTTGTGTCAAACGTGTGAAAAGGACTCATATGGCAATTTGCTATATTTTTTAAGTTATTCTTTGTAGATAAATTATAATAAAGTGATTGTTGTTTTTTTGTCATCTGGCCAACACTTTGTATTGCCAGTAAAAGAAGGACAGAAAATGTGCAGGAAAAAGAGAGAGAAAGCAAATGAGGAGTCTTGGTTCATTGGGCACAGAGTTCAGTGGACCCCATTAGAGAAGAAGCTTCATTATGGACAATTCTCATAACAACTCTCATGTTTTGACCCTGGTGGGGCGACAGGGTTCACAGAGGACAGGCCTGGATGAATACATCAAGATTATTAGTGTTCCACTTGGGTCCATGGGGCTCCTACTCTGTTGTTTTATAGATATCATTTGTCAACCACAAATGACCAGAGAAGGTAGTGGTTTTATGGCACTTACACACATCTGGGCTGCCCAGCTGGGTCCCTGTTAATTTTGTCCAGGGGTTCCATGGTGGCCCCATGTGGGCAAGCCCAGATGGGCTAAAGGTGGGCCTTACATGGGCCCTAGCTTAGACGCACATGGGCAACCCAGGTTTATCCCATATGGGTCAGATATGGGCTGGTGAATGGGCCTCATCTGGGCTGCCCAGCTGGGTCCCTGTTAATTTTGTCCAGGGGTTCCACAGTGGCCCCATGTGGGCAAGCCCAGATGGGCTAAATGTGGGCCTTACATGGGCCCTAGCTTAGACGCAAATGGGCAACCCAGATTTCTCCCATCTGGGGCCTAAACTAGCTGGGCCCCATGTGGGCTGAATATGGGTCCCTGATGGTACCCATAAAGGTAGTAACCATTATTATTATGGGCAAACAAAGGCTCTTTTTACGCACTCATGCAATTCAGTTAATGTGTTAAATGTCATAATAATAATAATAATAATAATAATAATAATAATAATACTATAACTAATAATAATAATAATAACAAAGACCATTATGGCAATTAATTACTTTTTTATTTTTATTAATCAACAAACAAAGATGACATCCTGAATGAGTCATGTTCCACCTCCTTGTTGAGGTGTTGCCTGTCGGGTTTGATGGGTCTATTCCCTCCCCGATCCCTAGCACCAATGAGCCACTTTATTTATGTGACAACACAACTCTCAGCCAGGACTGCAAAAGCAACTAAAGGCAATTCTCAAAAAATGAACTCCGGACCTGCTCACCCAAGTAGGCGACAGGTGCACAAGAGACAACTGTAGTTAACAGTAGGGGTAGAGAAAAAGCTGTTGCACATTGTCTCACTTTTTTTTCTCCAGACATTCAGTCCCACTGACCTTCATGAGGGACAGTGTGCGAGAGCTTTTTCTCTAATGCTCCAGCAATATTAAAAATGTGCACAACATATGGTGCTCTTGGATTTATTTGGGTTTGGCAAAGACTCACCTGACTAACCAATAAAAGAAAATATTTTCCATTTTCTTTTGATACATTGTGGATCTTTAAAAAAAAATAAATAAAAAAAATAAAAAATATATATATATATATATATACATAAGTATGGATAGATGTGAATCTGTGCATCATTCGATCAATATATATTCAATTTGAAATCAAAAACGACATTACTTGAAAACGTCTGCCGTGAGCGTTTTTCGTTTTACTACGCCCAGTGTAATTCTCATGTTCTCCACACAAGGGAAGCAGATACACATAGTGCTCGCACCACAGCTACATGTTTGTCTTCTATAGCTGTAATATCAGATGTATGGACAAATATGCAGCATTTTTTTCACATTGATGACATACTCGCGCTCTGAGCCTGTACTTTCAAATATTGTTTTTCTATTTGGAGATCAGATTGAAAACGCAATTTAAGACATTTAGAGTGATTTTGTTTCATTACATTAAACAAATAACTCTAATAGCAGACGTTTTTAACTAATTTAGTTTTTGATTTCCATTTCATTATTGATTGAAAGAATGATACAGGGATTAATGTAAAAGCAGTCCGGACAACAATACGTTGAGAGAAACAAAAATGTATATTTATGATACAATCGCGCATTGAACGAATAGTAGATGGATTCACTCAGTGCCTGTGCTTTGAAATTTTAGTTTTTATTTAAGAATCAGGCTGTGTAATGGCAATTTTCCAATTTTGTACGTCCTTTTATTTGATTGCCATTAACAGGCAGGCAGGGATGAAGTTTTAACGCAGAGGCAAATCATGAGAGTCCAGTTGTCATTATTGTTGACTTGACGGTTTATTGTAGTGAATTGATGATGATAAAATGAGAACAAAACATACCATTTTCCAGTGGTTTTTCTTAGTGCTGGTGGTAACATGAGTGCTGGTCTGGTGAGAACTGTTTGTGCTCCCCCTACCTGTTCCCTCCCCTTCCTGTCACCTATGCTCCTATATAAACACCCCCGTGCCTTCAGTGTCCCTAGTGGAAAATAATATACAAGAAATATCTAAACTAAATAACATGCCAATAACAATAAACACAAAATGGCTCCTACAGGCTGAAAATGAAAAAATTCAGGCTGTTTTGACCGATTTTGTTTAGAAAAACGCTCACAGCAGATGTTTTTAGGCAATTTTGTATTTCATTTCAAATTCAAATGTTATTGAACAAATGATGCACAGATTGTGTTCTCTATCTGTAAGCCATAGTCATCAAAATGAACACAAATAATGACTAGAAATATTTCACTTAGTGTATATGAATCTGTATTGTCCAAGGATTTGGACGAAATCCAATAGAAAGTCAATGGGGAACCGACCAAATACTTTTTTGCCCCAATGTATGAGTTTCATGTTTTACGTTTAGTTACTAACTGAATTAACATTTCCACAATATTCAAATTTTTTGAGACCTGTAGTAGCCTTAACAGTCTAATCAACATGTTTATAACATGTAACATAAAACGGTATTGTGGCACCTTTATCCACATGCACACTTACCATATATTACTTCAAACAGCTTTAAGACCTTGAACTGTCTCTTCCCGTTTCGGCCCACCAAGTTGTACTGCCTGGATAAGCCATAGTCTAGGAGGAAGGCCATCATCTTTCTTGTGGCCTCATCAACAGTTGCTCCCCCTTTATCAGCCACAGCTGCAACCTGAGGTGAAACAAAGGCAATACAAAGCAAATGTATCTATATTGCTCACTGGAGTAAACCAGTGAAGTAATTGCAGTGCTAGCCCCCCAATAAATGTAAATTGAGCTTCACTACCCAAGACTTAGGTTTAGGACTTAGCATAAATACCAGTTCAGACGTGAAGTTTGGGTTTGCCATTTTTTCTTCTGTCATTTCCACATCACTGGGATGTAGATGTCTGAGGGTTGGTGGAGGTGATAGAGGTGTCTGCAGATGTCTGAGGCTGGGTGGAGGCGATGGAGGTGTCAATACTTTTAGCATTTTACTTAGGGAAAGTAGCAGATTAAAATTCTACCATTACTTAAATAAATGTGTTGCTAGTGTATCTGTACTTTTAGCATCCAATCTATCATTTCACAATTAAAATAGCCTCACCTCTTTCTGTGCTTCCCCTTTCCCAGATTCTCTGTAGAATCGGAGTTGGTTGGTACATCAGTATTGTCTTCATATTCAACTAATTTTTTGCGGGCAACTTCATAAGTTGCTGAGTTGCTATTAGTTTAGTTCAGAGCAAATTTAAACTGAATCGATTAACTCATCATGTCAGATAATATCATAAATCTTACCAGCTTTTCTCTTCACAATCAATGTGTGTATCTCCTAGTCAGTGTGAGGGTCCTTTTGCTCTATGACGGCTTTTGTCAAGTTTATCCTTGCTGGTGGCCAATAGCATTCATCCTCCTCAGGCCCAGCAAACCATTTGGTAGCTATAACTGCCAATCCATGATTTGCAAACTCAACAACTGCAAATGGAAGCATGCTAAAGAAAAACAAAGATAAAATACATACATTTCAAATTAAAAACAAAAAACACAAAATATATAGCCCACAAGGCTAGTGTAGGAGTGAGAATGCCACAGGGTTTTTTGGCTTGCCACTTTCTGCTTCTCATCTGCCTGACAAGTTAGACAGGGTTTAAGTTTTTTCAATTTACCTAAAAAACTCTCAAAGGGAAAAGCTGACATTGTCCAATGGGCCAAATGTTTGTGCCTCTTGAGCTAGGTGTATCAATAAATGTTTCAAAATCTCCTCAGCATAGTCACAATTGTCAGGACAACATAAGGCAGGACTAAGGAGAATTATCATAGATGCAGATAGAAGTAAAAAGTGTCTGTACATTCTACTGGGTATGTTGTTGAGAAGAACAACAGGGCCAGCGTAAAGTAAAAATTGACGAAGCTCTGTATCTTTCCAAGTTTTGAATTCAAACAAGGATTGTGGTTTCCTTGCAAAATTGCTAGGTAAATATTGCCTGATAGAAACCATATATGTTGACATTTCAACAAAAAAACTTCATAGATTGCTTGCATTTCAGCAGGCCCTTCAACCAAAGAAATATTAACTTTCGCATCACCCCCAAGCACACAAGGTGCATATAATATAGCACAAAACTGGTAACTAAACCTATGCCCAGATTAGTTAGAGGGGAGGCTGACAGTTGGTGTTCTTGATAGCCTTGCCTAGCAAACTGCTCATCTGTCCTGAGCTCTTGAGCTCTGCTGAGATTTCAGGATAAGACATCTTCCCATTCATGTGCTGTCCTTTTTGAGAGCACCTCTCACATCCATAATAGCCCGTATGACCTTTGGTGCATTTAATAAAGGCACGAGCAGGTGCATCACAAACAAAAGCATCGGGTAATGCTACCTTGAAATGTATACCAATGTACCCAATACCACTGCAAAACTGCTTTTAAATCTACAATGAATTCTTGTAAATATTCTTGCACATTTGCAGGTTTGGATGCACCAGAGTTCACTCCAATTACAAACACACTACACCCTGGAATTCACTTAATCCGACCCAGAATAGGCCACAGACTCAAATGAGAGCCATGGAATAACGGCAATCCATCGATGTTAATTCGAAGTGTGAGGGTATCAGTTAGATTTGCCAAATGTCCTAAAAATGTTAGTTCAGCTATGAGAGCATTTTTGATTCCAAGATGGAAGTAAGACCCCCCAGCTACATCAATCACATTGCAAGATCTGTCAGTGGACATAAGAGTTCTGGCATCCAGTGGGATATCAAGTTCCTTCTTCCTTATAGGATTTTAAGAAGTGCAGACAGTGCTGTTTGTGGTATGTTAAATTCTGTAGCCCACATGAATCTGCATCATGATCCATGTGAGAAAATTCATCTCCATTCAAATCACAGTCACTATCACAACCTTGCATTTCATCTGGCATCTCCAAGATTTTGTAATGACGCGGACGTCTTCGCGCCGACCGCGTTGCTATGATTGGCGACAATGCAAGATATGTATTGCAAGATATGTATGACAGGAAGTTGACAGCTGTCAACAGTAACTAGCAGCTACGCTCAGAGCGTTTACACACTCCCAAACTTAACATGTGTGTGTGTGTGTGTGCGTAAGGAGGGAGGGAGGGGATGTGATGTAAAGGAGGAAGGAAGGGGTTGTGATATGATGTAAAGGAGGGAGGGGATGTGTTGTAATGCATTGATTTTAATGTTCAACACTTTGTATATAAAGTGCTGTATAAATAAAGATCATTGATTGATTGATGCCTCGTGGTTGTGTGGCAACAAGAAAGAGCGTTGTGAAGTTAGTTACTGCAGACTGGAAACAATGTCTGTGGGTTTGCGATGTTGACATTGGACTGGTAGATCACGGGAAGTTGGCCACTTGAAAAGTAGATCTTGGGTCAAAAAAGGGGGTACCCCTGCTGTAAACACTCATGGGTTACCTTTATGATCTGTATGGACATTAATCTTCTGATGGACATAAAGCGGACGAGAGCTGCACAAAGACAGGGCTCTTTAAAACTATTGAGAGCTGAATAATGACAACAAAGCTTCTTTCATAACAGAAAAGTGACATTAATTATGAAACTTTCTGTATAAGTTATCATAAACAGACCTTCATTTTGCCTTTGAAACATGGAAAGAAACCAACTTGCAGATAAAAAAGTGATGTTTCACCTGTTGCTCTATCTGTGTTCCTTTTATACGGATGAGACTTCATTACAACCTTTTTAAAAGAGGATACAAGGCTTTTGTCTGAACAGTGTGGATATAATTAGTTGATTTTTTTTAAACAACTGATTAGATCAATATCTCGCCTTAAGAACACCATCAAAGCTCTCCCTCGTCTGCTCTTCATCAAAACGTTCATTCCTCTCTCCTCCTCATCTCTGTGCAATTTCACAGTGTTCTGCACCATTTCCAGGTACTCTGATGCCTTGTGCTTTTTTTATATTGACTGTACAGGACCTCCAGAGAGATTTGTTTTTCACTTTTAAGCCTCAAGCTTAATGTAACCTTGGTTCAGGACAGAGTCCTCAGACAAGCTAAGTGGATATAATTCAGTTTGGTGATTCCTTTTCAGTCCTTTAGTTATCTAGGAGATCTTGTTGCTCCTTTCCCATCTGCTAAATGGATTAAACTAAACTTAGCCGTCATATAGGTACCTCTATAGAGCAAGCACATGATTACAACTTTAGTGTGTGGTTTAATAAATGCATTTTAATTGTTCAGATGGTACACGTTAATTGTTTTCTGTCACATTTTAATTTTAATTAGACAGCTGTTTATTATAGCACTCACACAACTGCATTAGTGCCATTTTATTCCAAGAACAGCAAACAGTCAATGATTAAAAAACCGACGAAGAAAACAGATAAATTAGTCCTATTTCTAAAGATCTGTGCAAAACCCTACAAGTCCCACAAAGCATGTTAAAGCTCCTTTGAGGAGGTTTTAGCTGCCCCTCATGGTTAACAAACTCAAAATGAATAACGAGCTACAAAAGCAAACAAGACCATTGGCAACATAATTGAAATGTTCTATATTGTTATTTAAATGCCTCTGTTTCCATTTTCCATTTCAAGACTTATAATGCACAATATGTTTTAAAGTGAAAATGAAGCCATATGATTTTTTTTGTCGCAAAAACCCTGCCTATGTATGTCTTTGTTCATAGGGTACACCACAAATGTAAATCAAAAGTTTCTCATAGTGGAATAAAACATCAATCATTTTAAAATGAGCACTGCTCTAACAGAACACACTGGAAATGTGACAACATAACAAATTAGAAACATCTTGTTAGCAGTGTAACTTTGGTAACATCAATAAAAACACCCCTCAGCATATCTCTCCACTGAGGAAGTCAGTCAGTGGGACAGGTCAGTCAAATGTCAAATGGAAGCACAGCAGCGAGCAGAGGCAGAAACATGAAGGCCCTTCGAGACTGTGAGTGTCTCAGCTCATTCCTCTGAGAGAGAGAGAGAGAGAGAGAGAGAGAGAGAGAGAGAGAGAGAGAGAGAGAGAAGAGAGAAAGGGGAGCGGTCAGGCAGAGCTGTTTCTGCTCCAATGCTCAGACTGTTCTTTAAAGCAGTGATGTATCAAACAAATGTCAGAGCATCGACCGCAGCTTTACCAGCAGAAACTCTGCCTGAGCCCAAAGCTGTCTGAACATTTTAAGTAACATTTAAGCTCTTTTCTGTGTATATTTTACACTTAAGTGCTCAAGACTTTATACCATAAAGTTTAGGGCTCAAGAGGGATTTTCGGGCCATTGTCTTAACGTTCAACTGCTACAGATCATCATTGCTCGAGGAAATCATATATCAAGATATATTATAATTTGTTCCTTCTCCAGTCAACTTTTTTAAATCTCTGATTATAAGAGCCCATTTTCTTATTCCTGTTCTGTTGGAAAGTTTTTCAAATACTCAGTCTGTACCCAACATGGTGTCTGAAACCCCACTGATAACATTTGTCGCTGCAAACGGCTCTATCACAAATAAAATAACCTGCCTGGGGAGAGAAGGACACGTACAATGTGAGGCCATTTAGTTTCATTGCCTTTCAGTGAAATGCTGCAAACTGACACTGAAACTTCAACTGCACAAGTATTCATAAATATTAAGTATGGATGACAAACACTAACCCCCCCATTGCTGCAGACATGGAGCGATGGGTGGTTTTTCACAACATGATAATATCACACTTTCAACATAATGGCATACCAAAAAAATAAAAAGCTCTCTGAATAATGGAGAAGATTCAACAAAGGTGGAGTTTAACATTTATTGCAACTATTATAAGGAAAATCCACCTATAAGAAAAGAAGAACATTCTGTGAAAGATCAACAACACAACAATATATATTGTTGTGTGATGTTGTTGCTTTTTTCTGCATGGAGGCATGCTCGGTAAGTGCCAAGAAAAGATAACTGTCATCTTACTGTTGTTAGTACTTTCTCTTCATGAAAAACATGTCCATGTTCCTCTTGTGTTGTGTTTTTTTTACACACACACACACGCACGCACATACACACAGATTTCTAATCTAAAAATCAACAATAGCCCTCACAATCACACACACCCTCAAACAGACAGACAGACAGACACACACCTCCTTACACAGATAGACACGTACCTCTGCTCAGCAACATTTACAGTAAATGTCACACACCAACATGACATTGACCAAAAATCAATTTAAAACTAACGAAGACCACAGGCCAGTTATTGTCAACAATGAATATTGTGTGTGCTCTCTCTATCTCTCTCTCTCTCTCTCTCTCTCTCTCTCTCACACACACACACACACACACACACACATACACACACACACACACACACACAATAGCGTCCACTCCACATGAACAAAATGTGTGAGAATGATTGCGATTCCGTAAATAGTGTTTTATTTTAAAATTGACCGGATGTTCTGTGCATTTCCTGATCTGACTTACTATCCAAGTGGTCATATTCTGTCCAGCTTGACGCATGCCTTCAGCTTAGTCCTATGATTGACGAGAGTGGCACCTAATTACAGAGTAGTGTGGGGCACTGAGGGATCGACGGATCAGCACTATAGCTATAACTATATCTTCTCCCTTATCAACAGCTGCCTCTTCACTGGATGCCTTCGGACCAATTCTAAACATGCAGTGGTTCAGCTTCTTCTTAAAAAACCTAACCTAGATACTCAGCTTCTTCTCAAAAAACCTAACCGAGATTCAAACATTTTTTGACATTTTTGATCACTCGCCAAACTTCCATTTCTATCCAAAATCCTGGAAAGCGTAATCTTCCAACAAATTCATCATTTTTTAAGAAATAATCAATTATTTGAAGCACTCCAATCTGGTTTTATAGAAAACCACAGCAATGAAACAGTCCTTTTACGATGCAATTTTAATGCTTTTAGATCTCAGCGTTTGACATGGTCGATCACAACGTACTCATCACCAGGCTGAGTAACTGGGTTGGGATCCCGGACAAGCCCTTTACATGCTGAATTCATAATTGGAAAACAGAAATTTTAAAGTACAGCTTGGAAATATCATTTCCTCCTCGGCCGCCCTCATCTGTAGGGTACCCCAGGGCTCAGTCTTATTGCTTCTGTTGTTTTCCCTGTACATGCAGCAGCTGGGTGCCCTGATAAAGAAGCATGTTTTAACCTTCCACTGCTTTGCAGATGACACGCAAATATATCTCCCACTCTAAAGCATTAACCCACTCTCCCTGCAACCCTAACTCGACTGAGTTCTGACTCAAAGAAATCAAAGACTGGATCCCACAACATTTTTTTTTAAACTAAATGAGTAAAAAACTGAGGTAGTTCGGTTCACCCCCCTGACTCCACCAACTTTATCTGTAAAAACTTGGCCCACTGTCTTCTTCCTGCAAAAAATCTCAGTGTGACCTTTGATTCAACCTTCAAATCTAACAGACAAATAAACTCAGTTATCAAAGGCAGCTTCCTCCAACTTTAAACCTGAACAAAAGTAAAACCGTTTTATCCTTCCAAGAGGCAGAAAAGCTTATCCCAAATGTTGTTGCGTCCCGCCTGGACTACTGCAACTCTCCCCTATATGGGAGTCAGTCAGTCTTCTCTCTCACGGCTGCAGTATGTACAACACGCTGCTGCAAGATTTTTAACAAGTACAAGCAAACAAGAGCATAGATCACCTCTGTACTTGCCTCTCTTCACTGGCTCCCTGTACATTTTAGAATCAATTTATAAAAATTCTATTACTTGTGTTTAAGTCACTGCATGGTCGAGCACCCCTTATTTAACAGAACTTTTAACCCCCTACACCCCATCACGTTCATTTAGATCCTCTGAGCAGTCCCTCATTGTACTCCCTCAAGCTCAGCGAAAACTCAGGGGCAACCATGGCCTTCTCGCCTGTGTATATGCATATATTCATTTGTATGTGCATTGTTTTCCTTTGTCTCTTGAATGTCTTTCTTTGTTGGTGTTGTTGCATTGCCATTAAAGCACTTTGGTCAGCTGAAGCTGTTTTTAAATGCTCAGGTTCTGAGCAGAGTCCTGATGGAGTAACATTGAGGAGTGACCTTTGTTGTATACAAAACAGAAGGCCTTTCATCTCCTACCAATATTCATAAGTGAAAGTATGTAGTCAGCAAAGCTCCCTGATCTGTTTAATTGTTTTTTTATTATTATTTCAAGAGGACCCCATTTCTGCCGTGTCATTTCAATGTTTAAACACGTGGCTACATCATCTGACACACCTCTATCAATGAGCAATCAGGAGTGTAAATTTCTCAGGTTGGATGGGGACCTTAACAGAAAGGATAAAAATGACAATACATCCACATTCACCAGAGATGGATAGATACACATGGAGGTCATTTGAGCAGTTCACTTGGTCGGCACAATCCTTTTCCAGTGCTCCTGTGTGCAGCATAACAATGAGCTCAAGCTCTCAATCTGTCTGAGTTGACTCTGAGACCGGAGGAGAAGAAAGAAATACAATAGGGGAGAGGTAAACCTGGGGAATAAGGGATGTGAGGGTAGAGAAGAAAAGCTTAACTGAAAACAGGTTAAAGTGTTTGCTCTGACTGGCTTTTGTTCTCGTTTTGAGGGAATTCTTCTTTGTTGTTCTCTTGCAACCGAGTGGATACAAGGAAGAAAAAGATCATCAGGTCTTAAGATAGAGGAAGATATTCTCTTTTTCCATTTACAGTAGGGTCGTAATTAGGGCCTTAATACAAGTTTTAATAGCATTTAGTAAATAACCTATCCATCAGCTGAATGACCTTTATGGGCATTATAACAAAGTCGAAATTTTGTTTTCACCACAAACCACACAGTGCTATTTCTTTCGGCCATTTTTGTATTTGACACAGGATATATCAGGAGGAGAGAGTGGGGGTCTTAAAACAATATAGATAGTTAAAGCAGCATGTTGGACCAGATGGTTGGGATTGGGAGGTAAAAGGACGATGCACAAGTGGCAGTCCAAACATCAGAGTCTGCTATATGAAGCTATCATGAGATTTTTCCCCTTCTTTGTCAATGCTACCTGTAGTTCGGCACATTTGCAATATCAGCAAAATAGCAGAGAAGAACATACTGTGCTTGCAAACAGAAAACATAAAGAACTTTCTTTGCATGCACGTACAGTAGATTGTTCTGGTCATGTGCAGAGTCTATGGTCGTGCACTAGCTGGTTGCAGAATCACCGTCACTGCCTCCTCTCACTCACTTGCGGTGAATAAATTAGCTCACCCTGACTTCATGCAGAACATTTGCCAGGGTGCTGATAAGAAAAACTGTGGGTGATGTTGTGGTGAAAAATTCAACAGTGTGTGTTTTCTAACACACAATATTTGTGCATTTGTGAATGCACTGCATGAACGTTTTCCACAACTCTAGTATGCACATTAACTAACTGACTGCTGAATGTCTACGAACGTGAAATCTGCCACAGCCTGGAACATTTTAATTAAATCTCACATTAAAATTCTCACACAATGACAGTCCACCATCCTCTTGAGTTTGACCAGAGGTTAAACATGATTGTTTTAACTCATTTTAACATCTGCAATGACAAATGAAGAGATTAAGAAGCTATTTGTTATGACAGAAACACTTCTTCCTGTATCACCAACAAATCTTTTTAGATTAGCTGAATTAATTAAAGCTTGTTTCAGTTCACTGATCATCTCACATTGGTATTCTCTCATACATGTGAGCAGCCAACTCTGACAGGTGCTTGATGGTGTGTGGTCAATGCCACTGTTCCAGTTAACAGAGATTTTTTTCAATAAAACGAAAAGGCTCTGCGTAGAGCAAATCTAAGTGTGAGTGCAATTAACTAGTGATCTCACATCAGAGGGCCAAAATGTGATGAAAGACAAAAGGGGCAAAATCCTCACTTATGCAAGGCCAGTGTTTTCTCTGCACAAACTAAATCATTTGCCATTACTGTATGGGTTTAGGGGAATCGTTGGGTAAACAATTTAGGATATGTTTTATTTAATCTGCACAAAATTAAAGCGATTAAACAGCATGATGGGCAGTGTGTGACCAGAGGTGATGGCGGAGGTTGGCATAGATCCCCTGGAAATCTCATCAGCTGCCCCAGGTGTCACCCCAGAAGTCCTTAGACTGTGATTGGATATTTGCACTGTCAGAGGTAGCGTTAAAAAAACACCTATTAGTGTTTTCATGCAAGGCTTCTAGTAGTTTTCTGATGTAGCATATTTCTTTTTTTGTTCTTTACATTGTAAATATACTTTGCACATCTATTTCACAAGACCGGTGCATGGGTAACTAAATGTCTTACTGAAATAACTGGGGGCATTTAAGGAACAAAACATTGCAAATGAATGTATTTTAGCAAGTTAGACATTGTGCAGGAGTCTGCATGCAATTATGTTCGTACTTTAACGTGTTTTTTAAAACAATCGCCTTTTTGAGTCATTAAAATTTAGAATAAAGCAAGTGAAGTGAGTGCCTCTATCCTCTGATAGATATGAAGTTAAAAAGGGTTGATATATTTTTGTGTGTGTGTTTGTGCACACAAAACAGAGGATTGCCACACCCAGAGACAAACAGAAAGATTCAACAAAAAAAAACAAGGGAGCGGGGAAAAACTGTAGAAACACAAGAAGATGTGTAGCCCAGGCTCAGGCCTTGACCACAGAGTTAAGTTCGAAAAACCAGCATGTGATTCATCCATCAGAATTATTGAAACAGGAATGAAGTGCTTTTTGGTGGGTGACTGGTTCATTTGTATTCCTGCAGTAGATTCAGGGGATACATTTGAGATGCTGTGCAGACAACAAACTTGAGAGATTTGACTGAGTTGATTAATTACTGTACAGGCAATTCCATGTAAATTTTGTTGGTGCTCCATCTTGATTTGCATATGATTTGGATAAAAATTGAATGTCACACATTCTTAAAAGCATCTGAGAAGTAAAAAAACATCTCTAGGGCAGTCTAAAAGTCCTCGTGTGTATTGATTTCGTTAAAAAATAATGCTTATATTTCTTGCCCTTGACCATTTAATCACATCTCTACCATTAGTGTTCCATCAGGAGGGCTTTTAAAAATTATCTTGTGCGTGTTCTTGCTTTTCTGCCCTCTTGAGACCTTCTCCGAACACAAATTACTATGGCAACACTCTGAAATCACTCTCCAATCAGTGTTTTTTTATTTGTCATATCAAGTGTTACACATCTGTGGATGTTGCTTGACCGTAGTGTTACAAAATACAGTTATAAACAGACAAGAGACATGTGACACGGTCCGTTAAGTTAAATGAGGTCATGTTTTTGGTTGTCCTTTAATTTTAGCACTTGTCAACTTTAAGTTTGACTGATAATAAAGGAAGGATTGGGAGCCAAATATTACCACGGCAGCATGAAGTCTGCAGCAACCATGCACAGGAACCTGTAAGTCAAGGAAGCATTAAAATCTTCAGAGGAAAATGTTAAGTTAGTCTATCTCACAATATTTTCTCTGCCTCGCTCTTCTAGTTGGAAATGTAAGGTAAATATTTTTTTCCCCTACAAAAGGTCTTATTAACAGATATCTTATTAACTATCTTACCCACATTCTACCACAATCATCAAATGCCATTTATTTTGAGCAAGCTGATTCCTCTTGGGACTCACCCAAATATTAGATGGACAGTGCCAGAGTAAAGCACACACCCATAGCTCTCTGTGAGTGGAAGAGAGAGGACAGACTGGTACGGAATTTATCCAGAAATTGCACATTTATCTAAGGAATGCACATACACAAACACGGCTTTCAACTGCTTTATATAAATGCTTTCTTTCACCAAAAAAAATAAAAATATCAGGGCTATTTTCCATTCAATGTTGAGGTTAAGAGGTTTGTTTAGCCTATTACGAAGCTATTACGAAACTGATGCGGCTATATCGGCATCTGGATCAGGCTTACCAAACCAAACCGCACCGTGTATGGATCCATACCAGACCGTTGTGTGGAAACGGGGCTTTATATTACAAAAGAGCAGGTTTTGTTATCTTTACAAAAAGCAGGTAACCTTACATATTGCTATATTATATAGACAGACATTAAGTTAGCAAGCAGCAAAAGTTACATTGGTAAGAAAAAACGTCGGGGAGATGGGATGAGCTCCAGGAATCCCAGGAGCTCCCAGGAAAATGATGTGGTTAGTAACTGAGATTTACAAATGGCGACATGTAGTAATATGATCTCACATAGAGAGAGAGGGAGAGATAAGGTGCCAGTTCCCCCCCATAGTCTAAGCCTTTAACAGCGATAATAGGAGCTGGTCTGCACCTACGAGAGAAACCTATAAGATTTAAAAAAATATATATATGAAGGCTCACATTACTGTGATGTTTTTTGGCTGATGAGAGTCTGACAGCTGAGGGGAAGAAACTGTTCTTGTGGTAAGAGGTTTTGGTCCTGACAGACTGCAGCCTCCTATCAGAGGGAGAGTCTCAAACAGTCCATGCGCAGGGTGAGAGGGGGAGGCCATGAGCTTACCTGCAGGCCTCAGAGTCCTGGAGGTGTACAGTACGTGGAGAGATGGTATATTGCAATCCAAGTCCATTGAGTGTGGTGTTGTCTGCAAACTTGGGGAGCTTGACAGAATGGTGAGTGGAGGTGCAGCTGTTAGTGTACAGGGAGAAGAGCAGAAGAGAAAGAATGCTGCCTTGAGGGGAGCCAGTGCTGATGGTCCTGCTCTCCGAGACCTTCTTCCCCAGCTTCACCTGCTGTCTCCTGTCAGACAGGAAGTCTGTGATCCACCTGCAGGTGGAGTCAGGCACGTTCAGCTGAAAGAGCTTGTCCTGGAGCAGGTTTGGGATCATTACGTTGAAGCCAGAGCTGAAATCCACAAACTGATGTAGGTTCCTGCTGAGTCCAGATGCTTCAGGAGAGACAGGAGGGCCCGGTTGACAGCGTCGTCAACAGACCTGTTGGCTCTGTAGGCAAACTGTAGGGTGTCCAGGAGGGGGTCTGTGATGTCTTTGAGGTGTGAATGCACAAGGTGCTCAAAATACTTCATCACCACAGAGGTCAGGTCGAAGGGTCTGAAGTCATTAAGTCCTGTGGTCCTTGTTTTTTTGGGGGACAGGGAGAATGGTGGAGGACTTGAAGCAGGCTGGCACGTGGCATGTCTCCAATGAGGTGTTAAAAATGTCCGTAAAGACTGGAGACAGCTGATCAGCACCACGATTCAAGGTGGAGGGAGAGATAGTCTGGTCCAGCTGACATTCCATTGTACATTAAGAGATCAGTACCACAAGCAGGCCTGCATTCTGGGAATGTATTGAGATAATATATCAGTTTTAAACTCACATATTTAGGTATATAGTTCTTCGCTATACAACATAATAGCCGAAAACACAAGGAAAGCCCTGAAGAATCACAATAAAGAAAGCAATTTGGATTATTTTTTTGTCCCTCAAATTTACTGTAACAGTGAGTGCTCAAAGGTCAAAACCGTTCTTACAACTGGCTGGGAGCATTTTAAGGCATGTTGTGGAAAAAGGAAGAAAAAAACTTGCTGCCTGACATTAGCCTTTAAAAAGGTCACAGTGGTCTTGTTCCTGCAGTCAGAAAAAGCCATGTTGCTGTATATCATTGTTAAATGTGGACTTCTTTGGGGTTCAAGGACTACAGTGCATCTTCCACTACTTGTAAGATCAGCAATTTGGTTTCTTCACTTCCCGAAGGAGAACAGGATGATTCTGATGAACCTCTTTTATCTGCAAGTGAGTGTGAATGTGGGAGTCTAGCACAAAACATGTCTGAATCTTTTCTTCACAGAATTCAGCATGATCTTTGTTGACATCAATAGGCCATTTCACAGACTTGGCAAAACTCCTTCTGCACATATGTTTTATTAATACCTGGATTTACTGCAGATACTGAACCATTCTTCAAATTTTAAGATTTGTTGTAAGTTTCCACATCACAAAAACTATGCAATAACGTTGTCATGTTGTGTGGGTAGGAAACAGGGAGAAGGACCCAATTGCAGAATAAAAATTTATTAACAAAAGACAAAACAAAAACTTACTGAATTAATAAATCCAAAACGTTCTGAAAGGCAACTCGAGCAAAAAAAAAAAGAGCCAAAAACCAGGAGGAGAAAATACAGGGAGCAGGGAGAAGCAGCAACCAAAGACACGACGACATACAAAAGACACCGACCAAAGACTCAGACAAACTGCAATGAACTGACAACATGAGGGAATGAACACAGAGACTAAATAGACATGGGGTGATCAGACGCAGGTGAGACTAACGAGACAGGTGAGGACAATCAGGGTAATCACAAAGGCGGGAAACACAAGGAACAAAGAACACAAGCCCAGAACACTGAGGACAAGTACAAAGTAAAACCCAACACTGACACCACCTAAAACCAGATATACAAAATAAAACAGGAAACACTAAAGACTAGACTTAAAACACAAAACAGGAATTAAACTAACAGGCAACATAGGAGGACACAGGGAAACACGCTCAAGACTAAAGTAAGCACGAAACTATGAAACATTAAAACATACAAGGGAAACAATCAACACTAGGAAACAAACAAAACACCAAGGACAGAATGAAAACTAAAACCAGATGAAACAGAACCAAACCATGACAAACGTATTATAGTTTTTTCTATGCCTCTTGAATTATTGTCTGTGGTTAAAATAGGTGGAGTGTCCCTTTACATTGTTTTTTAAATTAGACCAAATCCATACTTAAGGCTTATTTTGGTGAGCATTTACATTTAATAGTGTATCATAATGATTTAAAAAAGAAGAAGGAAGAAGAAAGAAGGGGTGCCCATGGCCAAGCAGTTAGTTCAATCAGGAGAGACAAATGGTCTTAAGAAAATTATTTATTACAATGATAATGTCATGTGACAGAAATGTTGGCGCTTGGGGTGGATGATGCGTTTAGAGATGAAGTTC
Organism: Symphodus melops; assembly: GCF_947650265.1. NCBI lineage: Eukaryota > Metazoa > Chordata > Actinopteri > Labriformes > Labridae > Symphodus > Symphodus melops. The sequence goes on from NC_136694.1 coordinate 15,344,855, forward strand.
TGCTCGTCATTAGGATAGATCCCCCCCATGGAGTCCAGACCGTGGTGGTGGAGAACTGATGATTTGATGAGATCGATTGGGAGAAGAATTGATGGAAGATGACTCTGCTGCTGGAGATGGCGTTGATGGGGAGGTGGAGGGGCGCACGAACATCAGCATGAAGGACTAGGGAAGAGAAAGAATCATATTTAAAAGGAGAGCTGAACGAGGATAGGCTGAAAACGAGGGAGGAACGCCGTGCCAGTGGTTAGATAAGGTCCTCTGACAGGACAGGTGATTAGCCCACAGACAGCCCAAACTGACAGCTTGAGAATGACAGCGAAAATGTGATAGCGTGAGATAGGGTGAATGAGAAAGACCTGAATTGTAGATCACTTAAAGTCTTCTTCACTGAATTTACGCTAAGCTTCATTTAGCACACTCCATATAAAGAGGCTGTTGTCCTCGAAGAGGGCAGCCCCAAGTCCGACCCAACAAAAACATAAAAAGCCCAAAAAATGAATCTTGAAAATGAAATAAACAAAAACATTTCAATCGGGGATGATGAAGAATTTAAAGTGCTTTACAAACTTTAGGAAAAGCTTGGAATTCAAAAGATGAATGGCTGAAAACAAGCAGTTAAAGCAACATTTTCCTCCATGCATGTTACATTTAGAAACTTACATTACAACTAATAACAACCTCAGCTGGTTCTTTGGAGCACACATCAGTTGCTGATCTACATAGCTGGAATTGAAAATAAATCCTTAAATCAAACCATTGCTCTTATCCCCAGGTCGTGGAGTGCCAAAACGTTTGAAACAATCACAGAATCACAATTGACCAGCAGCATATGCTTAAGCCTTTTCGATTTTCCAGGACACAGCACGTGAGCAGGAATCATGTTCACAAGTCCTGAAAAGAAGTGGGCTAGCTTTGGCAAGTGTCAGAGAGCCTTTACAAAGCTCAACACTGCAGGGCTGTATGATTGGCTGGATACACTTTGTCCTTCCACTGAGCCAAACAAAGATGATGTAATGGGCATCATCAAAACCAGCATTGTCATCGCACTGTTACTGTTTTTTCTCTATCATCTTAATTGAGGCGCATAGACGTACGCTGGGCACATCTCCAGTTCATCACTCAACATTAATGACTTTTGGCTCATTAGTTGTGTGCCTCTAGATATTTGATTTTTTTCAGGGGAAAAGAAAAATAGCTGTTTAGTGTTTGTGTGAGACTGTATGTGTGTCACTTGGCATTTTGATTTTGAAAATAAGCAGTTCGAGCATGTTTTCCATGTTTTATTTTACAACGCAAGGTTAAGAGAAAAGAAAATTACAAAAGTTTCAAATATCCCATCATTGCCCCCTCTACCTAAATGTGTCATCTGTGAACAATGTAAGAGTTCTCTTTGTATTCTAAATATTTACATTATAAACTGATGTTCATACTGTTGCTTAATAGCTGTCTGTCTCCTCCTGATATTTCTATTAGAAGGACATCAATATTAAATTATTACATTATTTTCATTGTGCGACATGAACTGTTTGACAACACGTACGGAAATCTCCTGAAAAACTCCTGATTACCTGGAGGGCCTGTAGCCTATATGTGAATGCAAATATTTTAATCGGACTTCACCCAGAGTTTCTTGTGTCAGACTCCTAGTATTTTTTCAGCAGAAAGTCTGAGTGGGCTGATGTGAGAACGCAGCTGCACTCTGGATAATTCATTTCAAGCCAATGGTACTTCAGTGTTGTTTTTTTGACGTCATCTATTCTTACTTCAGGAAATTACCTGCACCCCCTCCCGTCTGACAGAGATAGTCTCCAGCTGTGAGGTGCATATGTGAACGGCTATGTCGGGAGAATCTCTGGAGCAGTCCTCCCGTAATTATCTAGCTATTATCCGCAGTCAATGTGTGAAAACGGCTCCAGACACAATGCAGTAGGACGTTTTACCTTACCTAACAATACATGTACCTTTCAAAGTACACTGAAGCTCTCCTGAAGCTCGTTGGTAAACTCTTTCCCATTTCAACATGATAGCTGGCCTAACTGTTGTTACACAGCAGATCTTGTTAGTTTAATAAGCTGGCCTGCAAACTGTCATTAAAGTTACATGATAGGCTGATAACGTTTTAACCTTTTGTCATTTTCTAAGCAACAGCCACAACCACAAGATGAATTATAACAGGTACAGACAAATCAGTATTAAACTTTAATTCGTGATGCAATGATTTCTTTCTACTGGTTAAAATAGTCCTGGCAAAGACATTGATTGATATGCATGGTTTATTGTTTTGGTTGGTTAAAACTGGGACAGGCACAGGTCAAACTGGGACAAATAAGTGTTTTATACATTTCTGTGGGGACTCTGGACATAGACATTCAAAACACGATGGTCTTGGTCAAATCGGGATGTCACCCTATAACCTATCTTTGAGTTTTGCAACAAGAGCTTAAAATTTGATTTTAAAGGGAGCATAAGTTTACAGAATATTATGTTGCCTTATTGGATGATAAATATTACATTAAAAACATCCAGGTCTAACATGTATACTGTACTTACAATGCAGTGTTATTTTTTCTACTCACAACAATATTAAAATGTTTACTCATATGCAATTTTTCTTTAAAAAGATGAGAAACTCCTACATTACTCATCTTAATTAAGTCCATGGGTTAAAACAGCTGAACCAATTGAGAGATCAGGGCTATAAACTGACACAGCGTAGCATGCTTACAGTGACAGCTGCCCAGGTATTTGTTGGAGGCTGTCTGTAAATTGGGGCTCAGCAACAATCTCTCTCTCTACATTGACTGTAATGATGTGATTTCTCAACTGCTAGGAGAAATCTTTCCAAGTAAATATGTGCAGCAAAGACCTGCAGTAATAATCAGGCAGGTCCAGCTGAGACTATCTGAGTCTGATTAATATGTAGCCTGTTTTCTCCTCCACTGGTTGATTACTTTTATGTTTGTTTTCCTGATGTTCACACACCATGCGAGACTGAGTCGTTTCAGACTGATGGAAGGGTCAGACGAGATGTGCTGTGCTCAGGGAGACAAATAACACAAAGAGGACACACATGCACACACGCACACGCACACGCACACACACACACACACACACACACACACACACACACCCAAAGGCCCCTTGTTCTCACTGAAAAGGAGTTGACAGGTGAGGGCTCAGCTGGAACTCTGTCTCCAACTAATACTCTGTTCTGTTCGAGTGGATGTGAAAGAGGCTGACTTTAAAACACACACACACACACACACACATACACACACACACACACACACACACACACACACACACACACACACACACACTAAGATAAATATAACTCTGTGATCCGTTAGTTCACAGTATTGTCAGAGAAACTTTTAGAGGCTGATTCCCTCACAATGTCAGAATCCATCATCATGTTGGACAAAAGCAAAGTCCCTGGGAGTGATGGAAAACGTTTAGGGGCATCCAGTAACAAGTACTCAGTAATAAAATACTGAATACACACTAAGATCTTCTTTCCTTTGCATTGCCATGGTTGACCATCCGACTAGAAACTTGCACAGTGAGGGTAGCGTTTGAGTCAAGAGGCAGTGATCAGAAGTAGATTGGTTGCTGCTCTCGCCTGCAGGTATAGTAGATTTTTATTATCATGAATAAGAGCTAAATCATTGTCAGAATACTGTTGATAGGGCATCTGTTCTGCGTCTCTGTCACTCCACACAGGCCATTTCCTGCATACAATCAAAGCCTGCAAAAACGCTTGTGGAAATGTCACTTAGCTGAAACCACAGCCCTTCTGACAGCCTGCATCATGTCATTTGCCCAAAGAGTGTGCATTTGTATGAGAATTAGTTGGCAGAGATAAGTGGTCTCAGGTCATTTATATCTCAACTCTGAAAATGAGCAGATATGTGTGTTTATATTTCTTATATACTCAGGGGGGGTTTTGCTACAAGATTGAAAACAGATGTAGGGGGATTAAAAGTTTCTTTTTTTAAAGCCCGTTGAGCTGGAGCATGGCTTTCACGGTCGAGTTAAACTTCTGTGAATGTCAATAAAACACATCAGACTGGACAGAAAATGCACAGCTTCCCTTTAGTTAAAGCAGAAACTTTGTCCTACTAGCTCTCTGCTAATAATGTTCAATTAGCTTCTTTAAAGGAAATCCATAAAACAAATAAAAATAAATAATGACAGAGTTGAAAGGAGGTCAGACATGCATTAAGATACAACACATACTGTAGATACTGTAAACATTGCTTGACTGTGAAATGCATAATTAGAATGCTGTTTACTCAGAACCTGAGACACCAAACAGTCTCTTTCTGATAATAATAAGAATGTGGAAAAAATGTGGAAAACACTCAAATGCTAGTTCTGTTGCAAGTGTGAAATTGTCACTTGTGATTTAAGACATTCTAACCTGTAAGTAAGACACCACAGTCAGAATGTGTTTACCATTGCTCCAAAAGTTTTGAAAAATAAAGTAAGAGGCAAACACCTTATTAACTGTACATGCAACGTGTTGGTTTTTCCTGCTGAATAGCTATGGTATAATCATGCCTTTAAATCAGACTAATATTGTGAATCCTCAGACATTCCCCTGCTTCTTTACGTAACATGTTTATGTTAACATTCTGAATAAATACAAAAGACCCTTGTATGAGATGCACCAATCTGTCCACTGTCTGCAGTGTTTATATTGTTTTCAGGGCCATGCAAAGTGGGAGACTATCTGCTTCAGACAGGTTGTTTATCTATCACTGAGTGAACACAAACAAAAACAGACAGACATATTCACACCAACAGGAAGTGAGGAAAGTTCCTGTTCGTATTAGCTCTAGATCTTTTGGACAGTGTCAGTTCTTCAGTTTAGAGTTTATGTTCTCTCTGAAATGACTGGGCTTCCTTTTAGTTCACTTAAGTACTAGTACTGCAACAGCTCTTTGTTTAAAACTGAACTTTTGCAAAAATATGGACCGAGTGGACCATGTTCTCCACCTCCATTGTCGAAGCGGCTGCTCTGTAACATGAAGTGTTTGTCACAAGTAGAGAATGAAAGAAAGTCTGCATGGTCTACAGCAGTCCTTAAGTGTAGGTGAGCCAATAAACCATGAGTGCTGACTCATCCTAATGATCTGTTGCTACAATCAACCTCCGAGCCACATAGAAAAAATAGTAGCTTAGTTGCAAACCACATAAATCAAACAGCACAACCAAAGGTTTGTCCTATTAGTACCTCATATAACCCCTACTTCAATAAAATCAGACTCTCCCTTTAAAGTATTAAAGTGAAATGACATGTTAAATTGTATCTGTTGTATTTGTTCTGAATTTCGGCACTTCACCAAAAGTTGTTTTACTTAAATTCCACCATTATTTCTGACATGATACACACTATATGACTTGTTCTGCTCTATAAAGTCCTAGCAATCATTATAGAGCAGAACAAGTCATAATGTGTGTAACAAGTCTTTCCTCTTTGTTGCTTGATGTGGTCATTTCATGAAGGCCTTACATGGAGGGACAGCGATAGCAGTGGTTCTTTATTATTATTATTAATTATGTATTATATTCATGTACTGTGTACCGTGCACTTGCATGTTGTGTGTTTATGTGATGTCTGTGTAAGTGTCTCTCCGTGCAACCAAATCTTCCTATGAGTACAAATAAAGTAACTGAACCTGAACCTAATTATTTCTGTGTGGCTTAATTCGTCTGTTCTTTCTTCTTTCATTCTTCTGCTCCTCCTTAGAAAAATAAGATTGAATTTCTTCAGAAGAGTTGAGTCATCAGCATGATTTATTTTTATGCTGATCATGTTCCAAAAATAAATAGTGACAGTTCATAATTGTTTTGAATACATTCCAGTTGTAGTAGTGTGTTACCGGATATGGTGTTGTGGATTGGTGAACAAAATAGTTTGAGCTTGTTGTTTTTGGCCGCCTGACTTGATATTTCCTCACACTAGTCATCCAAAACTGATTCAGACTTCCAAAGAAGAGGGTACAGTTATTTCACAGCATTTTATGGGAAAGCAGTCTAACATGATTACGTCATCTGATGCAACATGTGGATATACCCGCCTAAACGTGAAGTGGAGTGATGCCACGATAATCTTAAAAGGATCAGAGTGTTATGTGATGTTCTGCACAATTTTCTAGCCTCCTTTTATGACTAAAGTCAGAGCTGACTTCATCAAGACATGCAAGATATGACTTAAGCCAGACGAGTCCTAAAAAGATGGTCCCTCCAGGAAATCAATCCCTTGTGACAAATGACAGCTGGGGGTCTTACAATCAGGTGCTAAGATTTGAGAAAAAAAAATCTGTGCACTTTTTGAGTTCTATTTCCCTTTAGGTCTATACTACTCTCCATACACACACACACACACACACACACACACACACACACACACACACACACAATGTGTGTGTGTGTGTGTGTGTGTGTGTGTGTGTGTATATAGTTATAGTTATTGGTTATATCCAAACTTATTGTGTACAGGCTTGATACTGTATGAGTCAGAGGAGTCAGTTTTTTGATGACTGTTGTGTGAAACATTTGGTGCGTCAGTGTTTGGTGAGAACTGCATTTCCTCAAAATTCTGCAGAAGCATTTACTAATTTTTGGTGGTGGTGTGTCAAGATGTAGCAGAGGAAGCATAAGAGTACGCTATATGATGCTACAATGACAACTACAACAATGATGCTCCAACAAATATTTATGTTTATGCTTTATGTCAATGCTGTGTATAGTTTAAGGGAATCACCTTAACAAGCAGAGATTGGAGAACATAAAACATAATGCAGACGTTTGATTAAATCAATCAATTTTTATTTGTATTGCATCAATTCATAACAAGTGTTATCTCAAGACACTGCAGGTTAATGTGCAAGGAGATCATAGTGGTCACGTGTATACACTCTGTGCACCTTGCAGCAGTCCCAGGATATAAACATTACTCCCCCTTCCCTTTGGATCGATGTGAATTCTCTGGGGAAAATCCTGCTGCTTTCTCAAATCCTTTCACTCCAATTTGCTGCGGAGAAAAATGCTATGGATCTGGCAGGAGAATCTCGATGAAGTCCGAGTGAAAAGTCAGCTGTTAACGATCATACAGGATATGTAGCTTAATATCAGGAGTTTTCTGCAAGTGTAAAAGCCATGTGTGAATAATCCTTTAAACTGGGGCACTGTGAAAAGACCAAACTGCTTTCACAAACAACATATACAGTAAAACGTGTATTTTCTTATAATAACTATTGTGAGAATTTTCCTTTTTTAGGTAAAATAATCGAAAAAGCAGTTTTTCAACAGTTAAATAACTTTTTGACATTGAGCGACTGTTTCGATGTCTTCCAGTCAGGTTTTAGACAAAATCACAGCGCTGAGACAGCTCTGGTCAAGGTGTTTAATGACATCCGTTTAAACACAGACAGTGGCAGAACCTCAGTCTAAGTTTTACTTGATCTCAGTTCGACACAGTTGACCACAATATATTACTCAACCGACTGGAAAACTTGGTTGGAGTGTCTGGGACAGCACTAAACTGGTTTGAGTCCTATCTAAAGAACAGGGACTTCTTTGTGTCTATAGGTAACTTCAAATCTGAGCAAACAAAAATTACTTGTGGAGTTCCGCAAGGTTCCATCCTGGGGCCTCTTTTGTTTAACGTCTACATGCTCCCACCAGCTCAGGTTATAAAAAACAATAAAATTAGTTATCATAACTACGTAGACGTCACACAAATATATATTACAATGTCGCCAGGAGATCATAGTCCTATCAAAACACTGGGTAAATGCATAAAGCAAATCAATGAGTGGATGTGCAAAAACTTTCTACAGCTGAACAAAGACAAAACCGAAGTTGTTGTTTTTGGAGCAAAGGAAGAGCGACAAAGAGTCAGCACACAGCTAGAGTCAGTTAAACTCAAAACTACAGACCAGGCAAGAAATCTGGGCGTAGTGATGGACTCAGACTTCAATTTTAAAAGCCACATCAAGACAATCACAAAATCAGCCTACTATCACCTGAAGAACATTTCAAGAATTAGAGGACTTATGTCCCAGCAGGACCTGGAAAAACTTGTCCATGCTTTTATCTTCAGTCGTCTTGATTACTGTAACAGTGTCTTTACAGGTCTGCATAAAACATCAGTCAGACAACTGCAGCTGATCCAAAACGCTGCTGCTAGAGTCCTCACTAAAACCAAGAAAATGGATCACATCAGTCCAGTTCTGAGGTCTTTACACTGGCTGCCAATCTCTCAGAGGATAGATTTTAAAATCCTGCTGCTGGTGTATAAAGCGCTTAATGGTTCTGGGCCAAAATACATAAGTGACCTGGAGATTAACTATGAACTGCCCAGACCACTCAGGTCGTCTGGTACAGGTCTCTTTCCCCAGAGTCAGAACTAAACATGGTGAAGCAGCCTTCAGTTTCTATGCTCCGTATATCTGGAACAAACTCCCAGAAAACTGCAGGTCAGCTGAATCTCACAGCTCTTTTAGATCAAGGTTAAAGACTCACCTGTTTACAGCTGCCTTTAACTAAAATGTTTTAATAAAGGTTTTAATCTTTTACTCTGCACTATAACTTTTAAATCCTTTTATATTCTTTCTTAAATTAATTTTATTTGAATTATTATTACTACAAATTTTAAGTTTTAATAATTTCAGTAATTTTTATTTTTTTATGTATCTTTTCTTTCCTCTGCCATGATGCTTTTGATGTCTTGTGTAAAGCACTTTGAATTGCCTTGTTGTTGAAATGTGCTATATAAATAAACTTGCCTTGCCTTGAGTGTCATACTGAAACTTAATTGTATTTAATTGTAGAACCTCTGAATATGAAGTAATGAGAACGCTTCAGGCTGTCTTCTAAGCTCTCTTTTGTATTTTCACGACTTTATTGTTTTCACTCATTCGGTTTATGGATGATACTTTTATAACCATTGACTGAATTCATTTTTCTGTTCTGCGAGTTCAGAGAGACTTCTATTGAGAGACTCATTCAGATTGGCTGATGGTCCCTCCAGGAAATCACATCACATTTCAGTAACTGCACAGCTCCACTCATGTCCTGTTAGCATCCTGCAGGTCAGCAAATGAAGCGATCCTAATAAGAAGCTCATCCCAGCTCTAAAGTGTCCGAACAATTCCCTCCATTTACGCAGGGCTGCAGAGGGGTGATGAGGAGCTGCACGTTCTCCCCCTAAATTATCATGCTTCGACAGCCACAACACAGATTCAACACAATGGAGCGCAATGCACGCTGGGAAATATTCAGCAGGCTTGTCAAGGTTGATTTCTTCGAAAGAAAGTGAAAAAAGCAATCTATTGAGCAAATAAGAGATAATCAAACTTTCAGTTGGCAAAATTGAAAGTGCAGGGATGCTACAAAACAGTGAACATATTTCTAAGTGTTTACTAAAAAGCTTCTACTGTTTTTTAGTTAAAGGAAGAAGTATGCATAATTGTATGCATAAATATAACAAAAATCAAGTACATCCTATGTAAAAACACAACCACGAGTCCCGCTGACTATGTTGTTGTCAGAGCTGTTTCCATCATGTTTAAATGAACAAAAGGCTGACTCCTTCCCTTGCATACCAAAGCTTTTTTAGTCAAGGACTACAGACAAAATGACTAACATACTCACTGCTTATTTGAATGTCACTTAAGCTGTTTCAAATCACAGTCATTCCGTTTTAATTAACATGTAATGTGAAACTACAAGCTAACAACAGTGTGCTAACAGTCGCCCACAAACAACAATACAAGTCACAGGTAATTGCTGCTCGAGAAAAAGGTCAATTTGGGAAGTCGCTTGTGCTTGACTCCTTTGTGCAAACACAAGGGCTTCAGAATTGCATTGTGAAACAGCGGTTTGTTTTGATTTCATGCTGGTGCTCAATGGTGACATCGACTGTATCAAAAATTCACAAAAAAAAGAAGACTTTTTTTTTCTCACTTTCCAGAGAAAAAAGATCTGAGAGGCCAGATTAATGGACTGGTCCATCGTTTGTGGAAATCTAAAAAACACTGATACATACTGCAAAGTGTTCAGAAACTTTGCAGGCAATTATTGAATGACATTTGTCATCTACATGGTAAGGAAATGGTTTGCAATCAATTGAGACTGATCTCAGTCAGCACCTGTTGGAGGAGCTCGTTTCTGTCTTGGCACAGACACAGTTTGCTAATATTCAGGAGCAAAACCAGAAAAGTGATATCTGCTGTTATCTGACTTGGCTGTTGCTTTGTGGCTACTGCTGGCTGTACAAGAAATTGCACTTTCAGAAAATACGTACTCAACCATTTAACATTCAAAGTTGCTTGTAAAACTAAGAACCATAAGAGGGGCACCCTATATTGAAGTCTGAAGTAGCATTAAATATAAAACTCAAGCTGAGTACCTTGAAAAGTGAATGTGTTCACTTAACTTCCTCAACCGGCTGTGTTTTCTCTCTCTGAACCTTAGTCACAATGCTGTACATGTGCACGTAAGTGTAAAAAAGACAAAGTGAGATAAAGGTTTTAGTGTCTACAGGGCATTTCATTTTGGCATTGAGATCATGCATAGAAAATATGCCCAGCCAAAACGGACATTATTAATATAAAAAGACCAAAGGCCGAAAGCAAACATTTTTATTTTTAATAAAAATAATACATGAAACATAAAACAAACCATTGTGACATCTCTTCAAGGCCTGAGAGATAAGCACGGTATTTCATCAGTCACTGATGAAATGTTTTTTGTATCATTCAATAGAGAATTCTTCTTGGGAATAATGAGTTTGCGATTACACTCGACATTCTGACAGATTTCAAATGTACAGCTGCCTCTATGACTGATAATAAATAACAGGTTCTCACAGTAGAGATAAGACTCAACAAGTCAAAGGTAATGATTGAGCAATTGGGCGCACACATTTATGATTTGAAATATGATAACAATCGAAACATAGCAACATTCATGTCCATCTGCTCCATAATAAAAATACTAAAAAAACTCAGTGGAAGAGTTATATTGATAAGACCCCCTGAAACCTGCCTGAAAGACTCTTGTTTACATTGTAGCTAAGACCTTGGATTGTAGTAATAAAATTAATTCTGTTTGCTTGTCAGATATGCCAGATTTTAAAGGCCAATAATTAATTATTATTTTGGGGCTTTCCATGCCTCCATTTACGAGACAGGATAGTAGACAGAGCCATAAATCTGGGGAAGCGAGAGTGGGGAACGACATGCTGGAAAGGAGCCGCAGGTCGGACCTGAACCTGGGCTACCCACTAAAGGACTTAAACCTCAATGCAGTGCGCGTGCACAGCACCCACTAGGCTATATTTCTGCTCACTGTTGTTTAACATGGTCACTAGATATGAATATATTAATATTTTAAATACATATTAAAGAGGTAGGATAATTATTATCGAGAGCATGAATAACAATGTACGTCTACGTAGAAGGTTCCTCCAAGTCAGCTTTACTTTAATATTCCAATAATTTATAATGCAACATCAAATAATACAAACTACAAAAAAGATGTATAAATCAAATGCATTTTACTTAATCCTTTGATATTCCTTCAAAAAGCAGATGCATGGAGTGCTGCATGAGTGTCGAGAAATATTCTGGTAATTAGTCCTTCTGGTGCCTTCAGTTCGCGGATCCAACTTAGAAGCTTTTGAAAAACAAAGCATTTTACTAAATGACAACCTCATGCACAACTATTTTCTTGTAATGAAAAAACAAATGCATGAATTAAGTTAATAATGATAAAAATATCTTTATATATATACTTTTTCAACAAGTTAGAAAGGGCTTTGCAATTCAATGAGCCAAAATAATTAAATGAAATAGCAAAATAACAAATCAAATAAACAAACATCACCTAAAGATATATATGAATAAAAGACGTCCTGATACACAAATACAGAGCATTACAATAGTTGAGTCTGGAAGAAATAAATGCATGGATGACTTTTATTAAATTAGCAGAGCATCATATCCAAACTTATGGTCTCTGTGTACATGTACAGGCTTGATACTGTATGAGTCAGAGGAGTCAGTTTCATGGAGCATCTTCATGTGAAGTCCCAGCATTAGGTGTCCCTGGTTTACACTCTTTCATATGAAAGGATGTTGTAGGCTTGATCACAGGAGCTACAGACCAACGAATGAATGAGACTGACATTATCATCAGGAGAAAGACCTTAAATATAGTCAAGATCAAAAGAGAGGCCACAGTGTTGATACTTGAGCTGCATAACAGCTTGTTGATTGTTGGATTCATTTTTCCAAAGCGTCATTCAAATGATAGCAGACAGAATGCAAATATGCTGTATGTGCACCACAGGATGTTCAAGCAATCACACACGTCTCATTTGCATGTGGTAGCTGTTTTTCACTGATACCAACCTGGTGTTGTCCAATATTGTTTTACTGTCTCCTTCCAACACAAAGCAAGAGACTGTTTGTCTTCATTCAGCCTCATTATTTCCATCCAGACAGTCAAAGCCTCTCAGGAAAGCATTTCACCAACCTTTTATTTCTAGTCTAAACAGCAATGGGAAACAAATATATGCAGTTTTCCCTTTTATTCATATTTCTGGGAGTCTTGCCGTCCAAATATAATTTTTAATCCTATAAATATTGGTCTAAAAGTGAACACGAGGCACATTTGGTGTAATTTTCATTGCAGTAAATCGGTGTGTCTCTAACATTGGCTTTTTAATTAACCTTTCACATGATGAAGTAATTTTAGACCTAGTGTATCCACTCCCACAGAGGGCGAGCTTTTAGTCTCATGACTGAGTAGAGTGATGATAAGGACACAAAAAATCTGAACTCCATGTGTGTCTGATGTCGCATCTAAAATAGGATAATTGTACAAAAAACTGTTACCAAGAAGGGAATAAACAATTGCATGTAAGTCCTGTCCAAATGAAGGAGACATATTCTTGGTGAATGATTGAGCATCAATGAGGCTGATTCCGTTTGAGCAGGAAATTACACTTTTGGGGCTAGTTGTCCCTGAGACTACGGACTGTGTATTTTTTTGTTATTACCTTTGACGCATATCTGACACTAAGGGAAAGCAGCTTTGTTAATCCGTGTTTTGGTTGGACTGCTCGTGACTCATTTAGTGTCCCAGGTCCGCCCTGTTCCAGCAGGACTGCAGGGGCTTCTCAATTCTCGGAATCAGCCCCTCGGGACCGCGTATGGGGACCAAGTTCTGCGTCTGGTGCGCAGCTCAATGTCCTGAACTGGATCTGACAATAATTCAGAGCATCAGGCACTACCTCTGTTTCTCTGGGGACATAAAACATGCAAAACATAAATCGGAGTGTTTCGAAAACTCTTAACAGTGAACTCCCTCTCCGTGTCCAGGCTGTGTCTCCGCTAAGCGCGCACTTCTCCTCCTCCGAGCATCCGTGAACATGTCTGCCAGTCTGCCCCCCTCTAAAGCCATGTACATCGGGATGGAGGTAGTGATCGCCGTGTCGTCGGTCATTGGGAACGTGATGGTGGTCCTGGCTGTGCGTATAAACCGCTCTCTAAGAGATACCACGTTTTGTTTCATCGTCTCCCTGGCCTTGGCTGACATTGCGGTCGGGGCTCTGGTTATCCCGCTCGCCATAACCATCAGCATCGGACTCGAGACGCACTTTTACAGTTGCCTGCTGGTTGCCTGCACGGTGCTCGTCCTCACTCAAAGTTCAATACTGGCGCTGCTGGCCATCGCCATCGACCGCTATCTTCGAGTCAAAATTCCCATGAGGTAAGCACAAAGGTGAATTCTTCTACTTTCAAATCTTGACTGATTGACAGCAGCCTTGGTGTCAGCACCGCTCGGACCAAGGGCACCAACCAAAGCGCTGGTTACAGTGTCGTGAATGATTTTTATTTTACCTCAGACGAGAAAGGAGTCTAATAACCTTTGCAAATGTGTGTCATTATTTTAGCTAAGCTAAGAATAACAATACTATAAATATATTACAATTATTACAATTACAATTATTCTTACTCATGAATGATTTCTGCTTTGACATCTCTTATATCTCTCATGTAAATGAGTCTGTCAGAGATAAATGTTTTTTCTTCTGCAAGGTGCAGAAGAGAGGCTCAAAACGTGAAAACAGCTTTATGCATAACCCAATTAAAAACGCATAGGTGAAAATGTTCTCTTATTTAGCTCCACAATCTTAAAAAAAAAAGTTGTCAAGTGCTTTGATTAAGTGATTAAATTATAATCTGGATGATATAGTCATATCGAATACAGATACATTGATCAATACATGATGAAATTAGATGCAGGCGTCAACATTGTAAAGCTACTGAATTTCACACAATGTATTTGGAGCTGTTTTACAGCCTGCTAAACCTGCACAAGAAGCAAGGGTATATACAGTATGTTGCACTTTTGTCGGACTAACTGAGTGGTAAAATGGCAATGGCTCTCCATGTGTTCACATTTATCATCCTCTTCTCTTCTTCCCTCTCTATTGTTCAACTAAAAGTTCAAGTTATCACTTTAAGTTGGTTCACTTAACAAAAAACCCTGGAAAAAGTCGGGTTGTGAATGCATGATTGCTCAATGGGCTCATGGTGGCTGGTTGATGGATTGCATAATTTTTCAAGCTGGAAAACAGCATAAACATGCACTACACACCACACTGTTACAAAGGACAATTCACACAGGCTGCAAGCAGAGGAACATTTAGGAATATATTTTTTTAGTATTATCTAATTGTGATTGCATTACTTTTTTGCAGGGTGTTATTTTTATAAGGCAGTGTTTACCTTGTAAACAGGGTGCACATGAAGAACAAGAAAAGACAAAGTGATAATTTAAGCAAGAAATTGTGTCCACCCCCCTAAATCTCCCATGGCACTTATAGGGCAGTGATTCCAAACACCTATAAAAGCTGAGCCTCCCCCAGGACACACAAGACAAAAGCAATACATTGCTTTCAAAAATGGACATTTATTTTAAAGTTAATCTATAAAATTCCACCCGAATATGCCCACATACTAAACGACTTTTGAATACATTTCCCTATTAAGTAAAAATCTAATTTTGACAGCCCCTGGGTAGGGTGGTTGGAGTCAATTCTGACTCTCCCCCCCCCCCCCCCCCTTTCCCAAGGGGGCCCAGACCACATGTTGGGAATGAATCCTCTAGAGGGACGCCGTTCAACAGCCACTGATTGCTTTTTGTAGCGGAGGCACACTGTCAGGATCAGGTTTGTGTATCTGAGATTTTAAATTATTGTGAGTTTGCTCAAGTGAAGGATAGGAGTTGCAGCTTTGAGTTGAGAATCAAAATCCCATTAAAATTTGAGACAGGTGGAAGAAAGTGGTTTCGAGAAAGTCATTTGTTGGCAAACAGGCAGTGAAAGTGTACGAGTGGGAGAAAGTGAAAATGACCCCGAAACACAGTCAGCACTTACACTTTAGAAATAAATGCCAAATAACAAAAATCCACATCCTTGTCAACCACAGAGCCCTTTCACATCCGTTTAACCATGACTCATTTATGGACTTGTCCAATCATAGACCATCATGTGGGAGAAACAGGATGAGGGACATGAGTGGATTGCACATAGTCATGTTGGGCAAAGACTAATTTCCTGTTCTGAATGACAAAGATGTCTTAAATGTGTCCACGGTAATTCTCAGAAAATGTAAGATTTCACAGCAACTATGCTTTGGGTCCTGCTACAATTCCATTTTCCACAAATAGATTAAAAAGATTGAAGATTATAGGACACTTGTCACAGACAATGCTAATGTTAACTGCACAGGTTTAACCTGTAATTATGTTTACTCTTAGTCACATAGGGGGCTCCTAAATCTTGTTTGGAGATTATTGTATACAGAGGGGAGGGGGGACAGCGGGTGTGTATTGTAACTAATGTCTTGTGTCCTGCCTGTCTGTATACTGCTACTGGATGCCTTGAATTTCCCTCGGGATCAATAAAGTATCTATCTATCTATCTATCTATCTATCTATCTATCTATCTATCTATCTATCTATCTGTCTGTCTGTCTGTCTGTCTGTCTGTCTGTCTGTCTGTCCGTCCGTCCGTCCGTCCGTCCGTCCGTCCGTCCGTCCGTCCGTCCGTCCGTCCGTCCGTCCGTCCGTCCGTCCGTCCGTCTGTCTGTCTATCTATCTATCTATCTATCTATCTATCTATCTACACATTTTTTCACAAACCACACCATGTTTTTTAAAAGACAATGATAAATGATTTTTGAAAATAAAATTGAAACTCAAGTAAATAGTTAGAGATTTTCCAACAGGGTTGTGGACTGTAAATATTAATAGACAAAGCTTGAGTGATGTCAGCCATCTGTTAAGGCTCCGGAGGCTAATCGGCAGCCGCTGCTATGCTGGACATGCTGTCTCCACCTAACTTTTAGTCAACCTAACGACAGGCTTAGAGCTCGAGCTGAGGCGGGTTTAAAGCTTCTTGAACCATTACATCACGTCCACCTGTCAATCATGTCAGCTACACGCCTAACAATGGATTATGTGTATCGTTTTCAAAGGTCAACATTTCATTGGTCACAGAGCAGAAAATCATTAGCCAAAGCATCCACAACCAGATGCATCATCCTCCAACATTTTTGATCTACTGAAAAGCACACTACTTTTTACAGACTTCTATCAATCAATCATCTTTATTTATTTAGCACTTTTAATACATATGAAATGTAATACAAAGTGCTGAATATTAAAAGCAATGCATTGAGAGATGTATTTGAATGAAAATATAGAAATGTAGATGCATATATAGAAATACACACACGTACCCATACACACACACACATTCAAAGACACACACACACACACACACACACACACACACACAGAGGTACACCTGGTAGTATGGAGACATGGCACAGTACTGAGGACTAAGATGAGGAAAGAGCCACCACATTTGGGGGCCGTCCACACTGGAAGCGGCACAGCTTATAGCCACAGGGGACGCCGCCCCCCAGGCTGGGCAAGCTAGCGGATCCCACAACATAGTTATGTTGGTCCTGGTATCTAAGGCGCTTGAGGCACACTTCACTTCTGGAACCACAAGGATATGTTCACTTTTTTTATATGCAGTAAATGCTATTACATATGTTTAAGCATTTTCAAATTTTCTGTAGGTTTAGCTCTTGTTGTACACATTTTTACCACTCAGATGTTAGGTTTGATTATATTAAAAAGTACTTATTTATGATATTTTGCCTATGAATATTATTACCCCTACCAAATTGTGTTCTAAACACGAAAAATGTATGAGCTTGAAGTAAAATCCTGTTCTGATTTGATGATATTAATTTCGTATGAAGGCTATCATGGACAAATTAAACATTGTATACACATTGCCAATTCTGTCTGTTTGTGCACTGAGACTCATCACTTTTATTTCTCCTTTGTTGCCATAGCTATAAGCGGGTGGTGACCCCACGGCGAGCTGGTACCGCTGTGTTATTGTGCTGGCTAGTGTCCATCGTGGTGGGCCTCACGCCCATGTTGGGCTGGAATAACCTGCAGCATCTTCGTAACAACCGCACCAATCACACTAATAACACTGGGGACTTTTTGGTGACCTGTGAGTTTGAGACAGTCATTAGCATGGATTACATGGTCTACTTCAACTTCTTCGGCTGGGTGCTTCCCCCTCTGCTCCTCATGCTTGCCATCTACGTGGAGATTTTCTATATGATCCACAAGCAGCTCAACAAAAAGGTAAGGAATCCCTCTTCTTGTGTAGGACAAATATGATTATTTGACTAAAAATAATAGCACAGACAACTGTTTAGCAATCCTACTGTCAGACTAAAGCTGTACACTGATGATGTTTTCCTTTAATTATCTGTAGGTGACAGCTAGCCACACAGACCCCAGTCGTTACTATGGCAAGGAACTCAAGCTAGCTAAGTCGCTGGCCCTGGTTCTGTTCCTCTTCGCAGTTAGCTGGCTCCCCCTTCACATCCTCAACTGCATCACACTCTATTGCCCTGCCTGTGACAAGCCAATCTTTCTTATATACATCGCCATTATCCTCTCCCATGGAAACTCAGCCGTCAACCCCATCGTTTACGCTTTCCGCATCAAGAAATTTCGCACTGCGTTCCGGAAAATATGGAAACTGTACGTGCTTTGTCAGGATCCAGTTGGTCGACTTCCTCAAAGAGGGAGTCAGAGAGGACAGAATCATGAGAGGAGGCTGAGGCAAAACGATGATGATGACGATGATGTCTGACCTTTGGAAACACTGGATGTCTGTTAACTGTTAAGTTTCACTCAACGAGTTAACTGAGTGGAGAAGACTCAGCCTTATTTGTATGCTTGAGGGATTACTGGTCAAAATGGCCATAATGGCTTGAAGAATGTCAGAGGTCTAAATGAGATGAAGGAATTTAATTGTGGTCTGGCTCATTTTCTCCATCAAATACAAGAGGAAGAGGGCAGGAAGACAAATCAGCATGGAGACAAGAATGACATCCTAAACCAAACCTTGATTTAAATAATTATACATTTTGTCAGCTGACTGACAAAATGTTTTCAGTGTCATATGGGATAAGGGGCTTCTCATCAGCTTCAACACAAACTTGTTGAGCTTGAAACAATAAGTATAAAACTATAGCACATGCACTAAAGTAGTTATATATGCTGTAAATGATGATTTCACGTGAATGATCGCAAGTGTTGCATTATGTGCTTAATTCTGTAACAGAACAAGTGATAAGGAACCTTGCATGTGTGACTTGAAAATCAGTGGTCAGCAAGCAGAAAGTTTGCAAAACCTGCTTGGTTTTAAGTGGTGGACAGGAACACAGAAGATACTGTATCTCCGGCTGCATAGATGAAGAACTGCAAAGTGGAAGCAAGGTTGGAAGAATAACCCAGGAGTAAATGTCCTTAGAGGCAAGCCCTTAACATATATGAGGTGTGTTCTTGGGGTTGTGAAGATTAGGTTCATTATGTTTCTGAGGCCATTTGTATAGTGGAATAAATAATACTTGCCAATACAGTATTTGAAGGTTAAACAGCATCATAATGAAAATGTATTAGCTGTGAATATTTGGACGGTAAAAAACCATCCACCTACCTATAATTACTGTGTCACTGTAGCTTCGTCTGATTTTTGAAGGTTGTGATTAATCTTGTAGATTAATCCAATTACTTTATTTTTTTTCTGGTTTACAATGATGTTGCGCCATAATGTGCTTCTTCTGTACATATATCTTCACCCCTTTCCACTAATCACAGGGGTTTATTGTTCATTTTCGTAATCGTCCCTCCTGATTCTGTGTGATGAGGTATGCATACCAATGTGGTATCCTAATAAAAAGTATTTAATATAAGTATTTATCTTGAGAAAAAGTAAGACTGAACAATTTGAGACTAATATATGAATGTTAATGCAATTTAGCTGTAAAATGAGCAAGCAGATTGAGAAATCAACCC
The DNA here is from genome assembly GCF_947650265.1 of Symphodus melops. Lineage (NCBI taxonomy): Eukaryota > Metazoa > Chordata > Actinopteri > Labriformes > Labridae > Symphodus > Symphodus melops. The sequence continues at coordinate 15,364,346 of NC_136694.1, forward strand.
CCTAAGCTTCTTGCTGGATTGTTTTTAATGCACATGGAGATAAAGAGAAAAATATTATAAGGATACTGGGAAGCACATTTCAAATTTACTATGATGTAAGTGTCCAATCCAGACTAAAGGCATCAGTGATAGGAGGCCATTTCTGTGTGCATGCTTCAATCTTCTGTCATACAGGAAAAATGTGGAGGTAATGAGAAGGCAGAAGTCACCGAGATACATAGGAATTGTTACAAGGATTACTCTGTTTACAAAGGGGAAGCAGCAGGCAAGAATGCAGCTGAAGAACCCACCAAGAGTTGTTTTTTTTTTTTTTTTTTATCTCTGATGAGGTCAACATGGGGGCCACCTATAGATGCTCTCTCAACCAATAACCAGACCGGTCAATGTGACCTTACTGTATGTCATAATGCCTGTTGTTACAACACAAACGCAAACTCTGACACACACACACACACACACACACACACACATTCAAAGACACACACGCACGCACACACACACACACACACACACACACACACACACACACACACACACACACACACACACACACACAAAATATGTTCAAAGCCACTATTTGCAGAATTTGTTAAAGATATTATTGCAAATTATGGTTTTATTTTTTGAATGTAGACAAATTAGACAATTGTAGAGACAGTCGATACAAAGTCCGTATGTTTGTTTTAGCCCATTTGTTCCTGTGACCTCAAGTCAAGCCGATATATGAACAAAGTGAAGGATGGAAATGTAGACTTTGCACTGGATACCTTATATGTGTTCTATAGTTTCAAATCTGTTTGTGCTATAATAAGCAGTAGTTGGCATATATACAGCATATATATTTTTGGAAGCACTGCTCAGTGCCTATCACGACCCCTCCTGCGGGCGATTTGCAGGTTGGACAAGTAGCAATAGTATGTAGTGGATGTAGTAACTACAACGGTGCATTTCTACAATAGCATATTATTCAATAGTATGTTATTGACTTGTAGACCTGGTGCAGCTCATAAGTATCTTTTTGATATTGCCACTAGGGGCGCCAAAGTCTGACATTTTTAATTCTAGATATATGTTTACTTCAGTGTAATAAAATTAACATGATCTGTGCAATATTCCTAAATGTATACTAACTATATTAGAAATCTTTAACTTAAAATTGTTTATGTGAACAATGTGATCCAGAACCTAGCACTGGAGCCTCAAAGTAGTAGGTGCTAATATGTTTTGTTTATCCCTATTGTGAAGGAAAAGGGAATACATGGGAAAACAAGATGAAGTCAACACAGAAATCAGATTGTTCATATTTGGTGAGTGTGTACATTGTGTCAATGCAGCTTTTTTTCTTTGTTGTACTGTTGGAAAAGAAAATTCCATCAAACACATGCAAAATGAAATAAATTTTTTTATTATACATGCTGACTAAGAAGAATTTGATTACTAGAGGGCTAAGCAGTTTTGATAATTGAAAGAGGTTCTTTGCAGGTTATAACAACAAAATTACAAAAAAATGAAATCGTTTGTTTTTTTCTCTGTCGAAAAAGTTCAGTTTTGTCCCGGCAGGCTCTACAATCTGCAAAGTATATTACATACAATGTGCTACAACCCCATCAATTATTGTGCATATTCTTAGTATGATTGTACCTGATATGAAATAGCTTCTATCAAAACTTCAATTAAATAGATCTTGTTCTTAGCAGTCAGACTTGCTGCACTGCATTTTAATGTTTCTTAATGCTTTGAAAATGCTTAAACTTCTTTGCATACATTCGAAACACTCACTTTCACAAACAGAACAAACATGTTTTATCTGTGAAGTCATGTTGTTCTTCTAAGGCCCCATAATGTCATTTGTTTGGAAGAAGTAAAGCAAACAATACTGTCCTGGATGACAAGGTGTCAGGCTTGCTAGCCAGTGACACGTTGCCAAGGAATGTATGGAGGCAAACGCAGACCCAGTGGAGAGTTCAATAATAAGTCCTGTCATACGAGCAGGTTCGGTAGTCAGAATGGCAAACAAATCCAGAGGAGCAGGCTAAGGTCGGTAAAAAGAGGCAGGCAGGTATCGTACAAGCTCCGGACACAAGAAACACTACGAGTAGGTACACAAGGAAACATTATGAACTGGCAACATGAGGGAGGAAACATGAGGCTTAAACATCACAGACAATCAGGAAGCAACAAGACACAGGTGTGGTCAATCTGAGGCACACCAGGTGGAAACGAGAGGAGGATCTGAAACACAGAGACAAGGGTAAGTAACACATAATGAAAACATAAATCTGAATCAATAAAAGCACTAAACATGACCATGAACAGGCTGACTCCTGTTGGTCAGAAATGATTGGAATGGTTAGTATTTTAATATAGCAGTGAACTGAAGCTTTTTTGCATAATACTGTAGGTCTTTTTCAAAATCAAGTCATCTTTATTTTAAATTTTGCTGGACATAGAAAAAAAAGAAGAAAAACGGTTATCTTTGAACCACGGTGCAAGGTAAGTCTAAAGACAAGCCCGTTCATTATCATTATCTTTAGATCACATTATGTTTGAGGACCCCTTAGATAAGGTACTTATAGATTCAAATGTGTGTACAGTGTCTGTTACAAATATCAATCTTATAAATAGAGAGATTGAGTTTTAGCTCTTTATGAGGTCAAGCACATATTTTTCATGTTACCCTCTGAACCTGAGGAGCGACCTCGTAGCTGCTTTAAAAGCCCGGGGGTTCGAGGACTCTCCTGCAATGTCTAACAGATTTAGTGTTTGGTTGGTGCAGACTGAAGAGCAACACCGAGAAAAACAGCAACTTTACGATGCCAATGAGTGAGAACCTCTTCTCAACCATTGGCTGTATAATCCTTCTAATCATATACTGTAAATACACAAAAAGAAAATATCGAGGTGGTTGTTTTTCCAGACTGTCAGCAAGAATCTGTCTCACATTTATGAGCACCTTGACTGTACACCTTCCTCACAGAGGTGAAAAACTACAGTCGGATTCTATAATAAAATATGGTTGGCACTCATTTTACTGGCATCTAGTGTTTAAATGTGAGCAGTGCTGTCCTCTTCTGCTTACTGACAAGTACGAGCAACATGAGGTGCAACTGAGATTTCAAACAAGATTACGACCGTTAAAACGATGTTAAAAAAGGACACTGAAACTTTCAGATACAGGTAGCTATCAGTGTAGATTAATTCAACATTGCATACACTTATCTTTACAGATCTGTCTGTATTTGTGTACTTTAAACATGTTTAACTATTCTTAAAGGCTATATGTCATCTAACAAATCATCTACATATTTTGCCAATCCTTCCTTGGAATAAATGTATAAATTTACTGGCTATAAAGACATGGAAGTGTTGTCATGATATTTTAACATAATATCAACCTGCACTGAAATCTTCACAAGAGCAGACATAACTCATGCATTGGAAATATGGAAATACAGTTTCACAAAAGCATTATCAATTGTTTTATGAAAACATATTCAAAGTATACAGGGTGTAACCATCCCCAGTGTACAGACGGGAACACAAACATATTTCTCCGCCCTGAAATTTCTCATACGTCCTGTTTTTCCTCCTGAATCTACAGTGTTTCCAGTTAATACATCATAAAACTTCACAGTCTGGGATTAATGAATAATGTTTACTGTTTGTATCAAACTTATTTGAGATAACTACAGTGGCTCTGAAGGTCAACTGTCTAAATATCTCGCCTGCTGCAAAAAACATTTGACCTGCTTTGAAATAAGAGCTCTAAATAGTACGGAAATACACCTGCTCTTACTTAAAGAAACAACCTTTACACTGTTTGCAGGCAGCAGAGCTCTTTGGGATGGCAAAGTCTATCTTTCATTCTGTCCACTACTTTGATCCTAAATATAGATATCGATGTGACTTTTAGGATTTTTTTTTTTTGCTACACTTCTAGCATGTTGTTCACATTTTTAGCTTTTCGAGTGATATTTTTAGTTCAAAAGTGTTGACACTCATCAATCCCCCCTCAGAACGGATGGCTAACATCATGCTTAACTAAGATTGTTGCTTTGTTAAGCATTTAGCTCAAAGCAATGCTGTGTATAAGTTAACTCTTTTTTTTTCTCAAACTATTCAGTTTGCTGTAACAAGGCCAGCTCAAATGTATGGAACAGCGTTTGAACTGCTGAAAGGTAACGGCACACTTTAAAGTAGGATTCCTCTATGACAAATCTTAAGGACACATTTAATTTATTTAGTTTAAATAGTAGTTTGAATTAACTAAGTCCACTCATTTAATGCATAAAAAGTCAACCTAAATAAGTCAGGCAGAGCAACCCTTTAACGTTCTGGTCGACCATATGGTAGAGCACATTTTGAATCACTATATCTTACTGAAAAGCATGTTTTACTTAATTCCACCTGTTTCAGCCATCTCTACCAGTTGTTGAGGTACGTTATACTAAAAAGGTCCACTAGATGTCACTGCGTTTTGAAATAGCATGCAGAGGAAGTTAGCCTCCTCACAGGAAGTTAGCCAGAGCAAAACCACTCCTGACACGAGGCCTCTTTTTGCCATAATTTTCAAATGTATGCTCATGTTTTCTGGCATATTATCATGCCTGAGGAGTTACTGAACATAACTGTGTAAATTGAATGATAAAAAGAGAGACGAAAAAGGGTCAAATAATTTTTGCAAAAAGTGCTCGACCAAACGGTTCATTTGGCGCTTTATGGTAAAGGTAGTGAAGCTAAGCAAATGTAATTAAAATGGACTATTTGCTAAAAATAAAAAAAACTTCTGATCATTAATTGATGTTCATATGATACATTTTGATATAATATCATTTTATATGATGAAATGACTTTAGAAAGTTGTCTAAAAACATGCTTGACCAAATGTTTCAATTGTCCTTTAGTTGTAAGACTGGGTACATTTACATTTTTTGTAAAATAAAAATAATTTACAATTTCTGTGAAATTAAAACACTATTACTGTTGATTTAATGTGATTTCATCATGAAATATATCAGTATGGTATTTCACTTTCATTTTTGCAAATAGTAGATGGATTCGAAAACATTTTATGGTGCTAGGCCACGCACCTTTCTGGCCCTTATACCAGAAAATCCTCAAGACTCTGATGCTGATGTGACTGTACAGAGGATCCTGATTATCAGCCCACACAAGTAGAAGAGACTGGGGATTCTTCTTTTGACTCTCTGGATGAGGAGGAAGTTGCTTCAACAAGCACACCTACCAAACCAACGCCCCATAAGAAGAGGAGAAGAGGGAAAAATGTCCTCAAAACCATTTCCTTGGAAGAGATAAAGGACAGCCCTGACCCTAGTTCTGGATGTCTGGGTGTCAAGTGCATTGGCACTGCTTCCTTGATGACAGACAAAGAACTGATGAAGAAAGGTCGTGGAGCTTTTGATTACCGGTCAGCTGAAGGGGTGAAATGGTCTGACAACAAATGTGTCAACCTTCTCAGCAATGCATGGGGGATCAAGCCTCTTTCAACTGTCAAATGGTGGAGCAAGGAGGCCCATGCAAAGATCTCCATCCCATGCCCATCATTCATTCTTGCCTACAATGAGCATATTGGAGGCATTGATCTTTCTGACATGCTGGTGCACTTGTACAAGACTCCAGCCAAGTCAAGGCGATGGTACATTCCTCTGTTTGGTTACATCCTTGACCTGTGCATCTCAAATTCCTGGCTGGTCTACAAGAGGGACTGTGGCCTACTGAAAGAGAAGCCGATCCCTCTCAAAAGGTTTCGACTGGCAGTCGTGCACAGTTTGAAGCAAGTCAACAAGCCTGCATCCAAAGTTGGCCGACCATCTACGTCCTCGCCACTACACGAGCCATCTCAGAAGAAACGCTACAGGCCAAGACCCTCACAATCACAACCAGATGTGCTGTATGACAACTGTGGGCATTTGCCACTTCACTGTGACAAGCGGGGACGGTGCAACCTCTGTCCAGGTGGAAGTGCCAGAAATCCATGGTTTTCCTGTGTTTGAATGCAAACCAGCAATGCTTCGTAGCATACCACCAGAAATGAATGGATCCAAAAACATTTGTGCAGTTGCACCACCAGATAGCTGAGCAATTTTGATTTATTTCTGCTGTTGTCTACAGTTTATTTTATTTTTTCTACATTTTCTGTATTTGTCAATGTATTTTGATACATGGGCTGTTTTAAGTTATTCAATTTTGAAAGTATGTTATAATTTTCAGTTTTATATGTAGTCATGTTCATAGAGTTATCTATGCATAGAAATATCTTTTATTTCAGTTAAATGCATAAAAATCTATGCAGATTATTGAAAATGCACGTTTACCATGAAGCGACATCTCAACCGTTTGGTAGAGGTCAATATTTCAAAAACTGTGGGGTCTGTTCAAATTTTTTTTTTTAATTATTAGTACCCCAAGGAAATAAAAAATATGAAGAAAACATTTTTTCATTGCTTTTTTCTTGGTGAGGACTTTAAAGGGTTAAAACTGTGATGTAACGTTTAAAGTAGAAGAACTCTTGCGCTTCAGCCAGTCCACACATGAAGGTCAGTGCTCTCCTTGAAGGACCTACAGTAAGACATGTTTTTGTTTATAATTTTTTGTGCAATGTTTCCAAAGAGTACAAAACACTTTGGAGGGAATGTTATATTATAGGGCTACATGAGTGCAGTCACAGTATTGGCAAACTGTCTATTTAGCACCTACTTAAACAATGACAGGTAAGAGGGTATTCAGGTTTTTCCAAAAATGATAAAACGTTAGTCCTTTGCACTTTTATACATTTGCTTGTGCCTTAACTTGCCCGTGTGCTGCAATACGTTCTTTGGATTCTTTGGACAGTGCGAAGGAGTCCTTTGGAGTTAATACGTTTTAGTCTTGCAAAATCACTTAATTTCATAATTCCATCTTTTCAGATGTGAGGGTTTGCTGCTTTTCCTTAAAATTAATTACATTGGATTCTTCCTTTTTGTAGTATTGTTTGGTCAGTTATGGAGGAATAAATTGGTATATTACTCCCAAATTATCATTGGATGCAGACAGTGACTTTTTTTTTTATAGCATGAATCTGAAACAGCATTTTAACAGTGTTGTATTGTAGGTTGCAAGTAGTTTTCTTAAAAGGACCTGAATAAAATAATAGTAATAAGTCAGTTTCTTCTGACAGCATGTTAAGTAGGCTTGTTCTTGTTTGCAGGGAATAGCTGACTCATGTTTTATGTGAACAAACGATTAAAATGTGATTTGAAAAACATTTAAAATGAATGTCACACTTCAGCTAACAAAAACATGGTTTTGAAGTTGCACTTTTTTTAATCAAAAAAGTAAATGGTAAAAGTGGTCAAGTTTCAACAGGCTGGAAATAAAAACAAAGTTTCAAAAAAGATTTTACATTTCAATGATTTGTTTAACTTATTTAACCCTGCAGATGTAGAAGTTGCAGCAAACATTACAAATGTGTGTAGTATGTTGATAGTCCATCTGAACATTTCATTTATTGATCAAAGCACATTAGCATGAACATCAGAGTGGAAAAGCTTAAGACATGATTGTTTACCCGTAGTTTTCAATAAAAAAAAACATTCAAATCCACACACCCACATTGTCATCCCTTGATTGAATAAATGTGCCATGTACAAATCCTAAAGTTTGATCATGGATGATTTAACAGTCTCACAATGAATCACTGAACAAATAATCACTTTTGCTCACTTGGCACTAATGTTGTGGTGCTCAAAATCAGTCTTGGTCTTGAGAACACACTTTGAATATCTCGTCTAAGAATCAAAAGCATTTTTACACGTCTTGTCTTGGTCTCAGACTGGGTCAACTCCGGGTTTTAAATCAAGACGAGTTAAGACCACCACTGAAAAGCTGGTCTTGTCTCAGAGTGTATAGTCTTGACGAGTACAATTAAAATTAAATAAATTAATTATTAATATATGTTTTAACTCTCACAAGTACACAATAACCCACAGAAATAAAAAAGAGCTCAAACACTAAACGCTATCTAGTGGTTTCTTTTTACTATTAAGCAAACATCGATGTAGTGGGGAACAAATCTAGAAGTAAGACGCTCTTATAGTGAATGGCTTCTCGTGAAAACATTTGTTTATGAATAAAAGTGAAAGTTACTCGTGTCATTGTCTGTGTGCTTTGTAACAACCTTCTTGGCACAACAATTATTCACATTTAACAAACAATGACTGTCAATTTGAGGTTTATTTTCTTGATAAATGTTTAAACAACTTTAATTTAAAAAATGTGTAAACATTGATTGCTTTAACCTGGGATTTAAATTCACATCACCCAGTTTGTGTAAGATTGCATGAAACAGTAAATCAGTGAGAGTTTATTCTAGAGACGTGAGTGTATGGGCAGTGATCAGCTGCCTGCCTGTGTGATTACAGACAGGTCAAAGGTGAATACAGGGGCTCCACAAGGTCATCTGGGGAAGTGTTTTTGTACAGGTAGGTGAAGTTGTACATTACAAAGAGGCTGCGGTGGCAAGCTTTGCTCTCAGACTTTGACTTTATCCTGAAAGAAACACAACACATAGATCATTACAGACTGTCACAAGAGATATGAGTGATGCCAAACTGTTTTAAATTATTTTAATACAATCAGTGTCTTAATATAATCCTTCATGGACAAGTCACAGCATTTTAAATAAAGACTTAAAGTAACATTATACCATTTCAGTTTCCTTTAAAACAAAAAAAACATTTATCAGACATAGCAGCTAAAGACAGCTCTCCTTTTAGAGCTTGTTGTTTCAAGTAGCTGTGGTTCAATGAAATATGACACTCCAGTTTGAAATGTGGATCTGTGTTTAAAACTTACAAGACACCAAACACACAGCAGTATCTTTTTTTAATCACTGTTACAAAGGAATTTTAACTCTAGAAAATCACTTTGATAATCATATCTCTGGTTGTGACAAAAGATGTAGAAACTTCAGAAACTCTTGTCCGCCTGACGAAGATTCCCGCCTCAATCATTCTCTTCTTTATTGTTCTATTTTTCTACCAGACTGGATAGCTACAGTTTAGAGCTGACTGAAAGGTTAAAGTTCAATCTAAGCCACACAGATTATGATCATCCTGCATGAATTAAAAATCTATCAAACACTAGAATGAACAGAGAGCAAAAACACTATCACGCTGAAGCATCACATGATTCAATAAGGGATTTCAGTAACAAGGTAAATAAAGTGCAGAGTGCCGAGTTCATTCTGTATAATCAGATCAATACTGTATGGTATAAAGGATGTAATGCATCTTTTAGTCAGCATTCTGTACCTGCACCCTGAAATAAGGAGTTCATACTCCGACCAAAGGGAGTGCAGAGGGTCAGCTGTGATCTTGATGGGGGTTTATTTATAGTAACAAACAAAAGGTTAGGCAAACAATATCTTATATTCCTGTAAATATGAAAAGTCAAATATGCAACATTTTAAACATTATGACAGAAGATATTTAATATAATCCTGCGAGTCAAACTCCCTAGCAGGGTTTGTTAGTTCTGTGTTCACCGACAGGGCAGGGATTTTGTTTCTTTTGCTCAGAGGCTCAAACATGTGTCCTACATACATTCTTCATGTGTATCCCTCTCAAACTCTCAACCCTGCCACCATCTGGGGTGGGAGAGTTTTTTTTCTTTGTTTGTTTGTTTTTATAATCGCAGGTGTACAATTCTAGGAGAAAAAACAGACTTTCCAAACCGAAAAGAAAATACTTTTTTCAAAAATAGTTCAAAGAATGAACTGAAACCGAAAAAACTTTAGGCTGTCCTAATGGAGATCTATTAAAGTTTGATGGAGTGGAGCTTTAATGTGACAGCTACTGGACACCTGCTATGAAAGTTTGGTCTGGTTTAACAAGTTCATTGGAGTTTCATTTCACAAGAAATTAATGAGGAAGTTGACGTAAGATTAGTGCGAGAATGACTGCTGGGTTAACACATGACATCACATCATGTAGTGTTGCATCATGAGTGTATATCCGACCAGGCGTGGCCGGATACATCCACTGAACGTAAAATCTTTGAAAATGAGGACACAGAAAATAAATTAAAGTGATATCTGGCGACTTAAACCCATCAGAAAATGATTTCTGTCAAACAACATTTTTTGATGCAGAATTAAAAACAGAAACCTGTTTTAAAATGTCTTCTTCTGCAGTAGTAATGTTGGTGAAATGTAGGAAATTAAAATGATTCACTTGTATTTCAATTCTGAGGCACAATTTCTTTTTGAGGTTATGCCGTTGTATTATCAACATTATCCTTAGTGTGTAAATTGTTTTTTCCACATTAAGTGTCTGCTGCTTGGAAGGAAGAGGTCATACATTTGATAAGTCATTGGGTACAAAGGGCAGGTGGTTTACAGTCAGTAGTAAACAGGAAACTTGTAACAATGAATGACTCACTGCATCTGAAAGATCTGCTCTCTGTTATATTATCATTTGGAACTGTCCTGACATGTGCAAGTGCTAAAAAAAGAGAAAAGAAAATCCACTTACCCATCCACCTTGCTGAGTAACCCACGTGCCCACACGTCGGTTAAGGAAGGAAGTCATTGCACTTTGGACTTGGCTTTTCAGATCAGGGCAGGATTTCTTGACATATAGTCCAAAGGCCACAGAGGCCCTGATCAGCTGCATCTCTGGGGCCACTTCAGCTTTCTCAAGGACCTTAGACTGAAACACGCTGTCCACGCCTTGACTGAAAGCTTCTTCAACAGCCTGGAGTCATAAAAAAACAACAAAAAAAACCCAGTCATCTAAAGGATATCTAAAACAAGTCCATTGTTAGGAATGAAGTTGTGCAGTAATGTATCATAGGATGGTTCATGCTTTTAGTTTGAGATCGAGGAAATCTAAATAATGTTTCTCCTTTCATAAGTTCCCTGTTTGCATGAGGAACATGTGAAGGCGGGGGCTTGGATGGTGGAGCAGGTACCCCCATGCACTGAGTCTATGGTCTTCACCACACCAGTTACAGGTTTAAATTCTGGTGCTGACACCATTTGATGCATGTGATCCCTCTCTCCCCACCGCTCCTGTCTTTTTCAAGTTGTCCTATATCTAATACAGAGAAAAAATAATCTTAAAACAGTGTACTAATAAGACAGCAGCGAAGTGTCGATTAGGATTGTATGCCTTATACTAATTTTATGCATGATCCTATTTACACAGTTAGTTTTGCACTGCAGCTACAACAGGGATAATAATTTAGTTATTTATAACAGATTATCATGAATACATAATTTTATTTTACTTTGATTTGTACAAAACCTGAAAAAACAGACACAGCTGATGACTTATATAGAATTAAGATTGCATTCTGGCCACACCTAAGTCCTCATCCAAATCTTTTGAAACAAGTCAAATATTTGCTTACGTAGTTTTAAAACTTTTCCTTTGTATTAGCTTGCACTGTATAACAATTTGTAATACTGCCATTTCAAAATAAAACACCCAAAGTTATCCAGTAGACTCCTTAAGTCCACATCCTTGCAGATTTGAAGAGTTGCTGATAGATTAAATTCTGTTCACAGTACAGTGTCAATGGTTTTCTACTGACTTGGACTTCATCTCAATAAACGTCAAGGCTTTAAAATCATTTTCAAATCAATACCCACAAAAGGCAAACAGCACCTTGTTAAGTTTGGGCTATTAAATGTAGAGCTTTAGGAGACTAGCAAAGCACTTGCATGTGTCCCTCCGTTAAGAAAGAGATGAATATTTCTTCATTTCTAATCAGATCGTCACAGGATTTTTTTTGCCAAGTGAAGGAACCAAATCTATCATTTCATTTGTCCTTAGGGAGAACGTGGAGGATTAACTTTCAACAATGGTACCAGAAGCCTGTCTTCTAAAGAACATTTAACTCATAATCTTTCAATAGACACACATTTACAATTAAAACAAGTCTTGCCACGAAAAACCAATGTGAGGACCACTTCTGTTGTATTAATTACAGAATTTGTAATTCTAAGTTTGCTATCTCTTAGTATTTCTGTTAAAACAATTCAGATATGCTTAAAGTATAAAGCAGTCAACCAAAGTTTTAAAAACCCGAATCAGTCCTGAAATCATATTTTATTTGATTTAAAAATGGCTTTGCAAGCCTCAATGCATGTGTGAATAGATTCATGTTTAATATTATATTGTAATCTTCAAAATCCTCTGAATGCCATTGACCGTGGCAAATGAGTTAAGATGTAGTATGAAGCTTACCTCTTTTGCGGCTGCTTTCTTTAGGTCAGCCAATACAGCTCGGAACTTGTAGTCTTCATTCAGAGCATCAGCCACATGTCTTAGTTTATCAGCGATCAAAACTGCATCAAAATCGTCTGCAAAAAGCACAAAATATCAGGTGTTACAGTGACTGACTGCGTTTACTGTAGTGCCGACAGGGGACATGACGTTTACTGAAGGAGTCACAGTCACAACCACAACAACAACCACAACCACAACGCTATAGGTAACCTATGAGATCAAGAGGTCTAACAGGTCATGGTTAGGTTTTATATAATTTAAAAAACAAAGTAATGCTAACTAATAGGCATATATATATAAATAAATAAAAGCGTGCGTACAAATAATATTTCCTTGTTAAGCTAAGTTATCTAACACCAGAAATGTCTGATACCTGAAACCCCTTTGATGTTTGTTATGTCTGTGTATTTTGTGTCTGAAAATGAAAGTTACAGTGAACGGCAGGTTATGATGCAACGACACAGACTCGTTGAACCTGGCACATAATGTCATTCAAGGTGTGGAAAGAAACAAGCAAAAAAAAAAACATGAAACAACTTACCATCTGGGCCGTCTGTTTCCACCTCACCAGAAGCACACTGCGGGTGTAGACGGCTTTCAATTTCTTCCTCGTCCGCAAGTAGATATTTGATTATTTCACTGGTCTGCCACTCAACAGTTTCTCCATTTGGAGCCATTATCTCGACTGACCGTAAACAGCCGACACTCATTCATCAGCCTCTGCGCATGCGCACAGAGGCGGTTACGCCCAAATTTCCGGAGAACGTCCCGGTGTTTTATGGGAATAGTAGTTTTTGCCAATTATCCTACTTATCATCTGGCTGGCAGGGCAATATTTTTTGTTCAGATGCCATTATAGCCTAGCCCTGATGTGAAAATATTCAATCGATTAATTTGACTTTTAAGTAGCCTGCTTGTAAACTCCAAACTGAACCTGTCCTATCAGACCAAAGTAAGACGGAGGCCATAAAGCCTGCAGTATGTTATCTCGGATGGATGGATGGACTTTATTATATTGATCCCAAACTGGAAAATTGAGGCGTTACAGCAGCAGGACATCAAACACACACTGTAAGTAACAAAACAATACTGAATGGAATAAGGTCACCCATCCCACTACACAAGAATAAACTATTTCATGTAGCCTTTTGGCTATGGGAACTATTAATATGGGTTCTTCAACATACTTTAGGTCTGGTGACTCAGAGATGTATAGTCATGTTACAAAACTCCTTCATGTATAGGGTTAGGGTTGTATTGAATCTTGAAAGTATGTCATTTGTCACAGGTTATATATTAGCCTATGAATCAAAACATTCAAAACAATATGAGAAGACTCAAAAATGCAATAATAATTTCTCTCAAGATTTCTTTGCCTCCATGTTTAATAAAATCTAAGATATAAATCTAAGACTCAAGATATTTGAAGTTCAAATAGGTCATAAGAAAGTAAGTCAGTTTGTTAAAAGTGGAAAGGATGATGCAATTAAATGAACTCACACTGGTTTCTAATTAATTCAAATTTCAATCCCTCCATAAAAAATGTATTATATAAGGCACACAGCGATTTTTTGGGATGTGGGCTTTTAAGGTTCTAATTATAGTTGTCTAATTACAGGCAGATTTAGTTAATTAGATCCACCTGCTAATGATCTTACACTCCCAGGTGGCTCTAATTAACTTTAATTAACTACTACTTCTGTCTGACACCTGAGGATAGACAACTATTACAATTATGACTTTTTTTTTGTCCTTCTGCAAATTGAGCTCCGATAATAACTGTTATTAACTCAAAGACAAGACAAAAATGATTATGTATGGGATAATTTTGAAGGACAGATAGACATAGTACAGTCTGAGTATCCACTGGAACACAATGTAGTGATTCAGAAGCTTCTGATCTGTCTCAAATGCTAATAAAAAGAAATCATCAGAGGAACTCAAATCCATGAAGGTTACTGGCAACATGAATAATTTTCTGGATTACATAAAACCTGTATCAACAGATTATGGGTCTTGCTACCTTTGGCTACATTCTCATAACAGTTTGACCCACATTTTTCGACTGATGTGTGGTCAAAGTCGACAAATCGGGGAAAACCGACAAACCTTCAAACCAGTGCTATTTCATTTGAGCTCCACAAGATGGCGACGTTCACCTACTGATGTTGTACTTCAAGCACGCTGCCCCACCCTGGTTACCATAACACAATGACTGAAAATAAATGGAGGATGAAGGAATATCACAAATACAGGCTGCAGATTTTTTTTAAAAATTGAATGTCAACATTAGCTACATAAAAAAAAACAACAGAAGGAATACATGTTCAGGAATATATAAAAGAGAACTTGATGTGCACACACTGTGAGATTTCAGGCAAGCCACAGCAGAAGACCCCACGCACTTACAGGGATTCTCCTTCCTTAAATACCAGAGCTGAAGAGGTTTGACAACCCTTCCTAACAGCGACTGTTCGCATTGTGAGCCGGAGTTGAATCATAAAAGATTCATGTTTGATGCCATATAAAATGTAAAAGTCAACATTATAATCCTTAAAAGATGAAATAATGACTGATTTGTGTTACAAGCAAACACTGAAAAATTCTAAAATTCTATCTTTTTTAGCTAAGCCAAACAAGAACAGCTTCGTTCGGTCACATGATCTGACACCTCTCCCATTACTTCATACTATATATTCCTCTCTTTGTCCATACAGGACCAGATCAGAAAGCAGCATATTATGATTATCTTTATCCACACCCACTAATATAGAGGTCTTCAAACACTGAGCATCCACCCTGCACCAAGAAATCCATTCAGAATACATCTGATAAAAATCAAGCAAAGACGCTGTGACTCCTCGCGTATGATTCCTCTCACCACATTTTAATAAAGTGTCTTTATTTCTGCCCACCCCATGGCAAGTGGCTTGTTTGTGAAGACTGACAAAAAGATGAAATAATAATGAACAAGCATGTTTCATATTCACATTGTAATTCTGGGATGTCAGAGGATGAGATGAAAATTTGATTGCCCAGTCATGCAATTCCTTTTTTTTTTTTCTGAAAATAATAAGTCTTGATTAGGAACCATGCACCAGGATAACCAGTGGGGAAGTCACAGTCACGTGTGTGCTGTCTGACACACACAAAAAAGTGTAATACACAAAAAACACAAAACTGTGTTCACGAGACACAGATGAAATGAATAATACAAATGAAAAAGAGAATTCCTGAATAAAAAAGCACAATGACAATCATACGTGTGTGATGGAGTATCATCATATGTTGTGAAATCACAGACCTTTTCATCAGTAGATGTTTCATTAATAAAATTTAAACACCAAACATGCAAATCCCTAGAAAAGATTAGCAGGAATATACAATTATGACACCAGGGTATGAAATGTTTAAGGGGCGCCAGCAAGAAAAAGTAAAAGACAATTGTGGCAACTATCTGGACATATGGTGAGGAAGAACTTCCCTACCAACACAATACATATAATGGTAGGTATTTGAATGTGATTCAGCAGCCACAACTTCATAAAACATTGGTGTTACATTTTTAATTGATGTCTGAATAAGCTCACTTTTATCATTATGAAAATGAAAAATGATCTCACATGAGTGCATAAGAAAACAAAAAAAGAAATGTAAATTATGAAGTCACAGCATAAAACAAGAAAGGGGAGCAGCTTTTGTCCTTTTCTCTTACACTCATCTCTCAATGCTGTGATTTTAGGCGCACAAACACGGTGGCTTTAGAACAAGCACCGTTGCTGGTTTGCTTACTTGCTCTTCAGATTATTGGATCCGCTCAGTGAAACACCTGATCGATACTTGCAGGTGTTGTTTTTCCTCCAGTTCTAAAGATTGTGAAGGTTCACAGGATGTCAGTCTGCATTATTCCACCATAATTCACTTATGCTGCTCATCATCCAGGCTTTTATGAAGACCATGGTCCTGCTTTTGATAATGTCCAATGTAGGCTATTCTTTTTTTAAATACATGTTGTATGCAGGGATTGTTGTTTTGCTCAAATCTTACAACTATTGAGCTTGAGCGAATCTCTCCGAAAGTATTTGCTTTAAATTCAGTTTGCAAACTGCTCCAACACGTCCTTTTTTAACTCCAACTACAATCCCGCTTTTTCAGTCGCTAGCCAGGTTGTGAACTATGGAATAAGTAAGTTATGCAAGGTATGATGGCAAGTCCCTGATCTTGTTGTACGTTCGCTTTACCGCACAAAACTTTGGCCGTCGCCTCCAAAGAAGCTCTCTTTTCAGGGTTAGGGTTAGGGTTAGTGAGTGTGATAAACTCTCATAGTTTCATAGATGAGTATTTTACTAATTCAACAAAATATTAAGAAACTACAGTTGTTTGTATTTTCCCAGTGTGAAAACCAAATAATCTGATAGTTAATACATTTACATTACATACGTTTTGTATTCAAACTCCAATGCAGGGGTGAGGGGGAAGCTCATAAATTATTAACATAATGGACTTCGATTGAAACCAAGGTTGTATTTAAACACTACAGTATATAGCCTTGATGGCACCATTTTAATTGGTTTGTTCATTGTCTGAAGACACAGACATGGACTTTCAATTATTTTAATGAATTCCCAAGGATTATATGCTTTTTTTGTCAATTTAATTGTTTGCTGCGTCTCCTTTTCTCATCCCTAGAGTACAGATAACTACATGGAAAGATATAAGGATAGTGACATTCACCAATTATAAAACTGAACATGGTTGTTCTTAGTTTAAAGCGTTGCTGATGAACATATAGCATCCCCTCATTTTAAACACGAAACCACTTTCCACCACTTGCCACTTGAAATGGTAATTCTTAATGAAAATGTTCTCCAAAATGGTCTTTGTGTCGCTGGAAAAAAGATCCTACTTGAAATACGGTTACAAAAAATTCTTCGTAATATTTAGAGAATCCAAGTTCTAGTAGTCTACCTATTGACACTGCGACCACTGTGTTTCATTTTGCATGTTTTTGTTTCTGCCCTTTTTCTCTGGGTGCAAGTGACCTTTTGAAATGGCAGATCAAAACATTTTTTTTTATTTGTTAGCTGTAGCTGACTTCTATCTGAAGTGAAATAAATGTCACACATTATAATAAGTTTGATAAAACTTTATATGTAAAAGATGGTTTCTCATCATGAGCTCAGTTTATATATATATATAAAACTTAAAAAGCAAAATTTTTTAATTGAGTTGAGCTTGAAATTATGATTTAAACAAAGGCCAATTAAGAACGATTTGACCAGATAATCTGTTGTTTCAGAAAGTTAAACACACACAAGACCCAGTTTCCTGTAGTTTAGTGATCCCTTTTGTTATTGATGTCAAACTGAAATACTGATCAAACATCTTAAAGATATTTAATTTCCACCAGATACACTTGTTGGCTTATATTGTCTTTAGGTCCTCCAGAAATTAATAATTCATGTGGTTTGAAAAAGAAACAAAGAAAGTCTGTCATGTAAACTCATAAAAAGTTCGACCAATGTCTGTGCTCGGTATAATTTTATGACCCTATCATGCCTCCCTGTCTCCCTGCTCGTTCTCTACCCCATGCAAAATCAAATCATGAGCTAAAATCCACATCTGGACCACTGGTCCTAGTGCATTTAAGTGAGAGGTGGCTTTTGACAAAAAAAAGAGGGGAGGTGGTGGATGAAGACAGAGCACAGAGGGAATGCTGCTTTCAAAATCATGCTAGTTTTCGAAAATGATCTACCTTCAATGTTTGTCAGACTACAACCTCCTACAAAAGTTTTTGCTCAGGTTTCTAAATAACTTAGTTTTCTCTTTTTTGTGAGGTGAGCAGCTGCATGAACCTGTAGCAGCTGCATGAACCTGTAGCAGCTGCATGAACTTGTATTCGGACAAAAGACCAGAAATGGGAAGATCCCTAAAGTTATCAGGAACATGTTCTAATTCCCTAATATCTTTTCCTAATAAAATGTTCCCTCATAAAAAACATCAAATATTTTTGTTGTTGACATATTCATTTAAAAAGGCCATATCAAATGTTCATATCGTGGTTTTAGGATTTTATGTTTTTACTGTGTATGATTCTTCTTCTTTTGATAGATTGGTAGGTTTTGTTTATTTATTGTGTGTTGTTTCTGTTCTCTATACTTGTATAACCTGATGCTGTGATACCACATTTTCCATGTGGATCAATTGATTGCTTTTTAGTTTAACTTTGACTTGGACTGCAAGAAATATGACATTAGACCCTATGTTTACAGGAATGATATGAGATTATGGGTCTAAAATATGTTCACCTTTATCCTTTTGGCAGAAAATGTCCTCCATCTTCACATTATAAATGATAGTGCAATTCAATTGTAATATGACTATTTGAGCTTTGTAATTTTTGAGTAAGGCTTGTCACAGAGACTTTGAGCAGTTAATCCTGAGCAATCGTCATCATTTTGTCATTTAATTGATTTAAATCCTAAGAAAACACATTGAGGGAGAACCCTAATTTGCAATGATGTACATAGAAAAGTCTGTCAGGAGAGACTTAATTGAGAATGAACAATGATTTATTAACAATAAAATGTGCGACATGAAATGTGCAAAGTCTTTTGGGAGGCTAGACTCCATCGTGATGACTTCATGTACTCTGGATGAAGGCGTCTGTCTCAAGTAGTAGGGGGAGTGGTTTGAGAATGAATGAGAAGGTGAATGAAGGAGAGAAAGAACACCAGTCCTTCTGTATGAACTTGTGCACAGCTCCACGAGGCAAGATATAAAAAGTAAGAAAACAGCAAGAATAATATAGGAAGTAAATTCAGTGAAAAGGCAAGAAAATACAATGAAATAGAAGTAAGAATTAAAATATTGAAAGCGAAAACAGTTAAAATCAATAAGATCTGAAATTAAAACATTGTTGTTCATATGGTTATCTTTAAAATGACTCTGAGTGGATTCTAGGAACCTGCAGGGTGAGCCATATCAATGAGCAAGAATCCATAAAACATACAGATGAGCTCTATTTCAATGGGCTTTATAAATCACTTAATTAAAAGATGTTCTTTTTTTTAATAATAGGCAGATCAGCTTTATGATAAAAGACAGTGATGTATCCCATAGTTGTCTCCAAAAATGAATCTCTATAGGTAGCATGCCTCGCATTTGAAAATATCATCCATGTAATCTTTACACAATTCAGGACCAGTTTCAACTTGTGGAGATGATTATAAAAAACGTTAATCTCTGCAGATTCTCAGTTGAATCACAAATGGTAGTCAGGAAAGTATAAAGGACTGTGTCGTCTTCATAAAGATGTAGATTTCAGTTATGTAATGAAGTGGTAATGTAATTAATATAAATGTTAAACAACATTGGACCGAGCACTGAACCTTGTGGAACTCCCTTTGTGGTGTTGAAAAAGGGAACTTACATCACATAACCTATCTTGAGGTAATTATAAAATCACTTTCAACTATTGCTATCAAAGCTTCAATTATGGAGTTTTTGCAAAAGCAAAAAGTGGTCAAAGTTTGAAATGCCTTGAACACATCTACAAACCTGACAGACCTGCACGATGTTTTTTATAATTTGGTGCGAAAATAGTGTTGTTAATAACCAGAGAAATGGTGCTGTGCTTTGGCATGAACACACTGAAATGGATTAAGTATGGAGTATGTTTATAAAAATGATTTTAACTGTACATTAACAAGTGACTCCAGTATCTTAGTAAGGCAGGATGATTTAGAAATTTGACAATAGTTATTCAAATCAGAGTTGCAACCCCCTTTACAGTATGTAGAGGAAGAACGTCCTCCAAGCTGTAGGAATGATGCTGGACGTATGCTCAGGTACAAAATATGAGTTATGCATTAGCTGATTAGTTGTGCAGATAGTTTTAAAGCAAAGGGATCAAGATTGTCACTCCAGGACTTGTAACAGGGGAAGATGGCCCTTCTTCTTTAGAGGAGTTAAGTTTGATGCAGTGAGCCCAAACTTTTTATCATTTTGCTCTGTCCGCCATAATCGAAGACACCTCCAGCATAAACCCGCCGGCGCCACAACTAACATTGTTATGTCATTGACTTCTCCCACAACTGAATCTGCTTCATTGTGAGGGGACAGAGGCCAGCTGAATTACACAAGCATATGTAAAATGTTAAAATGTTCATAAAAATCTCTTTTGTTGGACAGAAAGTTTATATTGTTACTGCTTTCAATATCAAAAACTAATTTAAACCAACCTGCGATTTAAAGGGAGCTTCTCGATTGTCAAATAACTAATAATGAATTATGTTTTTATTCATTGATGGTCAGAAATTTGTATAGTGACATTTCTGTGTGTGGTTTTAGGATTTTGGCTGCAGGGTTTGTGTGTTAATTAAGGTGCTGAGGGTTTAATTCAGCCAAACATCTGCGATTCTATCCCTTCATTTGACGAGTCCAATGACTGCTAAGTCATATAACTGCATTTGCTGGCAGGAGGGGGATAATAGTTTGCATCCCAGCTGCCATTATCATCTCATTTACAGGAAACAGAGCAGCAGCTATCAGTGTACGACCACAGAATTGCTGCAGGAAGGTTAAAAGACCATCCTGCAGACTCGAGCCAAAGCACAAGTGTTGTTTGAAGCCATCCATTCACAGCGAGGATGGAGATTGTGTGGGTGAACCAAAATAGATGTTATAGGGCTCATTTCTGTGATACACTTCATTGGCCTGAGTAATAACAGACTGTGGAAAAACTTTGAGGAAGAATTCAGACATTAGTCTGGAGTCTTGAAGACAAGTTTGGCACATGAGATCCCTTTATCACGTAAACTATTTATTGCTTTGCTTGTTAACAGACATATGAGAAAAAAATTAACCTGCAACCACATTGTATAATTTTGCAATACAGATATGATATAAAGTGTGCTAAATAAATGCTAAGGTGTGCACATTATTAGAAACTCATAGTTCACATCCTCGTGTTCTCCTGTAATTTTACAAAATAATTGTAAACCTCTGCAGATGATCCAGAATGCAGCAGCATGATTGATTTTTCTAACTCAAAATAAGACATGTCCCTCAGCTGGTTCTGTTTAATTGCTGCCCTCATCAAATTCCAAACCCTGTGTCACACAAAAAACAAAACTGCACCAAAATGACAGTTATCCAATATTGGATATGGATATCCATGGCAACATTGAAACCCAGTTTTTGATAATAGGATTACAATGAGGATTTTATCGCAGTTCAGAGATGCATATAATTGTTCCCATACACAACAATATGATAATATTTAATTTATATAAAATAGTAAATGACAAACATGACAGGGTGAAGCCTCCATCAGGTTTTGTACTGTCCCCAGCTCTTGTCAAGTCTGCTCTGTGTTTACATGAGTGGGATCTTTATATTTCCCAAGGGGAATTTATTACATTGAGAATATGTATTATTTTTTTCGTTACATGCATACTTATATTTTTGTATGGACCAATGTTTACATTTTCTATGCTAAGTAGATGTTGTGGTTTTGTAGTGACGTGTTGAGAACAGCAGAACTCTGCTGCTGAATGTATGTTGTTACACTCAGTTTTGGATTTGATTCATTTTTTTGACAGCTGTCACCTCTACATCCCACACCACAGACTGCTGAGACAAGAGATGTACAAAGAACATAATGCAAACTGAATAATTTAAGGAGGACAAAGTTTTTATTTTAGCCTATAAAGAAACTGGAGACATTCTTTAATGTCTGTCCTATTATTATTATTATTATTATTATTATTATTATTATTATTATTATTATTATTATCATTATTATTATTATTATTATTATTATTATTATTATTATTATTTTGTCTATCTTTTACATCACTAAATGTGTAGATAAATGATAGATTAGGGTTAGGGGAAATGTATGCCAAACTTTTTGAACAAAGTGTTATGTAGTCTTTCAATGCATTTTCAGGCCTTTTCTGTAATTGCTGTGGCCAAATAGGCTTGATTCAATAGCTCTGTTTTTAAGAAGTTACGATGCAAGTTGTGCTGTTTTGCAGCTTTTTTTATGTGACATTACACATCAGCTTTAGGTGACTGCAACAAATGCAGGAATAAAGTGTAAGTCTTCTGACATCACTTCTTGTCATTTCTGTGCCAAGAAGCCATATACAATGTGTAAAAGATGATTAAACTGAAGTATATTTCCATGAAAGGCTAATTTCTCATGGCATGTACACATTTTAATGCTATTCGTAAGCGCAAACGAAAATCTATATCGCATTTAGGGGGGTCTCCTTGTTATTCCAGGGGCTGGTCTGTTATGACATTGAGAAGCCTTAGCTGTGTCTTTCTTGTTTCTTCAATGTTTTTTCCACATTAGGTTTTAAGTTGCTTTAAACAAAAGTCAAGCTGCACTTTGTATTGTGCATCTGCTGCTCGTTTGTTTCTGTCATGCTGTAATATGGAGTTGTAATCTTGCACTCGAGTGCTGTCTTGGAAAGGTTTCATTTAAAAAAGAGTAGTATTAATACAGGGACTTCCTTCAGATGTAAAATACCAACTCTAAAAAGAAGAACCAAACCCAAAACAACAAAAGAGCCCTGCAATTTATTGGGAGTTACCCTAAAACTGTTAAAATCTGATAAGATGAACACATATAATGAAGGAATGAGAAATGCATTCTAAAGGGAGACGTGATGATTGGATTCACTACAATAGGGTACTACTCAATGAGCATTTTCAAACAGATAACTAAACCTGGAAGCAGATTTATGTAGAATCAATCTAAAGACTGATTGATACAGAGGTAAATATAACCTTTTGTGTAGAGATGTTCAGAGAGCATCTTTCACTGATTTTCAAGACATCTTGAATCTTGTAAATCACCATTGTTAAAGCGATATAGCATGAATATTTATGAGGAATCTCCCTTGAGCCTTTGCCCTGCAGGCTCTTTTATCTTATCAGTAACTAGTAGGCTGCATTGTAAAGCAAAATGACGAGTGAAATCAAACTATAACACTTCAAGCATTTTTATAAAAGAAGTATTTTTTTATTTATAATTTTCAATTAAGGCAATCCAATACAAAGCATTTCACAACCCACCATATGACAATAACCATGTACAATAAAAACCCATTCAAAGGAAAGCAGGGAGTCATGCAAATCAGAAAACTGGAGAAATATAATCTACAAAGAGAAGATGCAGAGTTCAACAAAAAAAAAGAATCAAAAACAATGTTAACTGTAACGATTGCTAACAAGTCTCAGTTTTTAAGCACTGCTGAGACGAGAGAAGTTTGGAGAACCAGGCACAGAGAGAGAAGATAGCAAACAGTCCACAGAGCTCACTGCCATGTTTGGCATTGACATGCATTGTAATCTTGTTAGGCTGATTCCTATTCTACAGATAACAGTACCTTGTGTAAAATACTCCTTACTGTACCCCAAGTAAACATGCAGCCCATCCATCACACTGATAAATCAGGGCATTAAGAGGAGAAGTCACCGTCATTACATAGACAACGGCAGCAATGGCTTGTCAGACTGACTTGAAAAATAAATACATTTTTAATACAGTAATATTCCAAAAATATATCAACCATGTACATAAAGCACTCTTTTGACGCACAAACTGCCTTTGGGATCTTAATGCAAACCATTTGCTCGTCAACCTTTTATTCTGTAAACGTTTTTCTCTCACAAGCAAATTGCTGAACATAATTTTGACCACCATTTATTAAATTTCTCTCCTCCGCCTAATTGCCATACTTATCCACCTGAACTTTTCAAACCGGAACTTAATGAGATGGAGTGACTATCTCTCTCTTTAGTAAGGCCTTTAGTTTGCTACATTGGACATTTGAAAAGAACCTTTAAAGCTCAGTCATTCTGCTTTTTCTTCACTTTGTTGTGTTTTAAAGAAAGAATGGGGGCCCATTTTTAAAGTCTATTATTCTCATTGCAGCAGTCTTCACCATTACTTAGTACAAGGTAGTAATAAAAAACACACAAGTGAGATTGGAGGATTGGAATGTTGGAATTTATAAATAAATAATGGATGCTTTAAGAGTCCAAAAGAAGGGAGACAGTAGAACTAAGATTTACAGACACTGTTGATCTATTTAACTCTATGTCTATAAACCAGTTTTAGGAATGCACGCTCTTAGCATGTTACATTTTACTTATAAGCGCACAAAATAAAAGAACACCCTTGGCATTAGGAATTGTCTTTTATTTTACTGTATATACTGCTAGTGCTGATAAAATAAAACAACGTTGGAGTCTTTATCGACTTGATGAATTTATTAAGATGTTATCTACCTTTAAACACACTACCCATGCCATTGATGTGGTCAAAGCAAAATGTCACAAAGTCAAACTTGACATCTGAGAAGAAACGTTATTTGTCCATCATGAGCAGGAATACTGTGTGATGTCAAGTAACATGTATTGGTTGAAAGAAACAAGACTTCAGTTGTTTTTTCTTCACTTTCTTTTTTTAAACCTCTCCTCACACTGTTGTTATAACCTACATGTTGACCTGCTTTCTTTGCTGAAAAAAACATCCCGACACTGATCATGTTCCCTCTTTGACTTCTGCATTTTTGTAGCCTCTGGTAACAAGCTTTACTTGACATGTTACGTGGAAGCCAGTTTGTTTTGGTTCTAAATGCTAAACTATCGCACAGATTGTAAAAGGCTAAAAAAGACCAAATAATATTTGCACTTTAGGCTCCTTCTTCACCCAGTGGTATAGATAATGTTCACACAAGAAAGGAAATTGGAATGCAATGAACATAAATCCTAAAGCCCTGGAGACACTTGTTAATTGTATCCCATCAGATAAAGTAGACAGGGCTATGTAGAATGTAAATCTCCAGGGAATAACTCTGGCTGTGATCAAACTGACATATAGTGTGAAGCTTTAATTGTGGTTGTTAAATGACTACTCAAGCATGGCCTTTGGGGGCTTCAACCTTGCTATGCTGGGAGTATCATGGTCGAACAGGTTGGTGTGTAGGGGCTTTTTTAAGAACAAGATTAACATGCCAAGATTTGATTTAAGCTCCAATACGTCTTTGTACTGTCTTGTCATCCAACATACTTTTGCAACCAATCCCAGCCATTCTTTCTGCGTTTGAATGCTAAGTTTTCCCAAAGTGCAAGTAAGAATGTAGAAACAATGTAAGCTACATCTTGCCCCAGTGCCTCACTATTAGACACATCAGTCATCCCTGAAGAACATAACTTTCTGTTAACGTCATGTATTGTGCTGTTACCGTAAAGTGACATATAAACAAGAAGACATCAGTCACCTGCATTAGCATGTATGGAATGCTAAGCAAAATGTATTACATGTTTGTTGCATTTCTGTCCTTCACTTCCTTCCTTGTTCATAGGCTTCTATGTATATCATATTGTATTTAGTATTAAACCCTTACTATTTGTTGTGTATAAAAACAGAGGTTTGGATTTATTGGATGCTGTCAATATTCATGTTGGGAGTTCATCCTGAACGCCAACCTTAAAGGACCGTTTTTAGGATTGGAGAGGATCTATTCTTTAGAATGAGCCCTTTATGTCTAAAAAAAAGCTTCAGCTATGTTGGACCGCCAGGCTTCAAATAGTGTCCGAACAACTCGTGAGCGTCATATGTCGTGCATGATTGCACACTGGCTCTCCATACGGCATTCCTTAAATATTTCATTGTTTGCTTCATGAAGGTCAGTTTTTCCTTGCAAACCATATGCCATATAGTGCTTTTGTATTAAAGATAGACACACAGATGGATGTGGGTATTATTTATGCAACGTTATCTACCCTTCATACCTAAAGCTAACAAGCTCTGTTAAAAAAAAGTGAGTGCCAGTGCCTAGTAGAGCCCCTTCCTCCACATTCTTTCTGCGTCTACGCAACAAAGAGGAAAATGAAAACAAGACATTGAGATAAAAATCGTTGCATCACTCTGGGGCAGTTAGCACACTCCAATAGGAAACAATTGAATCAAGATTTTTTTTGCTGATGCTGGATCGCGTAGGATGTGAGGTGAAGGCTGGTGGCATCATCACCAAGCAAGCCTGGGCCACAATGTCTGCTGAGTTGAAGCTGCAGTACAAAATAATTTCAATAGTATTAACCTAGTTGCATTTTCAAAATGTTGCCCTTGGTGTAGAGACAGGTTATCTTGTGCTTTTTATATGTAAAAAAAAAACTTTAAAATAATTGGTGACCACTTCAAATGAATAGTTTATAACTGATCTTTCAAATGTCCATGCCACTTGATAACTTTCGAGAATATATTGATATATATTTTCTGGGATATGTGGATACAATTCTCATTCTCATACAGCATGCTTTAAGAAACATTCACATTAAGAAGAGAGGCTGGGAAACCTCGTGGTATGAAAAGCCTGATTTCTGTACACTACACTCTTGTACATTTTCCTCCATTGTCAGGGATTCAACAGAAGATATTTCCAAAATATAAAAACTACTTTCAGGAGGGAAAAGGGGGAGAGAGGGGGCAAGACTAGGGTCAACATTCATATCCTGGTACAATTATAGAAACAACCATATACAGGCACAATTCAACTACAACATGGTCTTTTAAAACTAACCTGCTGTCAAACCAGACATGAAACAGTCACGGCCTCAGTGTTTATTTGAAGGCTTTCACCAACGAATCCTGGAAAGCTCAGGCAAGTTAATAACAGAAGAGGAAAAATAAAAAACCTACTCCAGGAGTCACTGAGAGGGTACGGCACAAACTCAAGAGTCAAGACCCATTTTCTGGTGCATCAGCTCCTGTCTGTTTGCATCATGAAACAATGTAAAGAGAGTTTCTCTTTGGACTCTGATTGGCTGCTGAATGCTAACAGTCCTCAGTGAACAGTTTAGAGGCGAACTTCAGATCTGTGTGTGGTGGTGTGTGTGTCCAGGTGGTGTGTATGGAGGTGGGGCCGGGTTGGGTTTGATCCCTCTGCTCTTCATGTATGAGATGAACTGGTCCGGAATCTCTGCTAGCACGTCTTTTGCGAGCCGAGCCATGCTTAACACGTGGTTACCTGTCCGGTCCATATAATCTCTGAATGGAACAAACTGAAGAAGAAGAGAAGAAACTAGTATTGAATAATCTGAGACGTTAACACAGTTTTTTATTTAAATAGAACATAGCATATGAGGTTTCCTCTAGAGAGCAGAATTTTATCATATTGCTGATAGTGGTTCTGTAAAAGCTCTAAAGACTTTTTAAACTCTCCAAAACATGCTGGTCAGGCAGTGATAGACTCATTCCCCCACGATGCGCAACAGAGTGCCACAGGAGGTCATTTCTGCCTGCATGTGGCCATCAAACTCTACAATTCCTCCCTTTGAGAGTCAGACACTTGGACACTGGACTATTTAATTTAACACTCTGCAATCTGTTCAATCGTGCAATATAAACCGGTCACACACCCTGAGTTCATAATGAACCTATAAAAACAATGTGCAATATCCACAATGATAACCATTGTATAGTATATAGATGTCCTATCTTTAAGTCATTTGTGATTGGTACATATTATACCATTCCTACCTAGCACTTATTGCTTATTTTAGTATCTCTATCCACTCTATTTTACACTTAAATTATTTCCATCCTTCGGTACTGTGTTTTAGAGCAAGGGTAACAAACAAATTTCCCCCTGGGGTTAATAAAGTATTCCTGATAAATGATAAACGTATGATGCAGGGTGATTAATTTAATGGAGTCTCTGTTGTGTTTATGTTTAAGTCTCTATGCAAGGACCAAAATGTGATATATTTTCTCATAAACTAAGCAAGAGGATTTTGCAGGATTTTCTCTTTCCAAGGCTACAGATATAGCTCCTACGCACCTGCCTCTGGAGATATTTGATTTGGTAACATCTCCTTTAAATCATTTGATTTTACATAATAAGGCTTTTTATTTCCACACATAGAATACACCCAAAATGTACTTTTTTTCTTTGGAGCCAGTGCCAAGGGGGACACATTGGGGAGAATTGCATTTCTTTTCCATTCTGCGTTCTCTTACTTTACAAAATGTTTCCACTTTTCAGCCTGCTTATCTTCATTTGTAAATTCACAGATGTTCACATCTGCTGAAGCTGCCAGTCCTAACAGATGGCACTTTGTCAGGAATAAATATTTTGATGCACAAAGGAAATAATATCAAGGCAGATTGTTAATCTTAAAGGAGACATATTATGAAAGATCCACTTTTACAATGTTTCTAAACGTGTATATCGACCCACACAATTTGAAATAAACCCATCCAGTCCTTTATTTTTAAGTATTAAATGCTCCGTCGAAAATTTTCTCAACTTGTGACATTACAAGTTGGATTCTGGTTTTAAAAATACCCTCCCCTCCCCTGGTATCTCCACCTATGGACTCCACCCCCAACCTTGAGCAAAACTGTGAAGGACTGCCATTTTTATTGTCACTACAGAGGAGATGTGTCTACTAAGAAAACTCGTGGGGAGGGGGGGGGGGGGGGGAGCACAGCACAGCACAGGTGGAAAAGGGGTATAATATGTCATCTTTAACACAGTGTATAGTGTCGGTCCTTGGAAACACTTTATCGAACTGTTTTGGCTCGCCACATACTGTAGAAGGTTGATAAAGTTTTATTGACAGTCATCGGGTAATTGAAATTCCCCTGATATTTCTTTGATCTCTAAACTATTACAATGCACTTTTTTCCCCTAGTCTTTAAATTAGTTGTAAATTAAAACAAAGTTTCTTCAATCTTGTAAAGTGAAGTCACCTGAACAATGTCTCGCTCTGCCAATTTCCCCCGGGATGAGATCCTGATGTCATCGCCATCCAGCTCCACCATAGCTGAAGGGCATAAGTTCACACGCACACACACACACACACACACACACACACACACACACACACACACACACACACACACACACACACACACACACACACAGACGCATAGATGAGTTCCCACAAACACACAAACGCAGTGTGAGACCTGAGAAAGCACAGCTCTTTTTTAGGACAGAAATACACTTATTATACAGTATAGTACTAACTCTAACCCTTTAGCATCAGTGAAGCACAAAGGTTATGGAGCTGTACAGCCTCAGTTTATCCTTAGAGCTTGTCTAATCAACTAATAAGTCCATTACTACTTCCTCTCTGCAATTTAGAATAATCTTTACAAAACACGAAAAGCCCAGCAATTAACCTCCGCCAATTCTCTACATTTATAATGACACCCACCTACACACTCATGTCTCCACTGATTTAAATGAGTCTCTCTAGTTATTTTCTCTGGGGCATTTCTTTAAATTACTGCCAGAGCAGGTGAGCGCAGGCTGCATTGGAAATAGACAGAGTTAGATTAATTAAAATGTAAATTATCATGGCGAATGTTTTGATCTGTTTAACTGACTTTATATTATTCATGTAAATAGAGACACATCTGAGGCTTGAGATGTTTTCTGTTACATTAAATCAGAGCCACACGATGTGTGGAATAAAAACAGTTAATTATTGTTATTCTGCTCTCTTTGAGTCATGAAATTGTTAATTAACTGAAAAAAATATGATAAAAAAATTCCTGTGTATCAGTTTTATTTTCAGACTGACCAACTGCTTGTTTTAATGCACCAGCATAAGAATCTGTTTTGTCATTACTGTTGCCACTTAATCCATGCATTTACAGAAGGAATGTGTGGACAGCAGACCTCTCTCCTTCTCTCTAATGCTGGTGTAATTGTACTATCTTTGTTTTCCAACACATTGATAACATGGCTCCCAATACAAACCTCACCTGTCGTGGTAAACACAGTTGCAAGGGAAATTTTATAGCAGGAGTTTTGTATGTGTGCTAAGTGACATCTATCTCTATCATCTATGTCCATGCCACACATCTGCTCTCTCTCTCTCTCTCTCTCTCTCCATCTATCTAGTCGTTGTGGCAATTGTATGAGTGAATAAAAATAGGCCGGAAACATAGTTGGGTGGCCCTTCAATATTCACCTCAACGATATAGATACAAGGAATTGACTTAAGCACTACCTTATAAAAGATAAATGTGACAACCATATCACCAGATATTTAAAAATTCATGGCAGAAGCCGTTTTTCACACAAAGTACAAAGCCTATCATTATGTATTCTGTAGCCAAATCGTACTGTACAGGTTTTTTTTTTTTTTTATAGAATACTGTCTGTAACTGTTGCTACCATGACAGTGCTTTGATTTTAGCACCAGGTGCTGTCAACTATGTAGCTCTGCTCACACTCTGTTCCAAGCCGTAAATTGATGTCTGTCACTGGTTGTCATGGAGGTGTTATTATAAAATTATGAAAAAAATAAAAATAAAAATCACAATTAAAATACTGCTATACAATCGGTGGATAATTTAAATAATAAAGTGACCATACCGTCAAACTCAGCCTGACCAACTCCAACTATAATGATGGACATGGGAAGCTTGGCACCCTGCAGAGAAATAAAAACACACAAAAAATACACTCAAATAAGAAGAATTTTTTCCTACAAACATTTTCTTTTTTCCCAAAAAGAAAACATATTCTCAACAGATTCCTTTTACACAAAGAGAGGAGAGACACTTGTCCACATCAGCACTGACCTACAGTACTCATTATTGTGTATCAGACATTAAAGAAGTTACATGCTCACTCTCACAGATAACAACCACGCTTATGTTCTGCACCGCTCTTTAACTAGCAGAATGACCTTTCAAGTGAGACAAGACCTCCAGAGAGAGAAATGTGTTCCAAGTTCCAAACAGTAAGTCAGAGGAAGAGGGCGAAACATAGGGAGACACTTCACTTGAACATTTTTGTGTTGGCTTCTCTTATCACACATTTTATGTCTCTAAATCCAATTTCTGTTGCTAGACTTCTCCTCTGCTCTTATCTCCCTGTGGCAATTTGTCTTTGCCGCTAAATGCTGGGTATCAGGCTGGAGAGTGGAGATTAAACTCACTGACATTGCTAACAGCATCCTTCAAGATACTCAGGCAGCAGGTCAGTAATTTCAGTATTTAGCAGTTTATTAACAATATGATAACTACAACTATGAATCAGATTCTTTCTCAAAATACCTTTCCTGGGTTTAGGAAATGCTGTCCTGCAAAAAGAACCAGGACCTGGTTAGGACTGAAAGGAAACTTCAGTTTGAGAGAAAAAGTAATGCACTACTGGCTGACACGTTGATAAAGTCTTATGTAAGGGAATTTTGTGGAATGGTGACATTTGTGAGCTGGGAGCAGAGGGAGAGGGAGGAGGTGCAATTTTTTCACCAGTACAGCAGCCATCCTCAGTCACCCACCCAGCCACTCCCAAGCCCTACCTCATTTCACATGACACTGCTAATAGCCACTCCAAACTAAGAACATTTACTTTCTCTAAACAAAGGCAAAATCGAGACTAAAAATGATTTAACTGAAAATAATGTTTATGAAGTATTTATGGCTGGGGAATTGTTTCATAGAACTGCATAACGAATTTAAATGGAAATGCTTTAATAACAATGTATTGCTCAGAGACTAAAAGTTTACTTCCATGACATATACTGCAAGAAGGCACTGATGTCCTTGAAGATAAATGCTCATGTTAGCATGAAGACATGCACCAAGTAACCAACTCAACAACCTCATGGTATGCAGATAAAATGTTAACAGTGTTCACTTTATTATGCTAGCATGCTCTTGTTTTCTATTTTGCGCTTAACTTTGAATAAAGATGATATTTTTACAAAGCACTTTTAACAAACAGCTGTACTGTATCTCTGGCACCGGTCAAATGTTCTGTTACAAATTAGGCAACCGCTTGCCACAGGGATGAGAACTCTTTCTGTCGACATTACCTCAACCTCAGTACATCAATGCGATTATATCAGTGTTCAACACACCTCTTGTCAGTGCCTGTCCGCCCACGCACATGCACACACAAACACAAACACTCAAACTCACAGTTAAACATGCATCTATGTGAAGCCAAAGACAAACTCACACATCAGAACATCAAATGCCTCCATCAATATCCTGACTGTGCACCATGCCCCATTTTAACCGTCCTGCTGTCACCCTGACTGACAACCGACATCCAAGTCTAATGGGACAACAAAACAAAACGCCAATCAACACGCATTACTAGACCACTAGACCCTCTGTCTTTGGCTTTCACAGCTCAGCTCAGAGAAAGGCTTAAAGCTGTAGACTGAAAACACTACCAGCTGACTGCAGATAACTGTGGCCTTACATTAAGATGACTTTATTCATTTGTAAAGACTAAAGTGCCCAAAATAATGTACCATATACAGCCTGCTCTTAATCAAACTAGCAGATTGAATTGTACTGAGGACATAACTCAGACATAATCAGGGGTACCTTAAAGGGATACTTCACCCATTTGCATGAAGCTGTGAACTGATATTCACCCCCCTCCACCTCCACCCCCCGCGCGCTCCACTAATTCACGCACCCTAAAAACTCTGCACAGCTGTTTTACTGTTTTTGCTATTTGCACCATTTGCCACCTTTCAACGCACTACCTCACTTTTTAGCTTAATCTGCACTCTGTTTATATTGTAAATACTTTAATTTATCTACACACTACTACCTCATGGTGAATTACTCACAAGTGCCCTTGTCTGTCGATTGTCTGTTGTTCGTTATTTGTTGTCCAAATGTCTTTAGTTAAGTTATTTGTTTTATAGTATTGTTTTTTTATTGCTAGGTTTTAGTGCTCTTTTTTTGCACTGCAGGTTTGCACTGGGGTTGGGGGGGATTGCAATTTCATCTGTGCTGTATGTTTAACATGGAGCATATTTGACAATAAACAACCTTGAATCCTTGAATCCCTTGAACAAGGCAGACCTGTCAAGGTTGGGATTTCTTCACTTTATAAAGCTCTGTTCTGAAGGATTTAGTTAGAGCTACAGGCAGCAGGTTGGAGTTTGGAGGTAAGGCTAAACTTGAACAAATAGTTTTTTTATTGGTTTCAAGGCCAAATACACTACTCACAATAAGTTATGGATAGTCAGTCAGGTCGGTAGCAGGCAGTCAGATGTTGCTCGTGAACTTGGTGTGTCTCAAAGTGTCATCAGCAGACTTGCAGCAAGACACAGAACTACTAGCAGTGTTTGTGACAGACCCACGAGTGGAGCCCCATGAGTGATGGACCGCAATGATGACCAGTACCTAAGGACCTATGCACTCAGACACCGTTATGCTACTGCCACACAGCTGCGGACCTGTTTATGAAAAGGATAAGGATAAACTTTGGGTGCTACAGCAGCTCCAAAAAACAGGGAAACAGGAAATATAAACACCATCAATAGCAAAAAAGTTTAAAAACCGCCAGCTATAAGCAAGTTTAAATTAATTAAATAAAGAGAGAAAAAATACAATAGGCTTAAATAATACATGGCATAAACACTATGTACACTTTCACTTCTGGAAAGACAGTTCAGATATTAAAAACACACAGTGTGCAGCATAAATGATATTGATGGTTTTTAAACACAGTTATGTGGCGATGATGCTATTAAACAGTCTGCAGATGGAATAAAGGAACTGTGGTAGCGCTTAGTCTTGCAAGGTGGGTGTCTCAGTCTGCTGCTGAAAGAGCTGCTCAGAGACCTCACAGTGTCATGCAGGGGGTGAGAGGGATTGTCCACGATGGTCCATGATGCACACTCCAAAGGACCTCAGTCGTCTCAGCAGATGCAGTCGACCTTGGCCCTTCTTGCACAGGGTGTCAGTGTTATGTGACCAGTCTAGTTTATTGTTGAGGTGAACACCTCTGTACTTGTATGTCCCCACAATCTCAAAGTCCAGAACCTGGATGTTCACTGGTGCAGTCTGGGGTGACTTCCTGCTGAAATCTATCACCATCTCTTCTGTCTTGCTGGCATTGAGCTGAAGGTGGTTGAGCTCACTCCAATCCACAAAGTCCATCATGACCTGCCTGTACTCCCTGTCACTCCCCTTAGGCACACACAATGGCTGTGTCATCGGAGAACTTCTGCGAGTGGCAGCTCCCAGAGTTGGAACAGAAGTCCGAGGTGTAAAGGGTGAAGTGAAAGGGGGAGAGCACTGTCCCTTGAAGGCATTGGAGAAGTCACAGAACATGACCCTCACAGTGCTGCCGGTGGTCTCCAGGTGAGTCCAGGATCTGTGCAGCAGGTAGATGATGACGTCATCCACCCGATGTCCACCCAAGGGTGCAATGTCTTTGGGACTGGTACTACGCGGTATGTCTTCCACAGAGTAGGGACCCTCTCCAGACTCAGGCTCAGGTTGAAGATGTGCAGAAAGACCTCACAGAGCTGGTCTGCACAGTCCTTAAAGTGAGGGGTACTAGAGTTTCCAGACAAATCATTCACATCAGACTCCACCGCTTTAGCTTGAATGCCAGACGACAGTTGCAGGTGACTCCACTGACACCAAGACACCGCCGTGACCGTTTGCAGTGGGCACAAGACCATGTGACCTGGACAATGCAGCAGTTGTCTCCCGTCCTGTTCACTGATGAGTGTCAGGTCACCTTGCACAGAAATGATGGTCGTCAGCATTGCTGGAGAAGGCAAGGTGAGCGATGCACTGAGGTCAACATGGTCCCCAGGGTTCGCTTTGATGGAGGAGGTGCAACAGTCTGGGAAGACATCACCAGGCAGCGCAAAACAGATTTAGTGATTTCTAGACGGCTCAGTCACTGCATGTTCTCACCTCAGAGATATTGTAGAACCAATTCCAATCACCCAATTCTACCAGCACACCCCCAACTTTCTGTTCATGGATAATAATTCTCCACCACCGTCATGCCAGAATTGTCACAGCTTGACTTCAGGAAGTCAGGGTGTCCTATATGTTATAGCCAGCAATTTAGTTAGGAGCACGAGATGTCACTGTCATTGCGGCAAATGGTGGAAACACTCGCTACTGACTTTGTCAATTTTGGTTATTTGGGGTTATCTTTGCTATTGTCTAAATTGTTGGGGTAATAAATATTGCACACATGAAAATGGTGATTTTTCTTATTCATTCATAGTAATATCAAAGTAAATATTACTTATTTCATTCAAATTCAGAACAAATAGGAAAAAGCACTCATGTACATAACAATATCCCTAACTTATCTTGAGTAGTGTAGTACGTCATTGTTCTTGGGGTTTAGTACAACAGGTGGTAATTTAGAAACGTTACTAGATGACCAGTGACCTTTGCCACCGTTAGCCTACTTGAAGTATAGCATTCCATGTTTTAATATCTAACTCCTCAATTTTCATAGATTGATCCTTCAGAGTTAGCTTGGAACTAAAGAAGCGCTGGATTTAATTGAGCAAGTACAGAGTGTTCAAGTATTCCTATGCAAATCAAACATTGCTTTTTATTTATGTCTACAATACAGAAGAGAACTTGTAGAGAAGCTGACCTTTTAGCAGGGAATTGCAACTTCAACATCAGTTCTTTTTGCACAAGGTCATATAGCTATATAGCAGTCTAAAGCCCATTTAGACTGGGTTCCTGTTTTATGAACTGTCTACATGAAAAATGTAAAAAAAAAAAAAAAAAAGATTCAGTCAATGAAAGCTTTTTCAGATCATTTATAGAGCGTGGGCTTCATTAAAAACATCTACTAATGACCTGTCATTTTGGCTGACTTCATTAGCATAAAAACTTGATGTGTCCTTGAAGAGATTTAAGCAATGAGCCAATATTTGTCAAACTTTTGTTTGTCTTAAAAAAAAGTTATTCTGGAGACTTAACAGGGTGATGACATACATAAAACTGGTACTATTGAATAGCACATTGAACAATTTCTTCATAAAGCAATGGGCTGATAGACTGTTTCTCAGTCACGCAGAGGACTAAGTTTTTGAATTTGAATGTTGAATGTTTTGTATATAAAGAGATGTACATGCAGGAAAAATTGTTGTATGGTGACGTACTTTTGGAAGATTCTGCCACTGATAGAGTACTGAAGTACAAAGCACTGGCAGATAACAAGAAGAAAGGACCAGAAAGGGGAAAAAAGCAGCAGACGGTTCAGCTCTATGTGATGACAGAGAGACAGTATAGTGCGAACAAATGAAGACAGAATTGTTTCGATCCTTGGGAGGGAAATAGATGGAAAGAGACAGCTGAAGTCTTTGTATTTCAGAACGAGGGGGTCTCATGGCTCTACAGAGAGAAAAAGAGATCAAGGCTGCAGAAGAGGCGTGAGTGATTGACGGGTGTTTTTGTGTTTATAGCTGATGCTGGTGTGACTGAGTGATAACCCCCATTGTTCCACCACAGGGCTCAATATTGCTGACAACACAGGGGACAGATACTTTGAAATTGTCCTGCCACACCGATCAAAACACACAAGCACACAAAAACCTACAAACCCAGTCCAGATGTTCCAGATGTTGTGCAGACTCTAATTCTTAGGTTTTCCTCAGGCTTCCTTCGAGCATGAATAAGTGTGATCAAATAAGTCTAATTTAACCTCAGCAGTGTGTCCTCCTTTGCACAGGATCCATGTAGAGTAAAGGGGAAGCAGCAAGCATCAGTGGAGGGTTGGAGAGGAGGCAGTGAGATACAGCAGCAGGCAAGATCTTAAAAGGAAGGTGTGGCTGTTCTAATGTTTTGATTAACAGTCGCAAATTCCCTTTAAATCCAGTCTGCTGGGTGTTCTGTGCCCGCGGCACGCTGAGGAACAGAAGGGAGAGAAAGACCCGAAGAGTAGGAAAGCGAAGAAAGTGAGCCACCTGCCATTTAGAGCTGGGAGAAGAAAAGAGTTAAGACACATTTATGGAAAGCTCAGAAGTATAAAGCACAATGTTGTGAGACAGTCATCATTAATCATTTAAAAAAAAAAAACTTTTTAAAGCAATTCTGGAATACAGAAGAGGATTCGCTCACAGCATTTGTTTGTTTTTATCAAAACCGAAACATTACCTGGGAGTTAAGTATAGCTGCACAATTAAATAGCAATTTCATCCTTATTGCAACATGAACATTTCCAGTAAGCACATCGCAAAGTTGTTTACATTTTATTGCATTGAAGCAGAAAACTATTCCACGTGTAAAACAATGCTTTCTCAATCAGCATGCATATATTTTACCCATTGAGGTTTGATGCCTGATCATTACGTTTAAATGTTCACAATATTTGGATGCATTTGTACTTTAAACTAAATTCTAAGAAATAATTGGGCCTTTCACAAAACACAATTACTTTCTCTTACAGAGAACAAGATGTAAAAATTTCTGTCTGTTACTGTTGCTTAGCAAATAATAAAGTTATCATATAAGGGATAAAAAGCCAGCCTTCTTCCATCCAATTAAATAAACTTAAGAATAAGGAAAAGTTGTTGTTTCATGCGAGGAGAGAAAAAACCAGCTGGTGATTTGATGCCTTCAGACTGAGCCAAGCTTGCTTTTCACAGCTCCACACAATTAGGAATGTGGTCGGTTTTGCACATCACTATTTCAAACCAACTTCAACAAAAGTGTTTTGCCGTGTATAGTCTTGTATACCATTTTTCATCCTTACATTTACAATGGCCTCTTTAGTCTGGGCCATGTCTGAAATGACGCCGTCTGTGATGATGAGGAGCACAAAGTATTGAGAGCCGTCCTGCACTGCAGCTGCGTACCTGCAAACATAGGCATATAAAAACAAAGAAACATTGTGAATACAAGAACAAAACTGATTTACTGAAGGACTTCTTCTGGATTTATTTTAAAAAATCATGTTGATAACAATGGCAATACATGTTATCATGCACACACACATATAAATTCCATTGAAGGGCTTTTTGTCATTGTCATACTTTAGATAACGCTCATTAAAATACCCAAACAACAGACCCTCATAGATCAGCCCAAACAATCCAGTTTAGCACAAAGCTGCCCTGCTCTGGTATTACAAATGATCACCTTTGTTACAATCTCTTCCTACTTGAGTTATTCTATTCACACAAATTGAATATCAATACTATTATCACAGCTGCAGCCTGCGGCTCTCGGTTTAAAAGGCGTGACTCAATTTTATCTAAATGGCATTTCTGATTACAACAGTGAATCGGTATAATCAGATGAAGAATTGTTTGAAAATGGCGTGATCACTGAAAAGGGAGGAAAGCAGTGACAGTGTTGGGTGGAGGTGAGTGTCAGGGGTACAAAAATCCAGAAAGATCATGTCAGCGTTTTCTCTTTTTGTGCTTTTTAATGCCTGTTGTGTGTGATTATGTTTTAACAGCTACTAATCTGTTTCCAT
This sequence comes from Symphodus melops, assembly GCF_947650265.1. Classification (NCBI taxonomy): domain Eukaryota; kingdom Metazoa; phylum Chordata; class Actinopteri; order Labriformes; family Labridae; genus Symphodus; species Symphodus melops. The sequence goes on from NC_136694.1 coordinate 15,402,915, forward strand.
CAGTTTCACTCTCTCCATTAACTCATTGTTTGATAACTGTCTATCAGTGTTAGGCATATTACATCAAGTTTTTTCTGGCAGAATATTATGATGCAATTCAACCACAAAAAATGTAAATGTCAGCTCCCAGTGTACCTTAGAAATATAAGAATGATGATAAATACAAAAAATATTGAATAATGTAAAAATCACCATGGACAACAGACAGAGTAAAATAAAAAAAGGGCTCTTTAACCAACAAGCATATTTTTGTCATTGTTCTTTTGTCCCTTTAATGAGAGCAAAAAAGGCAGAGAGCTATTCACCAGCTACATTATTCCCTCACCTGGCTACATGGTTCACCACAGGAGCGAAGTTTGTCGGCCCGTACAGCTGAACTGTTTTCAGACTTTGGTGGTAAGCCTCGAGAATGCCCTCAATACCATTACAGTATGGATTTTCCATGTTTCCATTCTGAAAAGTAGAGATATATAGGAAAAACTACTTCATAGACTTGAATATGAAAACATTGAATCATTAAAAAACTCAAACCTCTTTTTTTGTAACAAGTTCTAAGCACAATAAAACTCAGGCATTATTTTGTAAAAGTAAAAAAAATATAATAAGAAGTTTTTTGAGCTGTTATTTACCAGTGGAAACTCATGTGATACATGTCCATCAGGGGGCAGTTTGGCTCCAAAGCCTAGAGCGGGGAACATCTTGTCACTGTCGTAGTCCTGGATGATCTCCCCCACGGCCTTTAGGGCCATGGCGTAGGCGTTCAGCTGGTAGGGGTTCATGTAGTGTAGAGAAGTGGACTGTGAGGGGTTACCTGTGGACAATCAATCAATCTTGAGTTCATTGTGGGGGTTTAAAGATATGGAAAGCATTTCTGGAAAGTTTTTTTTTTTTTTTTTCAATCGCAGCCATGTATCACAACTAGCTGATTAGACGATAGATCATTAGTAAATACCATGGGTAGGAAACCATTGTGATATTACCTCCAATTCCAAATAGATAAAGCATTGAGAATTATTGCTTGTTTATTACTGTGACCTTCACACATTTCTTCATGTAATAACATGGCTTTCTGGCTGGTCAAAATGGGCCTTAAGTCATATCTCTATATTATTTAGCTCTATGGCGATGCTCAACATATTTATAAATATTTTTTTCTTTAAAGAAGTACAATCAAAGTAAGTGTTGAGTCAAATACTGTACACACAGGTCAAATGGGTATGATTAACAATTGGCTTCTCAACGTCAACATGGACATGAATATGAAGTACAATGAGTAAACTGGCAGCTATATGGAAGACACATACAACGATATTTTAATACAACATAAACTATTGATATTAGCGATATGGTCCTACCGTGTATCTTGTTAGAAAATATATTTAAAAAAAATAAAATAAAATAATAATATAAATGTTTCTTTGATATTTTTAAACAACTCAAACTGGAGGTTTAATCCTGGGGGGGGGGGAAAAAGTATTGGATTACGTGATCATTCCTGAGTTCATAATCATGTTTTCAAACAAACTCTCTTCAAGCTTTGACCCAGTCTAATTACTTTTTAATAATATTAGATTACTTTTGAATAATTGGACCTGTCAAATGTCTTGTGCTCAAAGTTCAGATTTAACAAGGTTTGAAATCTTTGACCTTTTATGTACAGTTGTTAAATCTGTCATTGCCTCATGTGTTTCAGTAACGAGTGCATTGTCATTTTTGAAATGTGTTGAATGTAAAGTGACTTTGGAAGTATAATTTAAACATGAAGGTCTCGCAGAAAGACAGATCTCAGCTTGACTGTACCTTACTTGCTAAAGTTTGGCAAGAAATAAATTGAGAAATGGGAAATTCAAAGTTCTTTTAATGACTGATTCAAAGCAAAGAGCTTTTCCAGGCGGCTTAATCTTTTGGAGCGTTGTGTTCAGGCGTAATTAATGACTTAAGTAGTGTAATTAGACTTTAAAAGTGTGTCTCTTTCACACTCTGAGAGTCTCCATGTCTGGTTGATGTGTCTCCTATTCATTTTATTTTAGCTGAAACATCTGCTGTTACTTTAATTCAGACAATATTGTCAGAGCGTTTAGGAGGAAGTGCTGTCCAGGAAAGAAGATCACTTATAGATGACACTGCGTGTACAGTACAGTATGTTGGTACGCACTTTCAGCCTCTCTGTGTTTGTGGGATTGATTCTTCGACTGGACATGCCACATTTAAAGGGCACTTCTATCCATCCCTCTACACACACACACACACGCACGTAGGCCCACACACTTTCACAGGTTGTATCACTCACCATTAGATGCTGTAAAATCGATGGCAACAGTGAAATTGATCTGCGTCCTGAAATGCAGGTGGAGAGAGGAACAAAAAAATAACCTCAGAGAAAAGCCAGCAGTGAATGAAAATGTCTGTCATTTTAAATTCCAATGCCCTCAAACACATCCACACTTGTTCTGATACTAGAATGAAGATAAATTAAATATGAAACATCACAATTCATTTACATCAGTTATTTGTTATGCTGATATAACTTCAAACCGATATAGTTATAGATTCAGTTTCCCATTCTTCCTTCCCACTCTTTTTCCTCTATCAAAATGAAGCCACTTAATTTTCTTCAACTGTTTTCACTTCTGTTTATCTGGCTTTCACCACCACAAGGAGAAGTAGGTGGTGAGGAGGAGCCTTTGAGACTCTGAACAGGGTAAAAATAAATTAGACTGATGGAGTTCTAAAGAGCAAATCATAATCCAATTTTCTGTGCTGGTAAAGCACCCTCTTCTTTTTGCTAATTTATGACAATGAGACAATGCCTTCAGGGACCCCGCAGCCTCTAATCATGTTCTATATAATAGCCATGAGTATGGGAGGTAAAAGAAAAAAGGAAGCAATAAAAGTAATACAGTAAAGATTCACATTAACCTTTACATTTTGGTAGTAAATATGCCACTGCATGACTTTACCAACCTTAATTGAACTGGATTTTATTCATTCATAAGTGCTCTTTGAATGTGTCCTGACATTTAAGGGCAGGTTTGCAAAATATACCTCTGAACTAAAACACAGGAGTATTTTCTCTTCTCATGTTCTTAGTTTCTCTGTTCCAACTACTGCATATTTGAATGTATCTGTGATGAGAAGAGAAGCAAACAATCAGTTTTTTTTCTGTACCATTATTTTGATTTTTACATGAACCAAGTGGGTCAATCGTGGTGTAAATTAATTTACCCCTGTAAGGATTTATAACGAGTGTTATAACGCTGCAAAAAAAGCTATAAGCACCTCCATCTCTAGGGTTTTATTTAGATTTAATTAATACTTGTCATTCTCGAATATTGTAAAATAGAACAGTACTGTTGTCCCCCAAAAAGCGAAGAGGACCAGTGGGAAAGTAGAGAGACAGTGGATAAAGTTTATGTGTAGTTAACACGCATCTAAAACTGCATATTCTCAATAGATATGTTTTGATGGAAATTAATCTGATCTGGATTAAAATAAATGTTAAAATAGATGTTAAACTAAAACTTCAAAACACTGGAAGCAGTTGACATGGACAATCTACATGTTTGCCTTGTTTAAATACCATTGTTTTAACATTTAGAATAGATGATGCCTATCAATGTATGTTAGCTTCATTATGAAGGAAAAGAAGATGAATAGCTGTGATGGAAATTTGCCTTCTCCTGTAGTTTGTAGTTAGTTTGTAAAAAGATAGCAATATTGCTGTTTTTGCTACAGCACCCCAGCTTTTAAATCTTTTACATACGAGGTACATTTATAATGCTGCAACAATTTTGGACTTTTTAAATGACCTACGGATAGCTTTTTTCCCCCAGATTCTTCAAAGGTAGGAGCTCTTCATTAGCTAAAACCAACTCCCTAACATGTCATTCAATCAGTGCCAGAAGAATCTTGGGGGCCAGGCTGATGACAATGATTTTGGTATTTTGGTTTTGAGGCCACTAAATCTGAAGCTGGATCAACCAACGCTGAGACCTGTCAATAGAATCTGTCACACTTGTCAGCTCTGCCACACAGCCCATAAAACCCTGGACAGCACCCCTGCTGTGATGGGACACAGGAGATCAAAGCAAGGCTCACTTCACCTGAGACTTACTTAATATTCACATGACAGCCTCCATCTCTAAACCTAAACTGAGGGCAGAGGGTTGCTACCCACAGGCAAAGACAGTTTGGCCTAAGCTAGCTATTTTTAGGTTAATATTTTCCAATCTAATGCTACAGAGAATACCTACTCATAACTTAGAAATCCCTTCTACAGTTTTACTTCTGGTGCCACTACACAATAGATTGGAAAGTAGAAATATATGCACTTAAAATACAGTTTTTAATGAAGATTCCTCAGAAATATTCTTCTGAAAGTCATTAACTGCTTAAATTATTTTCTTGAACTATTGAACATCCAATATTTTTTGTAAGTATAAGGAAGGATTTATTTTCATGTGATGCACGCAATGTGCCCAACCCTCATGGACTTATAAAACACCAGAAAATTCTGTTGAAGTGGTTCAGTACTTCATAACATTACAACGTTACATGCTCCAATCACAGTTCAGTCTTAACTAGCGTAACATAGGCTTCTACACTATAGCAATCTTTTGTGAGAAAATACATTCTTAATTTTAGTTTACATCATATGTCAACAGACCATTTCTCTCTGTACATAAGATATACATAGCATATTACTCTTAACCTCCTGGATATCACAGGGCAACTTATTTAGAAAAATAGCTGACATATTATTCATACGATATACACATTGTAAATCATTGCCCACTTATATCTAGATAATGGATTGCCCATGAAAGAGAATCACTTGCTATGACATTGAATTATTGCAGATTTATTTGTGTTGTCTATCTTGGCCAAACACAATGATGGTGAACATCCTGTACAGTTATTATCAGCCTAAAGCCCGGTTTTCAGCTTAAAATGTAGCTAAGAGCAAAAGAAAAGAACATTGCAAAACACACATGTAACATGTTGCATATTAATATTTTTCTGACATTTCTTAATGTCTTTAACGCATAATTGTGTAACACATCTTTAAGGGTTACCTCATCCTAAATGGCTACATGTGATGAATTTTTTTCAATAGACCCCCTACTCCCCCTATAATCCATTTAAACACATTTTTCTCCTGAACTGATATATCATGTTTACACTTCAGAATAAAGTGTTCTGAGTTGAAACCAAATGTGCAGTCATTAAGAAGCAAAGAGGCCATTTCAGACTTATGACTTAAGTATGCTGGAAGTCATTGCCACTCACCCTCCTTTGATGTAATCTAAAAAGGTGAACTCTGACTCCACTGAGAACGAGAGCAGGGTCACCTGCAATTAAAGACAAGGAGAAAAATGTAATTAAACATTGTGGTAATTATGTTTTCCTGGTACATACAAAAAACCCTTCCCTTCTTGACTTGTTACCTGCATTTGTCTGAGATGACATGCATTTGTATGCATTACCAGCACATACCCACACTGCGGGGTAAGTTGTGTGAAAATTGGCGTCTGAATAGCTTATTGGTGTTGCCCACTCTGATCTCAGATGTGGATTTATTCAGGGTTTGTGACTTCATCTTTGATTCTGTGCCAAAAGTATACATCCTATGCAATTAACTACAGTACCATGTACTATACTTCATTATGCACAGTGTCTGTGTACAGGCAATGATTATACACTTGGCTCAACTGTTAAATAAGTAATTGGTGTGCAATAAGAACATTCATTAGGATGTGGACTTTTTCTCACAACAAAGACTGTACAGATTGGCTTATGTTTCATGGCATCAACACTTGCACGATAATTAACAAAGGAATCCAGTTACAGAAGAGAAGTGGGTGTGGAGCAGAAAAGAGGCACAATGCCAATTTTGCTTTGCTGCTTTAGAGATACTCACTGTTCCAGAGTTGACATATTTTTTCTTCTTCATTTTCTTCTTAGTATTAATCACCTAAAAAATAAACAAAATGGAGTGAAAGGAGTGATCTTAGAAGGACAGATTATCCCGAACTGCCTGCAGGAGTTATGATTTTGACTTTAACGCATTATATAAATAATAATAAAAAGGTACTTCAGTCTTTACGTACACAGTCGTACTTCAGTCTTTACATATTTCTATTGTGAAGTAATACCCAATATTTTTGTTTATTTTTCATAATGGTTAAAAAATATGGCGATGATGAAGTATACATTTAAATAAAGCCACTCTGTGTAAAACCATGTTAAAAAATTGGCAACCAAATATCTGAAGAAATACTCTCTTCTGCTAAGAACAGCAACATAAACTCTTGCACAACAAGTCAACCATATACATCCAAGGAAAACACTTCATAAGTAGCAAATAATTAAAGTACTGTCTATTATGTCTTGTTTGCTGGATTTGGCAGGCAATTATGTATTTTTTATTTCCATTAATTTTCTTACTCCTTTTGAATCCATCTCCCCTAGAGTTCAAGCTCAGTAGGCAAGGACTGGAAATCACCTGGGTGTCTTTTATAATGAAATCCCTGCTTTTACTATGTATTGTCCATTTTAATTGGATACAGCAAATGTAAGGTTGTATATGTGTAGCAAGAATAGCGATACATTCAATTTGAAAACGTTTGTTCGCAGGTTGAACAGTATGTTTGTCTGTATGACGGATGGGGGAGGACTGATAGTGGTGAGGAGGAGGTGAAAAAGTGTGTATAAAGTAAGAGATGGGTATTAGGGAAAAACGCAACTTTTGTTAGATTACTTGTATGTTAATATATAAAAAACTTTATCTTAGTATGTTATACACATCAATTATGCATTTACTGGACACAAAATAAAGGACACAATTACATATGAAGTCAGTGTTTTCAGAATTGATGGTTGAGACAGGCTTAATCGTAAAGACCTACATTTACTTTGCTAATACCAGCTCAGGGACAAGAGAGAAACGTCAATCCGGTGACCAAAGACGTCTCAGCTCATTACCTCTTTTCACTATGGCTGCTAGGCATGAAAGTGGCAGCCCCTCATTTAACATGAAGGGATGGCAATTTGTCTGACACACTGAACAATCTGCTGATGCAAAAGCTAAAGCGCCTTTCAGTCCCACTGGGAGGTAGAGAGGAATCAAGAGTTGTGTATAATGAAGCTGACATCCAAACGACAGGTATTTGTTCTTCAGCTGAAGGCCACCAAATCACAGAAGCATGAAGGTATTGACATGTCCTACTTCAAGACTTTTTAAAACATGTCCTATTGAATTAACGCAATGAATTTGGCTCTGTACCAAAAAAGAAGTGATTTCATGATAAAATGCAGTCTTAGGTCATTTCCAGCCTATATTGAGCTTGAAATCTGGGGAGAGACATTGAGATGACTTGTGTTTGTAATTTGCATACAGAGCTGTATTGTATGCTATTAAGAGACACAGTAAGCTATCCCTTGAGAAGTACTGAGAAATAGCTATGATGATTCTAAATCCCTAGGTTGTTCTCCTATTAATCCTGCTGTATTTCATGCTCCTACTAATAGCTTACATTTTTATGTGTGTCAGCATTCAGGTGATTATTGTGGAATAATAAATCAAGAACTTTGAAAAAGAAGACCATGTAAAGTGCAAGAAATATAAAATTGGATTTATAACTGCTTGGGGAGGGTGGGAAAACATGCCCAAAAGCTATTCCATACAAATGCCCGAAAAAGCAATGACTGTACGGAATAACTTTAATTTGTTTTCCAAGAGTCTTTGGTGCAGGAGTAGAAGATGGAAAACAATGCAACAGTGATATAGGAGATGATAATGTCACTCCTGTCTGAAATGGAAACCAAGATCCTCGGTCTAGAGGGATCCAGATCTTGGGAGCAAACTGATATATTAAAAACACTGGAATTGCTCACCTCGTATACATTGAACTGGCTTTGCCCTCGAGCTAGCTCTCTGTAGCTGGTTGTGAAATCCCCAATGAAGTCGTGGCTGGGAGACAGAAAAAATGAGAGCAACACTGAATTTAAAAAAAACAACACAAATATGTCAGACACAAATATCAAAATGGATGAATAGATTTAAAACAATTGGAAAGCTTATATTTCCATTTCTGTATTCTTGAATAGAAGTAGGGTAGTTCTTGAAATATATATTGAATTACAGTACCACTAGTGTCATGTTGTACAGTCATTCTCACCTGCCATCCCTGTCCCAATCATACACCTCCACCTTGATTGTTCTGGAAATCCAATCAAAAAAGCATACAGTTAGGTTCAAGTAGCATGATAGTTGGCTGACTGTTGTACCACCCGCTCTTCTCAGTGAGAGTATGTGTAGTCTGCCTTTCAGAATTCAACCAGCCTCTCATATGAGGTCACCCCTCATGAAGGAAAGGAACAACACAAATAGCGTCTCCTTCTCTTGTGTGAGATTGTTATTTTGCACGTTGTTTTTCAGTTTAACCTTTTTTTCCCTTTTTAATGTTGATTTTTAAAGTGGCAAGTGTGAAGCAAGTACACCTGTGCAACACACTACACTTCATCTTTGAGAGAGCAGCAGAAAAAAAAGCATTGTGTGGAGGCAATACAGGACCAAGGAATCGTAGAGCTAAAAGAACACAATGCTGAGGGGTCAAAGGGCTAAGATAACATTAGAATGAGGGGGCATAGTGCAGAACCAGCATAGGGCAAAGGAAAAATTAACTAATAGGGTAGGTGAACATAATGGCCAGACAGAATATACATATACAGTATGGTCCACTTTCAGCCTGGCAATGACTGATATTGCTGTATCAAGCTTCTTCTTAAAGCTTTATATTTACTATATTGCTTAGATTTGCTGACACTCAATTGAAATGCTATACAAAACAAAGCTTTGTTGATATTTGAGATCTTGTACACTATTCAAAGCAGAATATCTGCGCTGCAATGCCAAGCTGTCTTGTTATTCTGGTCTCTTTATTGGATTTAGCAAAATGTCCAATTTAAAATCTTTTTCTATCGAGCAAGTTTCGGACTTTTGTTGCCTAAAATGATCTCTGAGGAACTTTAAAGTACCCTCTTTACTTTTCTTTACACATGTTATTTTTATCACACAATTGTTTTTTCTCACCAGAGTAAATGTGTGTATCGTTGAAGTCTATAAACATGCATTTCTTTTCCATTTTTTGAGTAGAACTCAAATTTTGGATTTATAATGTTAATTTTAACTTATTGTTGTCTCTTGTACACTGCCTTCCTTCGAGCATATACGTTTCTTGCCACTTTACTGACACAATCTGTCTATCAGAATTAAAATGAAAACCCTGTGGCCACATGGGGTATGTCTGTCTCTTTGCTTGTATTGGTTTAGCTACGTTCAGGATAAAAACAGTAATAGAGCTATAGTTGTTAACATTTCCATGTGGTGTCTTTTCTTCAGATTTGTTTTTTCCTCTCAAGTCTACACAAGGTTGTTGCCTTTAAAAAAAGAACTTAATGGAGGATATTTCCATTCCATTCAGTCTAATCAACACTGAGGCCAGAGAATAAAGGGTATAGTGCAGGTGCTGTTGTATCATCACTCCACCATTTCATCGACACCAATGATGCTTTTGTAGCTTATAAGTTACAGGTGATTGCAGCTACAGGGATGTTATCCTCTTACATGCCAACTCTGAAAACACTGGATATGAATCAGGCTTATCGTCATTGACTGGTTTGAAGATGCTTATTCATTTAAATCTTTAAAAGTGTCTTTCAGATTGGTGAACTGTTGATATGTTCAACACAGAAAGGACCTTGAATAAAATGGGCATGGATTGTCAGCATGACTGAGCAGCTGGCCCCCTCAAAACCTTTGTATAAACTGCATTTAAGTTAACTTTAAATTTATAAAACATCCCAAATAAGACAGTCTGATGACATTTTACAAAAACCCCACAGAAACATGTCCCTGCAGAGTGAAGAAAGAAAAACAACTTTTTCGGCACCCTCTTCTCGATTCACATTGATCTCCTCCCCATGGTTCCCCTCTCCTCCCTCTCTCCCATCTTCATCTTACATGAAAACTGACACCAGCCCAGATCTAAAGAAAAAAAAAAAGCAAGCTGCACATCAGAGGCTTTATCTTGTCACCGAGGGATTGAAAGATCCCTGAAATAAGCCCAACTTCCTCCATGCCACCTGGCCCCTGTCGCACTGTGATGGCAGTTTGCTCTTTTGAGGTTATTTTCAAGGCTGTGGGGTAGAGTGATCGTGCTTTTTACCCAGGTGGTAAAAACATGATGCATCTTTTTCCAGCATGGAAAAGAAAAAAGGAACTGTAGAAAGAAAAATAGTCACAGTTAAAAAGACATACTGTATCTCCCCAGATCAGTCTTAACGTTGAGCTTAATGTAGGAAAACTGTTCTAATGAAGCTTAGCGAAAGTTCAGTAAGGAAGACTTTAAGTGATCCACAATCAGGTTTCTCAGTCACTCTTTTCACGCTGTCATTTTCGAGCTGTCAGTTTGGGCCGTCCGTGGGTTAATCAGCTGTTCTGTCACCGGACCTCATCTAACCAATGGCGCAGCGTTCCTCCTTCGTTTTCGGCCTATCATCGTTCAGCTCTCCTTTTAAATATGATCCTTTTTCTTCCCTAGTTCTTTCAAGCTGGCTTCGTGCGCCCCTCCACCTCCCCATCACCGCCATCTTCAGAAGCAGAGTCAACTCCCATCAATTCTTCTCCAACTCGGTCTCATCAAATCATCAGTCCTCCACCACCAGGGTCTGGACTCCATGGGGGGATCTATCCTAATGACGAGCAGGACTTCATCACTAAATCGCATCTTCCACCCATAGAGTCCAAGCGCCAAAACATTCTGTCAAATCTCATTCTGTCAATCACTTTTTCACTGTAATAAATTCATTCTTAATATCACTTGTCTCTCCTGATTGAAATGAATGCAATATACTCAAATGAAAGTACAGCAGTCACTGGCTTAAGTTACAGCATTAAAAGGCTCAGATACTTAAGCCTCGTTTCCACCAAGTGATCCGGTATGGATCAGTACAGTTGGGTACGGTTTGGTTCAGTAAAGCCTGATCCTTTTTGCGTTTCCAAAGTCAATCACGCCCTATTTGGTGGGCGGCGTTTAAGCCGGATGCCGAAAGCCATGTCAGCTACATAATAGACATTATCAGCGCGATGCAGTGTACACCGCTAATAAATTCTAAAAAGAAAAAAGACCAACATCCAGCAATTCATCTACTTTGTCATTGCAGTGTTTCCCGTATATGCATTTAGCAGCGGCGGTGTGCCGTTCCTGAAATGTGACCACCTGACTTTTATTTTTATTTAAGAGAGGAGAAAGTAAAGTAACTGAAAGGACACAGCTCCAGCTTATTTCTTTTGAAACTAACATTATATTATTTGTGCTAAGGGCTCAAATGTGACCACCACTGCTTAATTATTTTTTTTAAGAGAGAGGAACAGAGAAATAAAAGGAGAGGAGAAATACGCCACAGACGTTTGATATCAGGACAACACACCTCTGAGTGAGAAACTGTGCATTGGATTTTCACTCTTTGTTACAAAACGCAATCAAGCTTTGTTTCAGAGAAGGCTGTCAGTCGCGAGGAGAAATACAGAGGAAAAAAAACAAACAACTGACTGTATATATAAACATGACGGGGTTGTGTGTATCTTTTAATGTTGCTGTTGTAAGGGACCAATCAACGGACTGCAGGGTTTAGCTCCAGCTTTTGGGGTCGGGTCGATATACTTGGCACCCCAGCAGAAGGGTATACCAAAAAGTAGGGTGCTACAGGCCGGTAATTTGAGAATCTTTCCCGGCTTTTGTCGATGGAAACGCCACAAAATGTGTGTTGTACCGAGATGAACTGAACTGAAGGGCTTGGTGGAAACAGAGCTTTAGACCCTTGAGAGGATCCTTGAGCACAAATAACAAAAAAACACTCCAAAACTCATCAGCAACAGATATCTTCTGCTACTATTTTAAGGTGTTTTTAATGAACATGACTCATCTTTTATAATGGAGGTGAAAATAATTGAGGAAAAAAGGAGACTGCATTTGACACAACCATTCTTAAGCAGTAATTACACAGATCTGTCTGTGACTCCCATGTGAAGGGTTGAAATAGACTGTTTGAGTCATCTGGGCTATCAAGAAACAGAAATAATTCTAACATTTTTACGATCATTATCAAAATGAAATATATACATAAATATATAGCACATACACCTGGGTGTACTATACAGCGGGAAAACAGTGTTGAGAGTTTGATGGATGTATGCACACGAAGATGGGACCGAATTTATATTTCCTCACACCTCAGTTGTTGAGCAGACTGCAAAACAACTTAGAAGCACCTTTCATTTCCCTACTCTTCACACTTCTTCAACCTCTTCTCCTTCACTGACTTGTCTGGAGCAGACTCTTTGACATATTGAATTTCTGTTTCTCCCGCTTCAAGTACACTTGTCTTTGCTTCCAGTTATCTGTTATTTTACCCTCCTTAATTCTTCTTTATGTCTTCCGCTCCTCTCCTTTTCCCTGCTTCCCCCCTCCTTTCTTTGTCTCTTCAAATCACATGAAGGAAGGTGTGTCTATTCAGAAGGCCCCCTTATCACCAGCTAGTTTGAGGGTTGGTGTTTTTATCTGTGAATTTGCAAAATATTTAAAATGTTACCAACTGGTTTGACTGAAATGTAGTAGACAGACCGACAGCCGAGAGGATTCAGTGAGGATTCACATCTCGGAAATTTTTGTGATGTTTCCTGGTTATAACAAGCAACACTGTGTTGGGCTAAGCATTGATATGAATCTAAACAAATAAATTATGTTTTTTTTAATAACCATCACATGTTCTTGAAACGATTTGCACACAATTGTAACTGACCAAAACCCTACAAATCCAACGCCACTCTCTTGTTTTCAGCTTCTTCTTTCAGCGAGTTAACATCAGCTAACACGAGTGGGCTAACGCTAGCAGATTGGCTTCTGCGGCTGGCTAACATTGATCAATAATCACCAGTAGCTCCCTGCTACAAGCACATCCACTAACCTGAAACATATGGTTCACTCCATCCAAACACTATGATCCACTTTTATATGATGGAGTCTGTGTATCTTCTGTCAGTTATGTGTCAAAGGCGCTAATTTCCCAATTAATACGAGTTAATTTATGAGCTGGTTTAGTAAAGAGGCTTATGAAGTTATAGCTTTATTTTTGCTGCTCTGAGCTCATGTCAGTTGTTTTCCTGATGTTATGATTATAGATCCCATCAATTATAATTGATTTATTTTTTTATTAAAAAAATAATTTTTAAAAACATTTTTTTATTGTCCATTAAAGAAATCTTGATTCTTCAGTAAATGGCACTGCCTACCAGAAAAGGGGCAACAAGGTTCAGCATTGTTTCTTAGATGTCTCATGATTAGTCTGGTTTAAAAAACAAAAATAAAGGAATGGAGTCAACTGGGTGTTGTCTCTTTTAGCACAGACATAGTGTAGGCTATTCCTCCCTTTGGTCCTTTAGGGGTATAAGTTAGGAGAGTGGAGTGCTCCCTTTGGAAATGAAGCTTAGCGAAAGTTCAGTAAGGAAGACTTTAAGTGATCCACAATCAGGTTTCTCAGTCACCCTTTTTCACGCTATCTCATTTCCGCTGTCATTCTCAAGCTGTCAGTTTGGGCTGTCCGCAGGTTAATCAGCTGTCTGTCACCGGACCTCATCTAACCAATGGCGCAGCGTTCCTCCTTCATTCAGCTGATAGTTCTTTCAAGCTGGCTTTGTGCGCCCCTCCACCTCCCCATCACCGCCATCTTCAGGAGCAGAGGCAACTCCCATCAATCTTTCCCCATCCGGGCTCATCAAATCATCAGTCCTCCACCACCAGGGTCTGGACTCCATGGGGGGATCTATCCTAATGACGAGCAGGGCTTCATCACAAAAATCGCATCTTCACCCCATAGAGTCCAAGCGCCAAAACATTCTGTCAATCTCATTCTGTCAATCACTTTTTCATTGTAATAAATTCATTCTTAATATCACTTGTCTCTCCTGATTGAAATGCCCTTTGCTGAACGCACTCCAACTTCTCTTTTTGCCCTGTGCTGCACCTAGCGAGAGGAACATGTCCAAACATTGATCTAATTAAAGCAAAGTATATCAGCAGTAGGTCATCCACTGACACACTTGAGCAAACTTGTACTCTTAACAGCTAGAGGTGCTTCAATGCTCTCTCCAACATATGCTTGACTGGAGAGAGAGTGAATGCCAGTAGAGAAGGGTGATCCAATGCCAAGCACACAGATTTGAAAGCTACACATCAGGAGAATCTTGAGACTGCATTGCCAATTTTAAACATTAAGTGTTAGTTACATATTTCTCAGTTAAGCAAAATGGCACATGTTTGAGTCAAACAGAGAGAACATTTGGAGTCCAGCAGTGGACAGAAAAACAGCATTATTTCTTGGTGGTGCCTGTCAAATGCTTTAAAAAAGTGATAGTTTTGTTCATATGGGCTAAATATTAATTATTCAGTTTAAAAGCATTGTCATGTTTGTTGGATGAATAAAGCTCAGATAGTTATGTAAGCTGCTATGGTTTATCAGCATGTCATTAAAACATAGATCTTGGCACTTTACGCTTTTCGAAATTTAGCTGCTTTTCTCTTCAGTATTGTCTTTTGAATTTGAGACGGGCAGATAAGCCATCGCTAAAAGAATATCTCATCACCTTTGACACAAAATGCATACAGTACATCAATTATGTCCCATTGGACTGAAAAACTCCTCTATTGCTCTTTAATTCATTTTTCCCTTATTTTAGCAGGGAGAACACACTAAGACCGGCCCCTTTTCCAGGGTTGCCCTGCAGCAATATAATAAAAGATAGATAAGATGCTAAATTAGTACTGTTATCTACTTCAGTAAACTTACATTTCGGACAAACTTTCAGTTATGACATTATATAGTTTAATATGATAAAATGTAAATTAATGACATCATAAAGACAGGCTTAGAATCAAGCTCTTTATTTGTTTTCAGTTAGAAACCATCAATCTTGATGAAATGACATCTGTCAGAAGACTTCATCAACTGTAACTCAGTAAGCAAATGTCAGCTCAATGACTGCTGAAAATGTTTTTTTTTTTTTTGTTTTTTTTTTTTACAAATGAACCATTTCCTGGTTGTGCACTTGATAGCTAATAAGTCTGAAGTAATGCTCTTCCTACTGTACAGTATAGGCAATGAGTGAGCATATCTGGGAGGTGGTGATCAATTAAGGCAACATGAATTATTGTTAAGTCTACGAGCCAATCAGGATTGAAGGTCTCTTCAGACACAACAGAGAAACTATTTGCATTTGGTGCATTTTGCAGGTGTTAAGACAAGAACCTTTAAGTGTTTTTAAATCAAAAGAAATGCAATAATTTAACCCCTGTCATAATTTTGCGGAAATAACGTCATCATGGTGCAGATTTGTAAAAAGTAAAAATTCATGCTTTTTCAGGTCTGTCTTTAAGGGGACTACAGCAAAATTAAAATGCATGTTTTTGTATGGAAATCTGATGGATTATTTCTGATCAAGACTTCCCAGGAAGTCACGGACAGCTAAACAATTCCCAGAATTGCAGCCCCCTCCCTAAATATGTGACTTGCCATTGACTTTTTATTTTGATTTTGTTGCACATCAAATTATTCTTAGCACAATGTTATTTGAGCCTTAAAATTCATCCTAGTACCTGCTTACGAGTACCAACAAGTTTGGCTTGGCTTTGTCAATTTGTTTAAAAATAAAGCTGACCTTATATCTACTGAGAAAAGTGTTGATAGTAAAACCACAAGAAGGTCAGTTTAGATGAGAGAGGCTAATTGTATCTGAGACCTTGTCCACATGTAGCAAGGTTTTTGTAAAAACGAATATCCTGCCCCCTCCGTCTAGAAAAAAAACTACGTACACACGACCTCGTTTTTAGAAAAAACTTCATCCACACGTAACCGCAGAAGTGCGTTTTTAAGCACATTCATACTGTTTCCGAATGTAAACAAAGATAAACATATTTTATCACAGGCAGTGACGTTTTGAAATGCAAAACCCCGGTTAAACAGAGAATTCGCAAATCTTCACTTTGGTCAGAGGTTTTTAAAAGCTTTGTTTTTATGCCGTAAATCTCTGTTTTCGTGTGGATAAGAGGCCAAAACGTAGAAAAATATGTTTGTTTTGTGAGATACCCGGCTACGTGTGGACGGGGCCTGAGTCTGCTGGCATTCCAGCAAAGATCAGTACTGAAGCATTTCCTGAGCACAGAGACACAGAAATAATGTTATAGTAGAAAGAATGGTGTGGAAAAACAATGCACAAAGTTAAATTGATGTTGATTCCTGTTGGTTAAATGTTCAGACACTCAGGGCTCTATAAGCCTATCATTAGTACACAGTTTGTAATTTGGAGAGATTCTGATGAGAGCCATTAAGGCAGTCGATGGAATGTAAATCTAAAATCAATTAAGGAAGTGGATGTCAATGGAGCCAACATTACTGCCCATGAAAGGTTTGTATGTGCAAATATTCCTTCAGAATGTGTGTAATGATAAAGAAATAATGTCTATTAATGGAAATAAGTGTAGAAGTAAGAGGATATAACAGCAGCTGTAGGGATCATGAAGTTAAAAACAGGGTGAGGTTGCTCCTACCTGTCATAGTCTCCATTGCAGAGCGCTCGTACTGGGATAGTGAAAGGCTGCCAGACTGGATTTAATGTGTTCTTCACCACCTCTGTTTTATGGCAGATAGTAAACCTAGAGGAGGAGGGGAAGGGGTAAGTCAGAGAAAGGTATGTACAAAAGAAAAAGGAATTATTTGCTAATTACTCAAAGCTTCAAGCAACATAAGAGATGGATGTATAAAGATAGTGTCAAATCCCACATTGGCATGAGAGATGCTTTGAATAGGAGTGTGTCAGTATTTGTACATTGGCAGCTATATTGCATCAAAGTCCAGAGAGAATAATTTAATATTTCAGTCTTGATTTAAACTCTCTCCCCATGACCACAACTGTGACATTGATATGCAAATTGCTCTGATATCTGAAATGTGTCACTGTGCTGAGCCACATAAATTTCACTCAAATATATCCCCAATATCCTCTAAAAAAGCAAAAGTGTTTTATCACATTTTCCATGTTTTTTTTTCACCACAAGCCTTGGATTACTTGTGCTCCACTAAATGCCTCAAGGCTTTTTCAAGTGCAGTGAATCTTTTAGCCACACAGGCCTCTAATTTGTATCCCCCTCTGGCACCCACAACAGATAGTCCTTGCAAATCTGTGGGGATCCATTTCCCACCCAGTTATGTATGTAAGAAAAAATACTGAGAAAAGCTGAAGAAGAGCCTAATGAAGCACTTGCGAAAGCTTCTCCAGCTACATGGGGCTGAAAGTGCCGCAACTGCTCATCCCTGCGGGAGGATCAAGAGCACTCTGAGAGAAAAGCACAAGGAGATGTGGTAGTGTTTGTGCTTCTGTATGTGAATTAACTCCAAAACCAAATGCTTTTTTATTGTTGAAAATGTAGATGTTTCTTTTCTAGCTTTTATTCTTTTTTTCTTTACATGTTTTTCGTTAATTGCCTCTTTCCGTATGCTCCCTTGGAGTAATTTTTGTAAGGCAGAGTCATGGGAGTTTTGGGTTTGTGAACAGGATAATGTTACTGTGTGCAGCTGTTTAAAGTTGTATGCAGTAGTAACCACTGCAGCTCACCTCCTATACACTTATCCTTCTCTCCAACATTGTATCTACTCTAACGTTAGTTCTGTTAGGTTCCTTTTCTTTCCCAGATGATTTCCTAAGAATTACCTATTATGCTACTGAATAATTTCTCTCTGATCTCAAAAATTATTTCCAGGCTCTCATGGGGACTAATTTATATATTTTTTTTAAAGGCAACCTAATGTGTGACAGTGTTTTTTGCAATGGGCTTTAATAACACAATATGTGAACTCTCTTATTATGATACATGTTTGTCTTCAGATACTTCATTGTACTGAATCCACCCAACCCCCAAAGCAGTAGGAAAATGATCACATGATAACACAAAGTTCATTGTGTAGTGAGAAGATATGCTAAATATGAGTATTTTGTGGTTTCTCAATTTCTTTTTAATGGTGTGAATATATTCTTGGCATCAGCTTCGTATTAAAACATTGATTTGAAATTGTTGTCTTGTGGCGGTTGCACAAACCTTCCCCCAAAACAGCAGACCACTTGCAGTACAAGCACTTGGAGCTCCCTTTTCAAAAGCTCAAAATGACTAAATAAAGCACTCACGTTCCATCTTCGTTGCTTCTGTAGAAGACCATGAAAGGGTCTGACTTTCCAAAGAAGTCCTTCTTGTCCAGCTTGTTGGCACAGAACTGCATGGTGGCACTGTCCTGCAGAGATGCACAGACAGAATTTAGAGGTTTATTATAAAAGGTAGAAGGTTTATCCTAAGATTTTCATGAACAAAAAGCATCTTTGGTCCTCTGCTTTGTTTTTAACACAATCATTTTAAGACAGTGGATGAAACAACTGTCTACGTCTGTGTATTTACTCTTCTTCCATGTGGAATATGTGAATATCTGATCATTTGGACAACACAGACATTAACAAAACAAAACATTAAAAACTATAAACACATACAAGTACTGCTGCAATAACACTATTAGACCAGGGAGGCCATTAAGAGCTTAACTCACAGATATATGCAAGTTGGAAAAAATCTTTGCCAATTTGCTTCTCTTATATTATCACAATGCTTGAGCAAATGTATTTTATTTACTGAGGACATTGCAAAACAGATTTGATAGGCTGGGTTTTATATCGCTTTTAAAACATTCACCATTCTTTTTGCATGATGAGCCTCAACTATTAGACCAGCTGTACTTGTTATAAGGTAGAGTTTTACATGTGTGGGACTTAGTGCCATCAGGAAGCATAAAGACCCAGCCATATGGCTCATAAAAAAATGGGATTAAAAAGTTATGTAGCGTTGAGTCACAGTGGGAAGGTAGTAACCTCCTTTATTACTGCACAGAATTAGGAGGCTTCAAACAGAGAGAGCACAATTAGCTTCAGGTGGTATTCATGTCCTAAAGTTGAACTTCCACATAATTGCTTGAAAATTGAGGGAAATTATTGTATTAAATGTATCAGATGACAGAAATGATATGCACATGTGTTGGTGTAGAAAGATGTCATATTCAACATCTTAGTCTGTGTTGTGTGATGTTCACCTACTTACATTCTCTCTTTGAATGTTTGGTTGTCAGCCAAACATCCACTGGTGGCCTAGTGGTGTGTGTGAATGTTTGTTTACACACACACCACTTTTTTTCCCCTAACGACAGTTCACCTGCAGTCTTGTGGCCTGTATTGTGCGCTCCTTTCAAAGTAAGGTCATCATGCTAACCTGTGCAGATAAATGTTAAGACACCTTAAAGTCAGGGTAGGTAATTTCCGCCAGATACACTTTTCAGGTTTTTGGTTGAAATTGACTTTTTAGAGACATGCTTTGCCTGTTGTTTAAGCCAAGAAACATGCAGATGTACTGATTGCTGTACATCTTCATGCAGTTATTTACTGTAAGTCCATATTTGAAACATTGCTTAAGCTTATGTTTTGGAAATTATCTACAATGATAGAATTTGTGTTTCAGAAGTTATTAAAATGATAATTTCCTCAAATAGTGAAAAAAAAAACAATCTTAGCAATGACTTCGACCTTATTTATTTGGCATTTATTGTTTGTTTTTTTTCATCATAATTCCTCAGTATACTTTGTTAAAGTGATGTTCATTAGAGCTCACTGTTTTTATCAGAGCTGAGCCTTGCAGGATTATCGCTTGTAAAATTCTACACCTAATTAAAATTGAATAACAAACAAAGATTTGTATTTTGCACTACACTTTAATTAAAAAGTTTAAAAACTGCTGTGTACATAGTTCAGAAAACCTTGATCGAATGGCAAATGTAACAAATTTAAGAGTAGTACGACTGATAAGTATTGAACTTTGTG
The DNA here is from genome assembly GCF_947650265.1 of Symphodus melops. NCBI lineage: Eukaryota > Metazoa > Chordata > Actinopteri > Labriformes > Labridae > Symphodus > Symphodus melops. The sequence goes on from NC_136694.1 coordinate 15,422,938, forward strand.
GAAGAGAAGAAGAAAGAAAAACGTTGTTTAAGCAAAACTATAAATATCTCGATCGAGCCTGTGAACCATTTTTTAACACTAATGTGTCTCTTTTTTAGATTAAAGTGAAACCTCAGAGTTCAAATCAAGCAAAGACAGCAGGATACAGTCGATGACATTGTCCAATATGATGAATATATTCAACTTGCTGTACTTTCATTAGCTTTGCAGGAAACACTATTCAGCACAGTGGTGCTAAATGAACTGTATCTGAAAGTGACAGAGGGCAGTGAAATCAAAAGAAACAAAACCAAAGAGATGCTGGGAGATAAATCCTCACTCACTTTATTTAAGTTACATCCTCTCTATCTTTAAAACAAATAAGCCTGATAGTTCATTTTGTCCACCAGTTATCTATCATGAATTGTTGCATTCCACACAGCCCACACATAAATCCCTCTCCTGCTGTTGGGGATTGTACTACTTGTTTACCATATCTCACTTCCTCGTGTGTGTCGGAGCCAGACTCATCTGAGTTGTAGCTGATCTCTAACACACACTGGGTTTATTACAATATGTTCAGATGCTATAACAGTAGACTGCTGTTACTGTCAGAGCCTGCGGCCTTGCAGCCATGGTGCCGCTAATGATCACTTAATAGTTTTTTAATGTTGCAGACTGCACCTTGTGCCTGGCTGTGTGCCCAGTGGCAAATCAGCTGAAAAGTGTGTGTGAGGGTCCAAGGGTAGCAGTGTGTCACGTCACAGTGTTTCTGTACACATAAGCAGATGCCCATTTAAATTCCTGTATGCATCCCACCCGTGTCCTCTCTGTGTTTTTATCACCCACAGCCAGGCACCGTGCAGTAACACATTTCCTTCTGACACACTCAGGAACAGATCCACTCCATTCCAGCAGAGAGAGGAACTTTATCTGTGCTTCACCCTCAGCCCGAGGACACAAACACACCACGTCTGCCATTTGGCACAACCCACCTACACACAAGAAAGACTCACTCTGTTTCATTCTCCTTTAATCCTCTGGGACTCTGGTCTGACTGACGTACATGCCGCTGAAAGTTTGTCTTCTGAACATGCGAAGAAATATTTGCTGCAGCATCAGATTTCATTTCAAGTCTCATGCTTCTATCCCTAGATACTGTTAGTGTGCCTGTGTGTGTGTGCGTGTGTATTTCAACAAGTACTTCACTTGAACAAGTACACTGCTGACTGTGACATGGTACTTTGTAAACACATGAAAGCAGTGTTCAAGCTTGCCCCTCTGGATTGCTGCATGCATCAATTTTTAAAACTCTGAAGACACTTATAGTGAAGATGTTTCCCCCCCCCATAAAAGGGTTAAGAAACACCATTCGGACAAACTATCCACAAATGTTGAATCACTACTAGACACTAATCACTACTTTTTTTTTAAGTGAAATGGATCCATCAGTGCAATGCATCATACTTAATGCAGCCACGTTGAGTCTTACTCAAGAAAGGTTTTCTGTAGATCCTTTTTAATTATAAAGAGAAAAATATAAAACTGCAACCATCAACCAGCACTGTCATTCTGCTGGCTTTATTCATGTAACAGAACAGAGATTTGTAACATAAAACACACGGTTTCACTGGTTGGTTATCAGGATCTAAAATGATACTTGTCCATGTTACTCTCAAAGATGATGGCATGTTTTTGATGGTTATTGTCAGACTTTGGCAGCTTTAGTGCTCTTGAGATAGCAGAGTGTGGAAGGACACAAAAGGAAATCTCTAAGCTAACAGGCACATAAAAGCGTTTATGGTGATGGAATGTGTTGGGGGTATTAAATATGCATCTGCTGCCTCCTCATTAAGGCTCTGTGGCACGAACACACACTCTCGCAAAAGGTCTGTGATCAACAGTCATTTGCTAATATGGAGAGAATCAGGGTATCAATATTTAAAGAGGGGGGCGAGGCTGGATAGAGACACATTCACACCCTCAGGGGAGTAATGAAGGAGTGTTTGTGACAGGGACGATGAGTTGTGTTTGTGTGTGTGTGTGTGTGTGTGTGTGTGTGTGTGTGTGCAAGGGTTACAGGAATTAAAGAGATGGGTAGTAGACAAGAAGGGAAGGTCTAAAAGTATAAATATACTTTCATGATATCGTTCTTGTAAGATAATATAATGATGTCACTTTTTTTGTTACATGTGAGGCTCTGTAAAGAAGGGATTTCTTGCCAGAACGAAATTCCTTTTTCTTGCTCTATTTGAAGCCGAAGGAAGTGGAATCTGTGATTTATGTTGTTGTTTTGTTTTACATCTTTTTTTTTATTTTTTTTAGAAAAATGTATGTGCTATGTACGTGAGTTGAATAAATCAATAAAAAAATTTTCACCCCTCTCATGGCATCCTCTATCCTCTCCACTTACCCTAACCCTTTTCCTACTTTTTTAAATATTTCATTCATACCACTTGATGTCTCCATCTGTGTGCCCTACAGATGGAGGCAGGATCCACTGAAAATTGCTGTTTTCTTGATAATTCACAAAAAAATCCAAACAGACCCTCAGAGAAAGAAAAGCTGACATCCTACCTAAACAACCCCACTGTGTAATGACAATGTGTACTACAACTCCAAATCCATACAAATATGGCAATTTAAACGTATTTCAATAAAATGTACTTTCTTGTTCAACATCAGTAGCTGAAGTTTAGAGGCATGCAGACATAGCAGAAACAATTGTGCAGAGACTGCAGTCTTATTTTAAGACATAACTTTCTCTTTTTATAAAGGAAAAATCTGAGTTATTTTATTAGTAATTATACAAAGCCAACACAAATTTTTTTTACTGATATTTAAAAGATAATAATTTTCGTTACGACTGTCAGAGAAATTAGATACAGTAAAAGAATTATATGCATTGATAAATTGACATAAAATGTCACTTCTTGTTTTTTTTGTTTTTTTTAAATGGTAATAAAATAGTATTGTGAACCTGGTCTCATAATTGACATCAACATTGGCTGTGAGTGGTCAGATGATTCTTTTTACTTGTATAAGCCACCCCCTTGTGATGGTTCTTTTATCTGGAAGTAAGAGTGAATATGGATGCTTCAGGCTAAATTACACTGTTCTCTCTCTCTCTCGCCCTATCTCTTGCTCACTCTCTCTGCACTTCTCACATACCTTGTTCAACATCTTGTAAAAATTAAAGAATAAAAGAACCAGCCTGAGATATCTTTGCCGGAGAGAGTCTTGAACTGGAATGCTGTCAGTACTTGAGGGTGTAATAAAGAAAAAATAACTTAAGCTGCCGTCACTATTCTTACTAGGGTTGCAAAATCCCAGGAACTGTCAATGGGAAGTAACAGGAATTAATGGGAATTTATGGGTATAAACTAGGAATTTACAAAACTGAAGGTTGGCCTTTAACGGGGAATTTCAAATATAGTTGAAGAAAATGTATTTTAGCATAATCTTGATTAAAAAAAACAGATTTCATGCAAGTACACTTAAATATATATGCTATTCCTCAATCACATGCACCGAACACACTGCTTACTTCAGGACTACTGAGGCCACGCCCCCTACATGCACTGTGCACTCCTCCATCTCATGCACAGATGATTTCTAGAACCCTGGACTTCGATTTGAGCCCAGAGCACAAGAATATTGAAGCCACACGTTTCAACCTGTGGACTACATAAATGGAAGTTTTGAGGATATTATGGGATAATATGTGTAAATCTGTTGAAATGTTTATTTAATTGTATTATTTTGAATAAATGTCTGCTTATGGGAAAAAAAGTTTATATTTATACATAATACAGTTTAATAAAATTACCCTCAATTTCCAGTTGATTCCCATTGATTTCCATGGAAATGTTCCGATTTGGAATATTTCCAAAATTCCCAAGATTAACTTTCCATGGAAAGTTTCCGGAAATGTATGGGAAACTTTCCACCACTAATTTTTACTACGTTTCATTTAAGAAGTAACAAGATAATGATGACATTAGGAAAAGTGTAATCTGCCTACTTTGTATTTTCTAGGAGAAAACAACATTAACAACCAAAAATACATTAAAATTAAATCTTTTTCAAATGAATTATGCAAGGCATGTACTTAGCTTCTTTTCAAAGTAGCTGAGTAGTTGAAAGAAGTATAAAGTAGAAATCTGTATTGGAGACAATGTTGCTAGGTTTAGATAGAGTGGGCTGTGTTTTCCAGAACGCCATGTTGTAGGATTAAATGTCAGTGACCTTTATTTTGAAGAATGCCTCATTTTGAAAACAACCCCCACCTTTTTTTTTTGTTTCCACCGAGCCTTAGTAAACCCTTACCGAATACTTGCTTTGGATATGTTGATTGCATTTCAAGTGGGACTTAATCACATTTATGTAACGTCAGATTATGTAGTCATGGTGTTCAGATATAGCAGCAGAAAGTTTTAATGAGTAGCAAACCAAGTTGCAGGAGAGTTTCAATAAACTAAAATTGATGACTTCACTGCATGCCTCATGAATCTGGTCACATGGGAGGACAATTGTTTCCTAAGCACCAGTTCTGTTCCCAAACCTCTCAGGCTGTTTTGTCCATATGCTTTCGATTTATCAGAGACAAACTGTTATGAAAGTAAGTTCATCTAAATAATTAGAAATATTTTTCTTCTGCCCTGTGTCTTGTTGTTGAATCGGTCATGTGCATAAAGTTGCATTAAGTGTGTCAGTGCCATAAAATATGGTACATTTGATGCATTTGAAATAAACACATGGATACTTGTGCCAGAATGAAAGTATAAGCACTCAGTAAAGACCACTCTCAACCCAATTATGTCCCATGCCCTACTGAAAAGTTACTTTAGTTACCACAGCCAGACCTGAATCAAATACACACATTAGATTATACCAAAGCTTGATCCAAATGCAACATGACTTAGTCAACGATCTGAAAGACATTTCACCTCTTCTCTGAAAGGATACTTCACTTCTTTAAGATCTTTCACTGAGTGTAGTTGCCTTTTCAGCTTAGATTTACCATGACCTTTATGACTCAGAACCTACAATGACATATTATTTTGTTGTACTTTTATAACAATAATAACAATACTACTACTAATAATAGTTTTAGCACCTAACTCCCATAAAACTTCCATGTTTTTAGTTTTACATAAAATACATTTAAAAGATATAATATAACGTCAAATCATTGAAATGTTGAACATCCTTCTTCCTGCACCTTATCTCATCTTCCCTTTTCCCATTTTCAAGCCTCGTGTACTTTAGGCAGACCGCTGTTCTTCATGAGTCTGAATTTGAGATGAGATTTCAAGGACGTTTTTTTTATTGCTACTGTAACTTTGCTAAATGTTTCTAAGTGATGGATTAACATTGGGTCTAAAATAACAATGAGTAATGTATTTTAACCTGCTTTTTGTAAAGTGTCTCGAGAAAACATTTGTTATGAATAGGCACTAAACAAATATTGAGTGATTGATTAAATATTAGAAGTGCATTTTAGTAGATTGTGTTAACCCTTGGAAAGAGCAGGGCAAGCCTTCCCCCCCGGGATTTCAGTTACTTTCAAGGCTACACTTAACCTCAATCTTTTAAAGCAGCCCAAAGTAAAAGACCAAATAACCAACTTTCCAAATGGTTGATTACTTTAAAAAAACAGACACTCTAGGCAAGTTTCTAAAATGCATACTTGCTTTCTACCATATAGCTTATTCATTTCGTACATCTACTTTTTTGTTTTAACCTTAGTTTATGAATTCTTGCTGCTCTTCCTTTCGTCAGTATCTTAATGATGTTCAATTCCTGAACTTTAACAAAACTTGAAATGGTATCCAAGCAATAAAAACACATCTCCAGATGTTCTTCTACCTTTGAAGAAAACACTCAGATAACTCAGTTATCTAAGTGAATTTGTTGTCTTAAGACTTTGAGGGGTAGAAGGTAAGAATTGTTCAAGTTCGAGACATTTTAATCTGATTTTTAAATTATTTAGATGCTTTGGGTCTTTTCGCAAAAATGGAGAAACACAAACTACTCAGCACACTATTAGAAACTGTCTGTACTACAAACAAGTGTATCAGAACATAATGTTGCTCCAACTCAGTTTGTACAAGTGCACAATGAATGAGCTAGCTGCACAATCATTCCCAATGAGAGAGACAGTAACTTTCTCAGTGAGACTGACCTATGGTGGGAGGATAGATAGATGGATAGACAGATGGATAGATGTACTTCATTGATCCCAAGCTGGGAGAGTGAGGCAGCAGGATATCAAACACACAATGTTACTAACAGAACAATATAATATGGAATACAAATTAAAAAAGTACTAAAAGTGTACAAAATATAATTGCTAAGAATAAGGTTGGGAAACTAGGGCTGAAAGTATCGACAAAAAACTTCCATTGCAAGTCTTAAAAAGACTATTTTTATTTGTGCAGGGTGTTACTGCTAATACACTCACGCAAACAGTGCTCTCTTCTCTCGAGACTATCCTAGATAGAAACTGATGAATAATGTCAGTTCATGACTTTTTAATGGGTTTTAACCTTCTGCGACCCGCCATACCCACAGCATGTCCATCATTACAAATTCATAATGTGCTAGCAAGTGTTTTGCTCAATCTAATCCTTTAATTTAAATTCTTGTCGAGATAGCAGAGGTGTCAGATACAATTACATAGAAACACAGTAACTTTGTTTCCCAATCTGTTGGAGATGTGAATATTTTCCTCAGTGTGAGGGTCATTTAGCTTCATCAAAGCTTTGGAACGAAAGGAAATAAAGAAAGGGCCTCATTTTTATATATACGTTTCAGTATCACTTTAAAGCTATTTAGGAATCTATTCCCAGCTTGACAAGAAGCTGTTTACACCAACATATAGAAACTGTTCACGCACCTTTTTTACACTTCCAGCAGAGAAGTCGCAACATTAGCATTCACTTTGAGTTTCTTTTTTGTCCACTCTCAGAAAGCAAAGAGAATATTAACGACCCTTTTGTTCTAGTGAGAGAGGGGAAGTTCTTGTGCTAGCTTCCACTACTTTCTCTTACTGATTGATAACTTCTTGGTTTGGTCTTTTGGTGCTAAGCAGGAATTTTTAGTGCTTTGTTTGCAGTGCGTTCACTGCAATCAAAACAGTGGGACCAGGCTAATCTCATAAGAGGCATCATAAACTTTTTCTACAGAAGTAATACCCTTTAAACGACCTAGATTGACAAAAGATTTATGAGATCTATTGTAAAAGATATTGATTAGACCAGCTTTAGCTAACAAAAACAACAGCTTGTGTTTTCATACTTCTCTGTTTGCACTGTTTGTGTTTTCCAGCCAGTACTAGATCTGTTAATGTGATTTTGTTAATATGTTAATAAGTATCAGGACAAGGAGTTTATCAGTACTTTAAAAAAAAGTTAGTTTAAATGTTCACGGGTCAGTTTGCATATATGTGTATATCCTTCTAAGTGTTTTGTGTGCATATGTTTGTGTATCCAACAGGCCCCATGGGACAACAAGGTCAGGCAGGGCTGCGTTTTAATTAACCAACACTTGGTCTCACCCCATCATCGGCCGATCTGTTGTTCTCGCTGAGAGCTGCGACACGCAGGGTGTGAAATAATATTCTATCGATTCACCTCAGTGTGTTTGTCTCTGATTCATGTCTCTGTTCTAAACACACAGACGTTCAAATCAGTGTTTTACTCCATCTTATCACTGTTCATTTGTTCTTTCATTTTCATTGAGCCATATTTTTCTCATTTACTATACCTCTCTGTCTTTTTCTCTCCCTTTGTCTTGCTCTGATGCACTCTCTTTCGTTTCAATATCCTCCTCTGATCTTCATGCTGGGAGCTCAGTGAAGCGTCCACAGCTTTTCACCACAGTGTCAGCTGTGGGGATGGTCCACACTCACCCCATTATGTTCCTGGGCTATTTCATTAGGCAAGGGGATGCTCCACAGAGGGAAAGTACCAGTTTTTGTGTGTGCGTGCGTGTGGTGTGCATGCAGCAGAACAATTCTGTGTGCATGTGCATGATTATAGGTGGATGGGTAGTAGTGATCTTTAAGCACTTTATTTAAGAATCAATCCCACAAACACAGAGAGGCTGAAAGTGCGTACCAACATACTGTGCTGTACACAGTGTCATCTATAAGTGATCTTCTTTTCTGGACAGCACTTCCTCCTAAACGCTCTGTCAATACAGTCTGAATTAAAGTAATAGCAGATGTTTCAGCTAAAATAAAATTAATAGGGGACACATCAACGTGACATGGAGACTCTCAGAGTGTGAAAGAGACACACTTTTAAAGTCTAATTACACTACTTAAGTCATTAATTACGCCTGAACACAACGCTCCAAAAGATTAAGCCGCCTGGAAAAGCTCTTTGCTTTGAATCAGTTATTAAAAGAACTTTGAATTTCCCATTTCTCAATTGATTTTTTGCTAAACTAATTTGGCAAGCAAGGTACAGTCAAGCTGAGATCTGTCTTTCCAGTTCTGTGAGAGCTTCATGTTTAAATGATACTTTCAAAGTCACTTTACATTCAACAAATGTCAAAAATGACAGTTACTGAAACACATGAGGCAATGACAGATTTAACAACTGTACATAAAAGGCCGGGACATAACAATTGTCAATTTTTGTTGGGATTTCAAACCTTGATAACCTTGGTAACTCTGAACAGTGAGCACATAGGTTGACAAGGAATTTGACGTGCCCATTCATCAAAAGTAATCTAACGTTAATAAAAAGTAATCCGACTGGGTCAAAGCTTGAAAACAGTTTGTTTGAAAGAAGACATTTTCATTAACTCAGAGATGATCACGTGATCTTATCCTTTTTTTTAGGCGTGCATGCACATGGTTCTAAAGCCGTGGACATGATATACTGATACAGTGTCTTTAATGTCCTTTATCTATCTAATAGTGCAAATTTAAAAAAACCAAAAAAAAAACCTGTTCAGTCCAATTAGCCTATATCTGTGAGGAATTTTTACCTGATGAATGTAAAACATTACAATTAAATGTGATTTTTATTTAGTTATTTCATTGTGTTGATTATATTGTCATACATTTCAATGTTTAATATTATCAACATTATTGCAAATCAGCAATAAATGCACGCAATTGTAAAAAAGTAAAGTTTGCAAATGGACAAAATAAGGATTAAAAGACAAAAAATGTCAAAATATCAGCTTTATCAGCTTTTTTCAAATGGTCTGATTCTTTCTAAAAGTGGGCGTAATGCTAGTCAAGAGGAAGTTCTCCACGTATGCTTCTGTACACCTACACTTCATTCTCCTCTGTGAGCATCAATACAGCTCAATCTACTTTATGAACTGAGCCTGTGTAAGCAGGCTTTGCTGACAGATGTTTGCCAGCTAATGTGTGTTTGTCAGTGAAGATTATTATGGCTTACTCACTCGACAATTGCTCAGCTCCTCAGCAGACAGGATGATAGTGCCGCACTTCTTCCCTGGGATCCCTCTGTGGAGCAAAGAGACAAAGCAATAAGAGCTCTGCAGAGATTAAAGGAAGCAAATCTCCTTTTTGTCAGATCCTGGATGTTAAGTAATCAATAAATGCCTGTGAATTAGCCCTCCCATTGTCATTATCCACAATAACCACAAACTGATTCCCAAAGTATTTCAAGAACGTTTGTTTTTTTAATTGATCTAATCAGAAGAAGAGAATGTTTATTTTAACATTTAAGATTAATGAGTTACCTTTGCACTGCCTAAGAAGCCCCTGAGTAATTTAACTAATTCTGCCTTTATTGTAAACTGCTATATATTTTTCTTATTAATTACAGCTGATAATTCTGTTTAAAGAGTGACTATTTGACCCTCATAATGTTATTGTATTTTTAGTTGATCTCATTTCTTATTTCAATTCATACTGAACAGAATATACATTCTGTATTCTGAGTTGAATTTTTCTTGTGTCCAGTCAAAATCCACCCCACCTACCATTTAGGACTAATTAACTTTTAAATGTTTCCTCTGGGGACTGTGAAGGTTTATGGTGATCATTCTGTAAGCTTGTTAATTGCCTCATTCATCACCTGCATGTCAAAGTACAAGGAATGTCCCTTAATAGTGTAAAATGTTGTACGAAGGGTGACACTGGTTGTGGAGGATTGCAGGAGGCTTTCTTTATCTGTCCACAGAAGAATGCAAATTAAGACTTAAACATCTGTCGATGTTTTTATTGTCTGTACAGTTATTCTTTACCGAATGCAGAACTAATGTATATTATGTGTCCTCTAAACAGCCAATTAGGATACTTATTATCAATTTGTAGATCAGAAATGAAATGTTCACTCAAGAAACTCTTTAATAAACGGACATCAATTACTTTTGTTCTTCTTTATCTGTTTTTTACTTGTTTTTCTCAGAATCAAGCCTTTAGCATGTTTTTGGTTTTTGTTTTTTTTTAAAAAAGCTTTCTGTATTTACCTCAGGTTATTAAATGGTTAAACAACAGTCCGCTTATTTGCAAAAATTATGCATAGGTTCATTTTCATAGTTAACAAAAAATTGGAAAATAGTCAAAGCTGTTAAAAGAAGAAAGAAAAAAAACACTGTACTGAACATTTTCTATTTCATGAATATCTTTCAGCCCTCGCTAACATGAAAAAGAAAAATAACAAAATATGCCATCTAAATTAGGCCTCAGGCCAAAATCTCCTAATTTTTTGATTGAGCTCAGGGGCTGCAAAAACACGCCTCAAATGGCCCGCACTTTGGACACCCCTGGCATAAGTGTATATAATCTGTAATTTTTTCTATTTAAATCCTTATTTCTAGCAAAATGTGGTATTTTTCTGACAATTTCAGTATATGTTTCTTTCAACAAAATCTTCACAAGACTCAAGGATTTGACTGGACTTGGGTATTGCACAAGAAATACTGAGTTCCAAAGGCTGGATAAAGTGATATCCAGCTGTGCATGTAAGTGCTTCCTTCTCTTTGTTCAAATGTGTGTGTCTGTCAGAAGAGGTAGTCGCAGACCTTTGATCCAAACAGTGAAAGGCTCCCGTTGATCTTTAGGTGAGGAAACCATCCTGTTCACATGGGTAAGTGATGCAAGAAACTGTGAAGGTGTTTTCATCCCAAAACCTGACACACTTGCAGACATACAGCCACTGGCTCGAACTACCACTTTAAAAAGACATATGACCCTACATTCTTATCCTCTCATTCACATCCTGTAACTGAATCAATTTCCTCATGGGTCTTTCCGAGAAATAGCCTGTAATTTTAAGGTCGCTAAAAGGTGAAAAATAAAGACCCAGAAGAGTATAGGGTAGCATAATTGAACCCTTGCTGTTCAGGCTTTCAACTAGAACCCCTGTGCAATTTTGGTTTGAAAAAAAAAAAAAAAACACTACACAGTCTACAGTATAAGTAGAAATTGTTTGTGTTGTTACTTACACTTGATATAAAGAAAAACATACTGTACATTCATGTGATCCAAATGCAGGTGGTAACTTTAAGAATGCCTGTGCAAATCTTCCAAAAATAAATATAAATATACATCTCCACATGTTTCTTTGTGACCATTTTGATTTGATTTTCCATTCCCTGTTGTCTAGTTTAAAGACAACGTACTCTAGTCTTAATCATATTGTCTCACATGTAAAAACGACAAACTTAGCTTTGATAGGCTTGCAGCAAATATAGCTATTATGTACATGCAACAGAGAGTGTGCTGTCAAATAGATAAGTGTGGGCGTGACATAGCACTTTCTATGAAGCCAAAGGTTGCTTTAAGATTCTGTGGTGTGTACGACAATATTCACACACAGGCTCTCTGTCCACAAGGCCCACATTTGCACATTACCTAATGAATGTGGGCAAATGAGTGAGGACCTCTTTTGTGTGATTTGATAACAATATTTCCTTTATGTGTCTTGATTGACCTATACTTAAGGTGGACAACTTGTGATCAGACATCAGCAATGTGCCACTTGCTGGCACTGTGTTCTGTAGCCTGGATGTGAACAAGTGGATGAATGACATTCAGCGGGAGCAGCGTAGTTTTACAGTATTATTATCAAGTTATGTAGTGGATTAGATGTTAGATTAGATTAAACTGGCATATAACCACTTGACTGGAGCAATGCTTAACCAACACGGGTTTGTTGTCATGTACCTTCCAGATGAACCAAAGGCTGGCAATGCTAAAAAACAAAACAAAAAAATACAACAGGACAGCCACACTTAACAATATTTGTCTTTCTGTATCCTTTCTTTAAAAACTTGTAGTATTATTCATAACTGTGTTGCTGGATGGCTCACAAAAAACAGACACATCAGACTTGACCCATTTCGTTGCTAGGCATGCCAAATCCAAACTTACAAATATAAACCTCCTGAGGGCCCGAGGCACACAGTGCCCCCTGATATTACAGAAAACCTGAAACACTAATCTAATAAATGTGTTGGGCTAGCAGTGAGTCTTATTCTTTGAACTGCACCTGGGCAAATTAGAATTCTTTTTTTGCAATAACTTAGGATGGCTGAAAAGAAATATATTCTTTCTGTCTCTTAGAAGAGTCAAAGCTTTGGTGCATGCATAATACAACCTATCTATCAACACAATGCTTCAAAGACTCACAGGATGCACACAGGTCTTTTGATCTGTTGATATTAACATATACTGACAGACTGAAGTATACTGGCAGGGAGCAAAGAGGAGCATTGAGAGACAGAGATAAGTTATTGGACATATAAAGTATATAAGGGATACAGACGCACATAAAAACAGTAGTCATATGAATTCTTGTTAAACTTTTAGGCCCTGTCTCCACCTTGAGTTTTTCTCTCTCAGCGCTAGCATCTTTTTTCTGTTGTTTTTAATAGGTAGAGAGCATTTTCAGCAGAAAGCGGATGAAAAGCGCAGTGCCCAGCATCGTTTTAACAAGCGCTCTGCCGTTCTTGTGTGGCTGCTCCGAGCACTCAAGTTAAAAATCTTTCAACTTTTCAAAAAGGCACTACTTAAGTCACCAGCGCTTTTTTCAACAAACCAATCACAAGGTTTAAAGGCCGGTACTCATCACCTTGGCAACCAAAAACAATGGCGGAGAGGTTGGTCTTGGCCGTTTCAGTTTCATATTTATTAAATTTTTTGTCAGCCTGAAATATGACAGGAACCGGGCTTCATCCAGTAACAATTCCTGGACAAGGCAGTGATATTCCCCGTATTGCTGTATCCTATAGTGGGTAGTTTGTGTTGTACCCACAGCCTCCTCGCTCCGTGTCTTATCGGAGCCGTGATAGAAGGACCGCCAAAGCTCATCATTGAGATGATGTAACAGGGCAGGAATATTCTGATTAATGCTCATAGTAAAGGGAACAAACGGTCTCAAATATATTACAAATATGCAGTAAAAAGTAACAGAACCATGTCCTTCATACAGCGGCCGTTGTCAACAAACTGTTGTCATGGAGACAGAGCTGACGTGCTGCGCTTTTTCTCTCGGCACACATAAGGCTCATGCGAGCGCTTCTGGGCGCACAGCCAGCACTTTTCTGCCCGGAAAAAAACCACTAGGTGGACAAGGGGCCTTAAGAAAACTAACAACGATTTTGCCATGTCATCATTTATGCTTTTCCACTACGCACATCAATGCAGATTGATGTGTGTCAATATGGCTGAAAATATTCTGATATCAATTTTTAAAGAAACTCTCTGGTACGGTTCTGGTGCAGTTCACAATGAAGCAAATAGGTGCCAGTAGAAGCCAAACTGTATGCTGCAGCGCATGTTTCAAATAAAATAAAAAACTGAGTATGAATGAGTTACTCTATCCACCTTCAGCATAACTGAAAACTAACACATGGGAAAATCTGAGATTTTTGCAAACACCATGGAGTTGGGAGACTCAAGTAATGCAAAACAAGCTTTAACCCAGAAGTAGCCAGAGGTTTCTACGAAAATTTACCTATGGGATTTTCCTTTGGATTTTGGATCATTGCAGAAAATAAGCTCTTTGTCAAACACATGTTTCTGATGCGTAGCTGTTTTGTTCAGCAGGATAATCTTTCCAGATGAACAGCATTTATAGCATTTGTAGCGTTAATGGAGGTTAGAGAAGTAAAAATTTCTCCCATTTACCTAATTTCCCCCATTAGGGATCAAAAAAGTTTATCCTTTATATGCTAACGCTATGCTTTCAGCAAACTACACCGTGGTCAGTTGATTTTGAAATCATCACCATTATGCTTCATTGATCTAATAAGCGGTTTTGACAAGCTAGCAAAACCATAGCTTAATGACTTGTTTATTAAGCTAATATTTACAAGAGCACTGGAAAAAAATTACGAGAGGCTGTAAGGAGGATTAGTCAGAGAGTTCCTGGTGTGATGACTTTTCATGTCCCTGACAACCACTGTAGTCTCAGTTAGCTACATATTAGCAACCGCCGTTTCAAGTGTCTGTAAAAACTAACCCAAATTCACAAGTGGGGTTCTTAGCTAACATAGTTTACCTCGTCTAACAAAACGTTAACATCTCTTAAACTTGTGTTAACCACAGACCTTATTTCAGGCGTCTAACCACAAACCCATTCAAAATCCCCATTGACTTTTAGAGTTAGGAACCCATGGTGCTAAAAAGCTAACTCACTTCAAGGGATCATTCCTTTGCCAGTCTATACGTAACTTCTCAGTTTTGGTGCACTTTTGCGCCAACAGCAGGTTTAACTGGAACTGCACTGTCATAAAATGGTTACGTCTCCCCTGGGTTGAGACAACGTGCATTTGTTGACAAGCAGAGAATGAGTAAGCCGGCAAATACGCTGTGAGAAAATGAAGAACCATGTTGACTGAAAAGATACAGTAATAAACATACCAACGATGCTAAATGTGAGATAAAGATGACACCGGTAATGATGCAGCCTAACATTACGACTCTATCTTAAATACCTGTTTTCCCTTGCTTTCCTTATTTTTGAGCCATTTAAAGTTGAGTTTGTATGTTGAGTTTTCTAAAGTTGTTTGTGTTGAACATTGTTTGCATAATAGAACAGACTTGTCTCTTGTTATGACTGCATTTAGAAACTGTCATTGTTCTGAAGTGGTTGTAACCATTTGTAAATGTGCTCATTGCCCACTGATTTTTAGTGTTGTCTCTCTGCATTTACATAATAAGAAAAACTTAATTCAGGTTTTAAGATTCAGGCGATTGACATTGGGCTCTGTTTCTTGAAGCTCTCTCCAACGTGTAAAAGCCTATCCAATATTTCCTTTGGTCCAGCTTCTTGTTCGGTCACGCCCACTTCTTATCTTTAACCATCACTGTGCTTTTAGTCCTAGCCATTGTATCAGACAGCACACCGACGAGCTAACTAACGAGCTGCCTCAGTGCTGCAGACTGCAGTAGAGCGATAATGCGCTGGGTACTCTGCGGCCCATGGTCGAATCTTACTTGGTGTGGGTTTGAGGCGAGAGGACCGCTGTGCAGGAGGTACAGAGTGTCCCAGGCGGTGTGAAGGTGTGAGGAACATGATGTCCATTGTTGTGTTTGTGTAGGTCATTCCAGATGTGTTTGTTCACCACCTTATTCGCCTCTATGAAGGTTTATTCTCTGATGGGCCCACTGCCCAACAGAAATGTAGTTTTGCTTATGTAAATTATGTAATCTGAATTATGAGAGTCACTCCCTTAGCTGAAAGCTGTTGTGCTCTTAGATCGAGTTTGAAACGACATATACTATAGGAGAAAAAGATACATATTGATGGTTTAATTCTCGATCCACAGTTAACTACGGAAACTGTGGTGCCAGAGTTGTCTGCAGATGTAAGGCAAAAAGTTAAAAAAAAAAAATCTTCTGCATGTGCATGTACAGGGTGTTTGAGCTTATGCCAGAGGTGTGAGTACAGTCGTTAAACAGTCAATGCAGGAATGTAAATTGGCTCACCAACTTAAAGGAGCAGTGATTAGCATTAAGTGTCCTAGACAATAAGCTGAAACCAGGAGTGATTTGGGTGATTATCATTAAGTACCCAACTATTGAGGAGCAGATTAGCATTAAGTGTTGAAGACAATAGAGTGAAACTTGACCTAATTAGGGTGATCATGTCAACCATTACAGATGTAGCTAAACACAACAGTAGGATGAAACCAGACATGATTAGGGTGATTATCTTTAGAGTGACCAGTGCTCAGTAAGGTGACTATCAATATGCATTAAAGTGTCCAACTGGAGGCTGACTCTGAGGTCAGCAGTGCAGATGAGGAATGAGAAAAAAGTGAAAAGAAAAAAAGAGTTCAGGGTTCACCGTGTGCTTCTTCCCTGCCGTGACAGTGAGGTGTTGTACAATCTGAGGGCCAGGGGGACAAAAGAGTTCTTGAGCCTGTCCGTGGAGCACGGCTGTGACAGCAGTCTGTCGCTGAACATGCTCCTCTGCCCGGTGAAGGTGCTGTGCAGAGGGTGGTGTGTGTTGTCCATGATGGAGAGCATTTTGTCCAGAGACCTCCTCTCTACCACTGTCACCAGTGAGTCCAGCTCTGTGCCCACCACAGAGCCGGCCCTTCTCACCAGTCTATCCAGGCATGCTGCGTCCCTCTTCTTGCAGCTTCCTCCCCAGCACACCACTGCGTAGAAGAGGTCCTGGACACCACAGACTGGTAGAACATCTGCAGCAGCTTTTAGCAGATGTTGAAGGACCCCAGCCTTCTCAGGAAGTACAGACGACTCTGTCCCTTCCTGCAGGTAGTGTCCATGTTAGGCGACCAGTCCAGCTTGTCATCCAGCTGCAGCCCCAGGTACCCGTAGGTCCTGACCACCTCCACGTCGACCCCGCCGATGGAAACAGGTTCTAGATGTGGTTTGTTCCTTCGGAAGTCCACCACCATCTCCTTGGTCTTGGAGGTGTTTAGCTGCAGATGGTTGTCACTGCACCACGTCACAAAGTCCTCGATCAGGCTCCTGTACTCCTCCTCCTGTCCATCCCTGACACAAGCAACTATCGCAGTGTCGTCCGAGTATTTCTGCATGTGGCAGAGCTCAGAGTTATACTGGAAGTCAGAGGTGTACAGGGTGAACAGGACAGGGGAGAGCACGGTCCCCTGTGGTGCTCCGGTGCTGCTGACCACAGTCTCAGATGTGCAGTCCTTCAGTCTGACGTACTGTGGTCTCTCTGTGAGGTAGTCCGTGATCCACCTCACCAGGTGCGAGTCCACCCTCATCTCGGTCAGCTTGTCTCTCAGTAGGAGGGGATGGATGGTGTCGAAAGCGCTTGAGAAATCAAAGAACATGAGTCTCATCACGCTGCTCCCTTTGTCCAGATGAGAGTAAGCCCTGTGTAGAAGATAGAGGATGGCATCGTCCACGCCCACCTTTGCCTGGTATGCAAACTGCAGGGGATCCTGTGCGTGTTGTACCTGGGGTCTGAGGTGTTGGAGCAGCAGCCGTTCGAAGGTCTTCATAACGTGGGATGTCAGAGCGATTGGTCTGAAGTCGCCTGGCTCACTGGGGTTTTTCTTCTTGGGGACAGGGGTGAGGCACGAGGTCTTCCAGAGCACAGGAACCTTCCCGAGCCGCAGGCTCATGTTGAAGATATGCTGAAGTGGCTCCCCCAGCTCAGCAGAGCAGGCCTTTAGCATCCTGGGACACACCTTGTCTGGGCCTGCTGCCTTCCTGGGGCGGAGTCTCTTCAGCTCCTTGCTCACCTGGTCTCTGGTGATGGTGGGGGGGAGGGGGGGTGGATTGTCACTGGAGGTTGTATCTGTTCTGGTGGAGGTGTTGGGGGGAGTGAGAGGGGGGGAGGGGGTGTGTAGAGGGGTGCTGGGGGGACAGGCACTGGCTGCAGCGACGGGGCTGTCGAACCTGTTAAAAAACAAGTTGAGCTGGTTTGCTCTCTCAGGGTCCCCGTCTTCTGCGTTGTTGTTTTTCTTTTTGCAGCCTGTGATGGTCTTCATGCCCTCCCAGACCTCCCTCATGTTGTTCTGCTGCAGCTTCTGTTCTACTTTCCTTCTGTACTCCTCCTTTGCCTCTCGGAGTCTGACCTTGAGTTCCCCCTGCACACGCTTCAGCTCTGCCTGGTCTCCCTCCTTGATTGCCCTTTTCTTCCTGTTAAGGATCTCCTTGACATCGCTGGTGATCCAGGGCTTGTTATTCGGGAAGCAGCGCACAGTTTTAGTGGGAACCACAACGTCCATACAGAAGTTCATGTAGTCAGTTGTGCAGTGTGTGACCCCCTCAATGTCATCACCATGGGTCTCTTGTAGGGCACTCCAGTCAGTGGTCTCAAAACAGTCTCTGAGCGCCTCCTCTGCCTCAGGAGACCACTTTCTGAAGGTGCGAGTAGTTATCGGTTGTCTCTGGATCATAGTTTTGTACTGTGGCTTTAGTAGGACCAGGTTGTGGTCGGACTTACCCAGAGGTGGTAGGGGGGTGGCAGTGTAGGCGTCCTTCACGTTTGCATACAGGAGGTCTATTGTCCTGTTCTTCCTGGTGGGACAGCTTACAAACTGGTGAAAGTCCGGTAGTGTGGAGTTCAATGTAACATGGTTAAAGTCCCCTGAGATGGCGATGAAAGCATCCGGGTGCAGCATTTGTAATCTTGAGGTGGTCGCGTGGATGACGTCACACGCAGTTTCGGCGTGTGCCCGGGGTGGAATGTAAACACAGACCACGATCGCGTGAGAAAATTCCCTCGGCATGTAGTAAGGACGGAGACCCACCGCCAGCAGCTCGATGTCTTTGCTGCACGTTGCCTCCTTCACAGTAACATGTCCATGGTGGCACCATCTGTTGTTAATAAACAGCGTGAGTCCTCCTCCTTTCCGTTTGCCGCTTCGTTTCATGTCTCTGTCCGCTCTCACTGTAGTAAAGCCCGGTAGATCCACGTTAGCGTCCGGGGTGTTTTGAGTCAGCCAGGTTTCTGTGAGGCACATTAAACTGCACTCTCTAAATGTCCGGTTGTTCCTCACAAGAGCAGCCAGCTCGTCTGTCTTGTTGGTTAGACAGTTTACGTTCCCCATAACTATCACCGGAACCGAGGGCTTGTGCCTCCATCGCTTAGCCGCGAGCTTAGCCCTTACCAGAGCCCCGGCTCTACAGCCTCTATACCGCCGCCTCAGCTCCTCTGGTATCGGGTGAACGATGCCGGCTTGTCCCGCTGACCGGAGCGAGAGCAGCGTTTCCCTTGAATAAGAAAGTTTTCCGCTGCTATTTCCACGAAGGCACGAAAAAGTATCCATAGGATACATAAAGTTATACACTGAAGGTGTACTATAAAAACTATATAGTATAGTACTATAAAAACTATAAAAGTAGAAGTTGGCACAGAGCCACAACAAACGAATAACATATCAGACGGGTACGACAGGGACGGAGCTACTGAATGTGCGGCCACTCACGTCGGCGCACAGGTGAGAAGTGATGAAAAGTTGCAAATACCTTTAAACAATGTCTTTGCTGTTATTTTGCTGTTATTTTCAACATTAAAGAAAAGCTGTTAATCAATGTGTATCCAGATACATATTATATTGTGATATGTATTGACTGGTATAGTGATGACGTATTTTTGTAGGCCAACTACACAACCGAAATGGCAATGGTGGTTCCTACAAAAATTCACCTATGGGATTTTTGCATTGGATTTCGGATCGTACAGCTGTTACTGGATAATCTTTACAAGCGAACTACACTGCGGTCGGTTTATTTTGACCTCACGACCGTTATGCTTCATTGATCTAATCAGCGGTTTTGACAAGCTAGAGAAACCATAGCTTAATAAGTTGTTTATTAACCTAATATTTACAACAGCGCTGAAAAACATGACTAGAGGCTCTTCGCTAATGTAGTTTATCTGGTCTAGCAAAACATCAACATCTCTTCAGCTTGTGTTTACCACAGACCTTATTTCAGGCATCTAACAAACTCATTTAAAAGGAACCCATGGTGCTAAAACGCCAACTCACTTCCTGGTTTTAGGACTCAAAACTATACCAGTCTATTGTATCATGAAATGCATTGTGAGGACGTGGGAAATACCAGGCCCTTATTAGAAGTATGATTGGTCAGCCAGCAAGGGTTCCTGGAATCGATGTCCTGGGGTCTCCCATCCACAGCTCGCGGTAGCAGTTGTAGCAACAACTTTTCTGACTTGTGTATGAAGCACAGTTGAGCTTAAACTGCGATTTATAGTGAGGTTTAAAAACACCCTGTAGTACAGCAATGCATGAAGGAGGAGTAAGTAGAGTTAAATTGTGTAGAGTTGAGATTTGTGGTGAAGGTTGTTACACCTCTGTGTCACTTAGACAGCAGTGTAGGAATGCAAAATACATTATATCTATATCTATATATTCCTTTGAATAAACATCTCTAAGCCTTGCCTGTCTAACCCTAACAAGAAAAACTAACTTCTAGGTTATTAAACCAAGTACAACAGAAGAAAGGAAAATCCCTGTCACAGTTGACATTTTACTTTAAGAGTCTAAATGTGGAATAAAGATTCGGAACTGGTATCTCAACCGGAATCGATAAAATCAACATGGTACCTAACCCAAATAAGACGACAAATACCTCTAACCAGGTTAAGTTAAATGAGAGAAAAAGAATGATACATATGTAGCTTTTTACATTAAGTCTAATTTTTCTAAAGTTATGTTTCTTATGGAGGTATAAATTACTACACCTCCTACAGATCCTGCATTTTAAGGATTGTGAAAACAACCACAAAAGCATCCAAGTAACCCGAGGCCCAAACCTGGGCCCATTGTATGCAATTACACTGCTTGACAGTGACTTTGTGCTGGAGGCCTTCCAGAACAGCACTCTAGCACAGGCTCCATTGCAAAGAATAGCTGCTCATTGATTCATCCTGTGCAACAGCTCACCTGAGTGCCAGAAAAATCCACAGAGTGATTAACAGAGAAAACGAGAAGTTTCTACTGATGGAGAAGGGCAAAAGGTTGATCTTTTGTAAGGACACTATACACTACAGCTTGTGATGTGTTTGAATTGTAAGACTAACAAGTGTTATTCTATGGAAGAAAAAATAAGGTAAAGCATTCAAATGAGGAAAAGAGAGACGGAAGAGCTGGATAAAAAGTCACAGTAGATTATCACAGGGGTTTTTTTCCAGGTTTTATGACTTAATTCAGCACTGAGTGAAAACGCTTAAATCTTTTTACATTGTTCATAAATTGACGTTTTAACTGTAGACATACAGTGAAAAATTTTGTCATTTTCTTTTATTGGTAGCAAACAGACTCCTTAACACCTGAATCAAGAGATTAATGAACTGTGTAATAAGCAAACAGAATAAGTAATATATATATATATTTTTTTTAATTATTATTATTTTGTTTATTTATTTATTTTTTTCATTTTTTTTCCTTTTTATTTATTTATTTATTTATTTTGGGGGGGGGGGGGTCAATACAATACAAAAATGAAAGAAGAAACTAAATATCCACGCAACTCGAATAGTCATTTTAATTATGATCTCTTGAACTTTAGATCAACAGCACTCTGGCCACAGTCCAGACATAATGATGCTCTGTTTCTTGTGTCCTGCCCCTTATTATACCTTTGTTTCTCTGTCATATTGTCTGCACTTTATATTGATGCAACAATCATTCAGTTAAACAAATACCCTGATTTGATCTCAACCTCCAGTGGGATTTCATTAAGTCAGATAAGCACTGGACACCGTACCTCAAAGACAGAAGGGTACATCAATCTTACACATTGAAAGCAATGGCTCAAGCAAGAACATGACATGTGCCTCTTATCAATCTTATCTCATGAGAAAATGTGTGTTTTTATAATCATCCCCTGCCCCTCTGCCAGTCATCAGTTAAAGAAATACGTATGTAGATGAAACACCTTTCTGGACTTCATTAATTGAAGTTGAATTCACAGGACACAGGCAGCTCATTTTTATAACATCAGGTACTGTCAACACCTTCAGTTCAATTCTTGGGGTTATCACTCAGAGATTCACTTCCAATAGGAGGCTTGTGCTCATTAACACCTCGAGAGCAATGGATTGAGGAGCAGAATCTCTCAAACATGTTGAAGCTATGTTAGCGTTGCAAGTCTTAACGTCCTATTCATTGATTGTCTCAGATCTGTCTGTTAGGCTGTTCACATTACTTTTTAAATATGGCCTGAATCAGATTCTGGTGTGAACTGGTCATGGTCCTGGACTGACCCATTTGCAAAAGAACAACCCCAACAAAGAGATCACAAGCAGTGCTGTATGAAGAGAGAATAAATATGCAGAACTGATGCTCTCCAACCCCCTGCAGAAAAGTGTCATCATTAATGGTTTTGAGGTAACTCCAGGGTTAACTCAACATTTACACTAAAACAAAGGTTGTTCACTTTATACCAGGGTACACTGCCATAGCTTATTTTGAACACCTAACCTGTTCCGGTTACATTTGGATAATGTTCTTTAATAAAAACTCTGCTTACTTACCAATCAGATCCCTCGGTGAGCTGATCATCAAGACAGACCCATTAATTTTACATGTAAAAATATGTTGTAAGTACTCAAGCCATCTACTTTTTTACTTCCAAGATTTTAAAATAAGCCTGTTTCTTGCTTTCAACTTCGTTATCATTTCTAGAAGACACATACAGTACCTCAATGAGCATGTCCGGGCTGCAGCTGAAGTTTTAGGTCTTAAACGGTCAAACATGCCACATATGATGAAAAAACGATGACAAAGTTATATTAAAAAAGCTTCAGGCTTTTCACTTACAGAAGAGATTTACAGATTAGAACAATGCTCTTCCGTCCTGTCTCTCCACATTTCCCTGCCCAGGAGACACACTGCTTGATTAAAGTGTGGCAAATCATAATGGACATCAACGCTATACAACTGTTTTTACAGTATGTGTAGATTGCACAATATACTTGCTAAAAGTAATAAAAAGATAAGAAAAAAGATAAATGACTAGACTGTTCATATCAAACAGCAGATAACCATAACACCTACAAGCACTAAATGCTTTCTTTCACTGAGACTCTGCACATGGATTTATGAGCAGGAAAGTTGTTTTAACCAAAAATCTACAACTTTTCCATCAATTCATGGTTTAAATGCTTTCCATACAGTTGGGGAGGCTCAATGGTGAACTCTAGCACACACTCTTATTTAGCTGGACAACCATCTGTTGCAAAAAAAAAATCTCTCCAGAAGGAAAAGAGCCTTGAATGATGACTTATGAACTGAAGCAGCTTTACCTCTACTTAAGTCCCCAAAGACTAATCATCAAAGAGAACTAGAAACAGGAAACAGCTGCTGAACTAATTCATTAGTGACACACCTCTTGACCTGTTCTGTATATGAGGTTCTGGCCAACTCTGTAGACCAAAATACATGAGAAATGTGTCCAAAAGCCATACACGTCTCATTTCATACATGAAAAGAAGCAAAGGTTTTGTGATTTACAGCCCATGCAGTAACTTTAGTTTGCTGGATGTTGGTCAGTGATTTTTTTTTCTTGCAGCTCCTTAGTCTAATCACCAGACTTACACCCACAGGTCACCAAATCAATTCCACTCCACAGCTTTTGTCAGGAGTGGTGATCAAGTAAAATACAAGGTTGAGTGTTTAGTTTCCTGGTGTGTGTTTTTACAGATCTTCCAGCATGCTGCAACTGCATGCTGTGAGTGAGCTGAGTAAAAGAGAGAAAAAGAAAAGCATGATGGGGAAGGCCTTTAGGAAGCATATTGGATAGAGCGATAATCAACTTCCATGAAAAAAAAAAAAATCTCATAAGTATATTTTGGAACACAAGGGCAAATGGTGCTAAGAGGAGTCAAGCCTAGAGGCACTTTTAAATGAATACTGCTTGGAGGTATGATTTTGGACACTTAATATACTTCCCCATATTCCCAAAAATGGTTATCTTTAAAGCTTGAGTGAGGAACCTTTGGTTGATGTTGTTGACCCCTCAGGACAAAGTGGTATATAACTCTTTGCTTATCTTGTCCTCTACATAGAGTGGATGGTGTATGCCAACAAAAAAATGTGTTTTTGTTGGCAATTTTCTGTTTGTTTTTAAACAGCCAAATTTACAGTGTCACTCATCGTGAATATTTTTAGGGAAATATGTTGAAGGGTTTTTTCTTCAGTGCGCTCCAAAAGTCTTGTTTGACACCTACCCCTTGGCTGCTTTTACGGGCTTAAACATGTCTAATCTTGTCATTGATGGTCTCATTTGCTTTTTTTTTGTTCATAAGAGGCGTCGCTTCTACACTACCTTCAGTGTCATTTATTACCCTTCAAAGACTCATATACGGGGCTTGAAAAACATTACAAATGATTTTATGTATACTGTAAATGTGTAAAACATGATGGATTTTGGATTAAAAACATAAAACAGTATTTTATATATCATGAGAAAAAAAAGTGATGAACATTTGATGTATTGAACATGTAAATGTAACTGACCATAAAACTGTTTGCGTGTCTGGAATCTTGAATGTGTTAAACAATTACATGTGCACGAATTCACAGTAAGCCTGACTTGACACAAGTTAAATCATCACATTACTTTAGGATCATGTGCAGGTCTGAGCACCGTCAGATTACATTGCCTCCGTACAGTTTTGAACGTCTTCCTGTGGACAGCTTGCATTGTGAATGAGATTCTCCGGACATCATATCATGCAGCCAAAAGTTGTTCCAGCATAACAGAAAACATTATGCCTGCTGAGGATTTAAGCTTCAAAATATCAAATTAAAACAACAAATTAGGGAAAGATGTATAAATATTTATACAGAAAAATTCTGTCATTAAAAAAATGACAATTTGAGTGTGGATAATTATTGGTGAAAGATCAAGTTTGAAACAAGTGTTATAACTGGAACTGTAGCTCTAATGTTAATGTATCATGGGAAGGGAAAGATAGGATGAAAATGTAAATCATGCACATTAATTTATAATGCTTTAAAGAAACGACATCAACGTTAACCTGCACCTCATGTCTTATATCCAGTGCAACAGTCGATTTTGTGCAAGATGTAGTTTGCTCCATATGTAGCAAAGTGCTCGTCTCTGGTGAAAAACGGTTTGGCTCTGAACATTATTGACCTCATTCATCGTTCATTTTTTACTGTCTTGTCTTTGATTGCCTGTCTACATCAGCACAGTATGAGAGTTGAAATGTGAACTGGGACTAGACATGACTTTACTGTTTTCAACTCATTTTTCATTCCAGACCAATAAACTGAAGAGATTATGGCTGGATTCACTATACATTATCTTTAATTAGGCTCTGTAACAAAGAACTGAATGTACAAGTACATTGTACTATCTATAGCATGCAGTGTGTTAGAAGTATCAGTGAGATTCATTATTACTTTCCTGTCACAGTTTTCTCTCACTTCTGTCTCTCGCTCTCTTAAAACAGTGTTATGTTTCTTGAGTTTGACATAAGGAAACAGATAATGGAGGAGAACTGAGGAGACGGGTGATTGGGACGCGAGTTCCTGCTGGATTTGTCTCGTTAAGTATAATAAATGAAACATCTGTCGTCTTGGAGCTTGGAGTTAACAGACAGCGTTTAAATGAAGGGTCAAGTGTTGAATGTACTGAAAACAAATTCTACAAGCAAAATGAGTAAAAGCTTGCGTGTCACTCATCATGTTTGTTGAATGGGTTCCTTTTTGAGGGAAAAAAGGATTTTACTTCTATTCTCTAATTGTTGGTTACAGGATAATTAGTATCGAGCAGTAATAAATGGTGGTGATTTTTTTTCCACTGTTGTATCTGTTTGATAATTAAAACAGAGTTGCAGTGTTTTTTTTTTGCTAGATTTTCTGTTGTTTAAGTTTTTGTCTACAAAACCTTTGCTAAAACATAAAATGATGATCTTTGTTTGTGAGTTGGGGAAGCCACAAAGGTTGGCAGGTCCTTACTCTTCATGTACACAAAAAGAACAACTACCAACTAACAGATATATTCAGGACCATGTAATTATCTAGAAAGCAATGTTATTTCTAAGTTAAACATCACATCATACACGATGCATTGTTGTGTTAGTGATCACCTCTTTGCTCAATAAAGTGAAGTGGATGCTCTGTGAAATCACACACCCAGGTATCAATATATTTACACTAGTGTATAAATGGATAGGGCTAAGCTCAGAAGGGGTGGAATATTTACAGAAACTTTCTATTGGAAATTAAGCTGGAGAATTTTGGAAATATTGCAAATTGGAAACTTATAGGAATTAACTGGAACTTGGGGGTAATTTGATCAAACTGTATCATATCCAAGCATAAATACAGATTTTTTTTTTCTCTGCAGAATAGATTTACTTAAACCAAAGACTCAGGGAACTGGGGATTTGGAGCATCAACCTTATTATTTAATAGGAATAGAGTGCCCTGCTGCATGCATTACCAACCACTTCCCAAACAACTTATTTGGTATTACATGAAATCTCATTCGGAGTTGAATATATACATCATAGAGAGTTGAATAGTTTCTTGTCAAAGGAGATTTAGAAGTTTCAGGTCGGACTTCTCTGAATTCTTTACAGAGATTTTATCCGGGGAAATCAAACGTGTCCCTCTAAAGAGGGAACATTATTGTTGTTTGAAGAAGATACTGGGGATTACATAGTTTCAGTTTTCACTCCTCTGCCACTGTATTATTCAGAAAACCAACTGAGCACACTGTGATGCATTCAGAGACAAAGTATGTGCCTTCCACAACTGCAGCTCTGTAACCTTTCTTACTAAAGTGGAGCACAAGTATCCAAAACATACAGCAATGTGTAAGAGCAGGGCCGCTCAAACCCAGCTCACTAAACTCTGCCAGAGGGGGAAAGTGAATCACTATTTCACTGCCAGTAAGACAGACTCAGACCCCCCCACCTGAGACTTCCACTTCCTCAATTACCCACTGCTGATTCTACAAAGCCTCAGCCATCGGAGACCTCATTTGACTTTATTACAACAGCCACCGAAGGGGAGGTGCCATTAATCAAACAGAAGAGGGAAAAGAGTGAGAAGCCACCCAGGGGACTAAAGAAATGAACTGCCATGGCTGCTGGGATTCTCCAGTCCTCCTTTGCCTGAAAGAGAGGGAGTGAAGCAGCATTCATCTTGCCACAAATGAAGCACACACATCATCAAAAGGCAACACTGTTACATCTTTCAAGGATGAGGAATTGCAGCTTTCCTAATTCATACCTGGAACTAAGAGCAGATATGTGCTAATTAGAGGCAATTTTGCTTGATTGATGTGCTTTATTATTAACATTGACGGTTTAATATTGCGGTTCCTGCCAAACCCTTTCATCTTTCAAACTCGATATCTGTTACTGTAATTTCAAAACAAGGCAGATGTGGAAGTGAGCGTTGAAAAGAAGTCAATATTCAAAAAGAAGAAGAAAAAACAGGCTTGACAAATTTCATTACATGGGTTTTCTCTTTTCTTTTTTTCCTTTGTTTGAAGTCACAAACACAGGGCAAATAAAAAAAAGAAGGACATCTTTTTCCCTCTTTCTGTTAGAGAGCAAATGACACCTCAGGCAATTAGTATTGTGACAATGGCAGCCAATCTCTCTAATGCTTTGTTCGCCATCAATGCTGCTGAGTTCTCGAATTGGTTTTGGAGGAAAATCAACACTATTTGCCAAAATTGCTCTCCCCAAATGTTTAAACAGGCTGGGCTTAGTGCTAAAGTATTTTATTCTGCTGATCCACACCAGGCTGCTGCAACCAGTTGAGTGAAAACTGCAAGTTCAGACAGTAAATCCACAGCAATTTTTGAATTTGATAATTTAGCACAGGACAACTCCTCTGTTAGGATGATTGAAAGCTTCAATTGAATCCAGCAGAAGAAATGTTGTCTAACAGATGGCCATACTTGCAGAGAAATTGATAAGCTGTTTCCTGTAGGAGGAGAAAACAGAGTTTGTGCAGACATATTTGACACATGTATCTATACTGGATGAGCTCTCTTCCAAGCAACAAACACCTTTTTGCCTCAAGGCAGCATTGGAGGAGATTTGCTTTGAATGAGTCTGTCGGGGAACTAAGACCTTGCTGCAGTATTCTCCTCCAAACCAGGATGAGCAAAAGAGCCTGGCCATGTTCAGACTAAAAAAAGGGTTATGAGAAAAATCCCATTGTTCATTTCAAAGAGACATCCACACTGCCACAATATAGGTTACAAGGCAGGTATCACCAGCAAGAAAAACCATCAAAAGAAGTTATTAATTAAGA
The DNA here is from genome assembly GCF_947650265.1 of Symphodus melops. Lineage (NCBI taxonomy): Eukaryota > Metazoa > Chordata > Actinopteri > Labriformes > Labridae > Symphodus > Symphodus melops. Next base: position 15,451,141 of record NC_136694.1, read on the forward strand.
CACTAGTTTAAAGTCTTACATTTAACATTGTGAAACTACATTTAATCAGTCTGTATCAAGATATTAACTAATCCAGTCATTTCAAATGTGAAGTATTCTCTACTGCTATTCATAATCATATTTCTCTTGTTCTTAGGAAAACAGAACTGTGTTTTTCAAGTGATTTGTCAAGCGAAATTTTGTTTTTGAACATGAGCATCTTTTGCTTCTTTTTTTTTTTTTTTAACAATCAGAGATTCCTGGATGATGCTGGCGATGTGCCTGTGGGGTAATCCCTCTCAACCGAACAAGTTTTCATGGAGCTCAGAATTCCTGAACCATCAGTTTCACTTCACCTAGTCCTTCAGACACAGGCTGCCCTGGGCATTACAGCTGTCACTTTTCATCACAACATCAAAGACCTCAATGTCTGCTGTAGAGCAGAAGCTGGGAGGGGTAGAGGGAAATATTTCATCACTCTTTCTTTCTTTCCTTCCTTTTTTCCTTCCTCCCTTCCTTTTATTGCTTCTTCCACTCGTGGAAACACGGGTGTGTGTGCCTTTCAAAGATGACATGGGGCACTAAAAAAAATAGAATTCACTTTTTTTTTTAAAGAATGGCATCCAGCTAAACCTTAACAAAGTACACATGCACTACTACTGTTGGTTTCAGTGTTTTTCTTTTCTTCTTTTTTTTTTATAATGTCACAGCAGTTTAATGCAACGTTGCTTTTAAGATAGGTTAAGAATCTTGCCTACACTGGAAATGAAATCTAAGAAAGCATGCATGGACCCAAGCCTTGTCATGGGCTGAAAACATGTTTTTAAACGTCTGATGCTACAAGGAATGACTGGGTTACTCGTGATACAAATATGATACAATACGATACGACACAACTTTATGATATGATTTATGATACAGGCCCAGGTTTTGTTAAACACTGATTCTGCAGTAATTGACATACAGTATTGCAAGATCATCATTTAAACAATACATGGGGATAACTGAATAACTAAAGAATAAGAAATGCGCCTAAAAAGGTGAAGTGCAGGATTCATGTTTTTAATCACTGATACAGTTCAAATTTAACTATGTCAGCAACTATATAGCTGCTTCCTCTGCCAAATAACTTTCATTTACCTTGAGGTGAAGGACGTTTTGAGCTTTTTTGCAGCATATCGTACATGTTAAATGCAAATAAAATAGTTTATTCATTTTTCTTACTCTTTGTATTTTGGGTTTAAAAAAATTAATGTGTAATTGGTCTTCTTTGTCTCTCTTAACCCTTATGCTTGATGCTTTGACATGCTGAGAGAGAGAAGCTTCACAAGCCTGTAGTTTCCTTTACTTTACCACACGAGGATCAGTCATTTCTGGCAGGTACAGTGGTTTGGCAAATAGTCCGTTTGTAAGGTCCTTGGTTTTTAAACAGAGAATGTTTGAAAGAGTATGTTTTAAAACTCTGAGATGTGTGCATATGAATCAACAATTGGCTAATGTAAATTATAACTTTACACATTGGTAGCAAATTTGTAATCCATTTTAATTTGCACAGGCCCTAAGACTTAATACAGATTCTTACTTCCACATTTTTCAAATTCTAAAAGTGTCAGAGAGTTGTGGGATCTGCAGCACCTCTTCTCTTAATCAAAGTTCAGGTGCAGCCATTTACAATATATACAGTAGTACCCTGAAGACAGGAGGCAGCCCACCAGCTTCTCATCAGTGATGGCCATAAAAAGAGACAGGAAGAGCAAAGAGGAGAGAAAGAGTATAGGTCATGTGGAAAAGAAGCCCTCAAGTAGTATTTACGCTCTTGGCCATTACTCTTCTTTGACCACCAAAATCCTCCCGAAGGAAATAAGTCTTATACTTCATATTTTCTGTATGATCTATGTCCAGAGGGAAACCTGAATCTGTTGCGTAATTATTCCGCAAGCAGACATTACTCTTGAGACAGGAACTCGGGCCACCAATGAAGCCTTCCCCAGAGAGCAAGCAGAGCACTGGATCCAGAGGAATGTGGTCTCATCTGAGAAGGAGAGAGTCATTGTATATGACTGTGTGTGAGAAAGAAATAGAGTGACGCTGAGAGAATAAGAGATACATGACAGAATAAACCAAAGAGGGATGGGTGAGGAGATAGTGTTTTAAAGCCATAAATAGTCACTCAAAGCCTCGGCACAGGACCACAGATCTAAGGTTTTGACAATTGACTGTGTGGGTGTGTGTGTGTGTGTGTGTGTGTGCGCGTGTGTGTGGGTGTTGGATACATGTTGGTGTAGGTTTACAGACAGAAACTGCTTTGTGACAGGGATGCCATTGCAGAGAGTAGATTTATCACTTTGTGTTGGAAGAGAAAAGAGTGCAGAGAGAGAAGCTGTATGACAGCTTTATCAGTTCGCTGTTCCAGACCTCCATTAACACACCGTGCCAGAGGAGGAAAACACAGATGGATGCGTGAGCATGTTTGTGTTTCTTGACGATCAGGGGGATGAATTCTCACAGATGGGATTGCATTGTCCACATACTGATGCTCATGTTTGCTCATCTTGTATCCCTGCTTAGATTTCCTTTTAAATCTTTTCTTTTTTTGTCTTTATACTTTGTTCACAGGGAGTCAGTGGTGTATTCAAACGTGCCTTTGGGTACTTAACCTTCAGTTTTTAGACCGAACACAGCGCTTTATAATGGAGTTTGTTGTAAATAAGTGTACTGACTACAATAGGATGTAATGTTACTAACATTAGGTTTCTGATTGACGTTGTATAAAGTCACCAATTGTTACCTGCATGATAAACTCAGGTAACAACAAGTTGAAAGGGAAAAAAGTCGACATAGCATTTGAAACAAAGTATTCATACTCACTGAACTATCAACGCTTTATTATCAGTTTCTGCATGCAAGACCTTAAAAAAATGTTCCCTTGCGCCCACACATAGAACCCGACCTCCTTTTGCTGAGTCTCCACACAGGGATATTGCAGCATTACATTTATTTTATACTATGATGATACATTTTCTATCGACCCATGGATCATGTGCGGCCTGAACTGTGGGGGGCTGATTCGAACGGATCCGGGATCAACTGTGATCCATTTCAGCACTAATGCTGCATAATTCTTCTTATGAAATAAACGTGTATTGTTTTCTTAAGAAATGGTATCTTAAGTTATATAATATACATTATTTTTATTAATAATATTTTAACATAAACAATTAAAATGAAGTTTAGTTGAACTAAGCAAACAAATGATCAGTTTCCTGACAAGAGAGCTGTACACACATACTGTACATGTACCATAATGAATCTAAAATTATACCTTGATTGTCATATTATGAAGCTTATGGCCACCAAGCAACCATATTTTTTGATTTGAGCCCTCACTAGTTATTAGTAAGCTACTTACATATGTCTACTTCTTCACTTCCTGTTAACAAGCTAGTGTCTCTGTTGCTAAATGTAACCCACTTAACATTTTACATGAAGACAAATTAAAGAAAGATATTAAAATCCACTTAAGAAAATCACGTAAATTCTACATGATAACCATGTCAGGTCTCAAATGACTACATACGACCACAAGAGTGACACCAGCAATATAAACTTTGAAACAGTACCTGCATAAAGCAAACATTATAAAAAATAATCTAACACAATGGCAGCCAACAACATAAAAAAGCAGGTTTTGTCAAGCTGGAAAACCAATTCCCATGAACAGAAAAAAAGTGCAAAAAAATACACAAAAACATTATCACCCACAAATGTCACACTGAGATGACGCCAACTGGAGCTCATACAGCAGGCGTTTTAATCTGTTTTTTTTTTTTGGTTTTTTTTACGAGGGTGTTTGTTCTTATGCATCTGAATATCCGAGATATGATGAGAAGCATCGGAGCAATGTGTGGGTTAGAAATAGTTGGTAGCCATACCAACAGCGAGAGTTATGGGCTTTTTATGCAAGGCAAGGTGAGGTGGGAATAGAGAAGACTGAGATGAGAGGCAGAGAATGTGATAGAAGATGAGTAAGGGCATTCATCCAGATACACCTGGCCTGCAGAGAGATTTAAAACATTAAACATGTGTTATAAGTCTTGACGAATAAGGTTAGAATAAGAACCTGCTACTGGACATCTGTTCCTAAGCTGCTTTTGAGCAAGACGCTAGATGGTGTGATGTGGAAAGATGACTCAAAGGTGCCACTATGTGTTACTACATCCATAGGAATACTGAAGCTGTGTTTTTTGCTGACACTGGCATCCTGTGCACATATAGAGATAGAACTCTACAGAGAAGTCTCAGAAACCCAGAGAACTGAAGGTGGGAGTCGGCAATGTGACCTCTAACAATGTGTAAATTAATAGTTTTTAAATAAGCTAGTGGAATCCAATATATTTAGCCTCATAGATGGCAAGCTGTATCCTCAAGTATAAATAAGCTTTGTAAAAAAAACTGTATTTTCAGTATTATAAAAAAAAAGAATGCCACCATTGAAGACATTAGAGATCAGGTTATCAAGCATCACCTTCAAAGCTGTCTGAAACAAACATTGCCTATGGAGAAAGCTCTCAAAGCTCTTTTGTTTCTCACCTTCCCTGACCACATGAGCTCCATCACATCACCGACACATGCAGCAGCACCACGCTGAGGGACTAAGGCATGGCTTAAGGGCCATTTGTGTACAGCCTCCGCTCCCAGTGTGGCTCCTCACCAGCTCAGGATGTTGCACATTTAAAAATGAACTGAGCGGCCCACATTTTAGCACTGAAAATATGTGATAGTTGCTTGTATTTTTGTTTCACAATATCACAGGCAAATTGATGTGACCAACTTTCAATGTGAATGGTGAGGAAAACAATCTTTTGATAGCATGTGGGATGGAAGAAATTTGGAAGAGAAATACTGTGAAATCCATGGAAGCATCAGAGCTATTTTCCTTGTGTTTTTGCAGAAGGTGAGGTTGGAATAAGCTTGATTATAACTATACTTGTCAAATGTATTTAAATTCCATGAACTTACTTAGCCTTGAACACACTGGTTCATGTAAGGAGTAAAGGTTGCATTGGCAGGATGTGTGGCATGTCATGTTGAGATTCTTGTAAAATAAAATGTAGAATATACTATATTGAAAACTTATTCCTAACTTGACCTAAGTGCTAACACAAATCTGTTCATTTGATTGTTCAAAGTCAACTTTTCAGCTTAACAGTTTTTATAAGGTGATCCAATATAACGCTGTGATCAGTGCCGCCCCTCCATACACACAGAACATATGCTGTGCGTAAGGCCCCTCGATCCATGAGAGGCCCTATTTTGCACAAGGGGATGCAATCTCTGCAAATGTGCAAAGGATGCAAAACGCTGCCATGATCTTTAAACAGATAGATATATACACATTCATTTTGTTAATCCCTGAAATGCAGTTTTCATACGAGATATATAATGTAGTAACGTGTACGTGCATCACTTCCCTCTGGAGAGTGATAATGCTTGTTGCAATCCATATAGCACACTGCTAGTGAAAAGAGAAATGCTAGTGTAAAGCAGTGCAACTCAAATGAAATGCTCCTTTACTGGTGAATGAATCTAATAATATAGGCGCATATGCGAGATAAAAATTAGCCCATGCCAATAGTCACTTGAAATGTTAATGTAGGCCGATATTGTCGGCTGGCCAATTATTCAGCCAGGCTCTAGATTTAACATGCATGTGATTCATGGGTAAGAATGAAAATGCTGACTTAACATTATTGTTTTTTTTAAACAATTTTATATAATTTTCCTTTATTAAAAGAGATAAATTCAATTAAACTCCAATGTAGTCGGGATCTAGGCAAAGATCAGAGTCAAAACGGCCAAGTAGGACACAAGTTTTTGTCGATTTGTGAACATGAATGAAAGAGGATAATTGTAGTGCTCTACAGGTGAACTCACACTCTGTAAATAAAACTACATCTTATCTAAAAGTTCTCCTGGTTGCAGATATCCATGAGAATCTGTCACTTCATCTGGCAGTGCCTGGGGCCGAGTCCCAGTCAGGGACGCTGTGATGTCACGCCCGGTTTGTCATCATACTCAGCTGGGTATCCGTCCTCTGCACACATGCCTCTATTCACATAAAACATCCCTCCATTTCACTGCTGCACTGTAGTAATGTACGCTGACATTCAGCCCAAATCAGAATATTAAAATGCCTAGCATGCTCAAACATATCTCCTCCTCCTCGCCATCATCCAACATTTTTCTGATGTCTGCTTATGAGTCTGGTTTCCCTCGGCTGGTCTCCTTCCCCCCTTCAATTTGAACTTCCTTACATCTCAAAATCAATCTTCTGAGCCGCGATACAAATTTTGACATCCAAGAACGAGTAGGTATTGCAACATAATCTCAGTCGATAGGGCTGCATAAACTAAAGTGGAAACATGAAAAGTGAACAAAAAAAACATTGAACACAAACCTTTCAGATAATGTGCTGGAGAAACTGTGGTGAATAATGAAAATTATTCAAATATATGTTACTCATGCATCTATGTAAAAGGTTCTGGTGAGAAGTTTTCAAGTTTCTTGAGTAAAATTTGAATAAACCACTTTATTTAAAAGTAGAATACATCAGACTTGGAAAACCTCCATTTGGTGTGGAAAAGATGAACATTATTTACTTAGAATCCTCAGAATCACGTCACTATAGCAACTAACAAACAGGTGGGGGGAGTGATTAAATTAGTAAAATGTACCAAAGTTGCATATATGTGTGCTAATACTCATACAAATTATTTAATCTAATGTAGAAACTTTAATTTATCATTGAACCTAGTGGTTATAGCTCTGCAATGTTCTCTTTGAAAAATTAAACTTTTGTTGGAATAATGGAATGAATGGTAAACAGCATAAATCAAACAACTGTGGGAAACAGTTAAAGAAGTCTAAAGGATAAAAAAGCACATTTGGCAAATTTCATTGTTAATAAATAATTGTTCATTCTCAATTAAGTCCCCCTGATTGAAATAGTTTTAGATACAGAAATGTGTTTAATGTTCCTATAGGAGGTGTTTACAATAACATCTTATTATGACAGAAGAAACTGTATGGGGGTAATATTTCACATCAGTTTCTGTAAAAAAAAAGACAGATTAGAGTTTTGAACCAAAGTCAACACGCCAACATGCCTCTACATAAGGATGTATCATGTTTAGAGCATTTTATTATGCAGTGTTGTCAGGTGTGTTTCTTTATTGTCCTCTGTTGATTGGAGATATTGTTTTTCTTGCGTGATTTTTATGTGCGACAAAAGATAGAAATTAGCAACTCGCAAAATCTAATGCTAGCATTTTTTTATTTTGTATGCTTGATCAATGTCATTGCACACTGCTCCTTGATAAAGCCAATAAATGAAATGAAATCCCATTCATAAATGCCAGAGGCCAAATTAATAAACCCTACAAAGAGTTTGGTCTAGAAACTAATAAACTGTTTTGTTATTACCCGATGCCTTATCACACTAAAGTATGTGCATGTTTTGTTTGGCTTACTATTATGTGCTATCAATAGCATATACCCTGCAGTGTCATTAGTTACATACATCTATCTGATAATGTCAGCGAGAAATATTTGAAAAGTCAGGGTAAATTAACGTTATCTGGAAAGTGTAAATTATTTCTGTTGCTGCTCGAAGTGATCAAAGTAGAACAGCATCTTCTTTCTCTTTCTCTTATGATGAGGCTGCTCTGTGTCTGCCTATGCTTTGTCCAAACCCCTCTATTTATCCAAATAAAAAATAAATAAAAATTAGGTCAACTCTTCACTACATCACTTTGTGTAACAGATATGACATCTTCTGTCTTTTTCCAATCCCATAAAGTAACAAATTATTTAATTCCAAATGAAAAATCTGAATGCAGAAAATAAATGTTTGGTTCTTAAACCCAATGAAAACAAGAGACCTATGTTCACAATTTAAAGGTCATCAGGGACTTTAAAGGTTAAATGTAATTTCCATTTAATCATAAAAAAATGACATTTCACTGTGAAACACAGGTCTTTGTTCTTTTGTGAAAAAGATTGTTTTTCATTTAAATTTGTTTCTATGATAAAATTGTCCAAACATTTGACACCAGCAAAAATCATATCAATGTCCAAACAATCAGTATAATATCAAAGTGATGAAACTTGCGATATACACCCCTTCATTTATGTTATTAAGAAAATGAAAATAATGTTGTCTAAATGAGAGCATTTGACAGGTTATTTAAATATATTTAAAAACTGCCTTCATGAGCATAAAAATCATTACATAGCTTACACAGTGCCAAATGCTAAAACCTTAAAAAAAAATCCATTTGAATAAAACATACAAATAAGTATGTTTCACGGTTGAAAGATTTCACTGCAAACTTAAACAATGTATGTGTATCAAATGTTGAATGAATGGTAATAAGAATACTATGTAATTATAGTGTGTAAATACAGGCTACGGAAAAAAACAAACAAAAAAATAATTCTCTGGCCATTGTCATATCTGACGCTGCTTTTCATTTATCAGTTCTATTAAGTTGGAACCTTTTATTAAGATGTGTGAAGACGTGTAACTATTTTAAAGCAAAGTAAACAGAGTGCACACGGTCAGCTTTTGCTCCTGCGCTGTGACTTTAAATGTTTTTTTCAATGTAAATACATGTAAAAAAAAAACTTTAATTAAACATTCATCTGAGGCCTGCATGTTGTAAGAGACGGCTGTAAAATATAAAGCAATCATAAAAGAGCAGAGCTGCTTTGATGTTCAGATGAAACAAATGTCTTCTTTGGCGGAAGCTCTGTTTTTCTCTTTGTAACACACACACACACACACACCTACACACAAACACACACTCTTCACGAATGAGGTTCATTAACAATTAAGCAAGTAAAGTCAAATGCTGCAGCCAGCTCTCAACACAAACCCCTGTACATGTTTAAACCATCATTAGAGAACACTGCTGATATTGTATGTGTGTTCTTATGTTCAAACCAACCAGTTGGACTGTTACATCAGACTAATGATTTAAGACATACTCCCTTTGAGTTCCTAAACAACTATACATGGGACTTTCTCTTTTCACCTTCTTTCATCTTCTGAAACAGGAGTTTCACAACTGTTTTCATAACTTTATAGAAGTTTAAGTAGTTATCAACAAAAGAAACAAAAATGGTAAAAGGAAAGATTCTTATCATTTGTCAGACCTGATACTTAAGGCCCTCACCTGCATGAGCTAGAATCCTTTGCTACCCCAATCAGCATGTCTTTACCAACCGGCTCCAATGTTGAAAAATGAAGCCCATGTGAAGGCGGAAAAAACCGGCAGTTCATCAACAGTATATTATTGAGCCATGAATGCCCCATTAATATACCTCATTCAAAAATGACTGTTTTACAGCAGTTATAAACATGTTTGCTGCCTGATTCAAAAAATGACATAAGTCTGAATAGCTCTTGTCTTTATCAACATAAACTGCATGTTAGCTTTTTTTCTTTGCTTTTTTCTGCTGCTTGCTGAAGCACTAACCCAGTCAATGTTACACACCTCCCCCGTCAATCTTGAGCTGGCAATCAGGCCACGTACAGTGACACACAAGAAACTAGAGTTAAGCAGACCGAACAAGAGCAGGGAGCGGGAGTAACACACACATTCACACACAAACACACAATGAAACTGTACCATGTACAATCTGATATGGGACGTGGTCCACAAAGCAGAGGGTTCGGCAACAGGGGAGCAGTCTGTATCAGCAATGTATCTGACAGAGAAAGGCAGAAGCCTGGTCGGAAACAGGCGGAGGGTTGGAAAGACAGACGCTGTACAGACTCGCTTGGGAGTGGGAGTAACAACACAGACGGTCACATTGATGGATCAGAATTAACAACTTAGAATTGTAGTTGGAAACTTCAGTTATGACAGCCCACTTATTCATAAATTGAGGGGATAAAATCAGGCTAGGGCTTATAAATACAGTTAAGAGGTTGGGCCAGGCTCGGAAAGAACACAGCACAGGATTGGGTAGGGTTGGTCTGTGTTTTTTGAGCTCTCGCTTGTATTCTGTCATTAGGTTGACTCAAATTTAGGGTGAGACAGAATTTATAGCATGGTGACCGCCAGTCCACCTCAGTAAGCAGGCTTCTTCCATGTTTATGGTATAGTAAGGAGATACTCCTTTTAACAAACCTTTTTAGTTAACCTAGAATGCACAATAATCTAAACCTGAACAACTAAATACCATCCTTAGCCTGTATTGCTCATGTGAAATGCATTTTTACTGATCTGTCACTTTCTTGCATAGTTTACACAGTCACTTAAAGAGTGGCTCAACTTTGCATGAAACTCATGCATTACATTATAAAATCCTTACTGGACACCTGCTGAGTGAATGAGGAGGTTGATGTTGCCATGGCAACCCTCCAAAGTCCAGCAAAGCATTCAGTCTAGTGCCACATTTGTCTGACGCCCCTTTAAAGAACTAAAGGTTTTGTGACTATTAAGGTCCATTTAGGTCATGTTTGGTCTTGTGGGAAACAGGACATGTATTTTATTATAGTTAGCTCTTATCATGATGATTTATGTTTACAGTTCACTTTTGAGAAGGTTAGGTTTTCATAACTTATTTGATGCTATTAGAGTGTAAATGTGGCTGCTGTGGTGCTGTGTGCACTGGATTAGCAGAGAAGGAACAGGGTGAGAACATGTAATCAACATTACTGCAAGAGTCATTGAACTTTTCATTACATTTAGTGTCCGCTTCTTACTTAAACAAAATAAAATGGCATCTCTTTTTGACGACCAGGAGGGGAGGAAACATTGCACAGCATGCAGCATGCAGCTGTCCGCACACATATATTCTATGTTCACCATATTCACTTGAGCTGACTCTGTGTTGCATGTTTTCATGGCTTAAAGATTGTTTCCTGTGTACTTCAGGGCACCAAAATCTAATAAACTCATTACTCGTCACTGTTAATTATTCTCTTGCTCACATTAGAATTACGCTTTCTTCAGATTGTTGTCCCAATATAAACTTTTTTTTTTTTAAATCAATCAGCATAGTGGCCTCTGCTTACATCAAACGTTTAACCTCAGAGGAACAACGCTGAGTTGAAGGCAAACACCTCTGCATGCTCGAGTAGAAAATAAAAGTTTATTAATTCCATTTGAACAAATTCATTTTCATTTAATTCTTGTCCATTTATTTGTCTTATGCATTAAGAGGTACACTATACAAAATAAAACATTCTAAATTAAATTTAAATCCAAAATTAGATGACAATAAAGGATATTCATGTCATTAATTGTATTCATAAAATACAGTCGATTTGTTTTAAGGCTTCAGAAAGCTGTAGGGATGACCAGCCTGGTAGTTAGCATCGTCCTGGTGCCAAAAAATCACTGAGAGATTAAGTCGTTCGTTAAGTGCATAAAATAAACTCTATGTCATAGGTTTCTGTTTCTTACATGGGTTGGATAAACCATGAAATTAAAACAATTTAAAAGATTTTTTTATTATAACTTAGTTTCTTCTTTATCATTCATGTTCCATTATGAAAATCACAGCGGCTGCTGCCTAATCAAACACGCACTCATTTCATAAAGATTAAAGCCATTACAATTAGCCTGAGAAAAGACAACATCAAACAAGAATAAAACACACACTTATGCATTCATAGACCATTTAACCAGAGAGAAGGAACTATGAAATCAATTAGTATAATGTATAACACTTAGTGTGTGTGTGTGTGTTTGTGTGTGTGTGTGTGTGTGTGTGTGTGTGTGTGTGTGTGTGTGCGCGCGCGCCTGCAAAGACCTCTGTGATATGGCCAACGTCTGACACTACACCTACATTTTCCATAGATTTATAATAGTTAAATGGGCACAATGCACAAGTCCCGTCCACATGATTGTTTGATGTGCGTTAACACGTTCGCTGACATCACAACTACGCCACACTTTAAAGTGTATGCACATAAAAGCCGCACCTGGATGATACACAACAATAATAAATATCTTTGTCAAACGTAGAAGTAGGTGTGGCATGAGTGAAGCTACAATGGTCAGACACGCTTCACAATGACTTCTGCATTGTGCCCATGAATTTAGAATGGATTCAACCCCCATAGTGTGCATGAGTGTGTTTATGTGTGTGCATATACAGTACGTAGATACTGTATGCTGTATGAGGCAACCAGGGGAAAAAAAAGATGATTTTGTTAGTGTCATTGTAAGTGGGAGGGGGCAGTCAGAGAGACATATTGCTCAACAGCCAAATGCTATCAAAGCTCCCTTTACTCTATTTTTTTACATAGATTAATTTGAGCATTTCTATTATCTGTGTAAGTGAGAAGATGATTTGTAAAGGTGCAGACTGTTTGAGGCACAAACACCGGATCCCATTTGCTCAGCACAGCTTATGTATTGACATTTCCAAGCAATGAAATATGAATCACTCTTCATTTCCACCAAAACATGAAAACAAACTCCACTGGGGTGCAAATCTACCAGGGCAATGAATCACTGTGTGTGTGTGTGTGTGTGTGTGTGTGTGTGTGTGTGTGTGTGTGTGTGTGCGTGCGTGCGTGCGTGCGTGCGTGTGTGTGTGTGTGTCAGAGAGAGCTCAGTGGGCCTCAGCATAGTCACATTCATGCTCCCCCTCCACCTCAATAACTCTCCTATAAAAAGGTGCACAAATCTCTTAAGTACAACTTAAAAAGAAAGCCCAAATCCTCAATCAACACTACAATTAACTGATGTGTAAGAGGGGAGAATGGAACAGATCCCTATATCTCATTAATTTAGCTCATAAATGGCCACCATCAACCCTAAAACTACTAGTTTGTGTCTGCTGACCACTTCAAAGTTACACTTGCCTACATATTAAAGCAAAACCTTCTAATTCTGTTGGCCGAGTTGTCACCATGACGAGAGCTTTTTATGTTTGCAGGCAGATAAAAGGCTGCTCGAAGAACAAAATCTGGCAAGTGATGGCGTTATCTCTCATCCTCAGAATGCTTAAAATTAAAAATGAATAATTTGGCACAAGTTCCATTTCTTTTTCTTACCATGACAAATAATTTCCCAGTTTAAAATTAAATGGTTTAATATTAAGCTTGTTATAACATTATTAAGGTTTATGGTCCCAACATAGAAGCTTAAGACCCAATTATATAATATATAACATACCCTTGAGTTAGAAACATCACAGTGCATGCTCTAAGGGGAAAATAAAGATACACTGAGTGTCAGGAAACAGTTTTTTGCATCAGCTTTGCAACTATGTCATCATAGTCGAGTGCTGAATGTGTAAGACGTTTTTTAATATTCTTTGTGTGCACTTTACACGTCAGTCTTGACTCCACGCGTTGTCAACTAAAGAATCAAAAATTAGTCAAATAATCAGCCCATCTCCTGTTTTATAACATAACAGTTCTAGCAACTTCAAGGAACATGTTGGAATGTTTTCCCCAAAGACTTTTTAATAAATCAATATCCTCCATCAATAACACATCTTGGATATTTGTTGTTTTTTTTTTGTTTAAAACTGAAGATTAGTGTGTTCATTCCTTGGTATGGAAATTCTCTCAAGACAAAACAAAAGCAAACTCAACAGATTATTTAAGCATGTAATCTCCAGATACTGAAGACAATACTGTTTTTCTAAGCTCCTAAATTCGTTTTAGGTATAATGACTTCTCACTGGTCTACAGAAAATAATACTGTGGTACAACTTTTACACAGCCTCTGCAAGCCTCAGCTCCGTGGAGTCATGAAGAAGCCCACCTTCTTGGTGATTTGATCAGGATAACTTGATGAATGAGAGCCATTACCTTCTCTTGAAATTATATTTTACTGTATAGATGACACTGAAGTGAATATTTTTTCTCTCCATCTTTTGTATGATATATCCTCTCGTCTCATACTGTATTTTTCCTCCTACAACATCCTTATCCCCGTCTTCCTTAGGGCCAGAGCCTTTCTTTCTGTCTTAGCTCTCCTGTAAACCCAACATGGTGGCCCTCAATCAAGTTTGGAGTCAGCAGGGGTATTTTCCCAATGTGAAAATTAGCTATAACGTGTACTCACCCAAGTGACTTCTCCAGTCGACTGGCTGGGGATCCAACAATCTCCCCAAGAGTACAGAACGTCTGACCCAAGAAGTCCTGGAGGGAAGGAAAAAAATAAAAATGGATGGAAATGGAACAGATTTATGAATGTGAAGTGGAAAGAAAAGAAACCGGAGTCAGACTTACGAAATAAACTCATGTTTATGAAGTTGATTAAAAAATCACACTATTACATGTGAACAAGAAGCGGCTCATCGAGTCACATTTGCAGATGAAATGTAAACATTGGACTGCATCTGCATCTGGCATAAGTCGAAATAAATGTTGTCTTATTTTTTCCGACACCTTAGGCTAAAAATGTTTTAGATAACTCTTGGATCTTGTGTAAGATGTCTTTATTGTATGCTTCTCTCAGATGTATTTTATGACAGGGTCTATGTAAAGCACGTTACTTAAAGTGACAATCTGTCTAAAGCACTTAATTATTCAAGTCATTTTATGCTGTTTCATGAGATAGAGAGTTAAAGACAGGACAAAGTCAGATGATCTGCATCATAGGAAGTCACCATCATCAACCTGGTAACAATGATGATGACATGGTTAACATGTCACAGTTTTTGTCATTTTTCGTACGAAAATCTACTTAAAATTGGGAAAACTGCTGGATGCACCAATTAAGAAAAACAGATGCTGATGGTAAAAATAACATTGAACAGCTGATAGTTTTTTTCAATTTCTGATCTTTTTTCTTAAATAAATATAGCAAATTTGATTCTTTTAGTTAAATTCACCTGTCTGGTCCATGAACCAGAGCACTGCAACTGCTTGTTGCTAGTATTATGAGAGCTGAATATAGACAGGAAATGTGGTGTAGAGAGAGTGTCTGCACCAAACAGCTTCAGGAATGGGAGTTGAACCTACTGTACAACCAATACATAAAGAACTGTATACTCAGTACAGGGGGTGTGTGCTCTACCAACTGAGCTCAAGCAATTCTTCATTCAATGTTTTAAGACTTTACAATGTTAGTGAAGATCATTAAAGTCACACAGGCAATCATTACCTTTGAGTGAGCACACATTTGATTGTTCAAATTTACAAAACAACCCCATAAAAATAATACGCCCATAAAAATAAGAATTATCAGATAATAAATGGATGTATCCCTATTAAGTGAGGTTGTTTAAATAAGTTTAAGACAAATATTAGGAAGTCAACAACATTTTGTTTCATCACATGAACTGACATCTCTTTGGCAACACCGCTTTGTTTGTCTAATGTATCCACCCACCCAGACCTGTCCCCTGGATGGCCATTTAGCCTTGTATCACATCCTCTCACATCTTTTTTGTAGATATCATTTGCACTGAAATGTTTTAATAACACATGAAATTTCTTCAGACATTGATATGTAATATACACTATTAATGAAACCAGGCTGGTTATGACAGCAGTTATGGTTTAATGCTTGCAGTGATTCCCAACTGGTCTTGCTTCATCCAATGTCCCCAAGAAATTAGGTCAGGGTAAACACATGAACAAAAAGCCCTGTTAGAGCCTGAAATGTAATAATTGGTCGATGATGTAACAAAGTGCTGAGCCCAAAACGTTTTGCCTGACCTTTTGGGTCAGTTATTACATTATGGGGCAAGAAAAATATTTGTCCCCTAATAACTTGTTACATTTTGGGCAAAAAAATACAATGTTTTGAGCTCAGTATTTTGTTACATTATTGTCCAGTTATTACATTTTGGGTTTTGTTACATTCTTTAATAACCACTTATAAGCCTATTGCTCTTGGAGAAAAAATCAAGTTGACATTCAAAGTTGTTTGACAATTTTTTTACTAAAATAACTTAAATACATCATAGTTTTAATTAAAGAAGCGATATTCCAGTGAGAGTGATTCAAACATTGCACATAGCAACTAAAATTAATTCAGGTTATTGAAATGATATTTATAGCATACCTTGTGATATTATGACATATATTTACAGATGATGGCATCTAAAAAAGATGTCTAATATTAATTATCAATTCCTCTTTCAAGTACCACGCTGTTTCAGAGGTACAGTACATGCAAAACGTTTTTTTTTTAATGTCTTAGACAACAATCAACTAGAATTAATGTAACTCAATGAGACTAACCCCAATCGTAGACTTCGACCCACCCGTTGGGAACCACAGGTTTTATGTATTGTGGATGATATGGGACAAATAAGACAGGATGTAGGGATAAAAGCACAATGAAAAAAGACCATTATCATGATTCTGAATACTGTGGAGCCTCATTAGAGAAAGAGTGACATAGTTTCTGTCTCTCCATTTCTCTAATATTGATCTGCGAGCCAAGACAAAAATGTATCATTTCTATTTCTGAACAGATCACCATTCAGATGTGACAAACAAGTTACATTTAATAATTAAACATCAAACACACTATCAAATATATTTATTGGTATAGCACATTTAAAATGAAACTGCACATGGTTTAAGTGAGACGATTGGGAAATCTCACCCATCTTTACCATGTTAAAAAATATGCAAATCAACTGCTGTAGACATTCTGACTGAATATTTACACATTATCTTGCTCTCTTGGAAGATGGTAAAGAGTAGCACACACAGGTTGGCTTGAATCTTTTTGTTCTGATTAGTGAAAGCATCCTTCCTCCTGGGAAAAGGATCATTAATGTGCGACAGCAGCCATGCAGTGTCAGAGTTAAAGGGATGCCGGGACCTACGTTGAATTCTGCGGGCTTCCAGAAAGGTTGGGCAGCAGGAGCAACAACAGCAACAACAACAAATACAACAGAGCACATCATATACAAGGGACACTGTTCTAAATACCTAGCATTCCTAGCACTTCTTAAGATGAATAAAAAGAAAAAAAGAGTGCTGAACAGAGACTAAAACCCCAGACAGACAGGTGGAAACACAGCTAGAGATGAAAAAATGCAAACCCCTGTCATCCAAATACGTCAAATAATCATCTCAACTGATTATTATGAATTCTTGTGAATGCTTTTTGTCACCCTAGTTTCCAGCATCACTAATAAAAACATGTTTTAAATAATATAATTTGACGTACGCTTATTGGAAACTAATGGATAAAAGCATTCTATAATCAAAGCTGCTCTACATGACTATAACAAGTATGCCTACCAATGAATAATGACGTAAAACTACATATTAATCAATAACATGTATAAAAAATGTCACATTTATAGAACTACAGTGTAAATAACCACTGCTATAGAGTAGAAACAAAAACAGTGAATAACATTTGTATTTGGAGACTTTTGAACAGGCAACAAGAAGGGTTTGCTTTATTTCATCATGAGAACCCATGCAACAGGCTGGTCAAATTGAAGAACTAACATTACCTATAATAGGACCACAGATTTAAAAGAAAGGCTCAGGCCAATCGCGAATCACTTGGAATGTCTTCTTCCATGAAGTTATATTTAATCAGTCCACAGTCTTTTTTTTCTCAATTAGCCAAATTTTCAGATCGTATTCCAGATTGGCCTCCATTTGTCTGTGGTTCAGGATTAAAAGAAAACATGCACTCACGTGTTTGGACAGGTCGGGGCTTTTAGAGTCCACATCATATCTGAAAGGAAACAAAATGAAAGCAGCTGTTGTGTATAGTCTAATGTAAGTCAGGACATAGCCTGTGAAGTAGGATTTATAATAAAAACTGGAGTTTGATCAACAATGGGTGCTAAGACATTCATTAAAAAAAAAAAAAAACACAAGATCCTCAATCGGAATGACTTATCAACATATATTTTTGCTTGGACATTAAAAGATATGTTTTGTTTTAAACACCCGGTGAAGAGATAATTTAGTATTCTACTTGATTGAAGATCACAGTAAGTAGAGAGTTGGTAGGGACATCATGAGAGATCAAAACAGATAAAGTGATCAAAAAATAGAGGCAGGATATTTGAATCTTTTCAGATGTTACTGTATGGAAGGGAATATTAATGGTGGAGGGTTTCAACAAGACCTTTTCTCTTCATTTATAATGATTGAAGGGCCTACTCTGATTTGCATGTGAATATAAAGCTATGAAAGTGAGGTTAATGGACCAAATGCAATGTAAAAAGGTAAAACATTTGATCAAACGATAGATCTAGTTCACCTGGAAACAAATCAGACACAAATAGACAGATAGAGATTGAGTAATTATTTAGTATAATGGCAAGAAGAACCTAGAGAAATCTCCTGATATGCAACCATGCACTACACTGTTTATGGCTTGTTAATTTTTATCAAATTATTTGAAGCTGAAAAATATATTCTTATGCATATTGGGGCAGGAAAGCTGAGGATAATATAACCGTTTCTATTAAAGGAACTGTTTGGTAAAATTGTTATGTCTATGAAAAAGCACAACGAACCACAGTAAGCGCTTTGCAAAGTCCTGTCCCCATTAGTTACTGTCAACCATGTCACGCTTCCCTGCTCTATGTGGTGCATTTGCAGGTTACAATAAGAACATCGGGCAAATTTCTTTCTCAAAATTCTTCAGAATTTTTCAATGAGGCTTTAAAGACAAAAATTCTTTATTTTTGATTTAATGTTTTAATGTTGTTTCCTCTGATGCGTTTAAGATAAAATCGTTATATTTGTGTGATTGTGAGGAAGGTACACAAGTTTACCAGGCAAGAAGGCAATTCAATTAAATTTGTTTAAATTACCTTTTTTTCAGATGGTTTGACTAAAGAAAACCTCCTCAAAAGATAATGCACTGGATATGTAAGATATGATGTGTGCCTTTGGAAATGAAAACAGATGTACACTCCTGATCCATTCCTGAATCATTTGGACTCAATATTTTTGTTTGGAATGAAAATGATACCTACCCCACCAAACATAAATATATAGTTCATAATAGAACCCATACATGTTTTTATAAATCATGTCAAGTCATGCTGTACGTTGGTACTGTCACTAAGCTATGACTGGGGAATCACTGTTCGGGCACATTTTCTGAAAGGTCAACTCAAGAATACATTACATTGTACAAGAGAGAAGATACAAACATTAAAAAGAAAACACTTACAAGTCAAAGCGAAGGCTTTGTTTCTCCTCAAAGAAGTAGTCCAAGATGTACTTTCGTACAAAGTCAGGGTTTAGAGTGTTGTCTATCACCTCTGTTCTTCCAAACTGCGAAAGTAAAAAGACAAATGAAGTTCAGAGAGACAAATAATTGAGATGAAGCAAGACAACAAAACACTGTTTCTAAAAACAAGTGCATTTCAAACTGTTGTCTCCTCACACTTCTTCTCGTTCTCAAATATTCACATGCATACATTTTCACAGTCCTGATTAATGGATGTACTTTCACAAGCTGCTGCTGTGCAGAGTAAGCCAGGGCTGTGTTTCCTGTTTCCTTGATCCTCTCTCCCCTCCAACATTAATTACAGAAGGATAACTCACTCCTCGACCACACAGAAAGAGATAAAGGACGAGGTGCGGAAATGTGTGATAAGAGACAAACAGAGGAAGAAAAATTGTTGAAGAGGGTTTGAACAGCATCTTTGAGTAAAGGGGATGAAACTGGTGTGGTGGATTCAGACAGATATGTAGGAGGAGAGTGGGAGTGGGAAATGAGTGGGCAGGGAGAGGAGGAGAAATGCAGCTATTAAGACACTCTTAATTAGTGCGATTTTCAATCTCAAAGTGCGCATCCAGGGAAATTTGCAAGAGAAAAAGCTGGCTGAGACCCTGTAACGCCACAAGCTACTATACAACATAAAAAGCTGATTATAAGTTTAAAACATGAGAAACAGTACACATTAATCATTCAAAGCCCTCTGGAATTCCCAATGTGATCAAATACTCTCTTGCACATAGTGTAGAATCGCAGCTAAAATACAGTGGGATGGTAAAAAGTGAACAAGACTGACCATTAGATTTCCATACTTTATAGTTTTCAGTGTAAAAGAGACAGGAATACTAGGATGCTATATGGCTTTTGCCCTGCAGGCCAATGTTTAAAATTATTTTGATGGTTGACAGTTAGATGGTCCCTGCAGCTTGATGAAAGAAGTCCGTATCACTACTCATCTGCCACAATATGCCACAGCCAGGGACCAATGCAATTCAGTCTCTCATGCTTCATTAGGCTGTTCATTGTTTTCTTCTTATCTACCTTTGAAGGTCTTAATGTAGTTGGGCAGCCAGACTTCTGTCAAAGTCCCGAATTTTGGGTTTTTTTGGATTTTGTTTTGTAGTTCTTGTCCCTTGTGTGTCGAGTTTGGCTTTACTTCCCGAGCTGTGTGTTTCCCGCTTTTTTTAATTGCCCTCATTAGTTTTTCCTGTTCACCAGCCTGAACTCTCGTACCCACAAACCTGTTGTAGCTTTTCTTGATTCCCTCAGCAGTATATAGTCACCCAGCTGTCTCTGCTCTTTGTCAGTTTATTGTGTTAGGTTTCTGTAGCGTTTGTTTCTCGCCTGCTTGGTTTTGATTTTTGTCATAAACGTCGTCATTTTTTCTTGCCTGACTGCCACTCCAGTATTCTGTAAGACTTTTTGTAATGTCATTGGATTTCTCACACTTTGGCATCAGCCTGTCCGGACAATGTGGTGGATTTGGATCTAGTTTTGTCTCCTCTGCAACTGTGACAAAGGCCAAATATAACCACATTGTATACCTCAGGCAAGCTTCCTTAAATAGGAATGCACAGGAATAAATGATCTGTTTGGTGTATCAGGTTGCAGGAGTTGTAATCGTACAACAATGTATGACAAGATAAAGATTGATTGCAAAAGAAAAACATTTTATACTTTACATAGAAAAACAAATCCATAGAATTTGGAAAGATTAAATTCCACTGTTTCATGTACCAGATGTTTGTGATCTTTTAACCTGCAGTTTTATGTCTTCCTCAGTGTGCCAAAGTTGTAGTCGACATAGTCACATTGTTCATATATGTTATGTAGTTTCCATTTTGTTTTTATTGATTCACTCACTTTTCCATCACTTTTGAGAACCTTCACTTTGATTAAGTCAGCCTCCCTCCTCTCACAATGACATACACTCACACACATACACCTGAGACATTGCCTCTGACGAACACCTGCTTCCTGACAAATCTGTTTAATTTTCACAAGCTCATCCTTAACTAAATCCTTCATTGATTTGGTTACAACTGGAGTGGTGTTTCAATTAAGGCAGTAATCAGAGTCTTCCAGTATGGTGAGTCTTGCCTGCAAGAAAGATGTAAAATCTGATATAAAATAGAGAGTCATCTTTGATCCAGACATCCTCTGTTTTATTTGAGAGCTGCAAAACTCCCTGTTTTAATTATCATCCAGCAATAAGTAGGAGTTGATTTTCCTCTATAACGTGAACAGCAGGTATTGTAGGTGGATGTGTGAGTTCACCTTGTCCTTTGGTTGGTGTTGTAAAAACAACAAATTCAATTCAATGTGGGCAATAAGGACAACACAACTGCTGTAGAACTTCACACTTTTTAGTTTTTACACAGTGTTGAACAACTTTTATAACCTGTGTGTTGAGGTTGTATGTTTCTCTATGTGAACTCACCGACTGGAAATCTAAATTTAACACCAGTGAGGAAGAGTGGAGGAAAAGGAAACCCAGACTTTCAAAGAGACCCTGAGGTGTTGATGAGGATGTAAGCACATGTTAGCGAATAGGTGAGTGATGGAGAAGATTAGCTTTATAATGTGATTTTTTTTTTCTTCCGCTGAGTGGAAGAAACAATTCCATGCTGCAGAGTTTATTAGATGCTGCCGGGGAAAACCAATGAGAATCTAGTCCACTATGTTTTGTTCCTGCTTTGGTGTTTTTTTAACTACATGGTAATGGCAATCATGATTTTAAATGGAATACTTAAAAAATACAATTGTTTGTCTGTAAATAGAATTCAACAAGAATCTACATTCATTCATTATTAATACAGCCACATAATCATTTTAAATGTCAAATAGTGATTTTAAAGAGTGATTTTGGATGCAGCCCTAGTCTAAATCTATATATAGATTATACAGTTAGGTGGTTGTAGCTAAGATCTGTTCGATTTACCTCAGCAAAGCACAGAGGTATTCAGGTATTCGTCAAACCCTCCAGCACATTACAGAGAAACATACAGTCGTTACATCTTGTTAAAAATAATTTTTCATCGTAACAAAAAAGGTTGATGTTCATTTTTTCATCGTCCCGCAAGCTGTCCATAATCATATTAATCTGATAAGCTAATATCCCTTACTTGAAAATGTCTTCAAAACTCAAAAACAGACAAAAATACTCTTATAGACATATACACGCAGTAAGTGAGACCAGGGTGTAAAATGCAACCCCTGTAAAGGACAGCTATAACAGGATGTGAGTCTAATCCTTCATTATCTTTGTGCCTCTTTTGTTTCAAACCTGACCAAAATGTCATTTTCTTCTCCCCTGGAGCACACAATAACCACTGCCAGGGATTTATGTCCTATACGAATGTCCTAGCTCTTTGCCAAACATGGCTTTTCCTTCTCCTTACACAGTGTGGAGGATCTTTATGAAGTCTTGTGAGCTCACAGAGGAATGTTGTGAATTAGTACAGACTTTTCTGTTTTGTCCTGACTAAAAATGTGTAGGGTCGTGTTTCAAACAGGTTTAAATGCACAGCTAAAAACTTTGTTATTATTCTTATTTGCCAGTAACCTAGGTTCACGGGAAAATGAATCTCAGAGTTTGTTAGAAATTTGAGCCAGTGCTGTGCTTGTGTTCTGATGCAACATGTTTTTTTAATAACATGATTCAAAGACACACTTACACCACAACACACATTACCATGGAGCTAATAACAGTGTGATGTCACAGGCAAATTAGATGGTGAAAAAAAGATGAAAAAGGTCAGCCTTGTCATATGTGCTTAGAACTGCGGTAAATTAACACCATCCACCTACTTCGATGTTCTGTTTCTGAAGTAGCGCGTATATGACCAGAGAAAAACAGCTTCACTGGTCATTTGTAAGTGGCCTGGGATTTCTTTTTCTAGCATGTTTTAAATCCCTTTAATGATGTATGCAAGGTGCTAGCCTGGCCACAGTGCCCACAACGATTCTAACTGTTGAACATTGAGTGTGGTTTGATCAATTGTTGGCAAATCTCAAGGATTTCCTTTAATATCCAGTCTTATAGACTATGGTGTTGGCAATGCTGGATTCATGTGATGATGCCTAAAAAGATCATACACAAAGAAAAAAGTAATTGCAGCCTCAGGATTCTTTATTTTTACTTTTGCTGACATAAACTTGACTAATAACAAATCTTAATAGAAAATTTAACATTTTTGTCTATTAAATAGTAAGTATCTTTTCTTGCAATATTTTTACAGGTATACACAGCAGCCAATTGCCGCAGTCCACAATGAGTTACATTGTTTATGGAGAGGCTTTCTTTTTGCTCCACAAAGCAGATCTCTGTCAGTGCTTGCATTACTCCTCAGGTTGCTCCAGTCAATAATACTTGAAACTATCTAAAGTATGTTTAAACTGCACAAGCTTATGATATCCATTATGCGTGTTGAACATCTCTGACTTGAAATTATGATGATTCTCGATGCCTTATTCCTTACCCAGATGTTTCTCTATTATTTTCAAGAAGAATATATTCAGCTTTAATTAAAAAAGATGTCTTATTTACAACAATCATGATGTTCCAATGTTTTCTATGCTTTTTTTACATTCTCAGAGAATGCCTGCTAGAATCAGCCCTATTGTTAAATTGCCTTAAAAGTGTGTTCCCACTAAATAGAGCAAAGAACATGTGCAGAAGTATGAACATGTGCAGTCAAACAGCACATTCATGGTACGGAAATGATGGGGATGTTCTTCATCTACAGGAGACCTCTTTATAAAGCCAAAGCTGCATAAGCATGACAGACATTATGGTGGTGTGTCACAGGGTCCTGTCAGAAGATGTTATTTTAGCATCCCTGGTGAGTCACCTGTTTGGCTGAGGTTTGAAGGCAATAGGTTTTACACAGTGTTTTCTGGAGCCTCACCAACACCCACCTTCTCTTAACAATATGATGATGGATGTGATGGTTTTATCTCCCCCAGCAGTTTAGTTTTTAAATGTCCCTATTTATAGAACAAAAGCAAGTGATAATGACATAATGAAGTTTGACTTGAAAATGAAGCCAAGCGAAACCCCAATTATACAAATTATGTTTGGTGCACTGATAGGAATCACAGTTTGTCTTACACAGAGTGGTTGTGAAACTAGAACAAGCGTGAAAGACTTTTTGTAGGGAGACCTCTGCATATGTATGTGCCTAAGCTTTAAGTTAGCATACATATTTTCACACAAACAAATCACATAATTCCCCCGCAGTCCCTCCGCCACACAGTCGAGAGCTTACACAGCCATCTGCTTTAGACGGGTAAATACACAAGCAATACGCGAGGGTCATCTGACTGCATATGTATCAATACATATGGATTACATTCAAATCTGTTGCATTATACAGCCAGAGAGGACCAGTGTTATATCTGAGGCCACTTGGAGAAATCGGTAATGTAGGATGAATGATGATGTCACATGAGGGGGTTGAGCTCAAATACAACTACAGAAGTGTCATGGGAATGTGTGGATGTTGGAAATACATTTATACTGTTTTACACCACACATGCAGATGCGGACACACACACACACAAGTTTGCAGACATACAAAAAAGGTTCCCATAAAAAAAAAAAGCTAAATAGAGTGATATGATAATGACCCTTTCACTGGATTTTCCTGCCCTCCATGACTGGCTTATTTTCAATGACCTTCTTCATTCAGGTAAATAACTTTTCTTCCCTACAAGTTTTTGTCTTTAACTTTCCTCTGCGTCTGATATCATGTTTGGTAACTAATTAGTACAACAGGAAATATTGTTTTACTTTTCATTGGGGGCATAAAAATAGAGAGTATTTTAATTAGCTGCCTCGTTTAGTAACTTTTACAATAACTTGTTAGTTTTAATATAGACATTATTTGAGAGAGCGGTAATGTAAAGAAAATATATGACTGAAAGCTTTATTATAAAGTTCAGTGTTACCCTAGTTTTCTGTTGCTTAAAGTAATATTGTACTGACTTAATCAAAAGCTATTTTTGAATGATTACTGTAATGGATAAGCAATGATTTAAACTAAAGAAAAAAAGGGCAAACAGTTGAATGATAAGTAAAGAGAGTGTTTGAATGTCTGCATTAACCAAAGACCGCACAGTGTGAGCTGTCTCAGTGTCTCCCTGATGTGCTGTGTAGGCACCAAGGTGTCAACATATTGATCATTATATTGTTAGGACTTTTCTTTGTTGGCTGAAGTGTCCAATTAGTGAATTTTTCTGTGGCATTTTTAGACAACTGATGGCTGAACAGCTTTAATGAAGTGTTGAAGCCAACTGCTGCATGCCCACACAAAGGAAGAACGGAAATGTCTTCACTAAAACCTCACACACCCACACAAACATACACATACTCATCACAGGCATGCAGCGAGTCCTGTAGAAACTTAATTGGACATACTCCCTTTCTTCTTATTGGTGTTATTGTTAGTGTTTGTGTGCATGTGCGTATACTCACCTCCCGCCACTGTTTGGTTTCAACACCTTGCGTATAGAGCACACACACTGTGAAAAAGTAGAAGATAGGGACAGGAAGATATAATGTTTTGAAAGGTAGAGAAATTGAGAGGCAAAACAGAGAGAGAGACAGTCAGAGAAAGGCAGGCAGGCAAATGGGAAATCAATGTGGAGGGTTTTCGCTCCAGTACAGTGAACAAACAGCCCTGGCACTGTGAAAAGAAGGACAGTTTTCCCAATAAACAAGGCAACAAAACCACATTGACCACAATAAAGATAAACAGGACAAAAATCTTAATTTGGTTAAGGTACTTTATATGCATTATAATAATTTATCCTTTATTAATCCCACGAGGGGAAATTCAGTTTAGACTCTGTCTAATGAACATGAACACACACATAGGCCGAGATACACACTCATGCTCATTCAAAAGGAAGCCAGTATGAGGACAAACACTGAGTCTCTGCGACATACTTACATGGGTCTGATTTGGAGAATGTGTCTTTATCCAGGAGATTTCTGGAAAAAGAAAAAAGGAAATCGTCACTATTGTTGGTCAATGGCAAAGACCCATGTTTATGCTGAACTGTGGCTCTTATCAAGGTCTGAAGCGGTTCGGTTATCTGTTCTGATTTTTGGATTTTATGTGAAGACTCTCATACACACAATAATTTTAGAGTTACACTAAAAACAGGCCACTGCTAACTGAGTATTTTCTAGTTATCTAAGGAGAACTCTCTCTCTCTCTCTCTCTCTCTCTCTCTCTCTCTCTCTCTCTCTCTCTCTCTCTCTCTCCCTCTCTCTCTCTCTCTCTCTCTCTCTCCCTCTCTCTCTCTCTCTCTCTCTCTCTCTCTCTCTCCATCATCACCATTCCCTCTCTGACCATAGAGTCACATGAAACATGCAGCACTTCAAAATCTCAGAATTGTATTAAGCCCTGCACCCTCTGCTAAGCTGAGATGTTCACCCCCACACTTGGCATCAAATGTAACCCATAAGAAATGAAAATAGCTCTGAGATGTAGAAAGAAACAAAGCAGTGGGTGGCAATGTAACATAAGATTACGCTAAAAGTGTCTTTTAGGTTCTGTCTGTATAACTTTACAATAGAAGAATAATTCTTAATTTCAAACATTGTAAAGTTATCTAATGATAAAAGGTTTGAGTGGATAAGTTGCCATGACAACAGAGGAAGCCTGACTTTATACCCCTATACTGTACATGGCTGTACATGGGGTCTTTAAAAGAAATCAACTAGCTTTCTAGAAGTGTACACCTGCAGGTGTAACATGGCTGTAAAAGAGCATACTTTGTCATTGTCCAGGAAGGGAAACAGGCAAGCTTAAATAGAGTGCTATGATAACTACACTGTAATTGCACTTTCACAGCTTATTAAATTCAATACACACATTCAGATCCTTTTCTAATCAATGACTGTAATTTCTTCATTCAGGTAGCCTATTTAGTCCAAAAGGTACAAGAACATGTCCGAAGATATTAGCAAAGCCCAGGTTCTGTCTATAAATCTAAATGATGAGAAAGCCCCTTAAACATGAAACCACAACCATAAAGTTTGGGGCTGCATTCACAATCCTGCATGTACAAATCTGAGCCACTTGATGTGCACAAGCTCATGCTGATTAACACGTTCTCATACTGCCAACTTTGCTGAGTAGCAGGTTAATCAGCACAGAAAATCATGGTGTTTGTCGCATCTTGAACAATTGCTGATTAGCAGCATGTTTTGCGTTTTCTGGCAGCTCATAAATCTCTCCACATTCCAACCACTCACTCCCCTCCTATAGTGGTAATCTATAAGTTCAGTCACACTTTTGCATGAATGTTAGAAAAAAAAAGTTATGCTGTAGAACACTTTTTGTAAGATTTCCCTTTTAGGAGACATTTCATGCTCTTCTTAACACTTACTGATCAGAATGTGTTGTTTGAAAACCTTCCATTTCGGAATTTTTCATTTTAGTTTCCACTTTTTGATCTTTGATTTATAGCCGATTTTAAACATAGATCATATTTCTCATTATATTTTGCTTGTTATATGTGCATTTTAGGTCCATTGATACACATTGAAATTTTTCCCAATGACTCTGCCGATCATAAAAAGACAACTGGTTATCCAGATTTGGTCATAAATCTGTACTTGAACAAGGTTGAGCCAAGAATAAAGTGAGCTGGATTACCTGAATAATAAAAACAAATAATTAAACGTGTACAATTGTAATGTAATTACATTCATCAATAGTTTAGCAATTAACATGACCAACCAAAATTATATAGGAAGTGTTTACAGTAATTCGAAACAGCTCTGAATAAATTTAGTGTAAACTCCAAACCACCTGAGAGGTTTCAATCCTTTTTTCATGCACACTCAAATATACTCCCCTACTCTGTATTTCTGAGCCATATTTGTATGCATTTACTATAAGTCTATCCTCATCTCTCCACCTCAAGAATCCATGTGGCCTCTCCATCGTGCTTGCTTGACCTTTTCATAATGTCTGCCAGAGGCTACTGTGTACCTTACACTCTTACCCCTCATGTTTTCTTTGACTCGCTCACTCTCACTCTGCAGTGACATGAGAGCTCTCACTCAAGGTGCAAGTGCCTGCTGGTTTCTCATGATGCTTGTTTCTTTTCTTTTTTCATTTCCTGTCAGGTTTCTGTTGTCATTAATCTTCAGTTGTGTTCTTTCGTCAGCCTTGGTCTCTTTTGATCTTTTCTCCGCTTCTCTTTTTCTCCAACCCTCCCTTTATACCTTTTGAGAGCCGTTCGAGAAGACAATTACTGATTAAAAGAGAAACAAGAAATCTTGAAATCTAGTTCAAGATTGCAAAGGCAGTAATTTATTGAAGTTGTGTGACTGTCAAAGTGTCTATCTGTCAAATTTAGGCTGGTGAGTTAGAGGTTCCAGGCAGAAGTGTTTTTATACAAATGTGAAACTGAAAATATAATTACATTTGGAATGACTAAGGCAAGCAAATTCAAAAAGTGAATGAAAGCACTGACCTTAAAAGTTATTTCTTCCTTGTCAGACCTAATCAAGTGCTAAAATTAAGTCGAAGAAAAATTGCTGTTTTCAGTCTTTAGTTAATTACAGCCATATGCTCAATATCAATCAAAGTCTGAGGATGTTTCCTTTGCTTTTATTCAATACAGCACTTCTTGAGAGTTGGGTTATTTCAGCTTATAAAGGTTAAGCATTTCCCATCATAAATGTTGTAAAAGAATGAAAAAAATTGTTATAACAGTCACAGAATAAGTGGATACTCAGTAAGAATCAGTCAACAGCATACAGTACACTATCTAAAATGTCATGTTTCCTTTGAATATATGTGCTCAAATAAAAAAGACAAAAGATTGTGCCATTTTGTAGTAAAAGCCAAGCGCTATAACTAGCTTTAGCTAAAATAACCAAAAGCCATAATGCCCTGCATTTCTCATTACACAGCAGACAGTTATCAAGCCAAAGAGGCCCAGCTATCTCTGATTGTATAAACTGAAATTATTTGTCGGCCACATAATGGTGAACCATTCCCTCCCAAAGAAGCTATATGTAACTCTGACATGCAGCATTTAAAATTGGTACTGTGGTCCAAACTCCCAACATTGAAGAGAGCTGTCTGTCTGCCCCCACCTCCCCATACTGTAGTTGATGCACACGTGGGATGCAATGATCCGGACGCTGAAGCTCCCGTGTTTGTAACCAGCTCTGCATTGGTCTTGAAACCTTTCTGCATTCTAGCCTCTCTCCATTTTTCGTAGGCATCACCATTAATTTTACTTTGTTCTGGTAAGGTAGAATCAGTTCTTTTTATCTGAATCAGTTTGCTTTCATACTTCCATCACTGCAACAGCTGTTAGTTTTCTGTTTGCCTCGCAAACAGAGGGGCGTCCAAAATGGACCATGTGGAGGTGCCTTAAAATCGCCTACCTTCTCTGGTCAAAACAGAAATAATTTGTTCAAGACCGGAATCAAAACTCAAAAAGAGGACATACCAGCTACTGCACTCCTGTCAGAGAAACCAGCACTTCAACATAGCACGTTTCCTTAACGTTTTAAGGTGTAGTAAAGGTAATTTTGGTTAGGCGGTATGATTTAATTCAGTAAATATTTTACATTTGGTCCCTTTAATGAAATAGGAAAGGTTCACTAACTCGGTCTACACAGTAAACAACACAACAACTTTAAGTGTTGAAACTCACAATGGCACTGAACATCATTAAGCAAAGTTGTTTCATCATCATCTAAAGGTGGCCTTGACATCACTGGAAGTGTTGGTTTTTGCAAACAAAATACTCATACTACATGATGAGAAGTGATTGCAAGCGTGTGTTAACATTGCAATACTGAAACTCTGATAACTGAAAAATAGTAGAGAGTGCAAACTCTTGATAATTAAGAAGTGTCCTGTTTTTTAAGTTAAAGGAGAAAAGAGAGAGCTCTGGAGACAGGAGGAGAAGGATTTTCTCTCCCCTTCTGAAAATTATGAATTCATACAGTTGGTGTGGGAACTCACCTGACTTTCAATTTATTCTGACTGTAGTGCATCGGATCAAGTTTAAGTCCATCATGCCTTTATAACCACAAGTTAGAAGAAAACTAAAGCCAGGGTGTATAATGTTGACACCAGTGCTGACAATATTCTATGTATAGAAATCAGAGAGGAGCCATTAAGTAAATGTCAGAGTGATCCTTACTGTAATGCCGAATGGAAACCCTGCCTGTGTCGCAGGAGCCAATTAGAGATACAGTATGTGTGGTGTCTTATGATATGACATATTGTAGTGCAACAAAAAAATCAGAAATGTTTGGGCATCCAAAGATTCAACGTGTGCTATATTTATCTTTAATTTGGCAGTTTTCTCGTTCAATGTGTCATAAAAACTGGAAAACCCTATACACTAATGATGATTCCTCATCCTATAGATACTCAACTGCAAGCACAACCAAAATATAGTCAAAGTAACTGTAAAGGGGTTACTCATTTTATTTTAAATACCTTGATGCAGGATATTTTGGTAAATTCCCCCCATCATATTAAAGGAGAAGCATTGTTGTTTAAATGTTCTTCTGTTCTTTGGGTGGAAAACGTTTGCTTGTTGATGTTGCTTTGTAGAACAGAAGCAATAACATTTAAATGTTTCTGGTGTGTTTGGACGATTTGTTTTTGTGTTTGTTTTGTATGTATGCTTTGCAAATATTATCTCCCAAGCGTTCAAGCATCCCACCAATTATCTTAGTATTCTCTTCCTTTCCTTCCTAATTTAGGCGATGTTTTTCTTGCACGCTGGTCTAAAATGAATCAGCCCATATGTTATCCACCCCTGCCTCCTCTCTATCTTTGTCATTTCACCCCTTGTTTATCTATCGCCTGTGCTTTATCCCTCTAATGGTCTCTCCATTATCTGTTGGGTTAAACATAGCCTCATATTGCTTTCATCCCTGAACCTCTGCTCTTCTCTTCCAAACAAATCACTCTGCCAACACTTTCATATTCTTATTTTTTTAGACGTGAGCAGCATCCAGTGTTTAATTACTCAATCCGAGTTGACATCTACATGCCAGAGATCACAGGATCAAATCTCAATGGAAGTTGGAGATGGCGTGAATGTTTGAGAAAAACAATTTTATGTCAGCACCCTCATGAATTATTATAGAAAATACTAATTTTGATTAAAACAGCACTACACTGATGTGATAAAAGTTTTTCTGGCAAAACAAAACAGTTATCCTGGCTGTAGCTTCAGGCAGTCAGTGTTATATATCTGTGTGACTGGAGTTGCCAGTCTGGGGCTCTGACTTGTGTGGGGAGGGGTGCATGAAGTAATGTCATTAATGTATCAATCTCTCTGTATCTGTCTCATTCCTGTCTCCATTTCTACTTCAACTTCTATCGTTGATTGGGAATTTATGTTTTTCAAATCACAAATTGAAAATGCCTTAAGTTTGAATTCAAGGAAATATGAACTGGGTCCATCACCCAGTAAATATATTTGGTATGTTTGTGTTGGATTGAGTGAATAACCTCACATCTTCACCATGGGGAGTACATCCTCTCCACTTTTTAGCTGAGTTATAGTAGAACAACTGTGATTTGGTCCACTCAGTCCTCTGGGAGAGCTTTAAGAGTTGTGTTTCTACCTGTCCATGAATGGTAGTAAAATAG
The DNA here is from genome assembly GCF_947650265.1 of Symphodus melops. Classification (NCBI taxonomy): domain Eukaryota; kingdom Metazoa; phylum Chordata; class Actinopteri; order Labriformes; family Labridae; genus Symphodus; species Symphodus melops. The sequence goes on from NC_136694.1 coordinate 15,482,984, forward strand.
GCTGTTTATACTTTCTATCAAATAATCTTTACAATATTTTCTGTAGAGCATGATAGTGAGCATTCTGTTACTATAGCAATGTTTTTCATGAAGAATTGTATCCATGTTATTCCCAGTCCACAGAGTGAGCGATAAGCTTTTTAGTTTTCATGCAGCTGATTGTTTGACAGCTTTAATATATTCATAAAAACTAAGAAAACACACATATGGCACTCAGTTTAATTTCATTACAAAACAATGCCATGGAAACAAAACAAATTATACATATTGACAGCTTAATTAAACATTATTTTAACTACAAAAACACTGCAACATGGGGAAATTCTAAACAACTTATTTGCACTTACTACGCAGGCATCATTTTCTGCTGCCTTTAAAGAATGAAGAATAATTGTTGCCATTAAATAATTTAAAGTTTCCATTTTCTGGTGAGTTCTTTGTAAAGCTAGTGCTCTACATCACAGACAAAACGTATTATCCACAGCTCACTTAATTAGAGGGCTAAATTATCTCAGTTTCCCCTTTCTTTAAAATGTATTAGAAAGCATGAATCAGTATGAGTTGATTGACATCTCGTTTCTAAAAAAGCCCATCTGCTATATGACCTCTACTGTATAACCCCATAAGATGTGATATCCTAATAACAATGGACGAGTAACCATTTGTTAGGCACCATTAGTCCTCATGTGCTACCCAAACTGCATTTGTTAGAAACAAGCATTGAAAAGAAAAACCTGTTTCTAATGAAGATAGTATCTTAGAGAGAGCCTTGGTGTTGGGAGAAGGACAGGATCATGAGGTTGTTAATATGTGTGAACAAGAATGCTTTTTGCAATATATAGTTCCAAAGCCCTGCAACAAGACTCCAACCATTGTGTTGCCATTGTTTTAATTGAGGTTAATAAAAATGTAAATTCTCAAATGGTTAACCTCAGTGGCAGAAAAAAACAGACTTTTATTAGAGACAGCTTTTATTCCTTATCGCAGCGGCCATGGGATCAAATCTGGCGTTGGCACTTCTGCACATTCTACTTCCAACGTTTACTGTCTCACTTCAGCTGTCCTATCTAATAAATAAAGGGGTGGGGGTCTTTTTGCCTTTTCGAAAGCAGCTTTAAATGTGTCTCTTAAAACAAAAATACACTTTTCACCAGGGCATCACAACAAACACCACATAGCATGAAATATTTAAAATATGTCACTATATTTGCATTAGGTGTTGCATAATCCATTTCAAAGGGATCAGCAATACTACCGGGATTTCAAACTAACTTGCTGAAACATAACTGCATGTGTATGTAAATGAGGTTATGAAAAGATCTGAGATGCGCAGAAGCAACGGAGGCAGGGCTTTTTAGTATGTGTGTCTCTGTGCGCAAGGGAATTGGTGAAATCAAGAGAGAAGGAGTGTGAGGGGGGTAAAAATCAAATGTAGGAACAAAAAAAGGTGGGAAGGAAATGTGCATCAGAGAATGGGGGAGAGAGAGAGGTTGAAAAAGAGAAGAGGAGGAGTGAGGGAGAGAGAAATTCAGTCCTCAGAGATCAGATCAGAAATAAGCAGACACTGTAACAGAGTTTGTTCTGCAGGGGGAGAGGGAAACAAGAAGCCCCTGTTAGACAGCCTTTATTTACAGAGATCTGACCCAAGCTGTAGCAATTAGACGACTCCCTGCCTTTAAACCTGCAGGATGTCCACACATGCTCGTATTATATCTCTTCTTTTTAAGACATGTTTCAAGAAATTTGAGATGATTAGATATTGCGCTTGGAAAAGAGCACATGTCAGCATAAGTTGGCTGCTACAGGCTAATGATAAAATGTTGGTTGCTCAAAGAGTTCACTTAAAAGAAGACTGCTTACTCTTGCAGGGATTCTAGAGGCATTCATTTATTTACAAGATGCACGTTTGGTATTTTGTACACATTGAATAAATATTTATCACACTGTGAGGACTGGTTTAAAGTCTGTACTTAAGTTTCATGGAAACCACTGTGCCTATAGCCGACATCCTGCATCATATACAAAATCAATGATTCTAACACATTATTCCATGGAAATCAAAATCCAAGAAAAACAAGTGAACTGTATACTATGTTTGTTTTGAGGATGAAAGGTTTCCATCGGGGGTTTATTTTCTGTTGAAGGAGGCCAGTTTGTGGGTGTAGAATGATTCTATAGTGTATTCATACAGCACAGGCACTGTGATTGACCTCTTGCTTGCTCACAGCAAAGAACAACTAAGGCTAGGGGAAGCTGTGTGTGTGTGTGTGTGTGTGTGTGTGTGTGTGTGTGTGTGTGTGTGTGTGTGTGTGTGTGTGTGTGTGTGTGTGTGTGTGTGTGTGTGTGTGTGTGTGTGTGTGTGTGTGTGTGTGTGTGTAGGTGTGTTTGTATGTGTGTGCATATTTGTGTGTGTGCGGTTGTCTGGATATGTATTGCCTGCAGTATGACGGAATGGAATGGATGTGATGGATCTAATCAGATCTTGCATTATATACTGCAATCTTGTTCCTTTGGAACTAAAACCTTGACATGTTCCTACATGAAACAGACAAAGTAGTTTAACACAGTGAAGCATTTATCAGCTTAAGTGACCAGCATTTCTTGGAAACTGCTTTTTACCCAGTCTTGGTGGCTGAGTCCATAATTCCCAAAGAATCAATTTGCTGACCTACATCATTCAGATTCACAGAAAACCATGCAAACATGTTAAACATTATTACTGTTTGACGTTATATCTCATATCTGCCTCGTGTTAATTTCTCTCTACCTTAGCCGAACAGTTATAGCTGTTTCTGATGCAAAGCCAACATATCCAATTGTATTTATTTCAAAATAAGTAGAGAAACAAGGGATGTGTAACTCTTATTGTGAAGCAGTCACAGGAAGTGCCATGCATGTGTTGCATTTTTATAGTAACAAAGGCATCATAATTGTTGGGTAATGTATATAATCACTTTAGCATATATTAATGGTATGTGTCAAAAACTGATATAAGGAGAAGAAGACACATGAAACTCAGGACTTCATCATGAATTAATTAAATGATTGAATTTATTAATCACGATAAAAAGCTGAAATTCAATCATCAGTTGTTGTTAATCGCAATTTGAATCACTTGTATCACTCCTAATATTTAGCATTTTAAAAGCTGTTAATAGACTTTTATTTTGAATGTTTGTACTTTCTGAAGCTAAGGGTACTTTGCTTCCTGTTAGAATACAAACCTGTATAAGGTTGTGCTAAAAAGGAACTGATTTTATTTTGTAGGAATTTTGGGGAAGGAAAAAAAACTGAGAAACTACTTAAGTTATATTCTGAAAGCCTGATACATTTGAGACTTTCATCCTGCAGTGACAATTTGTCACCCAAGAAAAGCAAAAAACAGGCTGTTTTTTTCAAGGCCACTGGAGCTGGGATTTATTGTAATATGAAGGTTATCCTTACTCTTTAGTGACAAAGTGTTTCCTGTGAGACCAAATTAAATAGATGTTTGGTAGCATTTGATGACAGATGCATGGAGAGGTTAATGAGTAGGGAGGCTGGAGAAGCAAGGTAAAAAGACGGAAGAGCTAAGAGAGGGAAGATGAAACAAGCATATGGGGGAGGAAGAAAAGAGGTAACACAGAAGAAGTAACAGAAAAAATGTGGAGGTGGAAGAATGAGGATAATCTGTTTATAGGAGCGGCAGAGGAGCGTTGGGTAAAGCATTATGCAGCAGTGTTATTAAAGCTGGAAGAAAACCCCTCCAGTTTATCATTGTCTTATCATTTGTATTTTCTTATTATTTCCCTGCCTTACTTTTGTGCTAATAACATTATAATGAATGCATCACTAAACATCCAAATATTACTGCAAATGATGCTATGTAATCCATTTTACTGTGGTGAGCAGCATCGTTTCAGGGATGTATCTTTCATCATCTCCATACATCTTCACTGTAGTGCTGGCATAGATTTAGTGTCGGATCGATGGCATAACCAGGCAGGATCTTTTTTTCCCACCAGCTACTGAATTATTCAGGCCAGGACTTCCTCTGGGAGTTCCCTGCTCAGCCTGCCAGGCAGAGACAGAGAGCTCGCAGCTTGGCAGGGAAGCTGCAGGATCATGACAAAAATTCCCAAAAGCATAAGTTTTGCCATCATCCAAGTCATCATAGGTCAGAAAATGAACACTATTAAAAACTGAAACATACTGTATGCCCTAAACCCTGAAAAACTGTTGTGCTTTGATCATTTATAGTCTGCATTATCTGAATTTGTGTGAGCTACAGGATTTTATCATTTAAGATACAGTAAAAAGTATTATACATCAATGTATGCACCGATTCAAATACTTGCTATTGAAAAACTTCCAGCAGCTTGCCTTAGCGAGCACAGCCAGAAACTTTAGATGAAGGTAAAATGGAAATAATTGTGAGTCTGTAATGAAAAAAAAATGTCCAAAGAGTTTAAGCTTTGAAAGTGCTTTAAAGTAGGTCAGTGCCAATAGTGGTGGTGTCAGTGAAATAGGACACTGTAGAGACCAGACCTCATTGTCAAATTTACAACCTTAACACTTTTTGTTAAGGTTTACACAAAAGATCATTGCTAAATTAAAATGATGTGTCAATGCAAACTTGTAAGTTCAAACTGGAAAAAATTAACTCTGGTTAAAAGCCCCAATGGTAAAATATTCCCATGCTTTCTTTACCTACCCCCCAGACAGGCTCATTAAGTCAATGAGATACTGTACTTGCTGACTAAAAGTTTTGGGACACTGTGTTTTTATTCTGCAGTGCTGTTGGCTAAATGCTTGTGAAATTATCCACACCAAGATTCTGATATTCATCAAAAAAAGATTAGGGCCTTCCTAATTACAAAATACTTGTTAAACAAATGTTTTAAGAAAAAGTCTTATGTCATTATAGTTGGTCATCAAAATCAGTATTATTCCTCCTCTGCATATCTTAAATGTCTTGTTGACCAACGACTCAGTATTAACTTGACCAAACTGGGGAAATAACATTTCAACAGATCAACATTGCCAACCCTTCAGTCACACTGCTCCCACAGCCAAACACCCCCAGATATACCCTCAAAAATGGAGGGGTTACTGCTTATGCTTACTGTTTATGAAGACTTGCAACTGTGGAAATAAAAGCAAATTTAAAGGCTTTTGGCCAATAATACCAGGATTTTAAAGTTGCAGCAGGAGTAATACCTTGTTCAGAGGACTCCGTTGTTTTGAAAGCCAACACAGAAATGTATTTACAGCTTTAGTTACAGTCATTTTTTAAAAATCAAAATCCTTAGCAATAACTGTCCTTAACCATCACAAATGCAATCACATGATTATGAATACAGCAAAGACAACAAGTTATGCACTGCCACACACATAAACACACGCACGTACAAAAACAAGCCTGTTTTCCCTGTGGGGTTGGAAGCTCTATAATCAAATCCAGTTAACTCACCCACACAATTTTCACACCACTCCGGCTTTGCTACACAACACAGGACCATCATCCCAAAATCAATCCTTCCTGTACACAGAAAGTCAGAATTCTCTCGTCTGCTTGTCTACTTATCACTTAAACAAGTTGCTGACTATCCTGACAAAACAGCCGTTGTAGCCAATGATGACATCAGGACATTTTAATTCATTTCAGTCTCATGTTTCTAAAAATGTGTAAATTGAATCTGATGTTTTCTGGGAACTTTTAAGGAACCACAGGTACAACACATCAGGAATTTTTCTAAATTAGTTGTCATATCAAATTTGCTGAACCAATGACATGACTTTTTGGGGGAAGTATCATACTGTGTAGATTGACACAACTCCAATAAATGTATACATTTTCAGTTTCAAAATAATGCTTGATGCCTTACACTAAAAACCCCTTTAACATAAACATCTCACGATTGAATTGGACACATTTCGAAAATGGTGGTGTAGTACATTGTTTCTGCACACGAGCTTCATCAGATGCCAACAGGGAGAAATCTTGCTGGCTCCAAACCCGAGGCCATATACCTGCAGCAAGCTGGGCTCATTAGCGGAAGCAGATTCTAATTTTAGGCCCCACAGACTCAAATTAGCAACACCATGTCAGGAAAAATGTGTTTGAATAAGCATGGTGCAATTACTGGTAAGCTTAAGATTCCTAAGAAAGTGCCACATTTGCAATGAAATTTGCAGAATTGTTTGTATCCAGCAAGCTCAATCAGGAGTATCCCAGCACCTGTGTTGCTGGCAATCCCTGTCATGTCATTTAAAACAAATTAGATCCTTGAATTTGATGAGGGTACATCTCTTGCTGTGGACGGGGTCCCAGTGAGGATGAAAAGGGCTCATCTTTCTAATAACCAGGTGATGTTAGCTGTCCACAGCTGTGACTCATTTTCCTAAATAGCACCGACTGAGAGCTATTAAGCTCCCATTACTCCATCACATATGCCGAGGACAGATGCTTCAATTGCTGCACAATGGGTGCAAGTCATGCTGCTAAATGACTCTTCGTTCACCTGTCTTGTTTATCAGAAGGTTATAATCCACAGAGGTTAAGAGCATTGCATGTTAGAGTAACATTTTCTGAGAACAAACAAAATATTTGACAGGTAAGTCTTTGAGTTGACTTTAGAAACTAAAATTACATTTCGCAGCTGAAAAATGAAAAGTGAATTGATTAAGGTAGGTGGTTTAGAAATGCAATTTCACAAATATCTCACATGTTCAAAGTCCTTTCAGTGAGTCATTGCTGCACAGGGAGCAAACCAATTTGCAATTTGGAGAATTAATGTACTTGCATTCACTGCTCTGAACAGTACAGAAAATACATTGAAAAGCCAATAATCAACGGACTCGTGCCCAGCTCTGCCCATACCTATACTGGTATATTGATAGTAACACTAAGTTGAATCTGGTATCAGCCTCCAATACTGAATAGAGTATTCACTCTGTGATTGTGAATTGTTTGTTTTAGTGATTTTTACATTTTGGATTTACATTTTCTTTCCTCTCAAGCTTTGATGTCATGTGAAGCACATTGAATTGCCTTGTTGTTTAAGTATACTTTATAAATAAACATGTTTCTCCTTGAAAGTATTTGGGACACAGAAGAAAAGAGTTTGTTTAAGTCAATGAAATATTGTGGAAGGGGATTCTCTGTTTTCGCTCTGTGGATTCTCTTATTTATCCTCAGAGTGAGGACAAGATTTCAAAGAATGTTTCTTCTTATTTGTAGCCTTAACATGACAATGAGCTTTACTTGTGTCCAAGGCCAATTATTAGCATGTGATAAAAAGTGAACTACAGACTCATACAAGAAACAAAAACCTTTGGCCCAAATCAAATCAATTAGGTTTTATTTTACAACCCCTTTCATACAAATCTAATGCAATTCAAAGTGCTTTACAGCAGAATGGATTTATAAGAATGGGATTTTTTAAAGGATTAATTTATGGGATTTTATATCTTCATTCAGATAGGACAGTGGATAGACTCCAAAACTGTGGAGAGAAAGACCATATCAACCCATAGTAACATTCAACACAGACATTTTGCTGTTAACCTAGAGTTGCTACCATTAGCAACACCTTGCAAACCAATTTGACTGTTTTCTGACAGTTTTCTGACCTTTACACTACAGTAGTCTGTGAATCTGAATTTAACTAAGTAGGATAATAGTAATTAGGAACATTTGTCATTTTAAAACAGATTGAAATTCATTTCTCTCTATGAACTTAAACCAAACCATCAGCGTAAAGATTGACATCTACATAGTTGTATTTTTATTGACTGGAACCACTGCTGCAGGGTAGGTGTTAAAGTGGTAAATAGCACACTGTAGAAACATTTCTTTTCCACATTTCCACAATTATTATTATTTTAGGTCAGTAAATCAAGTTACAAACATTATGTTCCATGGGTAATGCAAGTTACATGTGTTGATACCCATTCAATGAAGTCCAGTGACTGCATGTACACACACATAGCATGAACACTGGTCTTCTAGGTGAAGATCTTGTGTTGTATCCTGTCATTCCAGCCAGACTCATTTCTACTTTGATTTTGTAGCTTCCTATTAGCATGAGAGAGCATGCACGGTTCTCTTTATATAGTTGGAACAGCAAGAACAGGAGATTTTGCTCAGGTGGCACTCCATTTTCACAGCCCTTCAGCGATAAATTTGACTTTGTCTTTCCATGATTCCTCTGCTCTTTTCAGTGAGTCGGCGAGCCTGTCAGCTAGAGAATGCAGATCAAAAGCCATGTTTCAGCCTCTCAGCCACCAAAGCCAGCATGACAGAGAACCATCATTAACACACACAGAGAGCACTCCCCTTCTTCCTTTGGACTTAACTTCACTTATGTTCAGCCGCTGTCTATTGCAGCCTTACTAGGGCTCGTTTTCTTTTTCAGGAGATTCTCTCACTCGGCCGTATAAGAGCTGAAAGATGCAAGCTTGTGTGTGTGGAGGGAAGGATTTGACGGCTACAGGAATAAGACAGTTAACACTCAGCTGCAGAGCTGACAGAACTGATTATAGTCATTCCTGTGTTAAGATGCTGACAACTGAACAGTGCTGCTGTCAGGGCTGTAGGGGATTATTGGGTGTTGGGTGAAGGATAACAATCTGCCTCTTTGTTGTATCATAGTAATGAGAGAAGAATTAAAAAAAATAAGGTTAAAGTATTGGTGATTAAATTTTCTTTTTTCATCAATATAAAACAATGCAGTAAGGGAAATATAGCTTTAAAGTAGGACACAAGCTGTTGACATAAACACGTTTATAATCTTTTCAGCAGCCCACAGTCCACTTTATTGATTTACTGAAAGCATGAGTCACTTTCTATCCATCAGTGTACACCAAACTCTGAAAAGAAGGCATTTAAAAAGAGAAGAAGCCGCATTTAAAGGTGAAAGATAGTAAACGGTGCTCAGAAAGGATGTCTGCTGTCAACAATGCACTCATCCAAGGTGTCTGTAAGTAAGTAACAGAGTCTAAAATCATTGATTGGGGCGGCCAGGTTAGGAGAAGAGTGCTTCTTGTTAAGAAATTCAAATATGTCAGCTTCACACAAATACACAATTTGCTCTCTGTTCTAAATAAACAGAAATACCTGTTGTAAGCACAAATAACAACAAAGATTTATTGTTAATGTGTGCTGCCTCTCAGTCTCCCAAATGTGCTTAATTTCTGTTTAAAACTGGCATAAAACACCCACCAGTGACCACACAGCTGTCTACTGACTTTCTGCAAACAGTAGAGGTGGAAGAGAAAAAGTTGTGAGCTGCTATCAACAGATTTTGTGTAATGGTTATCATGAGGCTGCAGGACTCAGAAAGAGAGAGAGTGAGAGAGTGCAGCAGAAAGCCCGGTATGTGGTGATACGCTACATTAATAACACTGCAGCTTATGCTGAATAAAACTGTATGAAGGAAAAGGAAGAAGGAAAAAGACCTATGACCTGAATAAAAAAAATAATTGCACAATTGAAGACTAAAATTACATTAAAAATAAACACATTACCTTTATACGCAGAGGATTTCCCCTGTGTGTGTGCGCGTGTGTGCGTCTCGTGTGTACAGGTTTTGGCCCAGTAGAGGCAGTAGTGTGAAGTCCCCGATGGTTGCACAAAGTGTAGAGCCAAACATTTCAACATCTTTGTCTTTCATTAAACATTGCATGTTTCTCCACAGATGTCAAATCAGTTCTTTACTTTGGTCTTACCTGATTGATTGATCATTTTATAATGGCCTCTCTGCCAGTTCTCTCTATTTCTGTTTTTTTTCCCTTGCACTTATCTCCTTTTTCGAAACTTAAAACAGCTGAAATAGCATAATCTGATGTATTTACCCTCCCTTTAACAGAGACAACACATTATTTTCTTGTACAATGCCTAATTGTTGGTGGTGGACTCAGAGGGCAGAACTAAACACCTAGCGATAGGAGTGACCCACCTGTGGGAGGTGTTAAAGCCCTTTCTGATATTTTGTTTGAGCACACAGTTTCTGAAAAGTGGAGCGGGCAAAAGAAGGAGACTATAGACTTGTCTCATAATTGGAGGGTTTGTTGACAGGCTAGGGGCATATATTCCTTTTTGGAGAACATACAAAAATGTACTTTGTATATAATGTGACTTTTAGAGAGTTTGAAGGCTCTCATAAAAGGCTGTATGAGAGAGTTGTGGGCACATAGACAAGCATGGGGAATATGTAGCTAACAAAGACGAATTGACATTTTTAAAGAACAAAAGGTATTTGGCTAGCATTGGCAAAAAAGAAAAGGTTGGCGTATAAACAAGCACAGTTCTGTATGCATTCTATAGCATGAAATAACCAAGGGTTACAAGTTAATTATATTCCTTTGGTTATGCATGTTATGCATAACATTTGAGCTTATATAAGACTTATATAACTTATAAGAGTCTATTATTTTATTTCTTAAATGATTGAGATTTCGAAATTCATTTTTTACAGGCGCCATTGTGTAGCTGTTAGTGTCACTTCATTCAAGTAGTTCCTTTTCTCCAGCACTTGGATTTATTTTTAAGCATCATCATTCTTTCTTCTTCTAATTTATTGCTTTTGCTCACATTTTATGGAAATGTTGCATCACATAAATGACTGAAAAACAGCTCCTGTGCTGCTGCTGATAGTCGAACTTCATCACCTGCTTAGAGCTGAATTCTTGCCTATCACTGTCTGTTGATTTCTCTCTTAACACATCAGCATCTTATTTGCATTTCTTTAAAAATGTATCTTCCCGTTCTCCAATGCAATAATGAGTATGCCCACACCCATATATTCCTCATTGCAGTCTGTCTTTGTTTATCACTTCCTCTACGTCCACACTATCTCTATCTCTCTCTCTCTTTTTGTCTCTACACTTTACTTTCCAGCTAAAGTCAATTATACTGTGTGACATGAAACAGTGCCTATACTGTTGTGCTACAAATTTACTGGCAGCATACTGTGTGAGAGCTAGAGGGGGGCACAGAGAGAGGTTTATATCCTTGTGATTGTGGTGACGGTCATCTGAAAGAAAATAATGCTGTTGTTTGCAAACCTGAGCTTGTGTTTAATATCCCACATCTTTCTATCGTTAAAAAAGCTTTGATGATTTTAGCTACATTTTCACACCGGAACCTAGAGAGAGGTGATGTGCAAGAGCAAGAGAAATCCAAGTGTTGATGAATCGTGTCGTTGCATCACTCGAGGAGCTTTTCTGCAATATGTGACACGCTTTTATATCTGTCCCAGATCTGTGCAGGAATTGCATATGTTAAAAAATGGCTTCCTATTAGCACAAATGTGTTTACAAATGCAGACTATCCAGACATTAAGAAAAGAAATGTAACCTTGGCAACCTGCAACGCCTGAAAAAGCTTAGGAATCTCACTGTTAGGGGACTTTGAATTTACATTTGGAATACAGTCGGAATATTATTATGGTGGTCTTGATATTATATAATATATGAAGACCACCAATAACCAATTAGAGTAAAACTCAGTAGCTACAACATCAATCTTCACCTTGTTCCATCTTAGATTTATAGGTGTCACTATCAAGGAATGGACAATCCATTAAGGTTTAATTAGTCCCATGTGCTTTGAGGTTAGTCAATAGGACCTTTGACCCTGTACTTGTCAGCTATAACACCTCTCCCTTTCTGACCTCTATTTGCTTCCCATCAGTCATCCACACACATGCAGACACTCTAATCACTCTGTTCTAATGTTGCCATTTAATGTAGGAAAATCTCTTCCGAGAGACTTGGTGTACATGAACATGTATGCCTTGTTAATTTTTCACATTAATCTGGACTGTTCATCTGTGTGTGCTCTCCAATATCATCATGATATCTAAGTCACAGAGCAGCTGATTTCCAGGGGAACCCAAAACCCAAATGGATAATAAAACTCTTACCCTTTTTTATGTTTTTTTAAATATTTAGATTCTTATATCCAATTAGCTACTTTAACAACACAAGGGGATGCATTAGCCAGTCAGGCTGATACTTCCCTTGATGTTGATACAGGTGTCTTCACGTGCATTCTGATTTAAGGTGATTGCTGATTGTTGTTTTTCAGTGGTTGTGTTCAGAAACGAACACACCCAGGCTTTCATTTTGAATGACGTGTGTGGAGAGAAGTGTGTTTGGGGTTTTGCAAAAGCACTGTGTAGTGGTTTGCCACATTATGAGGCTGAGAATGTGTGTATAGCTGTGCAAATCTGGGCTTTTGTTTCATGTGTTTCAAGTTTCAATAACCGTGGGGTTTTTTGTTTTTTTTTGTTTGTTTTTTTAAAGTTGCAAAATAAAAGACAGGTTGGAAACTCTTTCTATTTTCTGTTTGCTGAAATACTTTCATCCTGGAGGCAAGACATAATTTACAAATGTAGAAATAGCTGATGTGTAAGTGCTGTAAGTGCCTTTTGGGTTGTTTGAAGATCTATGTGAATGTATTTTCCAGAAAAGGCTGTGATGACCACTGCAACTGAAATTTAATGATAATGCATGCGTCTCTATTTAAGGGCTTATTTATGTGGCTTTCTGGCTTCAGAACACAGAAACACAGCTTCCAGTTTAGCTCATTGATTATCACTATCACTGTAAGCAGCTGCTGCTCCTCCTTTGAATGACCCACTCTTCAATCCCAGATAGTCAGACAGTCCCAGTTGACCAGATAGGCTGGTATAAGGCTATAGAGCAATACTAGATGAAACTTCTTCTAATTATGAAACATGTTCTTTATTATGTTTAAAATTGACTGCACAGTTACACAGTGGAGCAGGAATAGGCCAGAGGATTTACAACCCCTGTCTACAACTATATTGTACCTTTTACCGTTTCTCCATTTCTCCCCAGGAAACCGGCTATTTACTGACAAGCCATGTGGGAGAGTAGACTGGAAAGTAAGAAAAAACTACAAGTTGTATTTTGGCTTCAAAAGCACTTGCTGTGTTAAGCGTTCCCTTGAAACAAATGCACTGGACACAAAACATAAATGAAGAGAGAAATGTGACACACATATCACAGTAGTGCATTTTACTATACAAAGTATGGTTAAGATTCAGACACTAAAACGCTTTGGTAAAGATCATGCAAAAAGTACATCACTGTTGACATTAGCGTTCAACCACTTTTGAAGGCAGATTATCTCCATTTGAATGATACCATGGTTACCACTTCTTACCACAAGTTCTAAGACTATAAAATAATAATTGTAGCAATCTTGAAATCCCTAATTGTTTTTTTCGACTGCCTTTGGGAGCCTCAAGTTTAGCATTTTTCCCCAATGCACCTGGTTGGTTTCTTGCAAAAGAAGCGACCATATTTACAGAAGAGGTTGGTGCTGGAGGTAAGGGATGTGTATGAGCTACTTTACCTGTGTGTTTCTTACAGAGTGAGATTCTGTTTGTGGTGGTGATGGCTGACTAGAGCTGTTTATTGATCAGACTCAAGAGGCTAAGACAGTTCACAGAGTGAATGAAATGAGTGAATGAAATACTGTGCCAAGCAACTTTAATGAACCATTCTTCTTGTTATTACTGTTCCTGTATTCTCTCCAGGGAAAAGTCAGCACTAATCCTGATTTGAGTGCAATGGTCAACAAATAAGTAAAGGTTTGATAAATGAAATAATGAGCTGTGGGAGCAAGTGCAGGATACCTGCTACTAGTCACCAAATATAAATGAACTGATACAAGGATTTCAATCATCTGAAAGGATAGAGCATGGCTAACTAGTGCTATAAAGCTCAAAACACAGTGACTTATTATTTGTTAGGGGTATAGATACAGAGGAGTATTATAAAAATTCAGCCCTCATACAGTTTGTCTAAAATGAAAGACATTCATGCATTTTACTGAAATTTGATCTTAACCCACATGAGAGTGCTTGTACTGCTTCATTCGCAATTGTGTTATGTTACTTATTGAAATACTTGACCAGACCACAGAGAAGTGATCCAGGTGAGAAAAAACTAAGGCTTGAAAGACTTGTTTGCTGTGTCAAGTTTTTTGCACAGCTTTTGATCACAAAGTATTTCCCAATTTAGTTACAACTGTCTGTATATGCTTGTCCCATGAAAGTCTGTTGTCAATGATAACCCCCAAAGGTTGGTTTTCTTCTATTTGTTTTAATTATTGTCTGAGTTATACTTAGATCAAGCTTCGGTTTAGAATAATTGCTACCGATCACTAAAGTGTTTGTTTTAGATACATTTAGAATAAGTTTATTACTTCTGATCCAGTTTACCACTGACTTTAACTCTCTAAATTATTATTCAAATGATAATGTTTCCGTCTGCCTAATATATGGTGGAGTCATCAGCATACATTGAGATACTTGCTTTTTCTACTACTAAGGTAAGATCATTCGTAAAGAATGTGTACAGGAGCGGCACAAGACAATTTCCTTGAGGAACTCCATATTTCAAAAGTTTCACATCTGAAAAACGTAAATTAAAAAAAAACAAAAAACTGCCTTCTATCAGTCATAATCCACAGTAATGCGGCTTGAGAAAAACCAGTCAAGACAGTGGCCGTAAAGTACTTTTCTCTGTATGCATACTGAAATGTGTTTTTAAATTATGATTTGAAAAATAAGCCAGAATTTGCTTATGAACAATTATTTCCATTATATAGGTTTATGAGTTGATATGAAAAGATCAGTTTGCTATTAAGACCAATAGTCTTGTATGAAACTGGAAGTAAATATGTTTACTTTTCCTGTGGATTGAGCATTTCTATATCAGGATCTGGGCCAACCTCAAGGGGCCATTCAATGGTTTTGCATTTTCTGTCACTTCCGAGTTTGCTTCTTTTTTCAGCCCTGGAGGTTGGTGCTTGCATCAAATCTTTCAGTATTCTAGCCTTCCAACCCAATTCCTATAATTTCTCCCCTTTTTTCACAGATCCCAATACGACCCAACCCTCCTCATTTGTCATCCATCCTGATAATAATGTTGTCAAAGCCAGGGATGAAGCCTTTAATAAGAGGTATTAACCTAGAGCAGAAAGCTATCATCATGGTTTGGAGGTTTTAGAGAGAGCATGTTCAAGATGACAAAGGAAGAAAAGACACCAACCAGGGGGGGTTCTTCTGTTCAATAGGAATCTGACTCACTCAACATCTGTACACAGGATTTAGAGGATTTGTGAGGCCTTGAAGAGTTGCTTGAAGTATTGAGTGTAATAGGAAGATAATACTGTTGCTTTAGACTGCCTTAAACAGAAAACAACTAAATATTTATTCTAGTTAGATTTTAATTGCGGAGTGACTGGATATTCTGTAATCTAACCCTAACTCAGCTTGTTCTGAAAATATCACATATTCCACGCTGATAACATCAAACTCACATTTTATCGAATGTTTGAATCTTGCATAAATCAAATGTTTCTTCTCCAAGATAAACTCTCGGGCTGTTTTGTTCTTTTTCACAAACACTCAAACACATGCATACATGCACACGCACACACACATACACACATTCACATGCACCAACACAAAGTGCAGTGAAGCAAGAGGAGCAGGAGCAGAACATCAAGATTTCCTCTTTTCAAACTCCTCGTCTCTCTTTTAGGCGGCAGTAGCTCAATCCTTTGGGACTTGGGTTGGGAACCGGAGGGTCGCCGGTTAAAATCCCGGTGCGGACCAAAATATGGAAGTTGTTCTGGTAGCTGGAGGGAGCCAGGGCACTTCTCGAGCACTGCCAAGGTGCCCTTGAGCAAGGCACTGGACCCCAAAAACTGCTCTGGTGGGCTCCCTGCATTGCAGTATATGTAGCAGCCCGACTGTGATATCTCTCCACATGTCCACAGGTCCTGTTTGTGCATGTGTATAATTCGGGCCAAATGTGTGTGAGACCGTGTCCCTAAAATGACAGTGTTTACCTCAGGGATTAATAAAGTATTTCACACAGTGTTTAGACAGACACACATGCACACACACTCACACACACTTAGTCAGAGATAACATTTCATAAATGCAGGGGGTGTCAAAAAAGGATTCCTCATTAACCTTAATGGTGCCTTAATGCACATCAGTGTGGCATGTTATTGCAATCCCTCATTGCAGACTGAAACATAAAATCCAGAACAGCACTTTTCCTCCTGTCTTGCCTCCAAATTGGTGCCCCAGCTATCGCACCGTTTTCCACACATCACAAACAAGCAAACAGTTGTTCATTCAGAATATTTAAACACACTCATTTCTTGCCAGGTTCTATTTTTTTCTTTTACTCTGAGCTGGGAGAAGTGGCAGCGAGCTTCTCCTCTGAACGTCAGAAAACGCATCAATAATGCACACACAGCTTGTTATAGCTCAAACTCAGTCTGCTCCAATGGCTCACCAACCCTAAAACCCATCATCAAAGAAAGATGTGTGTGTGTGTGTGTGTGGATGCGCGCGCGTGTGTGTGGATGCGCGCGCGTGTGTGCGCATGCGTGTGTGTGCGCGCGCGTGTGTGTGTGAGTGTAGGTGTGTGTGTATGTGCGTGTGTGTATGCATGCCAGCACTGACAGTATGTCTGAGAGGCAGAGGCGTTGAAAGCAGTGACTGTTTATTCTCAATGAAACGTGCACTACAGGGAGATTCGTTTAGTGAAAGCATTTTATTTTCATGAGAAGCAAATAAAACGTTGCTCTGAATAACGTTTCTAATATCGAGGTCAAGGACAGGAGTTTGTGTGAATGTGATGTGGACCTCTTAATCTTTAAGAACCAGAATGTGGGAGAGGAGGGCGAGAGGCTTTCTGTGCTGCCAGCGAACAGGTTACAAAGTCTACAACAGGCTCATCTTCAGAAAAAAAATGGCACAGCAAAAGTGCGCTCAATATGCTGTATAATCATCAATCACACATACCTCACAAAAGATCAGATTAATTAATGATTTATGATTTATTAATTAATCACATTAGTGTCTTCTTTGTGCTCTCTGTGGTGCTCATATGGTTTTTTTTGTTTTGTTTTGTTTTTTTCTCGTGGATGTCTGTCAATTATCGATGTAAACGAAAAAATACATGAATTATTTTCCAATGTAAGGCATCCCTCTTGATGGGAGAAGAAAACTGCTTTAAAAAGAGTTTGTTCTTCAATATAGAAATGCACACAAATCTTTAAAATAAATAAAAAGGAGTCCTGCAAAAAATACTCTATTGTATCCACACAAAAACTACAGATATAGTCTATCTGTTAGAAATGCATTGGACAAGTTGTTGTTTTTTTTTCATTTATTTAGATCAACCTCAGTGAGCAGCACTAACTCCATCGCACAGAAAGGGTGGGGCCCGTTACAACTTTCCAACCATGCAGTCTCCTTGCAGCTAACTTTCCTGGTCACCTGCTATGCGGCTCATTTTCACTCACCTGCACGAGACGGTGATTTCCACTTTGGTGGCGGGGATGTTTCCGGTGATCGGGTCGAAGTCGTACACCGATGACATGTCATCGAGCTTGTTCACAACGTCTCCCTCCATGAGCTCCATCGTCAGATTTTGGAGTGGTTCGGGTCTGATCCGAGAGCTGCACAGCCTGGTCCTGACGGCGCGCGCCGAATCTCCGGAGACTCGAGAGACCAGATCAGAGACCAGACGGCCTCCGGGGTGTCCGGGAGAGGAAGCCACTTCACAGATGTTGAAGCTGGAGAGGAGAGGGGAGCACTGTCCAACTGTCCATTCAACGTAAATTTAAAAAAAAAAAAAAAAAAAAAAAAACACAGTAAGATGACAATAAATACCAGGACAGATGTGAAAGGACTGTTGCACGTCACATGGATAGGTTGACTCCTCTCCGCGCTTTGTCTTCAGTCTGAGCGCACAGCATAGCGTGTGAAGAGAAGAGGCTGGATGCTCTCTAACACACCCATCCTCCTCCCACACAGAATCACTCTCAAGTGCTGAAACACCCTGTCCGTGCCCCGCTGCTGTTGTTGCGACTGCTGCAGCTGCTTCTGTTATCAGTCTGCAACAGCCTCTGTGCTTATACAGTAACTGTGTGTGCTCAAGTAGTTACTAATTTAATACTAATGCTCCTGTACATTTACGACTTTATATTAAGTGTAGTAGAATCATGAAGCATGATATCCTTCAAACCATTATCAAAGTGCACTTTTGTCTAAAGTTGTCCTAAACTTTATCTCATCCCACAAGTGCTTCAAAGGATACAGAAAGGTGGTTCAAGAAACATGTTGGGGAAAAATCATATTGTTTCAGTTTAATATTTAATATTTTACTTCAGTTCTATCATTTTAAAGTTTACTTATTTAAGATGTAGACTTTTCATCACTGGACAGCTAAATGTTATAAAAGAGCCTGTCAGCCGTTATTACTTATTCTACTCTCACCTTGACAAGGTGCTCACTGATTTGTTTCAAAGTGTTTTAAAGCTTCTGGGAGGAACTTCATAGCTGTGTGGATGTTTGCACCCTGTGGACAAAGCTGGTATTAACACTTTGCTGATATCACCATGTAATGTAGAATTTGTGTTTTATACCAAAAATGTCCTCCTTTTTTGTTTATTTATGTCTAATGTACAACAGACAATTATTCTTTAGCATGGAAACAAAGAGGGTGTGTTGGTATTTTAATCTTCATAACACCCAATGGCAGGTTAACAGACAAACAGATAACTATTTATATATCAACCGTCTGATTGTTTATTTTGCTTTTGTGTATGATAAGGGCCATATCAATATTAGTTTAAGGTTGTTTCATTATCAGCTCTTTAGTCCTCACAGAGCCTTTAAATTATGACTTACAGAACAGAAGAGCAGCATTGGAAGAGGGGATTTCAGCACCACTGCCATGGACAGCTCCCACAAAATACCAGTGAAAAATCAGTGAAAACCAAAAAAAAGTGAAAATTGTCTGCCTTTATTACAAATTGTTCAACCCAAATAGATATATACTTGGAGGCTAAAGTTCCCATTTTGAGTTAGCAATTAGACTGCAACAGTCAGGCTGATTTTAAATCAATATTAATTATAGAGGGAATAGCATAGAGATTAAATGGCCACCATCATTCATTAGCCTGTTGTATGCAGCTAAAACCTGCTTTGTAAACCATTTTGTAATAAATATGCTAAACTGGTACTCCCCCCTGCCAAGAAATTGATGGCTTTGCCATTTTTTGGATAACTACAGTTCCTAAATGCATGCTTTTTGTGTGTTGCTTTTCTGTTTATTCCACTTGTTTGACACTCTACATTCCTCTGTCTTTTTTATTGACAAACAATGGCCCAACACTTATATATGAATAACAATATATGGCTAAAAATATGAAATCCACATCAAAAAAGTCATGAAAAATCAAGTAACAACCGTCTCTCGCAGATTGTCGGTTGCATCAAGGGGGGAAAAGACTCTTTTGACTAAGTTGGAAAACGTTTATTTTTTTTGGTAGCAATGGAAACATAAACTTCTCAATTCCTGTTACGTTTTACTTTCCCTGTCCCTCTCTGTCTCTTTCCTTCTTTGACAATCTAACTTGCATATCAGACCGAGGGACACACAGCCATAAACCCTTTTACCTCCTTTCATAAATGTGTGCAGCATCAAACAGCCCTTTCCTGCACAGAAGCGCCTCGCATCTGGATTCTGGAAATCAATTTAAACCGGCACAAGACGTTTCTGCCCACTCAGCCCTGTAGCTAAGGATCAGGAACACACACACACACACACAGGAATACACATCATGACTTCACACACCACTGTACTCATCTAAAAAACAAATTAGTTTCTCATATGTCACTGAATGACCCATAAACAGAGATAAAGAGGCACACACTGCAAATCCACTCATTTCTCTTCAGGATGGTTCATGTCTTTTAGGTTGTTATTTTTTTGTTTGGTGCCGGTGAGCCTTTTATTGCAGATGTTCTGAAGAGGGGGGATGATGGAGCATAGCCAGAGGGCAAGGTGTTTGTGTTTGTTTGTGTTTGTGTGTGTGTGTGTGTGTGTGTGGGGGGGGGGGGGGGGGGGGGGGGGGGATCACGTTCACTTATTGTGTTTAGCTCTGTAGCAAACAGCAATCAAATCAATAGCTGACAACTTCCAATTAACACAGAGAAATGTATTCCAATTAACACAATAAAGGTCACATGTCATGCAAATTACACTACTTCACCATTTTTTTCTGACACTAATATGTGGCCCTAGACTCTCTAAAAACCCAATTATGAGAAAAGTCCATCCTCATAAAATGCTTAAACAGGTGGCAGTTACACTCCTACAGCTCGGTGTTCGTTCTGCCCTCTGAGTCCACCTTCTCACTATAAACCATGGGCATAGTGTATGAAAGTCCAAGCCACCCATGTCCTTTCAGAGGGACATGGATGAACAAAGCTTGATTGCATTTAAGGTAACAGTTCTATCAGGATCCCTGTAAGCAGTCTCTCAGTCAGTCTGGGACCGTAATGTTAGTTAAAAGTCAGGAATATTTTGATCAAGTTAACACAATATTTCATGGCAGGATTAAGAAAGGTCTGTCGTTTTATACCCTCACAGGGACAGCAATGCATCTACATCATTAATCCACAATGTCTTCCTTTCGGGGGTTTCTTTCTCCGATTCAGTTCTGTGGAAGTAAAACCCCGGCCTGTCTCCATGTTGGTTAATGCATCACATTTGACTGTCTTTCATTTGAAAAATAAAACCAATAAAGACATTATAGTCTATGATTAAAACATGTAGGTGGCATCTGAGACTAATTTCTCAGTTGCATACAGTGGTAGAGAGCCTGCTTGCAAGTGGGCTGTACCATAGGCATGTGATGTCATGTAAAAGCTATGAACAGACACAGCCTGTTCTGAGCAGGGCTAAAATGAAGAGGTTTATAGGTATGTTAACATTCAAAATCAAAAATTTAGCAGGGAATTTGAAAAACCTGTTGTGGGGAGCTCTGAGACTTACTTAAACTTGTTGAAAAAAGTATAACATGTGACCTTTAAAACTTGTGGTGTTGAGTGTCAGGAATGTGGATACATTATAAACCGGTCTGGCAGCATAGAACATTGTTTTTTTTAATTGCCAAGAGACTACACCATCTTTATCTGTAGCAGTAAGACTAAAAGCAATTAACAGAACCACAAGAAAGGGTTTTTATACAGTACCTTAAAGTTAATTAGTCGCAGTAATTGCAGCAACAAGTTCCTGTGAAAAATCAAAATACCCAGCCTATTTCTGAATGTCTCAAGAAGCAAACACTGCATATTTCCTTTTGAAAGCTACTTGCCATCCAGTTGCAGAGGACCAGCAGGTGGCCACAGCTTTTGTGCTGGTCACATTAATTACACCATGAACATCCCCTTACGTCCTCCTTTGTCCTCCTCCCTCGACACCCTGCAGTTTTTCTGAGCACTAATTACTGTGTTTATTCTCTCTTGCGTCATGCTGTCCAAAAATATCGCCTTTCTGGAAGCAATTATGTAAAAAAGAGACAAATGCCCTGAAAGACGAGAAGCTCCTTGCAAAATCAGACATTAATTTTCTCTCCCAATCTCAAATATCACTTGTCTTCACTTTCCAGAAGAAAAAAAATAAATCTACCAATTAATAAATCTCGGATGGAAAAGACTTTTACCTGAATACAAGAAGTGGTAATCAAATATGTTAATCAGGGGGATGGTGCGTATTTTACCAAGCTTGTGATGCACGCTTATAAATACAGCATCCCCGTTCAAATTTTAAACTTAACTCTGTCTTTGTCAAACCTTGTACTTACCTTGTGGTTATGACAGGTATCAGCAGTCATTAGCAATGCAGTTTTCTCTAAGACATTATGCCTTCAGCGGTGTTAGAAATTCTGTGGTGAATTGTTGAATTGTTGTATAATTTACCAACTAAAGATGATTGGCTTTCATGCTGTGGTCCTTCGAGAAAAAAAACTCAATTTCTACAGAAAACTTCATACTTTGGTTTGAGTTTTAATCTACCAACAAGGCTTTTTAATTAAACTTGAGATGTAAATGCTAATGTCCCTTAACGTTATCACATTCTAAACCTAATTTCAGCTTGAGGATCTGTTGCAATTTTTCTTTAAAGTTTTGACTTTAGTTCATGTTCCAAGTTACTGTGAAATAGGAAATTGTTATTTTGGAGATGTCTGTTTGTGAATTATTGGAAAACACTTTCTTAACATGACGTGTTAAAGGAAAAAATCATAACTCACAACAAATAATAAAGGAGACAAAAATTAAGAAGCCTGTCTTTTTAATGCTGTCATTTCTGATTCATATAAGAGTTTTAACAGTATGACCATATCCAGATCTATTACTACAGTATCGCTTGAGCTCATGAGGTCAAGCTACAACCATAAATACTTGACCAAAGTTTTGGAATACAAATCAACAAGAGAAATATTATTTCTAATTTGAAAACAATGAAAGAGTTACTTATTTTTCAATAATGTCCACCTGTTGCAGCTTAAGTAAACCACAGTGAGCTCTGATGTATGCAGAGGAGCGGGGGGGTTTGATCAACCTGTGTTCAAAGGGACCACATGTTCCCTCCCAGAGTGTAATCCAACTCTGAGACACTGTGCTCTAATCCAGAATCAAACCCCTCCTGAGGTGGCAAACATTGTGCAGAAACCTTTCATGAAATGATTGCTGACAGACAGACAGAAGGAGACACACACACACACACACACACACACACACACACACACACACACACACACACACACACACACACACACACACACACACACACACACACACACACACACACACACACACACACACACACACACACACACACACAAAGAAACAGCCACTGGCATACACGCAGTGTTCATGTGGGGTTTTGCAGCAGCCTGGGTTGCTGATTGACTAACAGCACAGCACTCCTTCAGGCTGTGGCAAGAGGGATTCAAAAACCTGGATGTGGAATTACACCTTTGACGGACACTCTTCTCCTCTCTATTTTTCCCAACTTAATCACTTGAATTCTTTGT
Organism: Symphodus melops; assembly: GCF_947650265.1. Taxonomy (NCBI): domain Eukaryota; kingdom Metazoa; phylum Chordata; class Actinopteri; order Labriformes; family Labridae; genus Symphodus; species Symphodus melops. The sequence goes on from NC_136694.1 coordinate 15,505,920, forward strand.
CATTACATACAATTGCTTAATATAGAGACAGAAATTATGAAGTCTAGCAAAGAGCATCCTGCAGGCAGAGTTTCCACTAGGGACTCAACAGTGTGCACAGTACTCACTGGCTGCATAATGTCAGAACTGTGGATGATGGCACTGTTACCCATTGCCTTCATTAAACTACATTTGCTTGTTAAAGCCCCTAAGAGACTCTGGTCATATCCATAAATTAAATGTAATTGAGTAAGTGATTTTAATTGATAGCATTTGTGCATTAGTGAAATATTTTGTATTTGGCCGTATCTGCTCTTTTTCCATTTCACATTTTAATAGTATTCCTATTAGATGAATAATAATTTCACTTTTTGCATAATACACGTTTGTGCTTTACCTCCAACAGTTACATATTGATAACAATTAATTTACACTTTAATTCACCTACAGAGCCTAGATAAAACTTGAACAGGAATTTTAGTTGGCTAAGTAATGTTATCATAATGAGTACCATGGCTAATTCCCTCCAGCATGGCCTAGATAACTGTTTCCTTATCTTAACAGCTTTCATGCTAAGTTAGGCTAAACCTCTCCTAGCTCCAGACGTATAACACAGAGACATGAGTAGTTAGTAGTGTAAAGTCCAAGGTTTAACAATGTAGTACATTCAGGTTAAGGTCACTTTGGTGTACCATAAAAACTGTTTGAGGATATACACAAACGGACATTATCGAGGGTTTTATCAAGAGTGCTTAATGGATATGTTTCCTGATTAGGAACATGGGAGCTGGATAATGTTTGACAGAGCAGTTGTGACAGATCAAAGGTCCAAGTTTGTTATACTGTCAGATCTAACGTCACACTTCAGAGGGATTTCTGTCCGTGTGTGTGTAAATCTGATCTGGGTGAGTGTGTATTTGAAATACTCTGCATAATGGCTTCAGTGGATCTTACAAACTACTTCCCAACATGTGTTCATTTTAATCTGAAGGTTTCCCAGTGTGTGAGAGCATCCCGTCTTCAGAATCATGGTAGAGCTGGCTTTCTACCCGGCGGTGGCGCTGATTTATTTCTTTGGTGTGATGAAAGCATCTCAGAATGATCTGGTTGAGCTGGATGATCGGGCGTCCATGAATGTGTTCTGCTTGTTCGTGTTGGCGCAGCCTCTGTGTTTGGTGATTGGAGAATACACCGGCATGGCTACATACCTCCTCACAGCCCTGGTCTCCTACAACTTCCTTCCTTGGAGGAGTTCAAAACCGGATGTTAAGAGAAGAGGCTCAAAGAAGACAAAATGATAGCAAGGACTTGACACTGCATGGAAATGAAGTGACAGTTAAGTGAGAGATAAATGAGCTAAAGGGGAAATTAATGAATTATAAAAGAAAAAAGGATCTAATGGGAAACCCATTTTACCTCTGGAATTTATAAAGTGTTGCTACAATGTATAGCCATAAAGTAACTAATTAATACAGTATGTGTTAAAGTTAGTGTTTTTTCATCTGCAGTTGTAACATCTGTGACAAAGTAGAGAATTCAGATTTTCTCTGCAGAAAAGGTGACTCTCTTATCTTCTCTTGTCCAGCAATAAGGTTTATTTTAGCCATGAAATAATGTAGATATAATGGAACTGCTAAACAAAAAGAAGCAAGAGCCTTTTCAACCAAAATTATGTTAGAGATTGATACAAGTTTAAATCTTGATCACTTATTTTAAATGCAACTTTCCAGGATTAGATGAAAAGACATACAGTACAATGCTTATTTCTAAGACGTAATTATGAGACTGCTGCTATCAAATTTTTAGTATAACTGATAAATTGATCAGTTTTGATGCATATTTTTGAAGACAATTTGTTTGCTTTGTTTGCTCAGTCATAAAATCAATCAAAGAAGATCGAAGAAGATCCTCTTCCCCATACTACATAGTGCACTTCTAGGACATAAAATGTAATATTATAATGAAAAATATCTGCCTTTATTGCATCTGTGCTTTTAACAACTAAATTTTCAGTATTATTGCAAAAAATTGTTGATATTTGATATTATTATCCCTCGACTGGTTGACATCGTTTATCCAGATCAAGACTAGTCCTTGCCAGCTCTTTACCGTGACATCGACTTCATATTTTTGTTTAGATTTGATTGATTTGTTCTTTATTTGAATCTATTCAATTTAAACAGGTTACTCTTTAGCAACTGATTTCAGTTATATAAACTCAACTATTAACAAAGTTAGATTTAATTAATAATAATGTATGCAATCTGTTTCCTCAATTTTATTGAGCAGTTAATGTGTATCTCTTTTTGTATTTGTGTATGCGTATGTTCACTATGCTTTGTGAAACCAGACTCAAAGGGGGAGAGTATAATTGGATTAGACCACCCTATTTTGTTCGTAGTCAGAGGCTTTGTTCTATGGTCGTGCAGATGCCCGCTGTGTATATCTGAGAAACAGTAGGGATTTTTGTTTTTGATGATTTTTCATGACTTCCCTTGGCATTAAAATCATCTTTGAGCCCTCTCCATCAGTGACAGTGTATTTTGCTTTGTTTCTCTTCATAGGACATAGGTGACTTACCAGTAGTGACACATTAATAGAGGATGTACTTTAAATGTAATTAACTTCTACAATGTCTTCCAGCATGTCCTTATATTTCCCTTATTGATATGTAACAGCTGCCTTATTTCTCCTTCTTTATTAAAATGTAGAATACATTTTCTGTCTGTCTAGAACCTCCACTACTCACATTTCCTACAGTATTCTTTTCATATCACAGCCAGTACTATAAGTTGGATGACTTTTATTTGTTTTTGTTGTTCACCCATAAACATCTCTTCTGCATCCACATTGTCCTCCAGAACGATTGTCTTTTCAGGTATAGGTTTGGCAAAATAAAATGTACTGGATAACAAAATGGGATCAACTCTGCATAGATTTGAAATGAATACAAAATGATAAAGATAATTAAGTTGCAACTAAAAAAGTCTAGATACTTTAGGGTAGTGTAAGTACAAATCTTCAGGTGTATGAAGAGTTAGTACTCATTGGATATGTAAGAGCCCTGATACAGTTGCAGCAGTCAGCTGATTGAGCAGTTCCTGCAGACATTAGAATAATATGAGATTTTTTTGCAAAGCAACTGTAAAATAATGTAATTGCTTTCTTGAGATGGGGAGAAAAAAATCCGTCATTGCTCTTGCTACTCTTTAAGAGTTTGAAGCACAAAAAACTCACTTGAGCACGTACTAATTGTGGAATTGTTGTAACTTGTCATGATATAACTTATTTTTCAGTGTGCTTTGGTCTATTACCTATAATTAGTGTCACTAACATTAAAGCAAATAATGAGCTGACAAAGTAAACAATACTACTGATGGTTAAAGCAAATTATTAACACCAGCTCAAGATGTTAACATGCTCTCAATGAGCACAGGTGTGCCAATAAGTGTAAATTGATTGTCAGGGGTTTTTGGTGCCTTTTTAATGGTTCACCAAAATTACAATTCATCTCTGCATGGGGACCATGAAGGCCTCTGCATCATCCCCTTGATCCAATGACATCTGTAATCCCTGGCAAGATTCAGAATTTTTACTTTAGATTTTAGATTTAAATTACTTTCTGTATAATCACCAGGAAACATAATGGATATGAGGGTTTATTACTAAGATTGATGGATCAGCATGTAAGAACAGACCTACTGGAGCATTGAAGTGTACTCAAAAAGACTAATTGAAATTTCAGGAGTTCATCATATGAAGAGAGAGCAGATGGAGCTCACACAGCTGGGACGTGACAGGATTTGTGTATGGATGTTTATTTGTTTGTGAGTGGCATTTTCAAACAGTTGCTGTCTCCTGTGAGGCGTTAATGGCCGTCGTACATCACAGCCCTTGAATCTCTCATCGCTGCTGAGACAAGCGAAGCTCGGCTCAAGTTAATGATCAGAGTTTGCAGAGGAAATGAAGATGTATGAGTGCAGAGTCTGTATCTCCAGCCCTGAAGTGAAAAGAAATGTATCGGGATGAAAAACATCTGCCTATGTCTATGTCTCATCTGTTGCAACCTGTTTGTCTGTTTACCCTGAATGATCAATAAACTCCTTATCCATCTGCAAGGTGACTATTTAATTTCTTCTCCTGTCTTCAGGCAGGAGATCAAGAGCTAATTGTTGCAATAGGCAATAAGTACAGTGGCAGGTAAGGGCCAAATACTTGCCAATAGATGAAACCAAACATTTAATGTGCAGCATATGCAGAAACGCTGCACATTCGAATAAATAAATGCAAACTCCCAAACTAATGCAAAGTCACCAGGCCCTGGTGGTGTTAATCGGTATGTGGTTTGATAATAAAGCCACTTCCCCATTGTCCCGTATCTGTGAACAACCTACATTTACACATAAGTATTCACTTATCCATGCACAGAACAGGTTACAAACACAACATAATCATCTACAAAGATTAAGAGCCTATCCACCCGCCATGTGTAGCGCGTTTCTGTATTGTTTTCTGAATGTGTATTTTTTTTCACTTAAGTTTGGTTTTCTGTACTTTCAGCATGTTTAATGCTCATGCAGTTGTTTAACCTTTTTGTGGCGTTTTTGTGTCTTTGCATTTGTTTTGGGAGTTTGCATTTGTTTTTAAATGTGTAGCGTTTCTGAATATGCTGTGCTTTTTTCTAAATGTTTCTAATTTCATCCGTTGCCAAGCAGTTGACCCCTAACGACCAGCATAAATAGGCTGTTAAAGTAAACAGAACTCTTGTTATTAACTCGTGTTTGAGTAATCACAGGACTGTACTATGATTATAAAAAACATTGTTTATTTTTATTACCTTGAAGATTAAGAATCAGAAGACACCAATTAAGTGATATCACATTAGAGGGAAGGCTGGTAATGAATATAACCTTGGCTCTTTCTCTGCAATAGCAAGCCTACTGACATTCAATCATAACAAAATAAATTCCATTGTAATATTGCTGTCAGGAAACAGATATAAAACACTAGTTGTGGAGTTAGTTGTGGTAGTTTAAGTTTCTTGGCCTATTTAAACTCGTTAGTGTCCAAGATAACTGTTTAGAATATCTGACTGAACTGTAGTGATATGTTTTATATATGAAGAGTCCTTATGCTTTTGTTCTGTATATTGGCACTCATGGAATACCTCTTGTCCAATCACATTATTTCAGAATTAGCTTTATTGGCCAGGTGTTCTTACACACATGAGGAATTTTGATTTTGGTGAACAATGCTCTGTATGTACAAAAAGTACATCTAATATAAACAAACTACAGACAATAAGTACAGACTAATATTTATAATGCTAAAGAGACAATGCTGTGGTGAGTAGAGCAAAAATGCTGAAATATACATGATAGAATATGTAATTATTTACCCAATAGATTTATCTACTTGACGTAGAAAGCTTCACAGTATTTACATTAGGCAGTGTGCATAGATGGAAAAAAGATGAGGAGGATGATAAAACAGTATTTACATATTTTTGTATATACTGTATCCTATCTAGATTAGACATACCATGAGACACAAAGGACAGATGTTTTCCACTAATTTATTGTTTTGAGGGAACGTTTGCTCCTTCATTAAATACTTACTTACATTATTTACAGTACGATATTTTACATGGCTTGTTCACATGCACTTAGTCATATAAAAAAAACTGTACACACATGTACACTCATTTAAGAGGGAGTAGTCTGTGCAATAAAAGGCACAAAATGACCTTTGACCCTGCATTTAAGTCCCATGAGTACATATTTCACAGACACCATGACAAATTGTATCACCAATGTGTGATTAACACAACAACACACCTTGAGAAACACTACTTGAGAAGCCAGTGAAGAAGTGTGTTGTATGTGTACATGCGATAGCGACTCACAGTAAAGTGCCCTCTTGATCAGCAGCCCTCTTGATTGTGTCTTAAAGCGATCTCATCCCTCAGCACCCTGAGGCAAAGTCTTATCAGTCCTACTGATAAAGTGAGCCGAGAAGTTGTCTGAATCACAAAATCTGTATGGATGATCTACAATCCTCAGAAGGAATCTGTTACAGATTTAGGATATTAAGTGAATAATGATTAAAGTCCTGCAGACACATTCTGTTCTGGTAAGGCAGTTAGGCCTGTTAGAAGAGGCACGAGGCTGAGATGCTGATTACCGAGGTTTTGTTTCCTGGTAGTCATAGATGTTTTGCCGAGGCTGGAAATGCTAAAAGGTGTGTAGCACATCAATGGGACCGGTAGCTTGACTCTCTGGTCGCCTTTTGTATTTACAAAATACCATATAGACTGGTTTACAGACAAACTATAACTGGGAACAGCAGCATTAGCTCGACATTTCTACTGAAATAAGAGCAAATTCAAAAACTATTTTACAGTTTGAGTGGTTAATTCTGCACTATTATAATGTATTTTTAATACTTTCTTGGCAAGAGTGGTAGCTATCTGGGGGCAGGGCTTCGCAAATGGTCAATTCATACAAAGTCCCAGGGTGAAATCTGTGTATGTAATCTGTGTGTGCTTAGATTTGTTTGTTATTTAATGCAATTAGGAGCATTAGAATCACAATTTAGAACATTCAATTTAACCCATGTTTTTAGTTTAAGTGATATGTAGCTTTGGTCAAACAGCTCTGTAAGATTGTATAAAGGATATTAAAAGGTAGCTACAACAGACTTTTTTCTGTTTGGCTACAGAACATAGCTAACAATTAAGTATCAGAGAGTATTGCTAAAACAAAACTCACTACATGCTCAGTGGCAAATTAAATGAGACAATATCCCTCTATGAATGAACACCAGAGAGAAGGTAAGCGAGATTAAAGTGAGATCTATCTCATTTTGTGTCTCTGATTAGATCGTTCATAGAATAATATCATGTGGTTGTGGTCAGCGATATTAAGAACATACCAGCAGACAGCCAGGGAAATAAGGAAGGAGAAAATTCTCATTTTCAGAAATCATTTGCTGTAAAAAAATAAAAATAAAAAGGGACATTAAAAGCAGGGACATACATAGCACGGCTTTTGAAGACTTGTCTGTATATATATATATATATATATATATATATATATACACACACACATATAACCGCATAAGCACAAACATTAATTTCTAAGCCTAATGAGGAGCTAAGCAGCGGTGGTTCTTCTCAGTACAATTTCTGTTGCTCAAGCCCCATTAGAGTCTCATGAACTATCTTCGTAAACTAAGTCTAAAACTAGGTTTCATATATGTTTGTAAAACAGTTATTGTAGTATTCACAGCTGTGTTCATGATCCAAAGTGCATGTTAATTCTAACTTGCAGAGATGACTCCAAGGTTATTTGATGAGGAAGGTCTATTAACCTCATCTAACTATGTAATATTCAAAAAGCTATGACACATATTTACACATTATCAATAAATGAAGTGGTGCTTACATTAGCATATTAGAAGCCTACGACCTTTGGTAAAGTTTGAGTGTGTCTGATCTAAATCCAGATTAAAACTTTTTGTGTCTGCTTGACTAAAACACAAAACTTTTCTGCAAGTGCCTTTTGTGAAGCACGCAACATGGTTAAGTTTCATAATCCAAAAAATAGCGAAATACTTTTCAGGTTTTAATAACACACACACTCAGGTGAAAGTACCAGCAGCAGTGGATTGCAGTGTTTTAAAATGTCCAATTAGTCAGTCGTAAGCACCACTTACATTATGGAGCCGTCACCAAATGACAAGCACCTCAGAGAGAATCTAAAGCTACAGTTTTACAATATTATCTTTCACGAAAACAGCATTCACATTGTGCCTATTTTCCCCTTTCTGTCAGACTCAGTTTGAGAAGCGAAAAGAACTTGTTCGTTTTACCAATCCTAACATTTGGGGAATTGGACAAATGGTCATTTTACAACTTTATGACTGTTGAACTATTGAAAGACAATAGATAGACACAATTTGGAAAGACACTGGGCAATATTTCAGCAACTTACTTGATAACTTCAACCTTAAACATCAGCTAACATTTTCATTTAACCCTCTTAGCAAAACTAATTTGAACTAACTAATATGTAATACTAGATGTAGAAAAACTTCCAGGATAATAGTACGTTAGCGAATTAACCGTAATAAAGGCTAAATTGGCTAATGCTAACATCAGCAGATGTAACTGTCAAGGGGAAAAAAAGTAACGAGGAGGGCAAAGCCAACAGCTAACTATTTAACCAATTGGTATTATTTTAACTGTAGCTAGCGTTTCTGATTTGCTAGTAATTTGTGGGATTTTTATTCACATAGTGTAACACTCTAACACTAATGTTAGCTAGGAAGTGGTTGAATGCTAGAATTAGCTGTTGAGACTAATAACTACAACTTTTTGAAATGGTGAAAGGTGGTTGTTAGCTCAAGGTTGGGAATCACTCATCAAGCTAATGACATCAAATATGTCTCTGATTAAATACAAGGATGGGACAACTGGGCCATATTTTAGCTATCCATTGTCTTTTCTGATGTCAGTTAAGAATCAATGAAATGAAAACTACTTATGAGATTTCAGATGATTACAGACATTTCAGACTGGAACATAGCAATAGTTTTGCAGTGTTCAGCTTCACATCCTGAGTATGATGTCGGAGGAAAATTTATGTGAAGATGGTAGATTTGTCTGGAGAGAAGAAAGTATAAACAGAGACAGGCTGCTTTAGCATTGCTATCACATCACACATCAGAGCTTCTTTCACTGAACAAATGTTGTAATACTCTAGCCAGTTTTTTCAATGAAACTATTATACAATATTTTACAGATATTTTTAAGAAAAAATTATGTTCAAAATTCTGTGCACATCTCCTCGAAGTTGAAAGACTTTCAGTTTTGACCCTCTTGGAAAGATGCTCTTCATTTCATTAAGGAACAAAATCACAGTACATAAATAAATAAAGGGATTCAAATGGGAAAGAACACATGGAAAAGGGGATTTTAGAAAACGGATGGCACACTGATATTACCATTTGCTTTTGTCAAAATAAAAAATCTCTCAAACAAGGCATTTGGCTCATTCAAAGAGTTACTAAAATCCAAAGGGTCAACTCATTTGACTTACAGTATCTTAAACCATTACCTGAGTTTCTAAGTGTAGAACTTTATCAAAATTAAGATTGTTTCAACTACCCCCAACCACACATTTGTATCGCAAATCAAAACCCCCTCCCCCATACCCTATAAACTTAAATTGCTTTTGGAGAGTTTCAGCAGCTTCAACCTTGTGATGGTGACATCAGCCATCAGCAGCACATATTCTCTCTTAAAAACTGAGAATTTTCAGGAAGTATGTGGAAGGCATTCACTTGCCTCTGCACCTTTAAATGCTATTTTGTGGTCCAAGCTCTGTTTTGATTACACTACATAATGTTTCTGGGTCTTTAACAAGAAAGAGAGCACTATATTAGAAGACTATTGTTTTTTCAATGGAAAGATTTTCAGAGCTGAACAATACAATAGAATTGTGTTCTATCAGACAGAAAGACTGAAAAAAAGAAGCTTTTAAATAATTTTTGACCAACATAAAAAGACCAAGTTAAAACTGAAAGTGACGTGCTCTCCTGCTAATATATCTGTGTGAGGAAGCATTAGACATCAAGGATAAGGACAATTGAAGAGACTTTAATGATTTCAGTTATTACTGTTGCTTGTTGATGTGTTTGTGTCAGTGGTGTGCTGTATTGCTGAATTTGCTTCATTAAAGAGACACTAAATCAACACAGTGAGGAATGCCAAGAACTATCAGGCGAGATGGATAACCGAAACGTCCACTAAAATATTCGTTTTGTGTGGGTGTCCACAGTTGTTGCATACGTGTGTGTTTGCGCACACACATTTGCCACAGAAACAGATTTGTACACCAGAACATGTGGACACAAAGTTTCCTCCTGCCTTGAAATGTAGCAGCAAAAGTGGGTGGAAGTATACTGGGATTTTAATAAGAAATCCTCCTCAGTTATGACCTACTTTCACCCGAGTAATCTCTTCTGAAAGCAGCTAGTAGAGCTGTGAGACCTCTAATTAAAAAGGATTCCTTAAGAAAGTCAGAAGCAGGGAAGGAGGTGGACTCTTAAGTAAGGCTGGACAGACTGATACAGTTGCTAACCTTAAAGATCAAAGGGGAGCAAAAACCAGGCAGAAAAACATTTGGGGTACTGGTCGGGCTTTTTTTTAGCATTTATGTAGAGGATGAATGGCAGGTATGGACCACATACAGCTGTGGATGGTTGTTTTAAGTTTTGGCACTTTGGCCTCAATGGACACACAAATGCGTTGGGAGTGGATTGTAGGTGTGTATCATGTGTATCTGCAGGGTTTTTCGTCTTTTCCGCTGTGCTTGGCACTTCACACAACAAATAATACAATCCCATGAGATTCCTCCGGGGGCGGTGCTACTGGATGTGTGCTTTCCTGTTTGCAAGGTCAGCAGATAGACAGACTGATAGCTGGAGGGCCGCAAAGGACACATCCATGCAGAGATGAAGAGCCAGGCATCAAATAAAGACTTAAAAATGTCAAGCACCTGCTGTGTGAACACAGAGACCCGTAAAAATGTTCCCACCCACCTCGTGCAAAAGTTCAAAAGAACTGAGGTAGGGAAAATAATAAATAAATTAAAGTCATTAAAAACATGACTCGCAGAATGCAATTAGTTTCAGTGATGTACTGAGAGTAACTTTAACCAAAAGTGATTGGAAGGAGACTCCAGAGACAATAACTGAACCTCCAGTGACGGTGTTCTGTGTTTCTTCAGCCATATTCTTCTCTTGATCAGTCACCATAATGAACTCACAGCATGTTCAGTATCCAAACAGTCACAACTTTTATGAACATTAACAGTCCTGCCAGAGGAACAGAGATTCCAGTTCTTAGTAAACATCTCTCATGGATTTATATTCTCTTCATGTCCTGACTCTAAGACACTACAGACATGAATACACATCTTTGTAGCAAATTTCTCTCCAGCGGTTTCTCAGGTGTTCAAAAAAAAGGTAAAAGAACAGAAGGACACTTTTCATTTCCTCTTTATAACAGGTTGTGGTAGTTTTCACATCGATGAGAAATTGTTTTGTCTTGTGAATCCACAACAGAAAAAATTTGATTTGTCTTGTCCCAGTAGCATCACACCTGAATGGCACTTTCAAATTGGCTGTAAAAAAAATCTGAGAGGCAAATTTTATTTTTGCCTTGGAATACATATCCCGACTCCATTTTGTCATTTTGCACCTTCACAATAAAGAAGAAAAAAACACCGTGATTGCCTTGGAAACAGTGCACCTTGTTGCTTGAGGTGAGTTGGAAAGATGGCCTACAAAGAGGAACCATGGTCTTTTGTTTGTCACCTCTTCCTCCAAACCTTTGATGACCAGATCTTCACTGTCTTGTCGCTACAGAGAGAGAGAGAGGGACAGAGAGAGAGAGAGAGAGAGAGAGAGAGAGAGAGAGAGAGAGAGAGAGAGAGAGAGAGAGAGAGAGAGAGAGAGAGATGGGATGATGAGCAAAAGCAAAAGAAATAAAGGACAACACAAGAAAAAAGAGAACATAACTGAACATCAATCATGCTGTTTTTCTCTTTCAAAACAAACCATTCTACATCAGACACAACATGAAGAATTGCCTTAAAAGTAAACCTCACAGACACTGACACACACACAAGCTTTAAAGACTATTCTCTATTGTGTCAGTAAATAAAAACATCTCTCTGCCTTCTCAGAGAAGAGTGGAAGGAGTTTATATCATTCACAACATTGGAAAAAGTTAGAGTAACCATTCTCTCTCTAACTTTACTCCCAGTGGACCATGTCAATTCCTTTTAAACATCTTCCCTGTTCTGACGACAGCAGTCATAACCCTTTGCACTGGTAGGCTAGGTCAAAAAAGGGCCAGCATTACATTTCCATTTCACTGTTTGGAGTAGTTAGCTCAACTGTGCACCATAGTTAGTTAATACCAAATGCTAGCTGGGTTGATTTTTAGTGAAATTGATGCCACTCTCTGTTTGTCAAATATGAGATTAGTTTATATTTTGTTTATATGATCCGTTTAATCCCAACAAACCCTAAACTGTCAACATGTCTGGTAAGGGTTTCTTGCCTAAAGTCTTAGTTCAATAAAAGTTAATTTCACAAAATATCAACTATTCCTTAGAAGGCCATGAACACCCACACAGATGTTTTCAATCACTCTAGTTGATAAGACATGGACAGGTTAAATATTTGTAGAGCTATGGTGAGAATTTATAATGTAATACATTCTAAGCATCAAAAAGTATGATAACAGGTTAACAAGTTTTCCGGTCCAGCCCAAACTGGTTCTACAGAATAAACGAGATAATGGAGCTGTCCGTCAAACAAACTTGTCCCCACCCACATATTGCTGAGAAAATGTGCAGTGCAAGGCATTTAGAAAGAACAACATGCACTCAGACAAACTCAACTTAAGGACAAGAGAAAAAAAAGAAAGAAAGATATTTATTCAGTGAAGGGAATTCCTGTATGTGGAGGCAGTGGTCTGCAAATGAAGAATTAACCATTATTAAACTATTAAAACAGAAAGCCTAAAGACAAAACAACAAAAAGAAGAGAAAAGAATATCCAAAGAATTGGAGTGAAAGTTGAAACAGATCAGATAAATGCAAACAGAAAAGTTTTGGTTCCATCCAGGTGAAGAAAATCAAAAGTAGGAGAAATGAATCAAGGGTGGAAAAAGAAGCAAGACATTAGTTAAGAGAGTACCAGAGGAAGGGAGGGTTGGTGAGCGGAGAAGAGGCAATCATGGGAGGCTGGTGGCTCTGCCCTTGATGGCCAGGACCCGTCGAGGAAGACATGGGGTTAAACCCGGGATATAGCTCCACAACTTCACCCTGCAGTCACTGTGTTCAACAAGGGTGGAGTACAGGAGGAAGGGGATGAAGAAGGTTGGGTAAAAGGGGGTTTAAAAGACCAAACAGGAGGAATATTTGTCCAAAGAAAATTTAAAAGAGGAACAGAAAGACATCAAGAGAGGATGTAAAGAGATAAAGAAAGAGAAGAAAGGAATCAGGAGCAGAAAGTTAACCAACTTCGTTGAAAGCCTGCCAGTTAAAAAAAAGAAGATTAATGTAGGCAGTCTGAAGAGATCGCATAATGTCCCAATCACACAAACAAACAGTTGAAAAGCATCTTCTTAACAACAGGGTGGAGTATGTCTCTTAATGAAGGACAGGAGGCAGACACACACACACACACACACACACACACACACACACACACACACACACACAGACACACACACACACACACACACACACCTAAAGCTTAAACATGATAAAGCAGAAACTACAGCTTTTTAGCCACCTTTTTAGTCTAAATTATTAGTCTCATCACTTTATGAAGTTTATGTGAAATAAACAATGTAGAATATTAGTAGACTTGTACTTAGAGATTTATGCATGTTCAGTTCAAAACTAATTACATTATTACAACGGTAATTGTTGTGCATTTTTTAGGGCTTGTGAAAAATCCTTTGACTTCCAAAATAGGCTATAATCTTCTGAAAAAATAAGTTTTTTTTAAGTAATATAATTTAAGTCTATTATTTCTCGAAAGAATTATGGATGGATAGAACTTTCTTTTGTTGAATGACTATCATTTGAGAAACTTCTATTTCTTCTTTTAAAAAAAAGCCTTAAGAATTATCTTTTTAAAAAGGCCTTCTTTGAAATTCGTTTTTTTTAAGATTTTTTATGTGTTTTTAACTACTCTTTTATCCTTTTAAACTCTGTAGCACTTTGAGATTGAAAAATGTAAAGTGCTTTACAAATAAAATAAAATAAATAATATTAAAATGTATTATAATTTATTATTATTATTTTTTCACAGCCATACCAAAGAAAGCAAATTGAGAGCAGTGTCAGTGCAGCCTACAACATTTTACCTTGATGCAGTGAAGATCTGTCTTGAATTGGTACATATGGCGTTAATTGGGCTGTCATGACCTCTGACCTCTCCTATGGGGGTGAAGTTGTCTACGTTCCACACTTTCAGCATGCCGCCCCGACAGGCGCTCAGCAGCATAGGCCGACCTGGGACATATGCCAGAGCACAAACCCAGTCCTTATGGGCGTTTGGGATTTGCTATGAAGTCAAAGCAGAAACAAAAAGTCAGCAAGAGTGAAAGACAGATATCAGATGTTGTGTTTCCACATCAAAGTGTTTCAGTAACAGTTTCATGAATGTGAGTCATGTGGGTTATTGCGCTCTAAATATAGAAGCAGAAAAACATGTTCAGTGTCTTTTTTTTTTTTAATGGATGTAAATCATCTACGGTAATGTACCATATTTCTTGAATGGAAAATGCAGATTGTTGCTAGGCAACATACAAGCCAGACTCACTAATGCTGTATTTAGCCTCAATGCCGTAGTTATTCTTAGCTCATGCGTCTGTGTGCTCAGAATGTTACAATGGCTCTTCATGGACTTAAAAAGGATTCTTCTGTCTTACATTGACAAAGATTCAACAATGGCATGAGCTGCCGATTCATTTAGCAACAGGAAGTACACAAAGCCAAAGCTAATAATGTGTGCATGTGTGGCTAAAACGTGTGAAGAATAACAGGAGAAATGTCAGAAATGTTCAAATTATCTACATTTTATGCACATGTAAGGTTACATTTTTTTCCAGGCAAATCTTTTTTTTTTTTGAAGTAACTTTTTTCAGACAGAGCTTTATAATTAAAGGTTATTATAGAGATGTCTGTTACACATTGAAGCTCCACACTTCTGCGGTGTAAATACTTATAAGCAACCATTACAGAACATATTGTTAGTCTCATATTACTGAAGGAATTGAAGAGAAAATGAGGAACCTATGAGAATAAAACTCCTAGTGTAAGAAGAAAACAATAATTATCTCAGATGCTACTTTTTCACGTAGAATACACATACACACTTTTTATTTAATTTATTTTTTATCGTAACAAACTGAGCTGCAGATTATTTTTGCCTAATTAATGGAAACCATGAACAGGATGAAAACTTTATTGTGTTTATCCACTTTCTCCTGTTGTTTCCTGTTCAGCTGCCTCTGTCTGTTTTCTCAGCATGTTGCTTTAAGGTCACCAGAATAACACCTCATACGCAGTTCATTTTAACAGTTGATTCCACCAGGTGTCTCACATTACAGATACATAATTTTCTTTTCTGAACATTTAGCATTTTACAGCTATTCTCAAGTTTTTGTAGGCAGTAAATAAAATCTTTATCTATTCTTTATTTGTATTCAAACCCCTTACATATGATCTAAACAAAGAACCAACAATCTTAAACGCTGTGCTTTTCTTTTTTAGCTCTCTGTGCCAAATGTAAATTGAAATGATCATACTACATGTGGATCTTGCACACTAGCATGAGAGAAAACAGTGCCTCATGTGTAATGTTAACGTGTGAGCAGATTCTTAATTTATATGTAGATATTTAATTTATATGCAGACCTAGATGTAGGCACCGGTCCTTTACATTAAACATTACCTGCATGTCCTCTTAGTCAACGACTTGGAACAAATCACAGCTTCTTTCAAAGTGTAAATGAGTAATGATGTTTCAACAGTCAAATCAGTACTTGTTTTATATATTTTATATACCATGTTGTCTCTTTAATATTTTGGTATTATCTAAATTTAGATTCAAAGGTGTGTACATGTGCGTAAGTTTAACATATAACATTTTTAAGCCTCCTTCGCAACTAACAACTAACAACTTCCCATTTCTCAGGGTCACCAGAGGAATGGTGCATGTCCTCTGAAGGCCAGAATAGGTCAGGAAATTGGAAATGTGTCCTTCTCACAAATAGGAAAACGGAGAAAACCCTGAGAGAGGTAAGAGGTTGGGATGTGGAGGAGCTATTACACAATACAAAGATAGAGTTCACATGCTCCCTACTTACTGTAACAACCTTACACCATTGCTTCAAAAGTGTTATTGCTTTCCAACACCTCATCACAGCACCATCACACTGTAGTTACTGTTGCATAAGCATGTTTACAAACCAGTAAACATGCAAACTTGATAATGCTTTCTGGAAGGTCTATAAAATATGTATCAAGCCACTGGGAGCCCCTTAACCACACTGCTGAGTAATTATAAACACACTCTTCAAATGTTTTCCCAAGAAACTCACGTATGCATTTTCAACAGAGGGGTTGGTGCAAAATCGCAACTCTGGAGGAGTTTCAGAGTCTGTTGTAATATATTCTATCACACCCCAAGCCACAATTTGATCCTATTACATAATTAGACTGAGGCTGCAGAGTTAGAGAGGCTGTAAAAGAGATTGTGTTGGCTGCTTCACAAATGAGGTTGAGGTCACATGCGGCAGACCACAGACTGAGTTGATATAATTCAGCCTTAAATAGAAATAATTATGTCTTATGTTCTTGTTTTCTGTGTTTGGATTCACAAGAAGTTGTGCGAAATTGGAACATAATGTGCAGTTTAATATAAAAATGACCGGGCATGCAATTGAGAAATCCTCCCACAAGACGCATCATAATGCATTACGAGCATATGCAGGCAAAAGAGGATACACAAGAGGCATCAAAGCAGTGCCTTTTTGGTTCTAACACCCTGATGTTGACTCTGTTGCTTTTCAGCCACATTACACATGATAACACTCTGTTGATTTTCTCCACAGAGTGAATTCACGGGGTAAAACAGGACATGTAGGGAACATCCAACGACAGAATGCTCAACTCTTTCACTGTGACAAGCTAAATGCCACAGTAAGATTTAACTAGCATTGTACAGGCAAAAAGGACTGAGCTTTGGTGGTGAATGACTTCTCATCTTCATGGATATTTATTGGAAGAATGAAGGGATATCAATGAACCAGAATCAACCTTATTTTCCTTCTTTCTAATGGTCTACAAATTGACTCTACAAATTTGTATTTTTACTGATTAGTAGAACAAGCAATATCTGTAACACATGAGCAATGTAATATTCTCATTAGGAGGATGCAAGCATTCAGTCATATAGGAATTCAGCTTAATGTACTGCTGGTTGTAACAAAGACTGTAGACTCTTTGGTCTTTTGCTTGTTAAATTATTTCAAAATCCAAATCACTACTCTGCACAAGGAGTAAAACTACTATTTTAATGTGACTCAATTTTACACAACAATTTACATAGAGCTCCTAACACTATTTGGCACTCTAACTACCCTGGAAACTGCACCTATAAGATATGGAAAGAGCAACTAGCTCCAAGGAGCTCAGGGTCAAAAGGTCATGAATAATTAGCCTCGACGAACAGAAGACTGGTGCATGTTTTCACAGTATCTGCAGGCTCACTGCATATAATGTCAAGAGAAGGGTCGAGGAAAGGACAGGGTTTGAAATTTGAATTTATGAGCTACACATCCACAATATATTTTCACTCTGCTTCCTGTTTAACTCAGGCCTGCTGACCTTGTGTTCTTTGTCTGAACAAACCAAAAATACATTTTTAATTTTCATCGAGTCTAATAGAAAGTTAGCATTTCAGTTTGGTCTGATCATTTAATGTATTAAATGCAACTTCCTAATCCCTTACACATGCAGGCAATATTTACAGGACCCCCCCTCTTCCCCCACCCCAACACACACACACACACACACACACACACACACAGACCTGAGTGAGCTCCTGCTGCTCCAAATCCCATTTTTTGATGCCATTGTCTCTAGATCCGCTGAACAGCACATCCCCATTTACAGCCAAACACTCGATGCCGTCATAGTGTGGTGGTTCAAAGTTATGAGCTGGGCCTACATTACCCAGGGTTCCCTCTGCCACGTCAAAAACCTGAGGAGAAACCAAAAGTCAGTTCATCATTGGATTTGTCTCAATATGTGACACATACAGTAGAAGTGGTCTCAATATGTCAGAGTGTGAGCAGATGTAACCTTGACGTAATGGTCTTTAGAGCCTGTGATGACTTGGTCTTTGCCCAGCAGAGACTGTCCCACTGTCAGGCACATCACCGAGCCGATGTGGCCTGTCAACTTCCCCATCGCTTGCATCCTAAGTACACACATTCACACACAAGCGCGCACACACGCAAAAGAGGCGAAGCAAAGGTCTGTGAAATTCATTACTCACAAGAATCTGATTTTCAAGTTGTCAGTTTCACTGAATAAAATCACTTTTCGTCTCAAGAGTAAAGCGACGGAGACACGGCAACACCAGAGGCAGGGATGATACTGGAGAAATATTTAATACATACATTTTTCATTTCTTGGGGTTGTTATGCATCATTAAATTGGTCTGAGGCCTTCAGCGTAAACTGTCTGGTCCTATCTGTTAATCATTTACCCCTGGAAGCAGGAGGAGATTTTTTTTTTTTTTTTCGCAAGATATTAGAAATACAGGGTCTTCTAGGGAACCTGCTTGTTTTCACACTTGATATCGTCATCCCTGAGTTCCTGCACTTCTCTGTTTTTGACAGCCTTTCCCAATCCTTCAGTCAGGTTGGGTTCATCAGCTCACTGGTGGAGTCACATCTGCCAAATTAATATATATATATATCTACATCTGTGTCTAAAGGAATTAAGAGCTAGCTTTGCAGAAACTACCCGAATGAACAAACTAAGGAAATAACCTTCAGAGTGACTGAAGGACTGACATGAACTTAAAATTAGATTAGTATTTTAATGAACAAATGAATGAATCACACCTGTTTAGGTCCCACATGCGTACAATATTTCCAGCAGCAGAATAAAGCACAGATCCTGATGGGTTGAGGGCGATCTGGTTGATCTGACACTCCCCCTGTGCAAAGGTTATTGTGCGAGTCGTGGTGCCTGCACACGCGTCCCCAGAGACGACCTGCCCAGATGAACTGTTCGGAAGCAGAGAGGAGAAATATTATTAAATGACTTGAGGAGAGAGATAAGCTGAGTTTTGTATTCATTTTATTCATTATTTTGAATTGAAGAAGCACATCTCTAAACCATTCTTTTTAAAATATGCTACGCTGCAATATCTTTAGTTCTATTGTCCAAACCCTTTTTATCTGGCTGATTGTAAACAGTAACTTACGTTAGCGTGCGGATACACTTTGCAGAGTCACGGATGTCCCACACCTTTATGTAGGAGGTGGAGACGGAGAAGACCAGGCAGGAGGCAGGACAATATTTGACTGACACCACATTGTTTGGGTGGCCTTTTAATGTGACAATCTCCTGACCTGTTACCAGGTTCCACATCTTACAGGTACGATCTAGAGGGGCAAAAGAGGGGAGTTCAAATACTTCAAAACACAGATTCCTAGTTTGGTTTGACATAGACGATGTGATACGACATAAAATTAAAAGATACAACATAACATTATGTGATGTGACATAAATACATTAAATCAAAATCATTCTGCTAATTCTATTGTTGCAATTTGGCTGGCTGTGTTTGATTTGTTGTGAGAAAAGAGGACATGTTGAAGGTTTTGGGAAATATACATTCACATTATTCAAGAGAGCAAGCTGAGAAAAGTATGCCGATTATGTTTTATAAGTAATAAAATAACACCCGAATTAGCTTAGACTAGCATTAATACTGGAAAGTTGAGAAACGTTTAGCCTGTCCAACAATTGCAAAACAAACAACCCCTATACTCCTCCGACACTAATGTACAATTTTTTTAGTATTTGAATATCCAAGAGAAAACCCCTCAAAGGCACTCTGTCATGACACTCTTAAAGTAATTTTGTATTTTGCTTCATAGGGAAGACACTAATTTAAGAAAGTCTTAGAAATCACGTTTAATAGTAATTTATGTTCATTTAACAGCAGTCATAAAGAACGTACAAAATATATTTGATTTATTACAATATAAAAACAACAACAACAGTACAGTTAGAAGTATTTGTACCTTTAGATCCAGTAAACAGCAGCTCATCTGTAGCATCCACACACAGTACAGGCTTGGAGTGGCCCTCGGCCACAGACACACTCTGTAGGGGGGCTGTCCGACCCCCCTTCACACCTCCGATGGGATTGATCACACCCCTAAAGATCACACACGCACATACACTCAGTATGTAACAGTCATTTAAATACAGATCCTGTTATATTTACTTCTCTACGGATTTTTGTACTTTGATACAGGCCAATCCAAAAACATGCACACAAAATAAAAGAAAGCAATACAAACCTCACAAGATACAAATATACTCCCTTGAAGAAAATGTGTGTATTTAACGTACATGTAAACCCCGCACAAACAAACACGTACAAACACATATTTAACTGTTGGTTTTGTGAACCCACATGCTCCATCTCTCTGGTCTGCCTCCACTACCCAATCCCCCTTTTCCTTTGTGAAACAGCTCAATTAAGACACAGCAACAATGAGAGCTGCTTTGTATTCACCGTGTCTGTCTGCCTTACATTTTACACTCACATACACCTACTGTAAGTATACAAACACACACATGCCCATATACTGTATGTACTCAATCTCTTTCCCCTCGCCCTCCACAATCTACAGTCTCCTGCTGACAGGCCAGAGTCCCAGAATGCCTGGAGAGCAGTCAGCGGACTGAGACAGAGCTGGCAAAGGGAGAAAGAAAGAGGGGGAATGTGGGAAAATTGGTCCCTAGTGAGCTGCCCTACAACACCAGTAGTTCTTTATAGTGTGTGTGTGTGTGTGTGTGTGTGTGTGTGTGTGTGTGTGTGTGTGTGTGTGTGTGTGTGTGTGTGTGTGTGTGTGTGTGTGTGTGTGCGTGTGCGAGAGAGAGAGAGAGAGAGAGAGAGGCTAGTGTGTTTTTGGAAACTACAGTATATGGTGGCATGATTTTCTTCTCTGCCTGCATGCAGCTATGTGATGTCTCAGAGTTATAACACATACAAACACACATCAAATCAAACTTCCATCACCAGTGAATATTTTAAGTGCATAAAAAAAAAAAAGCTGTCCATGATCAACAAGTACAAAAAAAAAAATCGTGCATGTCTGCAAAGTCTTGTGAAACAAAAAAGAACACACTTGCAAAAAATACACTCAAAACAAATGGTACAAACAGCCACAGCCTGCCTCAATGACTACACAGCAGCCAGCAACTCAAAAATAAACCACAGCACAAAGTCCTGAGACGTCATCGTCACCACATGCAGGACGGGGCTTTATCTCAAGTCAGCACCTCAATGGTGAGTGGCCTTTAGGTGCCAATGGAAAGGGTTTGGTACATGTTGTCAAGGTAGAGAAATGTTACAAGTTGATAACACCATCAGATTAGCAGCTTCCGCTTCTATGCACAGCTGCAAAACCTGACTGTGAAGGGAAGTGAAGACACCATCACATAAAATCTGTCCTATCTTCATTTTAGACCAAATTCCATGAAAAAAAATGAGGACAGGGTATAGATATATATAATATGTGTCTATATATTAAAAAGAGGAGAAACCTATACTTTGATGGATGTAGTTTTCTGTACACGAAGAAAGGGAAGCTATTAAGACAAATAGTATCAGAGGGATTTGAGGTGCCTTTTCATTTGAATGAACTTTATCACTCTGAAGACTGCAGTGATTGAAGGTTTTATGTCTTATTGTCTTTGGTTATAATATAAAGTCAGTGGGACACATTCATGTCTAGATGTTAAAGTCATAATATGTAACTTTCAAATAGACTTGACTGTTTCATTTTTGTTAATCCTTTAGAAAAATATTATTATCAGAGCTTCAATGATTATAATAACCAATTAACAAAGTTACACCTTACATAGAAATATTTAATTGCAGAATACTTTATCTGCAGTTTCTCTTTTGTCTTTGTACATTTAATGATATACTATCATTTAGTGATAGTTTTTTGTACAGTACTGTGCTATATTAAGGTCCGATAAGCACTGCAGATATTACAGTGTGCTGTGTTATGCACTTTGTTAGGGCTGCTAATGGATATGGCAGGGCCAGCAACTGTGTGACCAGCAGACTAATGAAAAACATGAGGAGAGATCAGTGTGTGCTCTCAGCAGTACATCTAAAAACAGGCAGAAGCGCCATGGTGAGAGATTCAACCATTTTTGTGTGTTTGCAAGATAGTGTATGTAAGGGTTTGAAAGAGAGGGAAAAAAATAGGAAGGATTGATCTTTAAAAAAAGAAAAAAAGAAAAGACATATTACATGTTTCCAAAAAAAATGTTTTAGAAGACCATTAATGCTCATCTGTACAAGCTTCAGCCAGTTGGCAATTAGCTTAACTTAGCATAAACACTGAACCATAAAAAAAAATGGCTAGCATGGCTCCATCCCTCTAACATTGAACAACCGTCACCTTTGAAGCTCACTAACTTACACATGAACACAATGCATACTTTGTAACCTAAACAAAAGCTTTAGAAGAAGCTACATCATCGTCTGGTGGTGCCTGGTTTATACAGACTTATGATTAGACCTGAAGGAGCCACTGCTTTCATTCAAGACAAAGGCTAGCAATTTCACCCACAACATAACATACTATTTATAATGATGTCTTTGCACTGATTAAACAAGACATACAAAGCTTTAGACGAGAAAGGTCGGTCGTTTCATCTACTAACCTCGAGATCAGCAGGTTTGTTTCTACCTCTTCCTGTTTGCATGTTGTCCTTGGCCATTGCTGACTGTGTATGAATGCCTTCAAGAATATGTGATTGCAGTGATTATTAAGAATTTGACTAGCTTTAGTGGCTGCTGTTGAGATGTTGTTGTTGTTGTTAAAGAACTAGGCAAGCCACTGATGGCTGCAGATATATCTCTGAAGGAAAGAAAAAATATAAATATTTAGTAAAATTATGTGTCCTGTAACTTGTTGTATTTTTTAACACTCTATTTCTATCTTTATTGTAGAATGAACTAAATACAATCTTCTAGTGTATAGTAACTTCCATTATCATACTGTCATTTTAAATGCTAATATAATACCTGAAAACGTTCATCATTGTTACTGGCAGTGTAGCAATAAGTCTGAATAAGCTGTTGTTACTTTGAGCGTTCTTTTCTATCCATCCCTTTCTTTCTGCATCTCCCTCTATCCGAGAGTCTAACACAGTCATAGGAGATTCTACCTGTTAAAAAAGATGTTTTTCTTTGCCACTGTTACATTTTCCACTTGCTAAATGTTTCCAAGTGCTTTGCTCATGTCAGATGAATCTTCGGACTTGTATAAAATATAACTAAGAGTAAGTGTCTTCAGATATCCTTTGTTATTACTTGGGTTACGTTTTCTCCAAATATCAAGAGGTTACTCCGAACATGTTCAATTACATTTTCAAACTGTGTTATTTTCTTTTTTTCTGTCTATTAGTGAAAAGGTTCATTCAGGCCTTGTAGGCGGAAAATCACTACAGAGAAAAACAACATCACATGGGTGGGAAAGGCCGCCAGCTCAACAAAACGGCATGTGGTAAAAACATGCACCACATGTACCTCCATCACAGAGGAGAGTAAAAGATGGCTGAGGCCAGGCAAAGCTCGGACTACCAGTGAAGACGACATGACACCATGTGAGTGAAACAGGCTGATGGGAAAACAGAAAGAGACAAACACAGTTCCTCTACCTGAGCACCTCGGAGAGCGAGGAGTCGCTGTCATCCGACCTGGAGGCAGAAGAGGAGCAGGATAGGGGAGGGTGGGGTTGGGGCGGGGACAGGAAAGGGTCAAGCACGATTAGGAAAGACAGAAGGGTTAGGCTACTGGCAGCGGGTTAAAGGGAGGAGTGACTGAAGGAAGGGTTCTGGACACAAAGCAGTGAGCAGACTGTTCAGGAAACTTAGTCAAACAATGGAGCTTGTTCAGCAATTAGAAGGCATTTTGATATCAAATATGTTTTGTTTTTTTCACAAAGCTAATCAATGAACAGGCTTTATTCTTTGACATCTGTCCACAGATGTTCTCCTCAATAAAGCACATTTACTGGTCCACCCAAAATAAGCAATGAGCTTGTTAAGTTCACTTCCTATTTGCGTTGTTAGCACTAGTATTAAATATTAACGGAAACTTTAAAGAAATAGTTGTGACAGTTTGGGTAATTAACTTTTTTAATAAACTTGATTTATACCGCTCGTGTCTTGTGTTTATTACAACTAAATACACCACAGAAAACTAAGGCTCATTTTTAGCTGTAGCCTGAAAACCAGCTAAAAAGCTAGCTTAGCTACTTAGCTAGCATCTGTCAAAGGGTAACAAACCTTCAAATACAGTAGGCTATATATGGTGGTGACATTTTTTTTTTTAATCATAATGTTTTAAAAAGAATATACCTTGTAACGAGTGAACTTAAGAGGTGCAGGCAGATGGATTTAGTTAAACTTGGAAAAAGCAGAGTTAGCTAATTCGCCGTTTCCAGTGTTACTCAACTTAATTATCCTTGCGATAGCCTATTATTTATTTCAGACTTTAGAGCTGTATATATTTTCACATACGTTCTTCCCAAAATGTCCAAATATTTAATTAAACAAGGAAGAAATAAGGTAGACAAAGGGAAAAGGGAAAGTGCTTAAGGAAAAAACACTGACAACAAACAGTTATATTGCGACTCATTGAATGGCCCCTAATGCCAGTGTCCACTCTGGAAGATAATGTATTCAATCAAGCTCAAATTGACCCTGCTCAAAGCCATTGAAATTAAAAATCCACAGCACACCGTACCTCAACAATAGCCTCAAGGGAAAGCCTGGTATGTAAGCCACAGTGCAATAAAAATGTTATTATATTGTAAATATTTGATAGCCTCTGGTTTGTCGCCATGAGAGCCAGTACTTTACAGTCCTGAGCATGAAATAATAAAAAAGAGTTCTGGATATGTCTGGAGGAAGCAACAGTGTTAGAAAGTGACAGAAATTTCCTTTATTTCTTGGTAGGCCTATTTACTGCTGGCTATGGTGGCTATTGGCATAGTAATCTGCTCTCCTGAGAGATTGTTGAGACAAAATCTTTATTTAAATTTAATGGGTTTTTAAGGAGTCCGGTGTCAAGATTTAAAAAGGACATGAGATTCAAAGTTTCTTTCGACATAACAAACAAATTTGATTAAATGAAATGTGTAGAGAACTTGATCACCGTCTTGTCAGCAAGCCATCTGCTCAAATGTGATCTGCAAATATTCTTTATGCATGTAAAAATCACACAAAGTTACTGCATTTCAAAAGATTCAATGAACGATGTACTGATGTTCTTCAGAGCTTCACTTCTTCTTTTTTTCTTTGCACAGCAGAAAACTTCTCATTTCACAATTACATAGAATTAACTCAAGACTATTCATACTGGGTTTTCTAATGACTTAACTTCATTTATCTTTGAACTCATGCTTTTAGAGATCAGTTAAGTTAGTTCAGAGTTAGGTCAGACATGTTCATGTTAGGACAGTGAAACCAAACAAATAAAAAAGAAGGGTTTAAATTATTGACCTTTTGATAAAATACACCATGTTCACTTTTGTAAACAAGAGAGTGGAAATAATACAATGATGATAATGTTTCTGCAAACTGCAATGCATCCTGAAACAAAAAATTAAACCTCACACCACTTAATAATCCTTCATCATGCTCTGTAGGGAACTACAGACACTAAACATAAACATCTTCACACACTGTGTGCCTAAGTCAATCCAAAATGGCTATCCAATAGCTGCATACATGCATTACTACATCTTTCCATCCAAACAGCTGCATGAAAAGTGGGCATGGGCTAACTCATTTACCTACCCCTGCTGCACATCCTGAAGACCCACGGGCTCTAGCACACACATATTTAAACATTCAAACACACAAGACTCAAGCTCTATAAACACATCTGTGATTGCAAAGGGCTCAATAAAATAATGTTACTAATAATACTGTTCTAGACTGTTTTAGATTAACAGTTACCCTAATATATTACACACATATTGTGTGTGTGTTTTATATGGTTCTTTTTTGTTTTATACGGTATATATATATATGTATATAAATGTGTGTGTGTGTATGTATATATATATATATATATATATGTGTGTGTGTGTGTATATATATATATATATATATATATTATAGTGTATATATATATATATATACACACACACACACACACATATATATATATATATACATATATATATATATATACACACACACACACACATATGCAATCAGAAATATCAATATTTAATTTCCGCTTCTCTAAATGCTTCTACATTCATCATCACTGCAGCTTGAAAAAAACAACAATTAATTAGGCCATATCATACCACATCTTACTGTTTCCCCATTTACCACAACAAACATTGTTTCTTTTTATTCAGCATGATGCAATCTGAGTGGCTGCTCTCCCCTTCCCCTCATTTTCTTTCTTTAACGGCTAAATGGATTGGAAAGACACTACAATTAAACATCCTTTATTAGTGTTGCTAAAAGCAAGCCTGACGAGTGTGGTTTCGGTTTTCATGATCAGACCTTCGGTGCCTTCAGAGTGCATTTAACACCTAGATTGTGTGAGAGTTTGCACCAGCTGTTCCCCAAGGAACAAAACTAATACCAGATGAAAAGGTCTCTACGTCTAAGAGCAGGATTCTTCTGAAGAAAAGCGGCTTGTGTAGCACACTCATAAGAGGCTCATCAATACTGTAGGTGAAAACACTTCTCTCAAAGCCCTGACCTTCAGTCTATCTAGTGGACCAGGGAGGACCCTAAGCCATGGAGGAGAAAAAAAGAAACAAAGGCAACTAAAAGAATGGTTCAACTTGAGTCTGAATTGATCAGGTGGGAACAAGGAGACAAAAGCAG
Organism: Symphodus melops; assembly: GCF_947650265.1. Taxonomy (NCBI): domain Eukaryota; kingdom Metazoa; phylum Chordata; class Actinopteri; order Labriformes; family Labridae; genus Symphodus; species Symphodus melops. Next base: position 15,532,691 of record NC_136694.1, read on the forward strand.
TTTGCGAAACTGTGTGCTTACTTGTCTAAAGCAGAACCTTGGGTTTGGTTGCTGGTGAGCCTTGAGAACACATTTCGGTCATTCCTGGTCCTCAGAGGAGGGGAGGACGGGGGAGTGTAGCCATCAGTGGGCCTGATAAAAGGCAGAAAAGTGAACAAACAGTTGAGGACAAGATTCATTAAAAATAAGGAGCTTGAAAATTATGTTGCGTCAAAAACTGGGATGAATCATCCAACAAAAAAAAGCTCTGAATATTACAGTGCCTGTACCTGTATGCACGGTCGTAAGATTTCCTTCGTGTTATTGGGGAAGTGTCATAACCACGAGACTGCCTGGGACTGATACACAAACACACGCACAAAAGAAAACTAAGCAACAGGGCACAGGTTGATACAAAGCTATGTGATCTGTTGGGAATCTATAAAGCAGACAAAAGCAACTAGTACACTCATTTCTTAACACATCAAACCACACACAACCAGGCTTCCCTTTTTCCAGGGACTGATGCAAGGTTTATAGATTTCTCCTTTGCCGTCCCAAAAGCAGTTTTAAAACCAAAAAAATATTACGCCTCTAGCCAATCTCATGCGATTGTTTGCTTTGAAGTGCCAGTCGGAAAAGCACAGATTTTTTTCTAATAATTTTGACTCAGTTTTAAGAAAACAAAACATAAAAAGATACCTTTTTTTTCCTGTAGATAAACTTGTGAAATACCATTTGGTTGAACTTCGAGTAACCCATGCAAAAAAAATTCTGGGCTTCTAGACTAGAGTCTCAAATTGACACTTTTTTCACTACGTTATATTTGTCATGTTGTTCATTTTAAGAATTTGGGAATAAACAGTCAGAGAGATATGATTGAAAGCATATGCAGGAAAGGCTGGGAATGGTTGCAGCCTTTAGAGCAGGATAGATCCCAAGGAGAAAAATATATCTTCCTAAAGTAGAGTCAACAACAAATTCACAAAAAATCCCTGTCTGAAGTTACAACAGTAGGTCAGGTGTGCCTAGGGTCAAGGAAGAGGTCTTTTAAATTCACATCTTTTCAAGTAATGGTTGCATTCATTTATCCAAAACACAATGTGAGCCGAAAACAACACACATCGTGCAAACTACAACCTGTATGATGATATGAGGTGTTTTGTGGTAGCATCATGGGTTAACCGCTAATTTAATTGTTGATGCAGTTATTTTTTGGATTAAGTCGTTTGTAACTAGCCAAGAGATGTGGCTTAACAGTTAGCCTAAATTGCTATATAAACAATTTAAATTGTTGATTTAAAGCAACAAATGAAGATACAGTCGAGTGAACTCAAATCAAAGGATATGTTTGGTTGCTAGCTATAAAGAAACTGGTTGTAATTAGTCATTTTATATGAATCCAAATGCCATGAGTACCGTACTGTGTAGCCTAAAAGTTAAATGTGTTAGCTTAAGGTAATGTATCAAAACCTTAACTTGTAAGCTTTTAAAACAGGATTAGAAGCTTAATTCTATACACTTAACTATTACTAATGGATGAATGTCTGTTTGCTAGCTCAAAGTAAAATATGTGTAATAATGTAAAAAAAAAAAAGGAATATGGTGAAACAGCTACTTGTAATGTATTGCAAGTTGTCTTCACAAGTTATGCAAGTATGCTTGTAGTGTCAATAAGGGCGACTAGAGCTGATCTGTTACACTGTTGGGAAACATTAAACATAACAGTTGGTATCCACAGCAGTGTGGGCTTCAATTAAAATACCCTACTATCAGACACACTGTAATAAATGATAACTTGTCAAGTGAAGTCGTAACACTTCTGAATAATATGGACCCAGGCCGCCATCGTTAACCTTTTCGATAACACCTGTTAAACCTTACTCTCGCCTATCTCAGATGTGATTCTGATTCACTTACAAGGTGTGTCCCCTGATAGGTAGGCTGATGGTGCGGGATGCTCTGTCTCTGTGAAAGGGGTCTCTCAGGGCCAAACTGAGTCCCAGACTCACTTTCCCCAGGCTCAGGCCATCTTCCTGGATGTCAGTCAGAGAGGCCAGAGATTTGGTAATGTGTTGCTGCTTACTGCCCGATGAGGGGTCCAAGACTGGACCTAGATACTCTGCTGATACTGCCTTCATTTGAGCGGACAGACGAGGCTCCATCTGTGTGAAAAATTAGTACAATTTTTGTTTTTGTAATAAGCCTTTAGGACCATAGAGAATAAAGTCAGTGTGATAAAGAAACTAAGACATAAAATAAACAAAGTTTACATTTAATTAAGGTGCAGAGGATATTAACATACAGCCTGAAAACATCATTCAGCTGGGAAAAGGTGCAAAGAGAATTTTAAAATTGTAAAACAAACATGTTTTAAAAGAGAAAGCAGCCTTGGTGGTTTATAAAAAAGGCTGGATGGAGAAAAACAAGAACTAAAAAAAACACATAAAGAAAAAGCACATCGTTATGGATAAGAGGGATTTTCTTTCTAACCAGGGTTTCCTCCTCAGAATATCAAAAAAAGCTTTATGAGGTCGAAGAGTTTTAAAGTTTAGCTTACACTGCCCCCTCATGGTTTGCTACCACAATGACAACTGCTCTGACAAACTGGGATGTGTGTAGATGTGTCATTGAAAATTAGAGCAATAGTCAATGCACAGTAACATCATCTGACAACATGAACTGTCAAGGTACAGACTGTAAGTTGCAGCACTGTACAAACCTTTCACTTTTAATAATGATAATAAACAACTCAAAAATGCAAATCAGCCATACCTTTGTCTTGAAATCATCCTGGCTGTTGGACTCTTTCATATGAGATACACTACAGGAAGAGAGAAAATCAGCAGTCAGGAGAGTAGAGAGCAGTGCATACTCGGTTTTTTCAGATGAAAGATTCAGAGAATGAAAAACATTCTTATTTATTTTTTGCTAACAAGGACAAACAGTAGCAGATGGTGTGAGATGTTTTGTTTTAGGAAAAGAAGGTCACAGTGAGAGGAGGATGTTGTGTGATGTGTATCAACAATGGCATGTGGGCGAGCAGACTCCCGTCTCACCTGCTGTCAGAGGCTTGGCTGAACTCAGAAGGCTCCTCATCTGTGCTGGCATAGCCGTTTTCTAGAAGCACAAAAAATATACAATTGTCATGACTGAGCAAAACACACTTACAAATTATTTATCACGAAACTGTTTTTATAATGTTATATCTTTTTCTGTATTTTCCCTAAAAAGAAGTCCACTAAATCATGCATATACTGTATCTGTGATAATGTATAACTAATATGGCATCATCCCTTACAAATATTTACCAAGTCTGATGAGGACCAATTTTTATCTATGTGCCTGCCCTGCTGCATTTCTTTTTGAAGGACTGCACAAACAAGCAAGCAGTAGTAATTGGACGACTGAGTGAGAATCAAAGTAAAACATTATTTCAAACTGTCGTTAAATTATGTACTGTCTGGTTTGATAAAAAACAGAAGTGTTAAGCACAATGAAGACAGCCATGTATAAATCTGTTCTTAAGATTTCACCAAAGAGTGAAGCATAGACATTAAGAGAGTAGACTGTATTTATTGTATGCAGAAGCAAACTGAAGGAGAAATATTGGCAAAGGAGAATCAAGAGAGGAGTGCGAAGGAACAAACTTACTAAATGTTACAGACTGTTTTTGAACACTAACAATATCCACAACTCACCCTGCTGCACATTGTGGATGAGAGCCTGAAGTTCAGGGATGTATTCTGCCTTTTCTCGCAGGGCATCCAGGATTATGTGATTATGGGAGGAGCCAATCACATCTGTCTGTCTCAACTGACCCTCCAGTAGTCTGATCTGAGCCTCCCTCTGAGCGACCTGTAAGCTCTGCGCACACACCATGACCATATATGTCATCAATTAAAATGCATATGCATACACACAAAGTGCTACAGAATAAATGTTTTAAGAAGATATGAATCAAATACTAGGATAACAGACTACTGTTTATCTGCACAGTGTTCATTTTGTAATTGTATCGAGCTATTTGGTACAATGAAAAACATCCAAAAATCATGCTGTACTACATGCCACTAGATGGCAGCAAACCACAATTCATGTCGCTTGCATACCACAAACTACATGCACCAAGTTCTTGGTATTCAAATATGAACATCACTTTAACTTGTTTCAACATTATGGATTTAAAAACAGTTTCTAATGTTAAAAAATAGACTATTTTGCTTCATTGGTTTTAAGATGACTTACTTTGTCAATAGAAGCCTTCAGGAAGTGGTCGAGCAGGTTGCGAGCCTCAGCCAGAGAGCAGGAGCTGATCACTACTGATGTGTCCACAGAGTCCAGCTCATCCTGAGGGACGACACAACCAACAACCCTGAGCATTACAGGAGGCCCTCTGTCCCTTCACACAGCCGATAGGCTAATTTGTTTTATTTTCTGTGCTTGTGTGATACTGTGTGCGAGTGTGTTTATACCTTGGTCTCTTCTATCTGTACAATGGTGGCCTGACAGTCAGACAGGCTGTCATTAATGTAGTCTATGTTGGCGTTCAGCACCTCAATCTCCTCATTTATTTCCAGAATGAGGCGGTCCTCTGCTTCTGGCCCCTCCCCTTCTGCACTCAGTACCTGCCTCTTGTGTGAGAGCGCTTCCTGCTGGGCCGTCAGCTCCTCTCGTTTCTGAGTCATACAAAATATAAATGCAAACACAGCAAGAAAAAAAAAGAAAGTCCGATCTATTATAAAAAAATCTCAAGAAAAATGAAATAAGTGTTATTTCCATATTTCCACATCAATTTGTGATAACTCTGTTCTAACACTAAGTTTAAACCTGACAGCATTTCTAAAGAGGTGAGTCGGCATACTGTAGCAGACAGTTCTGCATGGTTTTAACAGTCACTGCCTTTAAAAAAGGAGGAAGGATGAGCCTCCCCTCACTTTGATTAACGTTGACAGCTACTGAAATAAAGAAATAAAGTGTGGCTTAAAGAGCTACTTCTGCTGATGCTGAAACTGTTCGTTTTTTCCTTTGGTTTTAATTTGAAAAAAAAAAACCCACTGCTGTCCACCACACTGTTGTTACTGGCTTGTTGTATTACAATCAATTTGATCTCAGTACCATCTGTTGTAATCCCAGTAAAGTAAAACCACACTTCTTTTAACAGCACTTCATTTTAATCGCATCAGAGCTAAACCTTCAGACCATCCTCACCTTGATAAGGCGATCCATGTCTGACTCCATATTAGAGATCGTCATTCTTTGCATGACAATGTCCATTATGCGATGCTCAAGGGTCTGCCACTTTTGACGAGCTGATTTGGAGAAACTGCTGGCTCTGCCTGCCGCAGCGCTGCTGCCAAGGCTCGCTGGTTTACGCTGCAGCTTCTTCCTGCTGCTGAAAGGAGAGGAAGAAAGAAGAGAGGTATGTAGAGGGGAGGAGAGGAAAGGAGGAGAAAGCTTATCACCACCGCTACTCCTTTCAAAATGTTAACCACATTCAAGTCTAAAATGACTTCTACTTAAAAATGGTTGTGCAAAAATGTCAATCCATCTCACCCAATGACCTTGTTTCCATCCATGCTCCCTTCACTCTCTCCGAGATATCCAAATCCATTGTTCTTGTTGTTCCACTGCTTTACCAGTCCACTCACAGTCCTCCCAGTCTCAGGTTCAGAGCTGCTGGCTGTTGTGCTGGCTGATAACTCTGCTCCTGAGTCTGTAACTGAGGGGCTGTGGTTCCAGCGGGCCACGCGCCCTGCCACGCGCTCTGACATAGGCTTTGCCAGTCGGCGCAGGGCAGTCACTTCCTGCGTCTTTCTGCGCAGTACCAGCTCCTGCTGCCGCTTCTGAGACTCCAGAGATCTGATCTGGTACTGATGGACAGGAGGATCAAAAAGATGTTTAATATTTATGTCATTGGGCATTCATAAAAAAAAAAGTCATGGTTCTCTGATTTTGATAAGGATCCTTGAGCTGCTTTTTGCACAACAGGCTTTAAAAGTGTTGATCATGAAAGCATGTGATCACTTCAGATGAAACTCTACATAACAGGATTATAAACAAGGCCCAAGGTATGACAGTGTAAATGTTTTCATGCTGATTACTTAAGAGTTATGCTGCAGGGAAAACATTAAATGTGGAATTTTGAATCTTCAAAACATAAAAGCAATCCCGACAATCTGTATTCAATATGCTCATAATCCTTAAATCAATTTCTGATGTGTCAGACTGTCAAACAGATGGAGGCCCGATGTATATTCACACGTTTGCAAGCATCCACACCTACTCATTCAGTGTGAATCATCTCTGTAAACACAGCGGGGATTTGGACCATGTTGAAAACACATGTAACAAAGATTAAACATGCTCGTGTGCAATATTAGCTCACACTTTCTCAGCAACTGCAGACACATAAAACCAGAAATCTTTCCGTGCTTAATGACCAGAAGCAAGTGCTTTCTGACCTCCTGTCGTCTCTGCTCCTTCTTGAGCTGGGCAATCTCTCGACTCCTCTTTGCCTCCACCATCCTCCTCCTTTGCTGCTCTTCCTTCATCTGTTTCATCAACGCAACCTGGAAATAGTCAAGTGTTGCTTAAGAATCTTGTCATTCATACTCTTGCTCCTCCCAAATGACCCTAGCTGGCTCCTTCCTTACCTTGGCTTTCTTCATGTCGTTGACCTCTCCCTGGAGTTTCTTCAGCTCCCGTTCGTACCTCCCCTGGTTTTTAAGGAGTCGTGCATGCTCTTTCTGCGCTGCTTGTAGCTTCAGGAGGTCTCGGTTCATCTCCTTAAGGCGTTTCTCGTAGTCATGCTTGATCCGGCTTGCCTTTTCCTCTGTGTAGTTTTCCATAGACACTGTGGTATCAAGAAATACTGTTAATGACTTGTTATCAGGATGCTACTTTAGCTCTACACCTTATGCGTATTTATGTATTTGCTAACACCCAAATGTTTGTGTTAACCACAAAATCCAATGCCGTCTGAACTCACTGAGGTTCTGCAGCACACGGTCTCTCTCCAGCTGAGTGTCTCGGATTTTGTTCTGCAGTAGAATGAGCTTCTCCTCGTACTGCAGCTTCAGCATCAGCAGCCTCCGCTGGCTGTTCTCCAGCTCATCTATCAACTTCTGTTTGATCTCGATCTCACAGGTCAAATCAGCCAGGTCTGCCTGGAAGTTGGCTGCTTAAAGTCCATTCAAAATTAAGTTAGATAGTCATTAGTAAAAAAAAGTTGCCCCCACAACCCTTAGTTTTACTTTCATTATATTAAGGCTGCAAGATGATTTTTCTTTCTTTTTAATTGAAATTAAACCTACAACTTCAACAATATGTGTTTTACATGTCGGTTCTTTGTGCTTCTCGGTCATATAAACACAAAAAAGTCTAATTTTATCTTTTCTGGCAACTGTCTGGCAACCTGCATAAAGTCTTTACAGAAAAAGCAGATGCAGGAGAAGTTGGCTAGCACTAGGAGTTGCAGACATACTAACAGCTCTGTGAAGCTGTTCATGCTAACAGCAGTTCTCTGAGCTAACATCAGCATGCTAATATTATGACAAAGATAATACTAACTTTCTATTATATGTTGTATTTTTCATTACTTCTAAATGTTGGCATGCTAACATTTGACACAGGGTAATACAAACAAAATCAGATGAGGCTGCTTTTATAGCGACAAAACAGAATTAAGACCATATAAGGGCCTTAATGAGAAGGTCCAGAGAATGTCAAAGTCTCTGTTCATTTGTCTATAAAATACTCATTTTAAATCCCTTCATTTTAATATATTTCACTGAATGAAGATTAAAGAGAGTAAAAGATTTACTAGCTAATCCGTCTAGCATAACAATCAGAGGATCATCAGAAGTTACAGATAATTAACGGTGATCCAGCCACTATTTGTTGGAATAGTCTGAAAAAGTAATGTCTGAAAAATCATGATGGAGTTGATGAAAATGAAACTGACTGAAATTGACCAAACGCAGGTTTAAAAAAGGAAAAGGGCTGCATTCCTTTGGTTGGGAAAGCTGTCAAAAACATACCTTTCTCATCAGAGTCTGAGTCTGAATCCACCTGGCTCTCGTCGCTGTCAAAGCCATCCTCCTCCTCCCTGCCCTCCTCCTCATCCTCCCCTTCATCTTCACAACCACTTTCCTCCTGCAGGGGAGACATGATGTCCTACACATAGAAAAACAAAGAGACATCACACATTGCTCTATTTGGGTTCTAAATTCTACTCATATAACATTGAATCAAAATGTAGTATACCTCGGTGTAGTTATCATCAGAATCAATCTCTCCATTCTCTCCGTTTTGTCCGTTTTCACGACTCTGCCCGTTCTCCCCATTCTCATGAGTGTGCAGTTTTACTCGCTTCTTCAGACCTTTCTCCAACTCTGGACTGAAGTTGGGACAGTAAAATAAACATTTTAAGCCATGTAAAAAGCAGAAATAAAGGCACGTTTACTTTTTTTCCCAAGAAAGGTTAATTCCTTGACTTCAAGCATCTAGCTTACTGGCATCCTCCATTAAGGCTTTGGGAAAGCTGCCAAGTCATATGCCAACACCAATATCAGACCTTTGTAGTCATCAACAAAGTCTTCTTCAGCTCATCTGAACCATTTCAGCTCTTTTAGTTTATTGCCAATTTTATCTCCCCTTTGTGCCCTCTTTTACAACCATCCTGTTTATCCCCCATCACATCTCCAAAGTCCCATCTACCTCCACGTCTATCCCATTAAACCTCATTTATGCTGTTAGCCTGTGTCCTCTTCTCTCCCATGACCCACTGGCCGACTGAATCAGACTTTTCTGTGTCCAAGCCAGAGTTACTACCCAGCACTGGCTGCATCCCAACTCTATTCAGAAGCCGGCTTTCCCAAAGCTCCAATTGACTTGTAGTGTACCTCTTAAATTGGAAGAGCAAAGCTATTAGGAGGGCATGTTTCAGGGGAAACAATTATGTACTCATCAGGCCCGCTTGGCTTAAAAAAACATTCACAGGTTAATTGAAAGGCCTTAAAGGGATTAAAGGCAAATTAAATTTAAATATTTAAATATTTTGGGAAATTAGAGTTTTCTGGAACTATGACAACTCGTTACTTATGTCCTGATTTATGAATTGTTATTCTGTCCTTACCTCAGCCTCCGCTGTCTCCTCTCCTTCTTCTTAAGACGTTCAATGTCAAGCTTGGCTCGGCGTAACACATCTGTCATCTCGGCTTCCATGGACATTGGAGCGGGGGAGGAGCCAAGTGGATGGCCAGGGGCGGGGCTGAGGGTGGAGGAAGGGAATGGTGAACGTGAGGAAAGTCGAACCGTGTGCCTTCGCAAAGACTCGTTCATGGCCTCGCTTTCCAGCAGCTTGGATCTAACAGAGGAAGAAGAAGAAGAAGAGAGGGACAGAGAAAGACAAAAAAATATAAATATACGTATAGATTTTTTTTTTTTAAATAAAGCAACTTACTAGAGGCTAACTTAAGCTGCTGCAATGGACTATAACACTTAAGAAAGAAGACTTAGCACAATCTTCCTCACAACAACGAATCAGTTATTGCCGATATTACTGAGTCACTTCACTGACCTTTTGACTCTGCTAGTTATTCACTTGAACTACACCTAAAACTTAGTTTTAACCAGAAATTGACACTTGTACTTACATAAGTTGTTCAGTTCAAGTGAATGTTTGGTTTTGTTTACAATTTGACACACAAAGTACAGTCAATTGCAAGTAAATGTAAACTAGTTGCAATTTGGGATATACACTTTTTTGACATGTTGGATTAGAAAATTGATATCAGACTTGTCTCAGTAAAATCACGCTTAACTAAAACCACAATATGGTTAGCTTGGTACAATGCCTTAAGTGGCTAGAAAGAGCTAGCCTCACATTCAATCCTTCACTGTGCTGTTGTTATTAAAGATGTAAAATATTGTAATTACTTTGCTTTAGCCATTATGCTAAGTTAAGCTAATTGGCTGCTCCTTGTAGGTGCAAATGGAACAGTAGAAAGTTAATGCAAAGGAGAACTAGTACAAGCAGTGGAAGTATATACATGAACGTTTTGTAGAAGGTACTGTATTGAACTCTTACCTCAATTCTTCAACCTCTCTGATGTAGTTTTGGATTAAAGCCCCAATCTCCTCATTGCCTTCACCTGCAGGGAAATAACAGAGGCAGGGACATGTAACAGAATGCAATGAACATACTGTCTGTGAAAGTCAAAGTAAAATACAAAATAGTTAACTTACTTGATTTGGTAAGCAGAGTGCTGACCTCATTGGCCAGCAGATGCGTTACTCTGGTGTTAAGGTGGTCAATGGTCTCCTGCATGGCCTTAACTCTGAGACGCAGTGTGTCATTCTCTCTCTGCAGCATGGCGTTCTCCTGGTACATGTCACTGTAGCCTTCTGAACCCTCCTCACAAGCAACACGCTTCCCCTGCACAGATAAATAACTATGAATAATTATGATCCTGAACACCATATTCAACTCAACTCACAAATCCATATGCTCACATATAACTGATATTGCAGGCCGACCAAACACATTGCTATTGTTTTGTATGCGCTATGCGCTGGTCAGTCTGGGGTTCTTCAAGTACCCATTGTTTCATTTTGAATGATTAACACTGCAAACATTCTGTTGTGTAAGTGTCAAATAGAGAGTCAATGTCAAATCCGGTTGCGGCTCACAGACCTCTCCCAATCCAGCACTCTATTTACTTCTTGACTCCAATAACATTACATCCCTTATCACCACATTTAGGTCAGCTCGCAGTCCCTCGTCCTAGTCACACATTCACCTCCCTCTAGTAACCGCAATGACCCTCTAAAGCCGCATAACAGACTGTATCCACTAAACGATTGCTTGCAGCCCCGGAAGTCGAAAATGATGAAAGTGGAGACTTTTTACAGACTTTTCTTTGAATACTCTCAACTGCATCTTCTTTCTGCTTAGAGGTTAAACAGAGCTTTAAAGAAATAACTACAAAATGCAGACATTGCACTAATTCATCTTCATATCCCTGCACAGCTATAGTAGAGGCTTTAATTGATGTGTGTTTTCCGGTAAAGATCTTTAATTTGATATAGCAATCAGCAGCAGGCTCTGCTACCAATATTATCTCTTCTCTTACTCCCATTACTGTTGTCTTTACTGTCCTTCTGCTCAGCTGCTATTCTTAATGCGATCTCTGTCTTATGGCATCATTTCATTAAATGCACTAACAGCCCTGTCTTGTCTCTCTTCTTCCACCTGCCACTTTTCATTCTTCATCCCCTCTAATCACTTTCTCTGAGCTCATCCTTCATTTTTTTCTTCCCTTCACTTTTTTTCTATTTGTTCTGTTTTCATCTCCCATCCATCCCCGTGACTCACCGCCTTGTACTCCATCAACTCCATCTGAAGCCTGACTATCTCAGCACGCAGGGCACTGATCTGCTGGCTGGTCTTGTCCTGGTTCACCACCACCTTGTTCTTGATGTTCCTTGCTCGGTTGGCATACTTCAGTGTGTTCAGGGTCTCCATAAAGTCCCGGTCTGATGGACTGACGCAGGCGATCATTACTGTGCGACTGGGGAGGAAGAAAACATGAAGGTTGTAGACCAAATTAAAACATTAAAAACTCTACAGCATGTCAAGCTTTAGTGCATTTGAGGCACTACACTACTTTGAACTATTGTCAAAAAACAATCCACCTGCAGAAGCACCAAAGTCCTGCTTGAGCATCAAACTCCCTGACATTAAATATTCTTCCAAAAACAATTAGGGTACTAGATAAATAATTTATTCTGTATATGTATGTATGTAGTTTTGTTTGAGTGTGTATACCTGTTGCCTCCCAGGGAGTCCTGTAATAGACGAGTAAGTTTAGAGTCTCTGTAAGGGACGTGCCCTGCCTTCTTAGTCTGGTCTCCTAAAGCACTGATCACATTTCCCAGGGCCAGCTGCAACACACACGTGCACAAAAAGACATTTTTTAGAAATTGATCACAGAATCGTTTATAGTAGTACAATATTAACAGGCAGACATGGCAAGAAGGTTAGAAAGGTTTTCTGGCACAGGCATCACCCCCCAACTCACACAGACACACTCTATCTCTCACCAGTCCACAATTAATGGATATTCCCTCTCGTGCTCTCTCTCCAGTGGCTCCAGTTCGTTTCAGCCGCTCAGATCCAGCCAGGTCCACAAAGTGGAACTTTGCCATCAGGGTTTCAAACTCGGGCTGGGTGATGGGTCCCGAGTCCACACTGTCTAACTCCCCGTTCTCTTCTCCACCATTCTGAAAGCAGGGTAAACAAGAACAATCAAGGACGAGTACATCAGACGGAATTTCTTACTTGAAAACAGCAATTATTTCATCACCTTTAATCCTTCTCTGACTGTAAAACTAAATCACTCGTACTGTTTTTTTATTATTTATTTGAAATGATTTCATCATCTCTGGACATTTTATGTTTTCTTTTATATATCCCTGTCTTTTTTCATCATATTCATTATTTCTTTTCCCGTTCCTGACAGTGCCTGACCCCCATCATACCTCCCGCCTCCACTGGCTTACAGATATTTGAAGATTAGGGTACAATCCGAACAACTGCCTCACCATTTGAGCCTGCTGGCACACTCTCATCTGACAGAGGTGGATGGTGAAGATGGCGTGCGAGCGTGAGCTTTGGGCATTCATCTGGGTGCTGGCAGTGGTGCGGGACAGGGCGCCAAGCTTCAGACACTGCAGCATCTACAACACAATGTAGAGGATGTTTGGTTATGATTAAAAACTGTTAACAGCCCACTCTTTTGTTGCAGAATAACTCTCATCAGCGTATTTTATGAAGATGGGAAAATAATAATTTAATTTCAAATTTCTAATGAGCTTAGCTGCAATTCTGCAAACAGCAAGATAACTCGTCTCTCGTATTTTTTCTTGACTTTTCTAATACTGTTATCTTTTTTCTACACTTCTATCTCCTCCCTCTGTTTTCACATTTTCTCTCCTCCTGGTGTCCTCATCTGTCTCCACTTGTCTCACAGCCTGCAGAATTTGGGGAATTTAAAACACAGATGACCTCTACTGCATTTAGCCGTTCGTCTGCCTACTTTGTCCGTCACATCTCACGTCTTTCTTTCTACACTATTTAAAAAGAGACTGAATAAATCCACCTGGAGCCACTTCCTTTAACCTCTTGGTCAGTGGCTTGTCATATCTCTCCCTAGCAGACCTTCCTCCTGCCCTCTTGACCCCATCATAGCTCTCTCTATTCCACTGATGTACTCTAAATTAATTCAATGCATCTAGTGTACCTATTTATTAATTCAGGTTACTAATTCACTAATAGAGCTTTTTTATTCAACTGTTGGGTCTTACGCCAAAGAAGCCATGTAACAAAAATGGGTATCGGAATCTGCAATCGTCTAAACTGTTATTTCAAACATCAGTAATGGCTCAGAGTTTCCTAATTGGTGCATCTCTGCCTTTGTAAATATACATTTTTAGAAACCTTTTCTTCAAAACACAACAGTAGCTGCTTTTAAACAAATGGGGTACAAAAATACTGTGAAAAAGACTGATGAAGAAAAAACGATGATTAAGACACATGATCATAGATGACACACACTCTGACACACACACACACACACACACACACACACACACACACACACACACACACACACACACACACACCTAAAGCTTAAACATGATAAAGCAGAAACTACAGCTTTTTAGCCACCTTTTTAGACTAAATTATTAGTCTCATCACTTTATGAAGTTTATGTGAAATAAACAATGTAGAATATTAGTAGACTTGTACTTAGAGATTTATGCATCTTCAGTTCAAAACTAATTACATTATTACAACGGTAATTGTTGTGCATTTTTTAGGGCTTGTGAAAAATCCTTTGACTTCCAAAATAGGATATAATCTTCTGAAAAAATAAGTTTTTTTTAAGTAATATAATTTAAGTCTATTATTTCTCACACACACACACACACACACACACACACACACACACACACACACACACACACACACACACACACACACACACACACACACACACACACACACACACACACACACACACACACACACACACACACACACACACACACACACACACACACACACACCCACCTCCTCCTCTGAGTGCACCAGTCTAGAGGTGACACCCGTGGTATATATGCTACCGCTGGCATCCTCGTGGATCTTTATGTTGGACTTCCTACTCCTACTCTCTGGATCTCTGGTTCCGTCAAACAGGTCAAGGACCTCCTCGTTGTACAACTGCGTGGAACACAAACACATCGGTATCACATTGTCAGGATGTATGTAAGAACATTTCAACAGAGCCGATTACAGGAGTCTGTTCTCCCACTGACTCACAGCTGTGTTTCTTATTCACACACAGGTCAAAAGAATGACCTTTTAGAAACAAAGGGCACAGGGTCAGCTGAAAGCTTTGCTGTTCCCACCTACTGCCAAACCATACACACACACACACACACACATCTGTTTACCATCAACAGAGATAACCTCCTGACCTGAGCAGTCCAGAAAACCCACAAGAAAAAGAGAGTAGGACAGACAAAAATGAAATAAGAAGTAGCAAGAAGGAAAAGTGAATTCATATTGTTTTTACAGAATGTTCAACTGTTCAAATCATACACACTGATATAGAGAGCCTAAACATGTGCCTGACAGAGGGAAGGAAATGATTACTTGTCATATTATCTTTTTGCTCCCACGCAAACACCCCTCCCTCCCTCTTATCCCTCGCTCATATCCGTCTTCCTCCCCACACTGATGAGGAATAATGTCTGAAGTAATAGCACACATTAATCAGGACCAACAAAGCACAGGCAGACATTCCTGCCCATCTGTCATTGAGCCGTCGCTCCCTGTTTATGGGAGAGGGGGCTGATCCTCTTGTCCCACAGTTTTGTCCCATCTGGTTCGAGGTAATGTGGACCAATATCCTTGGGTACAGTTGTAAGCCAGATCATTATCTACTGCACTGTTAATATGCAAGATCAATAAGCTGTCATCAAAGCGTGGTTACACGTTTCTCTGCTTTCATGAACATTAAGGCGAGTGTGAAACTAACCTCCAGGAACTGGGCGCTGACTTTAAACTCAGGCGGCTGGCTGCCAGCCTGCTGCGCGCGCAGCCTCCTGCTCTGGATCCCCTCGAACAGATGATGAACGGCCCGCGGGATGATGCCCTGCTCCTGCTGGCTAAGGCCTACATCGAAGCCCGTACCCATGGTGTAGGTCTTTCCTGACCCTGTCTGAAACACATGAAGCCAGATTTCCTTCTCAGCGTCCTCCAGACATCACACATCTTACATTTTGTGTTCAAGTGTTGTTGATTTCTTTATGTTATTGTAACGTGTATCTCTGACATGACAAAGAAAAGAAAAAGTTAGGTATTGAGTTTGCTCCCATGTATGTTTTTTTTTCTGTTTTAGTATTTGCATGATGGAGTGTCACTTTGAGAACTTACTGTAAGAAAAAATACAAAACTAACATAGAATCAAACAGTCATAAAAAAAAATTGGATACAGCCTATTTACTAAATAAAAATGTTGGTCTTCACATAAAAGATTAAAAAAAAAACAACAGGGAACCTTTGTTTATGTCCCCAGACAATAAATCTAAGCGTCTGGTACCTGCCCATATGCAAACACGGTGGCGTTGTAGCCCTCCAAGCAGCCCTCGATGAGCTTGTACACGCAGGCCTGGTAGATTTGCTGCTGCTCAGAGTTAATGTCAAACACAAAGTCGTATGTGAATGCTTTGTCCTTTCCCAGCAGGACTTGTGGTTCTCCAGGTGTGACCAGTGTACACACATGGCAGCCCTCGATCTTCTCCTTGGCCATCTGAGGACGAATCCTGGGAAGAAAGGCAAAAGAATGTTTCAGAGAATGAATGCTTATTTAACCATACATCAAAAATTATATAGTTGCTTTTTTTTTTTTTTTTTTTTACGATGTGCAGATTAAGCATGACAATCTGACTGCTTTGACCACAAGATCACTTCAAGTGCAAACTAGAAACTGGGAGAATATGAGAGCGCATAATGGAAACACACGAGACGCTTATATTACGTTATGCTGAATTTCTTCAGTCAGCTGACTACAACACGGTAAGTCTCACAATCCACACAAGGGAAAGACGTTACTTTTCACCCCAAGCAACCACAATGAGACTTCACCTGAATACACTAAACTGTAGATTCAAGTTTGTTTGGAGCAGTGAATGCATTACTCAATCTCTAGCCCTCAAGCAAGGATAAGGAGCGGGCTACAGAGATCTGGTCAGCTTACTTTAATCTCACTATTCATCACACCTTTTATTTCCCCCATTTCCAACAATAATACTTCAATCTAGTCAGCAGCGACTGAAGTGACGTCACACGTCTCCATGCTTTCTCTTCTGTCACAAGTCAAATAATCAAAACGTTGTTCTGCACTGACGAAAGCAGACTGTGGTTGAGATATGTAATACAGACACCCTTATATTTCTTTCATTTCAAACGCCAGAAGTGTAAGAAAGTAATTAAACATTGGTCTTATTATTTTTGTTGACCCCTCAAACAGTCTTCAACCAATAAGTTTAACTGCAGGAGGAAAGAAGGACAAACTTCATCATATCTCTCGTCCGATACTTCAAAAACAAACAAGATGTTCATGCAACTTTACAGAGTGGAACTAAACTGAAATGTCAAAGTGAAAAATAAACCCTGAGGACAAAAACACATAAATGGCAGCACACTTGTACACACTGCTGATATAGACAGTCAGTGGACGTGTACAAAATCAGAAATGAGGCAGAAAAAGAGCAATTCTGAGAGAAACTGGAGCAAGCCAAGCCACTGGTGATGATAAGGCCGACTCTGGCTGATAACTGTTAATCCTGCAGCTCGGGACTCACAGTTCTCTGTCCTGACAGGTAGTTCACTACAGTCAATTGCTTTCACCTGACATCCCAGTCATAAAATAATCCCTGATTAGATGAGTCCAAAGGCGAGCACATTGAACATCTTTGAACTCGGTGACAGAATGAGGGCCGAGTATTTAAATTTAGTGTCACTGGAAGTTGTTTGCCAGCAGAACGGCAGATAGTCTTGCGAGCACCGTGGCTGATTAGCAGAGACTCACTTAAAAAAAGTGACACTTTTTATGTTTGT
Organism: Symphodus melops; assembly: GCF_947650265.1. NCBI lineage: Eukaryota > Metazoa > Chordata > Actinopteri > Labriformes > Labridae > Symphodus > Symphodus melops. Next base: position 15,549,864 of record NC_136694.1, read on the forward strand.
GCTGGAGTACTGATAAAGTGTAAGATAAGTGTAAGATAACTGCAGTGCAAACTACAATTCTAAAATTCACTTAGCAATAAAAACAAACCGCAGATCTGTGACACAGCCCTGTGTTAATCTTCAGAGTTACAATATGGACAGAGTGGGGAAGTAATCACTTTAAGCTGCAGGAAAAGCCATGAGCAAGCAGTATCGGCGCACTCTGTCCTGCTAAACCCCCCCCCCCCGGTTCAATCTTCAGAGGATGCAAATCAAGCCTCCCGCACACAGAGACCAGCCCGCAGACTCCCTGTGGGATGCTTAAAACAAAGACGCACATATATACTGTAAACAGAGAAATACAGCTGCTGTCAAATCACAAACAGCACACTGTAACTCAAGAGTCCATCACTGTACAGAGAGCTCAGAACAACCTACTGTACTATCGTGAGTCCACACATGGTTCTTCTCAAGCATGCCTTAAGAACCACACCCACCACAAGTTCGCAATAATCCCTTCACCACACGCCGTTATGCTGCAGAAACACACGCGCACGCACACACACACACACACACACACACACACACACAGCTGACAACAGCAGTTTTTGGCCCTCTTTCAGGCCTGGTGGCATCACTAGAGGGGGTCTTGCAGGAAGTGTTAAAAGACTGTATAACAGAAAAGGCAGGCCTTGCCCTGTCACGTTTTTATGACAGGCAGTGAGACAGCAGCCTGCATACAGATGAGAATTAATTACTGGAGGTGACCTTGACACTGAGGGTAATGCATCGAAAATCACAGGTCCTATATGTGTGCTGTTTAAGCCAATTATTAACATAAAGTGGATGTGCCCCAGATACGCAAAATATACTCAATTCTATCTGATGTTTGTGATATTTAAAAGTCTGAGGGGTATGGTTAACACTGTACTGCAGAGAAAGAAAGAAAGAAAGAAAGAAAGAAAGAAAGAAAGAAAGAAAGAAAGAAAGAAAGAAAGAAAGAAAGAAAGAAAGAAAGAAAGAAAGAAAGAAAGAAAGAAAGAAAGAAAGAAAGAAAATATATTAGTTTAATTCATACGAGAACTAATAAAAAGACCAAATCAAGAAAAATACTAACAAATTACGAAAAAATACCAAAAGTCTCTGAAAGAGATATTCCAGGTCTTGGAAAAAACTGAAACTTCTATTGAAAGAAAGCTTCTGAGGTGGTTTTCTAGAGGCTTTTCTTTAAGTTTTCTGAAAGAAAGCCTCTGCAAGACAAAGAAAGAAAAACAAAGAAAACATCATCGAGAAAGTTTCACCAAAAACAGTTTCAGAGAATTTCCAAAAGTATAGGTGAGAAAACTTTATCAAAGGAAAGTAACAAAGAAAACTCCAGCAATGTCTTCCATTTTACAGTATGTAAGAAAGTTGATAAGGGAATGTTTGTGTAGTACCTTCACAGTCCTATAGACTAACCAGACCCTGATGTCTTAAATATGTATGTTGGTTGACGAGTAAAAACCTCAGCATTTTGATAGTTGCAGGAACATTTTAGACGAGCAGAAACACTGATGAGTGTGATTGTGTGTGATTGTGTGTTTGTCTCTGGGCCTCCAGAGAGTCGAACAAGGTGATAGACAATAGTCAGAAATGTTTGTACTCTCAACAATAAACGGATTAATAAAAGACAGACAGAAAAAAAGATTTACTTCAGCTGCTGCCCGACATATTGTAAGAGAAAATGTGTCTACATTTGGTACTGTACGACTTCTTCTGAGTGTCTGCCCACCAATCACAGAGCAGAGAAACGTCCCCATGACAGTATGACGATACTCAGGAAAGACTTGACATCACATCAGAATACACAAACATATACAAAAACAATGACAGCCTGTCAGGGAGCCACAGGAAGAAGAAATGGAACAGCTATAAATAATCAATTCACACACACACACACACACACACACACACACACACACACACAGACACACACACAGACACACACACACACACACACACACACACACACACACACACACACACACACACACACACACACACACACACACACACACACACACACACACACAGGGCTCAGCTGGTAGATAGAAGTTGAAGCCAGCTGCACCAACAAAAGATGGGATCCATAACATTGATCCATCAAATGACTCTCTCACGCACACACACACAGTATACAGCACAAACACAAAGACTCACTAAAAGGCCTTTAGCAGCTAAAAATAGCCAAAAAGCAGAGCGATTAAATGTCTGTATGAAACAGAAGGAGAGAGAAACACACAGAGGCAGATTGAGGATCACTGGTGCAGAAAATGTAGATGTTTATCTTGCCTCATCTTTGAACACTAAAAAGGAATAAGGACCAAGCAGTGCCTGGAAGAAAAAGAAAGCAAAACAACACAATCACACACACGCACAACATTTTCTGCAACCCCTAATGGAATTCACTTATTACAAAGATTATCAAACCCAATAGTGCTAATTAGATTGCATATTTACTTGTCATCTTTTTTTTCTTCACACAGGCAGGCAAGGGTAATTGATGCAGATAAATTGAGAGTTATCGGAGGTCCTCAACCGACATTTACAACTGCAGTCATAAGATAATCTTCAGAATGTTTGAAGTCTTTCCATGTGTGACAAAATTAAATATCTACATTGTTTGACTTGGAGTAAGATATTCATTCTGATCTATACTACATTGATGCAGGGTTGTCTTTGATTAGAATAAGCCAACTGGAGGGGGTTGCTTTTTTTTTCGTGCTGTAAAGAATGCTCTTAAAATGAAGAAATGTTTTCATTCGTTCCACCGTATTTTCACTGTGGACAGAGATTTAGAATACTAACAGAAATAAACAGTCTTAGTCCTAATCTGCTTTCCAGTTGTTATTGTTTTCCCTGAGTTGGCTCATCTGAAGAGCGTTTGGTTTCCTTGGGAACTGCACACACACTGCTCGGGGACTTCTAATGTGTAATGACTACTTGTGTGTTCCTTTGCTTTTGCTTAAACCAGTGAAGTTTAATATGAGTAAAGTGTAAATTGTAAATTTCGAAATGCTATTATTACCCAATATTATGCAATCATACCCACCTTTAGATTCAACCATTGCCCTGCTATCTAATCAAAATCTGAGAAATAGCCGGGAGCAAATCTGAAGTCTCTTACTCATAAGCCCAGAGCAACAATAAAATCGTCCCACTGTGATCGCCGCCAATATCTGCGAGTGCCAGTAGTGCCTGTGTGGTGTGTGTATTATTGTGTGTGTGTGTGTTTATGCTCACTGAACCTTCAAAGAATAGGCGGCTGATGGCCAAAGAGCTCATTTCCCTAATGTAAACACTTGAGTTAAGACAGTCCACGCACGCACGCACGCACACACACACACACACACACACACACACACACACACACACACACACACACACACACACACACACAGGCAGTTAATTGTATTCTTTCGAGCTGTGAGTGTTTCTGTTGTCTCTCCTCTGGCAGAGAGCCAACAGCTGAAGCTACTTCCTGTGACACTCAGACCTTTTATCTGCTCATCTTCTTTAAAAAATAAATACATCATAGTATATAGCACCAACATGGTTCCTCCCTCTGCCAGTACGTTTCATACTTTATCATCGCTACACAGAAAAACACAACTTTACTCCTCTTATATTACTGTACTCCTGTCCAACTCCTCTTCCCAACTTGGCCTGCTTTGTCCCTCATTTTGTTGCCAGTAAAAACACACCATACCAGTACAAAAGCCTGAATGGTAGACACAGCACAGGGGCCCTGTTCCATTTCCTTTTTTCCCCCCTGATAACAGCACAGACTAATCGCTTGTGTGGACTTTCCCTTGCTGCCTTACTTCCTCCCTGTCTGCTTCTCTGTTTTTCAAACCATCAAATATTGCTTTCATAATGGAAACATTGCATATCCGTCAGTGTCTTTTACCTAACCGTTTTAATTGCAATCACACAACCCCCACAGGATCCAATAACTGTTGACAAAAAGCTCAACAGTGAGCGGATCTTCCAGGAAAAGCTGCGCTGACAGGTAGACAATGAGCGCTCTACAGGTGACTAACTGTGCAGTAAAAGGAAAGATCAGCAGATGGAAGGACAGTGTCGACATGTTTCTATACACAAAATAAAGCCTGCATAGGGAGGCTGTGAATTAGAATTGATTTTGTGTTTTAAGCATCAGGGTTAACCAAGCAGGGACAGCACTGATCATTGACCTAATCCCCACGATATCTCCTCAGTGCTGAAGATCAGAGAACTAAGTATCCTTGTTCATGAAGACGACAGCTCATCTTCTTGTTCCCTTTCACTTGTCTCACATTTTAAGTGTCTGCATGAAAAAAATAAACACATCTGAATGTTTAAAAAAATGTGCAACTCTCAAATTAAAGCCACACTAAATTTATTTACACTGACAATATTTGCAATGTTCATAGAGACGATCCCTTATCTCTCAGCTTTTAGTTTTGGTTATATGCCATGCCACATAATGTAAACATACTGTTAGCTGTTTTGTAGGAAAATGCCTTGAAACAATGTTTTTTATGCTACATGCTCTGCAACAAATTCAAGCTATTAAAATCAACATCAGGCGTGTGTTCATTGGTTGGCCTAAAGACTGAACACAAGTGCTAAAACTGCTTTGCATTTTCTGAATGTGTAAGAAAGCAACTGTTTCCAAATACTTTCACTGTATTGTTAATTTAGGGTGACAGTAAACATTGCGTTAAATCAGCTTATTATAATTTAAAAAAAAACCTTTTAATATATCTCTAACATGAGTATAAGCACCATGTCTGTAATATCCTAACACAAAACTCTGTCCTATGTTGAGTCCGCCCTCACTTCCCCAGATGGGCTGAAGAGGTTCTGTTATAAAAACTTGTGTGACCTGATATCCCTCTTTTGTCACCCGACTCATTAATATCTGAACAGAAAGAGACAACTGTGCAACCTGTCATTTCATCCTTTTTATTCCCGACCTCTTTCACACACCTCATTTCCTCTATGCAATGAGTCCATAGTGTGGAAGAGACTGTCTGCTCAGTACAACTGTACACAATATCGTCTAATGGTTCAATATTGCACAATAAAGTAATCAAGACTCTAGATTGAGCACATAACTTAACAAGATCAAACACATGTCCAAAGAGAAAACCTTTGAGAAAACATTGTAACATACACAACAAGTCAAAACTATTCTTGATAATGCTTCTGTATAACTTGAAAAGGTGCTCCCCTCTCATTCCAAGCCTGTCAGTGCCTGTCAGTGGTTTTCCAAACATGCTTCAGGATGCATCCCTGCTGACTTCTCTGCACCGCAGCCCTGCCACACTACACACTGCTGAACTGCCAGGGTGTTGGCTCCACATACACATCACAGGCTCAACTTCCTGTAAACCCTAATGGTACTCAGCAGTGAAATAATGCACAAACATCTCCAGCAGGGATCCATTTATGAAACAAATCAGTCAGGCTAATCTTCAAATGAGAAGGAGTACATTTATTCTTTAAACACTGCCAAACTCGAAGCCTTGGATATTTATAAAAACACAGCAAACAGATGCCCAGTTGCAAAATATAAACCTATTGAATAAACTTACATCAAAACCACAGTATGTAGCATAACGTGACAGAACTATCTTTGTCTTTTCGAAAGAGATTAACTTCATGCAGTCAGCGCTGCAGGGATTACATAAACAGCAGGACACTGTCTCCATCTGGATGAAATGTGTTTGCTTGTACCGTACCTCGATTAGTGCTTTGTCATTCTCATGAGTTCAGATTAGGATTAAGAAAAATGACACAGCAATCTGTGTGTAAGGGCGGTTGTCCACACTAGAATAAGAACCAGCTATTTTTCTCTCAATTGGTCAATAACAGTAACATTTCTAAATAGGCCTAAAAGGAAGGGATGTGCATGTGTTGTGTTACGTCCATTAAAGCATTTTAGAGACTGATTACAAGGCACTGAAAAAAAATATCTTAAATTAACCAGGAATATAAACGGACTTACTGAACTTGAATGTGTTTTGTCTGGCATAGCACTGTCAAAGGGAGCATGGCCTGTTCCCATAGCAACATGAACGAAATATCTCAGCAGAAAATGGTTTAAAAAAAAAAAAAGAAAAGAAAAAAAGGAAAAGTTTGAAACCAAGCCGAAAAAATAGCATGAAAAAATACTAGTATTTTATTCATTGCATTTTTTAAGGCAAACCACAATGATACTTCTGAGTGGACATGGATTCTGTGTGCATATTTCACCAAATAGAAAAGGCAGTTAGGGTCAGTTAAAATGATTGACTAAGACATGTGAACATTGGAGATGTTGAAAACCTACAACACAGGACACTGGCAATGGGCAGATTGAAAAAAAACTGACAGCATCTTTTTGTCTGATATCTTTTTGAAAAGTGTTACTCTATGGAGGCATTCAGGAGTGTCCTGGCAGCATGTTATGGCATCCTTTGTCACACTGTTCACTGTACATCCGATACAAATCTCTGAAAAGGCACCAAGGTGGAGCCTATTAAGCTCTTTTGTATTCTTAGTGATCGTTCTTTGTAACTGTCTTTTAAAAGACTCAAAATAAATAGAAAGACAGTGTGAACAAGCAAAAGATGGAAAATTAGAACGAGAACAAGAGGGGGTTTGGCCTTCGGTGATTCATGAAGATTGTCACGTTTGACATGAAAAGCCCTGAGAACTCAGGAAATTGTTCTCAGCCTATTCTGGGTTAGGAGCTCTGGGTCATATCAATGACTGTGGGATGAAATGAGAGACACCCAGAGGTGCAGAGATGAAGGGAGGGCAGGCAGACCAGTGGCTAATAAGATCAAAACTGGGACAAAAAAAATTTGGACAAATGATTCACAAAACAGAGAAGTAAATGGGTTTCAAGATCAATGATTAGGTTTATATTTATGTAATAAATTAACATTTGTTCTCTATAGGGAGCTTCCTTTTTGTAAATAGCTGATTTATATCTGCCACGAATAATCTCAGAAGTAAAAAAAAACAACAACATGAAACTCTATTTTGAAACCTGACTTGAAATGTCACTACATACAGTATAATAACATAACAAGAATCTGCGGCCAAGCTAGCAGCTCTGTGCTGTGTTACTTCAGCACAGAGTCTCTCTGCTCAATGCTAACTGGAGCAATGCTGGCTATGGTTACAGTCTCAGTCTCACTCAAACTCTGCACTAATGCTGTTGTCCTGTAAGGCCCACCGACCTTTAAGTGCTATACCACCAGGAGCAACTCATTAACATCTTACCTATCTTACATCTTACATTAATGAAAACATATTCCTTACAGCACTCAAACACATGGCCAAAGCAGTTGAAGGGCACCATTTTTGATTATTAAGCCACAGCAGGATTTCTGTATCTGCTGCTCATTTAATCAGTCCTCACATTGATTTTCTGAATGAGCTGTCTGCAGTGATTCTGCTCATAAAAACAACTGTCTCTACCTCTGATTGACATTCTCATCTCTCCATCTACTTGCTGGTCCGCACAATCCATCTAAGAAACCCCACCCCAATGTCTTTTAGAGTGCTCTTATACTAATCAGTTAAGTATGTATGTGCATTGAAATAATTGCACACACACCCCCATAATGCATCAGGAAGGCAATTCACTTTAAAATCTGTCTATCCCTTTGGCCTCCAACTCTCCACATGGGACAAACATCATAGCAGGGTAACGGGCTGTTAGCCACACACTCTCTCACACACACGCACGCACGTACAGACGCACACACACACACACACCCTCATTCACAAACACACTTTTACAGAGTTCAGTCAAGGTCCAACACTCTTAGGGGTTGGCATAAATAAGCAAAGGGCACCTGACTGTGCTGTGTCCCTGGCAGGCTAATGCCACGTTAGCCATGAATTAAATATAAGGAATTAGATGAAAGCGAATGAGTTCAGTAATTGTTTTGACTAGTGTTGACCCCTCTTCTGCAGAGTTCACAAAGTAAATGTATCTCTCAGGTGGGAGCTTGGGAAGAGGATGCATTAATGAGGAACACTCAGATAAACTGAGGCAGCGGGATAGCAGTGGAATAGCAGCCATAAGAGGCTGCATGTCACTGGACATGGACAGCTGGCTTGCCCAGGTAGTAGCAGGCAGACACCTTCTGCCATCCTCCCATTTGGTGTCTGTCGCCACAATGATGAAAATGTGCCAAATTCTCCCAGAGCATAAAGCCTGCTGCAGTGTGTCTGTAAGGCCACTTAGATGAGGACCAAGGCTCTTACTATAAGTTAGTGATGAGGAATTAGCCTAATGAATGTTTTTTTTCTCTGATTTTTCACACAATAGACGGTGGTCTTCAGTTTACCCACAAAATAAATGCATAATTTCTTCAGTCAAACTTTAAACATTTCCAGCTGCTCACTTGTAAGTATGTAGCATTTGTCTTGTTGTTCCTTCTTGTCTCATGGTGGTGCTACATGAATATTCTTAAAGGGACAATTTCACATAAGATCTTTTTGCCCAACATCTGTTTAAGTTCAAAATCCAAATCCTCAAAACACATCAACGTCTCCTTGACAGTGTAAGCTTAAAAGAACATTAGGTTACAGTCTTTAAATGTATGACAGGATTTTGGATTCCGGTCTAATAAAACAAGACAATAACGACTCTCTCTGGCTTTAGAACATTTGGATGGCCAGTTCATTTTTGTTCATTGTTGAACTGATGAACAATATTTACCACTTCCATGTGTGATGATTTACAGCACCAACATTTCAAAACCAAGACTTTAGTCTCCAAAATATTGTTCTGTTTTCTTCACTGTTTTAATATATGGACTCAACCTCTCCATTTATAAAGAACATTTCCTGCTTGCTAGACTTGGCTATAAAGCAATTTCCCACTCTCCTGGTGGTGCTGCCCCATCATGTAATACATGCAAACCCCTCTTCTTAGCCTTTCTATCAATCTTATCTATGGACAAACCTCAGAGATGGCAGTCCTGTAGCCTTAGGCGCTGCTGACAATTGGTAACCGGTGATAAACTGGATCAACTCACATATATTGTGCTCATTGGTTTGACTGGGTGTGTTAGCATGAGCTGAAGCACAAATGAGCGAACTGGTTCATCCATGTTGACATGAGCATTTTCTTCACTGAGCCAGACTTTAAAAACTAAGCTGTCCTACATTGTTTGGAAAGGGCCCGGTCAACTGCTCAATAAAATCAACTAACTGGGCAGCAATCTCACAACATCTCCATCAGGAATTTAGCTCATAAGAAATAAATGTATCTTCATAAGTTTAAGATCTGATTGATTTTGTTCTCTTTTTTATTGTTGTGGCTCTTAAAAACAAAAAATCCATACCTAAAAAAAAACAAATAAACAAACAAACAGGGCCAAACTTTAAAGAGTGGGTAATGTGGTACACAGGGTTTTAAATTTCACATAAATTATGGGACAGAGCTGCGTGGGAATCTGTCACATGGCTACACATGACATTTGATTGCTACACAATGTGGTAAATACATCAGCTGTGAGAGATGTTAGCTATTGGCTTTAAACAATGCACATGAAATAGGCCCACACACTTTGTGCGTTCTGTTCTGTGATGAGTCTGATTTTGTTCAAGGTTGTCTTCTGCTTGTGTTGTTGTTCTTTGTCCTTTATCTCATTGGTAGTTTGTGTTTTAAAAAGCCTCTTTAACATCAAGGCCAGGGGACTACAGATGAAACACTTTGGCCAAATCTGGCATTTTTACCCCTGTAGAATCATGCATTTTATTAATTTGCACTGTCCAAAAACTGCGCAATAATAATAACATAACACATAATTTAAGAAAACCCGCTGACACTTTCCAGATAACTTGAGGACGTTCAGGTCCTGACATTTTCCAGAATTTCCTTTCATACTTGTGTGCAGAAACAGAAGTCTTTAGTAGGCCTAATGGATTCCATTGCTTGTTGGTTATCATTCACCACAATACATAGGGACAATTCTGCGAAATCAATAGGAGACTATATATTATAGCTTACAGCGACAGTAAAGACTATTAATCAGCAAAACTCTGCTCCGCATGAGCAGTATTTCCTGCCCAGTGCCTACTTGCTTGGATGAATGTTGGCGAATATAACCTGCTGATACAGAAGCATTTATCTCTCAAGCATTTGACTAAGGAAACCTAGTCTTTACCATATTTAAACATATTTAATAAACAGGTGTCATTTTGGTATTCACCTTCAAATACAACACACATTTTAAGGATGGCAAAAAGTGTGCCATAACTAAAGTGAATCAGGAAATGTAAATCGAGCAAAGGTCTTATCATCACAGTTTCTCATTAATACAAATCTAACTGTTCACAGCTGTCACAGCCTAATCATCATTCAATTTCAGAGGACCATCCTTCATTGTTACAAGGGCACATCAGTTTGCATCAATAGATCTGATTCTGGGTCAATCCACACCCCACTTCCTCACCCCCTACTCATTTCCCCCGGTTTCTCCCCTTTGTCTGCTCTGTCTGCTGCTGCTCGATGGGGGGAGGTGGAGGCAAAAGAAAGAACCAAATTAGCTTCTTTCCTACATGACAGATGGCCTTTATGATTTACTCCAATTAACTTAAAAATAAACTTGCTTTTAAAAAAGGATTTGTGTTGTTGTTTTTGGATACTAGATTCTTTTTAATTATTTTAAGGGCCTTTTTGCAACATGATCTAGTCAAATTATAACATCACCACACAAACACAAAATATCTGAAGATGCATATAGTGGTTTTTTGTTATATTTAACATGTACTAGCCCTGAAAATCACACAAGAATTTATGTAACTTCTTGTAGCACAAAAAACCACATGACATGCGGCGATCACACAACACTTGCATGTTGTGGTGGAATATTCAGAGAAATAAAGGTTGCCAGTAAAACAAACACAGCAGCGCTGTGTTGTGTTCACCTTTATCCCCATATACACCCTGCTTAGCTGCAGACTGCTGCCATGACTCTGCTTGTCTGTCTGCATCCCTTGAGGGTTGGCTAGCATTATCACCAGCCCAGCCTCCTCTGTCGGGCAGTATTCAGCATGAGTGCTTATGCAGCAAGCCACGATGTCTGTATGACTGAGGGAATGCTAAATTAGCCAGGGGTTGATGACCTACCTTTTATTTTAGGTACAAGCCAACACATATTCTTCTAAAATATTCTGTTCAGAGATGCAAACTTTTTTTTTTAAAAAAACCTATAAGCTTTATATTATGTTAATTAATCTATTAAATATTAGAAGATAATACAACAGTATTGGCTTTCTTAAATTAGTCTAACTGGCAGAATTGAATAGAATAAGACAATGCCTTAGAATTATTCCATTATTATTTAGAAACACTTTAAATCATCTTACAACCTGTTTGGCATAGATTCTCGGTAGCTTTGTGTTGTAAGTTTAATTAGCTTCTTTCCCCTGCAGTACAGAATCTTAGCCATGCACTGACAGTCAGTGTGCTACAGATAGGCTTCCCTATTTTTCATTGTGTAATATAAAATGTCTCGAAGAATGTTAGCTACTCTTCACAGCTAATGGCAGAGCTGTGTTATGAGCTAAATGCTAAAGAGTGCATGATGATGTAATTACAGTGGCAATTTTAACAAGCTGGTATAATGTTTTATAGTGTTAGTTTAGTAAGCTAGCATGCAAAGATGCTAATAAACCCGTAGCCCAGAGTACAGCTAAGGCTAATGAGTAGCTGTTGGATTTGCTAGCTATTTAAAATCTTAGTATTGGACAAAAAATATTTTTGGTCAAACTAATATAAGAAAATACATTTGTGTACCCATAGTTAATTTTAGAGCTGAATTCAGCTGTTTTAAATCTTTCTTTCTTCCTCTTCAATCAGAAACATTGAGACAAACAAATTCAGAGACACTAACTCCAGCACTGACTAAGCTACTTAGCACAGAAGGTGATTATGGACCAGCTGGTCTCACACAAAGACCGAACCCATCATAACTTCACAGTATGAACTCAATACATAATTAAAGAAAAACTTGACTTGGTACGCTAGTCCAACTAAAACACCTTTGCATCTTAGATAGATTTACTCTTGCTTTCCATGCAGCCTTAAGATCATGAGTGGAGCGAGGGGTCTTCAAGCCAATCAAGCACTCCTGGCTATTGTTCCGTTTCATGAGACAATTCACAGAGTCCTTGCTCGGCCATCCTCAGTGTTTTCTCCACAGAACAGGATTCCTGATCGTAAATATTGAACACATTTACACGCGAAGCGGCTGTGATCATCTTCTGAGCAGATCGAGGGAGGTTAATATCAATATCAAATACAGTAAAATCTCGCAAAAATAATCATTCAGAAGATGTGACTGCCAGCAAAAACACCACTCCCTACCGAAAGCTTCCTTCTTTGTTTCGAATAGGGGCCAATTTTTAACAAATGGGGACTCATCTGGGATCAAATCAGGTGAGCTCCATCGTCTGCCTTGTCTAATTTTCCAATGATGCGCCCGTTTTCTCAGATAAATCAGAACTCAGTGGTTCTCTTGGCATGGATATTAACTTATTAATACTTTTAATGCCATTCTGAGACCAGCTGTACTTTAAATCTATCTCCTCAGTGTGAATGAATAGATAACCCCCGAAATATTGATAAATGCAGTAAATCCATGTGTTCAGAACTGAATCACTAGTTTGATTATGCTGTTAATCCCTGATGATGCAAAAGAGAAAATAAATCAGTGAGAAAGAAAGCCATTTGACGTTCAGATGGCGATGACATATTTCCTCAGAGATGGAGCTGGGACAAGTCTATTTAAAAGGTCTAATCGAGCTATAACAGTAACTGGACTTAACTGCACATGTAAACGTAGTAATTGACAGGATATACCGACACACAAAAGCCAAGTGCGGAATTTAAATTCTCCCCATCTTTTGTCTTGTCCATAATGTGTGCACTTCCTGTTCTGTCTAAATCCAATTTTGCAAACCTCGAAGGGCTTGCAAAATGGAATAAATTCCCTTAAATGAATTCAGGAGGACAAACATTGAAAATATGAATAAATCCACTTCAGATGAAGACTTTTAGAAACACAGCACAGTTAAGCTTTGCTACAGGATTATAGACCTTCTTACAGCACCCAGTGCTTCAGGAATCATTTTAGATGTTAGGGAAAGACGGGTGTATGATTAAAAAGGAATCAAAGACATGAAGCCATGAATAACATTTTAAGATTATAAGATTTGTATCTCTAGTTTGTGGATTTAAAAAGCAGAGACAATGTAATTTTATAATGCTTAGAAAGAAGATTCAACATCAAACCATGGAAGTACATATAAAGTCTAGACACAACACCTGAGGGCTCCATCTCTCTGCCTCTTTCTCCCTCCATGGGAATATGGTAGCCACATGCAGCTGTGCCCGAATTATTCATACACGCAATGCTCAGACATTCACAAACACACACACAGACACACGCTCATACACAAGAATGGTGTATACACACACAAAGTCATTGCATGTTTGGCTAGGAGCTCATATTTGCACGCTACAGTAGTCCTTTTGACAAAAGACGACACACTTGCTCCTTTTTCTACTCTGCCGCCGGACACCCCCAATCCCACCACCCCAACCCCCAAACCCCCACCCTGACTCTCCTCCGCCTCTTTGATTTGACTTGTTTTTGTTGTGTTGAATTGCAGGAAGCATTGCTCTTTTCTGAAGTGGGAGAACAGTTTATAAAACAAAGCAGACATCTGAAATGGACTCGAAAAAACACTTTCTGTTGCTCCTTTGCCGTCAACTGTACTCGCTGAAAATACCGCCTTTTCTTCAGCCGCATTTACTTTCCAATTCTCTGACCTTGCTAAAGTGTGTCTTTATCTTTTTGGTGTGTATGAGTGCAAACTCAGCAGTGAGCACAAAGACCTGCAGTGACATCAGATTCATTCACAGTGTATCCTCTGTCTACACTCGACCAAGAGTTGCTGTTTAAAGGGCCTTATACCCATCCCTCACACAGTGATTTCTAAGTGACTACAATAATGTCAATTTAAACAAATTGGCTATGTAACGCATCAAAAATATACAGACCACAGAAATGTGAACGTGAACACTGAACATTACTGTGATCCCAAAAATCATGTCCTTAAGTCCCAGCAGCACGACTAAAAAGGACTGTTTGGAGGCCAGCTCCAGCTGACTTATGATGAGGCCCCGATTACAGAATAAATGCAAATGTTCAGACTGAAGAGCCTTTCATTTCTGTCTGGATGAATGCAAATAAACACAGGATTGTATGTTTCTGTGTGAGTGCACGTGCAGGAGTGGGCGAACAGAAGAGGAAGGAGCTGAGGAGAGAGAGAGAGCTGGTGAAATTCCAGCTTTTTAGTCACAGTTTCACGCTTTATTTTGCTCACAGTGCAGACAATCTTTAGCAAGAGAAAATAAAAGGATGAGGCATGCATTTAAAAGGGAAGTCTGAAATGACGTGCCATTACTTAGTTAACTGGATCACTATATGAATATACATTTTTCTGCTTCGGAAGAACAAGCATTTTTTGGCAACATGAACACAAAAAGATAATTTAGTGATTTAATTCAGAGGTCACATTTTTATATTTTATAGACTCACTGATGATTCAGTATTAACTGTGTCAGCAAGCTCATCAGCAGATGACAAGGCAGGAAGTGAACAGGAAGTGTGGGTAGTACAGCGACAGCCTCACAGGAAGTCATTCTGCAACAGCAGCAACATCATTTGGGAGGTTGTTACACTTTACTGGGAGAAGTTCAGCAACAGAGCAGTTGCACAATTTATGCCAAAGCCCACGCCATGTCCGTTATGGGGCATCTGTTCCAGCCTGTAAACTATCTAACCAGCACCACTATCCTGATTCCCAAATCACTCTATTGTACACCTGCCAACAGATGTGTCATTAAGAGGGGATGACTTGTTGTTCGTATAACCAGGATTAAGAAGTGTAGCTTGGCAACCTCAGTCCCTTCTTTGTCCAGCAGAACTTTTCACCTCCTTGGCCACAATTCGATTGTAGGCCTGATTATGCAACATGCACTAGCAGGCCCTGAACTAAACACCTAGTGTTACTCTGGGAAACAACACCATCATGCCGAGAGGCGGGAAAGAAAGGGTAACATTCGATACTATGACATACAATACAAATATTACAAAACAGTGATTCTGCAACAATCGAATATATTGCGAGACATTTGTAAAATATATCACAAGAACGGATTATACGATGAATTTAAAATGTCCCTAAAAATGCAGTGCAGGATTAATTCATACTGATTTATTTACTGCACTTTGGCGTTAGTTTTACCTTCTTCTTTTCTGATCATGTTGTCACCTTCTTCGATGATAAATTGACTTCTATTCATGTTACCCTAATTCCTGTCATAAGTGTCACTGTGAGGGGTCAGAAAGTAGTGACGCAGTGAGTCCAATTGCCAGGGAAATCTGATTAGAGCACTGTATTTGTTGTTATTGAAAAATATGCATTTGGCACCAGTGACACAACAATTGTATCACATGATATCACTGTATCGATAATTTATTCGACTCTTAATCTTGAATCTTTCTGTACATCAATATGTTGTGAGGTTCAAGCAGCTTCTTTATGGCTGCCACAAAAGACCTTTACATACAAGTGTTAAATGAAAGGGGCTTGAAGAGCAACAACAGAAAGCATGTGACTAGCAGGCCGGTGTTTGGAGGAAGTGATGCCCAGGCTGTGGACAGGCAATTTGGGCGTGTACTCGGTCGGGTTTTTCCTGCTCCTCTTCCTTTGGTACAGGCTAACATCACTGATTAAAAGCAACTTCAGTCATCGGAACAAAGTCAAAACAGCTTACACTTTTTACTAAAGCTGGGGGCTGTGGGTTGGGACTAAGTATAAGAATGCACCCATGGGGAGATTAAGTCCAGCACTAACCTGTGACCAGTACGACTGTAGGATGATCGCATGCTCACAAAGACAGACATAAACACACAATTTCCCACCAGCCGTTTTTAAAGGCAACCCCCCTGGGGGAGGTGTGTAACCTAGACAGAGCCTGTGTGGCAAACTGTTACAGGCAGGAAACAGGCGAGACTGGTAGCCGACACAGGACAAGCGTCCAACAACAAAAAGCTTTTTTTTTTTTTAAACCTCCCAAATAAAGCCTTTGTACACCAGCTGTGAGGGAGGCCCTTCCGTAGTCGTCTTCTGTTGCTTCTGATTTGTTTTGAAGCCAGTGTTTTGGTCATGAGGTAGCGAAAGTCAGCAGTCCTCTAACAGATGACTTATGAAAAACTCATGTGTTCTACAAAGTTCCATTTCTGACACATGAGCAGAGAGATAGAATATAATTATCTTTTCCTATCGCCTTTGAGCCAAAACACTCTGCGTCATAACCGTCCAAAAGCCCACAATTATTCATGTTTCGAGTCTGGAAGAACACAGATTATGTTGTGCTCTATTTGCACAAGATCAGCTGATGCTTATGGGGAAAGAGATCCAATCGGACCGAGAGGAAAGCCTCTCGGATGAGTCTGTTTTAGGTGAGACATCAGGCAGCAGTCACAAGGTCAAAGAACCCAAACAGATCTATCTTTGTGCCGCTGTATACACTGATATATGGAGGCTGATTTTGCACTTTCTTGGACGTCAAGAGTTGCTGGTCGGTCTGAAATGACTAAGTGGCAAAGCCGCAGAAAGAAACGGCAGAAGAAGAATCGATATGCAAATGGAAAAACATAAAACTCTCATGTCAAGTTACACCTGATTAATGTGCGCACACAAAAGCTGAGTTAGAAATTAAGAGACGCACATCCAACCTTCGAGTTGGCCCGAACATAAAGCTTCAAATCTGGGGAAAACTCTGCACTCAACACTAGATCAACCAAAGGAGAAAGAGGAAGTGAAACTGCACCGTATGTCTTTCCGTGCATGTGAGATTAAGAGTGTGTGTGTGTGCGGGTTCCACTGGGTGAGTCGGAGATGGGAGTCTTCTCCTTCTTATAGCTTGTTTGCATCAGACAAAGCTTATCTTTTAAGTTAGTGCAGCATCTGCATAAAAAAGAAACAACCTAGCCAGACACGATTTAATGATCGCCACTTAGCAAGGAGTTACTTTTTACACTGATCTTTTCCTGTTTGTGCATTGTGTGTGTGTGTGTGTGTGTGTGTGTGTGTGTGTGTGTGTGTGTGTGTGTGTGTGTGTGTGTGTGTGTGTTGTGCGTGTTTTCCCTTGGTCCAAAAGCAGGCTTGTAGGTCATGTCACTTGTTATTTGGACATTGTTTAGGGAAGACTCTGCAGACATTCAGGAAGTGCACGCTTGCGACCCAGACTACGTGTGTGTGTATGTGTGCATTTCTCAGCCCTAGCAATAACCCCATTGCCTTCTAAATACATACTCACACATGCACCCACAGACTACAAGCGGGGGTCTGTCTGAGGGGCTGCAAAACATGGGAGCAATTAAACATCAGCCTCTCTTATCAGCGACCGGCTTTCTCAGAGAATACAGGGGAGAGAAAAAGACATAAAGGGGTCGTTGGGAAAACCGTTGCTCAAACAGCAGGAACTTATTCCTCACTGAGTGTTTATATATGGGCTTCCCATTTCCTGTCAAAATTACAGACACTCTTGGTGGCACTCAGAGGGCATGTAAATACACACACAGATCAGAAGTGATAAAATAGGGTCCACCCGCGGCATAGATATGTGTTAAATACTCCCTTTCAAAAGAAAACGAACGGTTCTGTCTCGGAATGAGACACAATATCGATGGCAATATATCATCGTCATAATATATCATCGTCCTAACTCGTGGTTTACATTTATTTAATCCTTATTGCCAAATATGGAGACTTTTTGTTTTTTTTAAACAACCCTGTAAACAGATGTCCGATGGTGCTTATGACGTTATTGACGATAAACGTGAACGAAAGTTTATTTGCCAAAAAAAGAATCTGACAGTGGGATAAAGAAGAAGAAAAAAAACATTGACATAATGTCAGACAGATGTGGAAAAAAAGTTGGAAAAGGTGAAACTGTCACCAATATACAATGAATAAATATAGTAATCCCACGCTTTCGCTTTTAAGAGGTATTTTGTACGCTTCCATTGGTCAGATACCATGATGTATCATCGAGGTGTGCCGTACATGTACTAGTTGGGCCCAACTTCAGTATTGCATTTGTGAATGAAATATTGGGACTCAACATTAATCCACCATCGAGTAAGAACCTGATTCATTGGTGGACATCCATCTGCCACAGACATAAATGTAGGTTTAGTGGATGACAACAATGGAACTCTGCTCGCACACACTGCTGATCATGTAAAGTATTGCATCACCAAATGAGCTATAAAACAGTTGAAGATGCAGGCACATGTGTGTTTATGTTCATGGTGATATCTGTCACCTTCACTCATTCACTTAAACTCTGTCAACAAGCCCCTCTGCAGCTTCCCAGACTTTAATCAATAACTTCAGCTGAGCAGCATGCCCCAGCTGTCTCTCTATAACCCTCTTTTCACCTTTCTCTTTGCTTTTTTGTCAGCACCACCCACCCCACTTCCTGTTACAGTTGCCGCTGTGAGCAGTCACAAAGGAGATTCACTACTCAGCAGCTGATTGACAAGTGACTCTTAAATTCTCCTCTTGGAAAATGAGGCCATCGGTTGCAAGGTTCTTCTTAAAAGCCTGCTGCCATGCAGGACCGACCCCATAGTGTGTTGAAGCCTGGGGGCCTGGCTGATGGGTACTTACATTTCACTGCTATTTTGCAGCAAATGCTTTACAGTTCCACAATAAAAGAGGATGTGAAGATGACAGCTTTGACTATTCAGGTGCAGCGCACACGATGCCGTGCATATGACAACATCTCTTTGTAAGGGACGCCTACTGTGACCAAGTGGGACCAGCTCATGAGACAGAGTCTGTCAGGGTGTTACTCAAAGGACAGTCGTTCTTTCGGACAAGACCTTCAGCTCCACAATCTGCTAAATGGGCACGAATACAGGCGTAGCCTCCATCACACTCACACCACAGCCAAGCCTTCCAGTTTTAGCAGCATTCAGAGCGAGCACATGCTCATTTCTATGATCTCTTTAAATCAGCTTTGAGTCTTGGCACACACAATCGATGGGCTGCTAATATCTCCTGATGTGGATCCAAAAAGCTTCTGTTCTGCTGCCTGAGATTTTGGGTGCATTTATAACAAAGGCATTGAATGACACAGCTCTCTTTGTGCCGACTCTTCTGCAGAAGCATGATAAAAAAATAAATTAAAAAAAAAGGCAAAATGCTCTGGTATTGAAAACGGTGATGGAGAAGATTCAGCCATACATATAAGAAGTTTACTTAACATTGTGGCGAGACTGCGTGTAGGTGAGAATAATAACACTAAGATTGGTTTGGGGAGAAACGCCCATTCTGCTCTCTGCACCTGGCTGCAGCTGTCCTTGCCACTTTAACCTATGGGAAATAATGAAAGCAAGCTTCATAAACAGTGGACTCTGCTGTGGAGCTGCAGGAGAACGTATGCGCCCATAAATGCAAACAATCATATGGAGATATTGCGACTCACATGCTTTTTCCTTATCAATACTATGCAGAGCGCCACTGTGCATGTATTACAAATAAGGTGCTTTACTCTTCTCTGTTTCAGGGATACAGAATGTTTAAAGCAGGGCCATAAATTGAAGAATAAGACTATAGGTGTGAAGGGATGATCGCCTGCAGGCAGACACAATGTGATCTGCTAAGGTCGGCAGATTTCTAGCAGACAGACGCCGTAGGCTTACCTCAACGCAACCTTCACGGAGCAGTCGCCCTGGCTCGCCATGATCTCTTTCAATGTTCACCGATGGTCCGTGGAGTGTTTCAGCTAGGTTGAGTTTTGCAGTGTCTGGTAAAGTGTGCGGTGCTGCGGCGGTGCACGGAGTCTAAAGTCAGCGGGGGCAGCCGTCAAGACCTGCCCGCGGCGAGCTGCCTCAGCCGGACTCCTCCTGTCTGCTTCTTCTCCGCTGAGGCGGTCATTTCTGGCTCACCGGTGTTTGTCACATAGTAGAGTATAATCTGCCGTTTCTGTCTGTGTGTCCGTGCTCTGTCTCTGCCGATACATCCTGTGTGAAGAGAGTGTGAGTGAAGCATATGAGCGCTCCTCAGAGACCGCACCGCTCCGCTGTTCTCTCTGAGAGACACACGGTCACGTTGACGAAGCGCTGCTGAGACCTTAGACTCAAAGGGATGCTGATGCATTCAAGGGCTGTAGGAAAAGTTGGAATCAACTTTGGAGCGTTCTTGCAGAGAGCTGTGGCCTCAAAAAATCACGAAGTCACAGCTTAAAGTTGGCTACACTACAGAGTGATCGGTAGATCTGATCTATCAAGAAGTAGCAGTTAAAAAACAAAAGCTGTCATACTCCACCCACCTGTTACTTTACTGATCAACACAATTCTACCTCTACTACTCACGTTTTACTCACATTTTGCAAAAGCTATAAAGGTGTAATATGTTTGGTACACAAAGGCATATTGTGGAAATAGTCTCTTATTCAGAGGGTTACTCCAGCAAATGGTTGGGGACCTAAAAAAAACCTTATTCATCACCATTTTTCATCTATTTTCGCAATTTAACTAGCACCTCTTTCTGACACATTTAACTTCATTTGAGGTGATAAAACAGTGGACCATCTGTAGCAACTTAATACTGCAGACCTTAACCCTTACTGCAGAGTCTGAGTCTACCTAAATACAAGAAAAGGCAACCCACTCCTGCATTTTCACTGTCATTTCACTCAGGGGTTGGAGAAAGCAGAAAGAATAGACAGTAGAATTAGACATTTTTCAACAATAACGTTTT
This sequence comes from Symphodus melops, assembly GCF_947650265.1. Taxonomy (NCBI): domain Eukaryota; kingdom Metazoa; phylum Chordata; class Actinopteri; order Labriformes; family Labridae; genus Symphodus; species Symphodus melops. The sequence goes on from NC_136694.1 coordinate 15,570,732, forward strand.
CAAAGACATCATGAGGCAATTAGCTGCCTAAATATACACTGTTAAAGAATCAGTAGGATATGTGTGCTATATGCATTAGCCGATTGTGCAAGTAAGAAGGTGAACAGGCAGCCAGCCAGAGCATTTTACTTTTACTGATTCTGGTCCGGATGTAAAAAGCATATCAAAATGTAAACAGAGTGGGTAGAAAAAAACACGTCTTACACTTAAAAGGACTTGTGTAATTATCAAAGTCTTTATGGCTCCTTATTGGTATTCTATGTTGTTGTTGGCATTACCCATGCATGTGCATGGCAACTTGACGATGCCGCTGGTAATGGTTAAGCTAATGTAATTTCCCCTCTAGTCTCTGGGTCAGTGTGTGAATATGTAGCTGACATTTGTTAAATATGTAGCAATTTAAATTAAGTTGGCTACATTTGACCATGCAGATAAAACTCTGATCAAGTTTGCTGGCATGCATCAATTTCTCCATTTAAATAATAAAGTGATAGGCCAGATATTTTCATATGTCACTGTTTGATCTTATGTGTTTGAATCAATAGCTTAAACTGCTAACATAGAATTGTAGTGAAGTAAAAGGTAAAATGTCTGCATTGGATATTTGTGGTAGACCTAACCTATTTGTGTCACAATATAAATAGCAAAAACTATTTTTATAGGCTACAAAAAAAATACTTCAATAAATATTATGTTCAATTACACAACGCCACACAAGGTGCAGATAAACGAGGACGTTTACACTTTTCTTCCAAATATAGACCAATTTTTCCCCATGTAGACCAAATGCACTCTTTATGACTATCCAATAATACGAGGAGTCCTTGAATGCAGCATAATCACATTAATTGATTCGCTGTTCGGCCAACTGCTGAACTAGCCCCGCCTCTGTTAAACAAAAAACATCCAATCAGCGCTGTCAATAAACGTGTGTGGCCCCGCCCAGCGTCACACCCACAGTCGACTGTGAAGATTACAAACCTGCAGCACACACCGACTGCCAGTGGCTACAGCTGAGGTCCGTTAAAATGCCTTGAAAAGAGGAGGGCTGCTCCGATGACGGAGAGGAGGGGCCACCACTTTAAACACCTTGAGGTCAAAGGTTGAAACTCATGCAGCGCTGAGGTTATTATATCCACACCGTTAAATGAATCTCGGTTATATGGGAAGTAACAGTCCGCTCACTTCCTCCTCTTGCTGAGTCATAGTTCTTAAAAAGAGGAAATTGTAAACATTTCTCTTTGTTGAATTTATAATCTTTGTTACCACTCCGTCTCAGTTTCCTTTCTACAGCCAAATATATAGGTTTATACTCATCATTGATTCTGGGTCTATCACTGTTTTCCTCCAATTTAGTTTCCTCTTGCATGCTTCTGATAGAGCCACGTTTATTTTTGACTGCTTAAAATGAGCCATGCAAAGTGTTCAGTGCTACAGCTCAGTTTTGATGGCAGAGTTTCAAATGGCAGGATTCATATCAACAGCCCTGGAGAAAACTCCAATTTCTCCCAATCCTTCTCCTCCTCATGTATGTGACTCATATTCTTACAGGAACAGATCAAAACAGACCAATTCCAATGAAAGTCACGTCAGAACTGCAGCAATAAATATTCCAATATGGTGCAAACACAGTCCAGTTATTGACTTCATAACTCTAGACACAGTTATGTTTTTGTATATTTTGTACGTATTGTATGACCATAAAGAAACCAGCTTTTCAACGGTATTGTCAATTATAATGTATATCATTATTTAATGTGATATAAAATTAATTCTGGATTAATTTATCCCTGGATGTACGAAATAGTATCTCCATTGTCACAATCACTTTTATGTAATGAAGCATAGTCTGCCAACGGCTGCCTGAACTATAAAGTCATTCTGTGTGCACAAAGGAGCTTATGACTTTAACCGTATTTGTGTGCATGTGTTGGTGTCCCGAGGAACAGGTGACGATGTAAGTGCTGCACACATTACGTTCTAGCAGCACTGGATTCTACACAAGCTTAACATGCAGATATGAGGATAAATCTGCAATCCTGCTAGATTTGCTGGGAACCAGCCCGAGACTTCCACAAGTTGGACAACAAAACACACAAACAAGGGTGGTTCACACTCAAACACACTCACCTTTTCATGTGGGCTTTTAAGACCAGCTCACACAGACTGTTACATAATGAGGCTGCACTGTTTTCCAAGGCATGTGTTAAGTCCCTTTCATTCCTCTTCAGGCCTGTGTACCTCCTGGTACTCAGCACATTAAAATGTAAAATGCATATTTCATAACAGTACTGTGTGGGTTTTTAAACCCTTAAGATGTCGTTATATTGCAATTGACAAACTGCAGCATAATCCCTCTATTTAGGGATACAGTCAAAAAGAAGCACCCTAATTACACAAGAGGCATTAAAATACAATCACTCCCTCAGCCTTTAGGTTCTTCTGAAAGTCACCGTGAAGTCAAAATTAGTTATGCTGCTTGGATTCAGCATTTCTCTTTGTGCATGTGTGCGCGCACACACAAACCCAAACATACACACACGTTCAGTTTAGGGTCCCTCTTCTCATGTCTGCAGTATGTGGTTATATTTCGACCTAAAACACAAAATCCCTAATAACTTTAATGTGCCTTGATCTTTTGCTATTACATAATTTAAAGAAGTAGAGAAAAATATATTGCCACAGTCATGGAAATAAGATTTTAGAGTCGGATCCAAAGCAAAAATATTCCATCTAATAACACATAATGTGCTGCTACACATTCTTACCTGTTAAAGATACCAGCCTTGTCTATTGAATAAAACTAAGATCTATCCCACATCAGCGTATGTCCAACGCTTTTTATTGAATCGCTCATTGCATTAAAAAAAAGTTGAGAAACAAGACAGTGGGAGGAAAATGGAAGATGAGACTTCTCCCTGTTGTATTCTCCATCTTTATTCTTTGATGTTTCTAAATCCCTCAAATGCATTTTCTATTTGTGGCATGGAAGTGCCACCAATCCATAATTCTTTACCGTAACAAAAGTGTGTGATTTGGTCAGGATTAGATGAACACACATTTGACTATTCTCAGGCTGGCACATTAAACATTATGCAGTTCAATATACAGTTATTACACTCAAGTTCATCAGCTATGGGAATTCATGTCCAAGTCTAATATGTGAGAGTACTGATGTTTAATGGTGTGTCTTTGAGTTTTATGTTTGCATGTGTGTAACATAGGAGCCTCTTACATGATTTAGATTTATGTGTGTGTTGCCTGTTCTTGGCAGTGCTGGCCCCTCTGGTGCTTTGTTTCATCAACCTGCAAAGCTTGCATTGACTGCAATGAAAGTAGTGAAAGACTGTATTCAGTGTATTGCAGGCAAGTTAATCGATAAAGCCTGTTAGCGTGTAGTTTAGCATAAAGACTGGAATGGGGAGTTGCTCCGTTTTGATGTTTGTGTCTCTTTAAACGTGATGAGACTCCTTGAGTTTTCCCAGTAGACATCACTCCTTCACTAGAGAGAATATATTATTATCAATAATAATAACAATAATGATGATAATAATAATACATTTTATTTAAGGGCGCCTTTCAAGACACTCAAGGTCACCTTACAGAGAAATAAAACAGCATAATAAAAACATGAACACAACACAGTAAAAACATGAACACAGTCAAGAACATAACAAACAAAAACGACGACAGTGTGGAGTGTGTGTGTGTGTGTGTGTGTGTGTGTGTGTGTTATATGGAATAGGCTGATCTAAAAAGGTGAGTTTTGAGCTGAGATTTGAAGATGGGGAGAGAATTGATATCACGGATGGATTGTGGGAGAGAGAGGGGCTGCATGGCTGAATGCACGAGACCCCATTGATGAAAGGCGGAAAGGAGGTGTGGTGAGGAGCATGGAGGAGGCAGAACGGAGGGTCCGGGAGGGTGTGTACGTGTGGGGGGGGGGGGGGGGGGGGGGGGGGGGGGGGGGGGGGAATTATGAAGAGCCTTGAAGGTGAGAAGGAGAATTTTGAAGTCGATACGATATTTGACGGGGAGCCAATGAAGCTGTTGAAGGACTGGAGTGATGTGGTCAATGGAGGGGGTTCTGGTGAGGATCCGGGCAGCTGAGTTTTGGACCAGTTGGATTTTATGGAGTAATTTGAGAGGTAGACCGAGAGGAGAGAGTTACAATAGTCTAAGCGGGAGTTAACCAGGGTATTGATAAGGATGGCGGTGTTGTTGGGAGTGAGAGATGGACGAAGACGGTTGATGTTGCGCAGGTGGAAATATTTTGACCGAGTGATGTTATTGATGTGTGTTTCGAAGGAGAGAGTGTTGTCGAGGATGACACCCAGGTTCTTAACTTGGGGGGAGGGATGGACGGTGGTGTTGTCGATGGCGTTTGCAGAGATGTCGGTCTTGACCAGAGTGGATTTGGTTCCTACGAGAAGAACTTCAGTTTTGTTGCTGTTGAGTTTGAGGAAATTGTGAGAGAAACCAGGATTTAACTTCATGGAGACAGTCTGAGAGGGATGAAGGTGGGAGGGCGGAGTTGGGCTGGGACGAGAGGTAGGGCTGGGTGTCATCCGCGTAGCAGTGAAAGTGAATACCAAATTTCCTGAAAATGTGACCAAGGGGTAGGAGGTAGATGGTGAAAAGGAGGGGACCCAAGACAGAGCCCTGAGGAACACCTGTGAGAGAGGTACCAGTGAATCCAATTGAGGCTAGTCAGTTGAGGAGGGTGATATGAGAGATGGTGTCGAAAGCAGCACTTAAGTCGAGGAGGATGAGTATTGTTAAGAGTCTGGAGTCAGCTGCCAACAGGAGATCATTTGTGATTTTTGTCAGAGCTGTCTCGGTGCTGTGGAGGGGACGGAACCCAGACTGGAGTATAAATGGCAGACCTGTACAAAAGTTTTGCGCCAGGCTAGAGGTGGAGTCAAGGAGCAGAGAAAACGGGAGGGGAAGGGATTTTTTATGCAGACCACAAACAAAGGACTGGATGGGTTATTTAAATTTTTGTGGTCAATAGACACTTAGGTTTCCCAAATTCAGATTAAAAACACTGGGAAATTGGATTTTTCATAATATATTTCCATAACCATTACACACCGAGTGTGTCATCAACGACATATTTGCGCGAGCTGACTTTGGATCGCTTTAATTATGTTTGTGCAATCCGAAAATGTTAATATGGTAGCTGGTTGGCTTTAACATGGAGAGTCTCAACTTTCAGAAGCCATTAAAATGTTTAGGATTGCACAAACACTCACATAACGACAATTACGACAATCCAAAGTGTGCTCACGCAAACGTGTCGTCACCAATACACTAAAAGGGTAAAAGGGTTAAACTTCAGGCTCACTTGTCTAATATTCTTTAATCCTAGAGTTTTGTCAAATCTTTGATATTAGCTGTATACTTCTGACTTCTGACGTGACACCTAGCGAAAAAAGGTAACCTTGGGGGATAGCCAACATAGTCTTTATGCTATTTTAAGTTAACAAGCCGCTCACATCAGCCTCTTACCTAGAAATTTTTTTGAAGTTGTATCCATCTTTTCTTTTAAAAATTACATTTCTGGATATTCTGCCTTTATTTGTTACAACAGAGAAGAGAAAACAAATGTTGAGAGAAGCTGCTGGGGAATGACATGCAGCAACGAGTACAGGAGGTTCAACATAACCACTATTGTTATCGACCTGTCCTATAAATCTTTTTATCCAACTCGTCTCAGGAGGATGTCATTTTTAATTAAAATACTTGAAGGTGATATTATCTGTAGGCTCATTTAGTTCCACTTTAACTGACCTAGCTAGCTGTTTCCCCTTGTTTATTGACTTTGTCACGATCTTACGTTGTTGAAACTCTCGGGAACCTAAAGAAGTAACATAAATTTGTGAAATAACAATAACTGAAAGAAAATACAATGTATAAAGTCCTACGATAAATATGAAGGTTGAGGTTATAAGGTTTTAATCTCCAGCTGATTGACGATCAGTTGCAAGAAGTGAGGGGCTCTCAGGTGTTTGTCAGTGCTACACATCAATGAGACCTGCTTCTTCAACATGCATCGGATTTTGAAACTACAAATTAGACGGTAGCTCTTATTGAGATCTTATTTCATTTTTTAATATTTCAGAGGATGTTTGATACAAACAGATCCTCAGCAGGACTAGCTTGTCTGTATATTGATATTCACAAGCAATTTATGAGGGAGGCTTAGATTTAAATAGTGTAAAAATATTACTTCTGAGCAGTTTTAATTATATTTAGGTTAAAATAAATACAGCCGAATGGTCAGAGGACCGAAACTCGTTAACTTGGTAATTTAGCACAAAGAGGTTGAGGCAGAGGGAGGAAAACACAACATCTTCCCTGCTGGTAATGGATTTATATATACCAAAATGAAGTGAAGTAATTAGAATTAGGTGGAAAGACAGGATGCTTTAAAGCAACATTTCCAATGTGTATCCATAGAGGGAAATATGTATAATACGTTATATATTACTATTTGCTGCACTATTAGTGCACACCAACCTTTACAGTTTGTGTAAACAGCTTCTCTAATCTTTGAAGTTTGATAAGATCTTCATACAGTGATACAAAAGGAATTAACTAGATGACAAGCTTGCACATCTTATTATAATAATGTAATGATTATATGGCTCTGGGCTTTAACAATATCACATCCTGACAGGACAGGATACAAATGAGCCCTAGAGTTTGGCTCATGGGTGAGATTGATCATGTGTTTGAATGCAGATCACCAGTCATTGAGGGATACAACTGCAGTGATCGGTAATGTAGAAATGAACATTATCCCTTCTCAGGCAGACCTACATTCCAGCTTCCTTCCCCAGGGCACTGGCTGACCCACACTTTGCTCCCATTTTGCCCAGTCTCTGATGCTTCCTGCTGGGCTGTGACTGTGCTGAGGCTGGGGTGGAGATTGTTGGCCTGTCTAGGGTGTTGCAGCCTCAGGGTAGTTCAGAGAGGTATAGTGACATTCATTGACTGATTTACTGCTGCATCACAGGACATGTGGTCCAGTGAGTGTGTGTGGAGGAGTGGATAGAGGGAGAACAACAAAGAGTGGTTGTTCCTCAACCCCCAGCCTGAAGCCTATTGCATTTATTCACACTTTTCCAAAAGTCTAATAGCGTTCATCTAACAACCCTAACTCCACCCGTGAAGTGTATTACATAAATATATTTATAAAATCATAAATACACATTTGAATGTGGTTAAACCATCATTTTTTTTTTTCAAATTCTGTATTTCAGTTAAAAAAGAAAACGTTTCCTGGGATTAAAATGAACACAGTTTTGACTGAATACAGAAATGATTAATAGTAACATTCATGGTTTGTTATTCTGTGTAATATCCCCTCCTTTACCTATCCTCTCATCTGGTGCCACGTTTCTATGGAGACAGCCTCTAAAGGAAGTAGGCAGAAAGGGACAGGAAGAGTTGCTGAAATGGCAGAAAAGATTCTTTGTGCTCAGAAAGGCTCTCAGAGTAAACAGACCTAAGGAAAGTATAAAGGGTTAATCACACACACATATGCACACTACTGCCACCACAATCTAAATGGAAGATACTATAAGAAGTAACGCTGGACTAGAAACTACAACCAAAGCTGTATGAAAAACGTACTACAAAAAGTAATGCCACAAATATACAGAAAATGATCAGACCAGTCTCTATTTAAAAGGTTGACATTGCAATTAATGATGATTTATCTGGAGCATAAAACATTTCATGACACTATACAATGGTGGGACAAAGTCTCTCTCTTGCACGCACGCACGCACGCACGCACGCACGCACACACACACACCAATGAGATTGCTGCTTGTGATTAACTTGATTATAAACAGCCTCTATCTCACTCATGGGGCTGAATCACTTAATAAAGCTAAGTGCATTGACACATTACTGCCCACACTTACACACACAAAAACACACACATTGCTGCAGATAGATATATGAATCTCTTCTGAGCTAAAAATGCAGTATGCAGACAGCTCAGGTCTTTGAACATTAAAATAGTTACTTATTTAAAAGCTTACAGAAGGTCAAATATGTCACTATTACACAGATTGTAATACAAGTAAGAAACTGACATCCTCTTAAACTAGTCTGGGTTTATGAGCCCCAACATTTTATATATTCTACCATTATCTACATTTATGTGAGCTCTCAGTTAATAATTATGCAGCATATCAAAACTCAGACCGTCTGGATTAAACAAGCGCGGACCCATTGCTCTTTTGCTCTGAGTTTTAATGAATTCTTTTGAGTTTCTTATGTAACGTCTGAAATAACAGTCAGGTGGCTGCTTTACAAATTGCATACAGAGCAAAAGGATGTAATGAGGATGTAACAGTCTAATATCTTAACAAAGTCCATTAACACCTGGACTGCTAACATGGGTATCAGTAATAACTTAAATAAAACAAATAAACAATATTAAAGATGGCTAGAATATGACTTTATACTGACAAGCAGCTTGGTATTACAATATACAGAAGTAAACGCTACAAACCAAACCCCTGTCTGTTTCTGTGTAAAGAGCTATTAGGGGGAAAGCTTGAAACAAACAGATTCAGACGTAATTTGTGATAAAGTGATGTAGAAACACTGAAGCTCAGTAGCTCCATCTAGTGACACATAGGCTCAATAAAGGAAGGAATGGGGCTGTTTCTGTAAGGCGCAGGTTCTACACCTTTCTCTGCTAGCGGCCGAGCACAGGGAATACAGCAACACCCGCAGAACACCAGCAGGGCCACAAACCTGAATGCTCTGCAAGCATAGTTGACAGGGAACGAAGGCCGTGAAGAGCCTTGGTGACAGAACCATCAGGTGCTGTGTTGTTGGGGATGAATGTGTAATAGTAAGCTCCAAACATGGTGCAAACGCCGCCCTCTTTGGCCAACAGCATGTCGAGCGCCCTTCTATTCTGTAAGAGAAGTGGCTGCCAGTTGCTCAGAAATGCCAGCTGGCATCACAGGTAAGATTAGACAGTAGTTGCACATTATAATGAACGTAATCAATACATTTTTATGTGTAATCCAAACAAAAATAGATTCAAAGCCACTGTCAATTTGCTCAGAAAGTTTATACTTATGAGGCACTCCACAAAGGACCCCAATAGCATCAATACATGTGGGGTCCTTAGAAAGGTCAAATAGTCGGTGAAGTCCGTGGAGACGGGTTTACCGAAGGGAATAAAGAGAACAATGCCAGAATAAATCTGCACAGGCTTCCAGTAGTCGATTACATTCATTGTTAACATTAATTGTCTCTGAGCATAAATGAGATGGCTGAAAACATACATGAAGTGTGTCATTGTCTCGTTTAGACAATGACACACAGGGAGTGAAAGAGTCTCTTATTTCTCCCTTCTAAAGTTTCAGACTTGTGTGAGTAAACCTTTGCCCCCTTATAAGGTCTCTTCCACCTTGATTTTGCCCAGTCCAACCTTCTGTTGTTGGTTGGGTGGGATCTTTTGTCAGGATTGATATGACCTGTTGGGAGACACTGTGTGCAATATAACTAAGTTGCTGTAAATAGTCAAAAAGGTAGTTTATTGCTGATCATCTGAAATTAAAATAAGCCTTGAATATACTTTTTGTTCTGGCAGAGTTTAGCCAACAGAAACTCAAGCATCGGATAAAGTTATTTCCTTAAATTGTAAAAAATCTAAATGATGCATTTAAATTTACATTATTTTGGCTGTCATAGAAAAGGATAGGCAGCTTTCAACGGATGGCTCTACAAAAATAACTTCAATTTGGTGCTTTTTAACGCTTTTTTTCCCCACACCATGTTGGAGGAGGGGATGACAATAATGAACTATGACAAATGTAATGTAACATGTAATGTAAACTGTCTCCAGAGACCAGAGACAGTTTAGTTTGAAAATGAAATATCCATCGATTGTGTTGTCAAACTAAAACAGAAGTCTTTTATCATTTCTTGAAGACATTGAGCTACAGAAGCATAAAACCGTCACTAGGTGGTGCTAGTGCGGCTCATCTGCTTTGTGAGGGTCAACAATGAGTCCGTCATCACCTCCAATGAGCTCCAGTTGCTTCTGAAACAGGAACACAGATTTAGCTTGACATTGTCTCAAAGAATGAACAGGACTTTTAGACAGTAATTATTAAACTTGAATTGATGAGGGGGGAAAACAATAGACAGATAGGCACTCATTCTACACTGACACAAAAAACACATTACAATTCAAAAAGCAAAACATAGAAAACTTCGACAGACAGATCGATCGATCACGTATGTATTTTAGTACCAAGAATTACAGCAACAAAAAATATTTCACACACACACACACACTAGGAGGAGCTCCAGATTTTCCAGTTCCTGTCACTGTGAGACAAAGCATCATTCATCTTACCCTGATCAACGAAGAAATGACACAATCACATGTGGTAACAGATCATTTTATTTAAAAAAAGAGTTGTTTTTTGTATGGATGCAGACATGTTCAGTTTAAATACAATCTAAAATTAATCTTTTATATATTTATATTTTTATAATACTTGGAGTGGACTACTTTTAAAACAATTTGCATCTAGCAACAATTCTAACAACAATGTAGCAATTAGCACGGCAGCTACGACAAAAGCTTATTGTGGAGTTTTACAAATACACAACACAAACAATAAAACAGACATATTTGCAAACGTCGGGTCTGTGTCAGCTCCTCATAAATAATGTAAATCCAACAACTATGAACAAGGAGAAAAAGCTCCAACATCATACACCTCTTCTCCATTAGTTCTCTGGTCACCTGCGTTCCTTATAAATACATGAAAAATATTTTCCTTATCGGGGTCACACACAGGTTAGTTTTTCTGGAGTGTTTTCAGTTTGAGTCCTCGAGGCTGCTGCTTTTCTGCTCCGAGCCACAGTTACAGAGCCGGACCATGATGCTTTGTAGGCCGGGCTCTACTATTCCAAGCATGGGCCTCAGGGAAGGGTCTCCGTTCCAGCAGGCCTCCATCAGCTGCCAGCATTCCTCATCGAAAGAAGGCAACCGCTCAGGTCTGGCTCCTGCAGACAACATGGACAATAGTGAGACACAAAGACACTCACAGCTCTAACAAATGGAAGTGTCTCCTCAGACACTAAGACCTTGTTCACACAGCACATCCAAATCAGATTTTTAGCACATCCAGATTGTATGTAGTTTGGTTTTATTGCCAGTCTGGACACAAAAAGCCACATGAGATCTGATTTTCCCAAATTTGATTCAAACCACATCCAGAGGTGGTTTCAAATGCGAATCAAAACTCATTCGTACAGATCTGACTCAATCTGAACGTCTCGGTCGCTTCAATGTGTCTTCTGCGTCACTCTGAACATGACACCATCGACAGTAACAACAATGTAGATCCGGCAAGCCGGAAGTTCACTTTGGTCAGTGGAAAAAAAACAGCGAAAATAAAAACAAACGTGTAGAAAAACAAGCCCGCGGACAGACTGCTCCACAAGACTGTTTGTGTCAGAAATAGACATCCTTCTCTGTCATTCATTTTGCTGTAGTATTTCAACGGCGTAACCTGTTACCATAGAAATCAATGTGGATAAGACCACATCAATACGGAAAGTTCGATCAGATGTGGTCACTTGCAATTTGTAATGTGGACAGTCAGTCACTCAGCTAGGTCAGATTCTGATTGGATTGGGAGGTAGTCTAAACAAAGCCTAACAGTGTGAGAGGTTGGAAAATGCTTTGTTAGGTTTTAAATATGCATACATCGACCTCAGGTGTGCTTGATGTTGTGATTTAGCACTTCCCTCATAGAGACTAAAGTCATGCTGCTTTCACACCTGGTTTAAACTAAAACTAGTTCATCTTCATGTTTGGTTTATTTTCACTGTAAAGCTTCAGCTGCTATTTCAACCTGCCAGATGACTCACTCCCACACTAACTGCTCATGGTGTGACAGAATACAGACTCACCACAGACAGTTTTGATAGTTGGTAAGTAAAAAAAGGTGTTGTATCAGCAGGAATCTTGAAATATCATGTGATAATAGAAGGGTTAAAAATGTAATTCATATATTTAAATCTTAATGTCGTAAAACGCCATAATATGACCACAACACCACATAAATTAAAGTTTGTTTGATGCATATAGAAGAGTGGAATCTGGACTTACGTCAGAGTCCCTGTAACATTTGATATATAAGCTTCACTTTTTTAGCCTAATTCTGCAAATATGTTTAACTTTTTACTGAATGATTTAATTGATCTGGGTTATAAAAAGCAGTTGAAAACACTTTCTTATTGTTTCTTTGAAATATACCAAGTGAAAGAAATATGGTTATATTATGGTAAAAGTTATCTATTTCATTGTCGTGCATGTTTTTAATTATTTACAACATAGTTGTGACTGATAAGTCATTATCACTTCAAATCATATCAACATTTTAAGTCATTTGCATATTATTTACCTACACTTCCACCCTATGATGCCTAATGACATCCCCAAAACTATCCAATCAGTGATTTACCAGGCAGTCTATATAGCAGCCTGCTAACAGTTGTTGCTTCATGCAAACGTGATAATCTACGCTGAGTATATTAACAGTTTGTTCACCTTTTTTCACATTGTTCCAGAGCTGATCCTTACTGGAGCATTTCTCAAAGGCTTCTGGGAGTTTCACTGAGCCGGTGCAGAGGTACCAGAAAAGGATCCCAAAGGCGTAAACATCCACAGAGTTATCATACTTCCCTGAAAGGAAAGGTTCACAATGGAGAGGAGGATTTAAAGAGACTGGTATACAGTATACCTGCATAGGTGATGTGCTGAGACGTGTGTATAAACGTAAATGTTAATGTGACACACTTTTTGAATCACAAGTAACTCGACAGTTGTGATTATTTAGAAGCTTCTTTGAGGTGAAATTATAAACCATGCACATTGGTTCAGCAATCACACCTGTAAACAGCTCTGGAGCCATGTGGATCGGGGTTCCAACAATGCTGCCAGACATCATGGCTTCTGGTTTACAGAAGCCTAGGTCTGTGATCTTGGCCCGATTTTGTTTGTCCAACTGGAAAAGAAATAAGGTTTTGGATTAGAAATACACTGTTTTAGAAATACACATTTACCTGATGGCTTGATGATACTTCAAACATTTTTTTTTTTCGAACATGAAAATGTTTAAGACCGCAAATCTTAAACCAGGTTTGCATTCAACGTTTGTGTGAGCTACACGTTGCATAAAGATTCATATATAGTCAAGCGGGTCACAAAAACACAAATAAACTGACCTCGGATTTTAGCTTATTCAGTAAATTACCATCGGCCCAATAGCAAAGTTTTTCAAAGTACGAAGACCTTTAAGTTTGTAGAACTTACCAGAACATTTTTTAGTTTTATGTCTCTGTGCAAGAGCCCTTGACTATGCAGGAAGCGAATCCCCTCAACCACATCCAGTGCAATCTGAAGTCTCTCCCTCAGTGATAATCCGGCCTGGTATAGACAGAAAGAGCAAAGGGGACTTGACTGAAGGTGTGTGTGTGATTAAGATGGAAGATAACAGTGTGTAACCTTTCAAAAACAATTACAGTTTTTCTTTAACTTTCTTATTATTATTCTACACTGCATCATCAAGGCACCTTTAAACCTGTGTAGAGGTCTCTATGCAGTCGCTCCATGATGAGCAGCACAGCGATGCTGGAGCCGCTCCCATAGGTGTGATCAATCACGGAACCATGAAGGTCAACAAGCCGCTCATGTTTAGGCAAAGTCCTGAAGTGACACATGTGCAACAAGGAGAAGAGGGGAATACGACATATCACTGACCGGAATATGAATGCACTTTAGTTATAACCATTGGTCCACATCAGTATGGTCTTAATAGTTTTGCTGCATTCCTCATAAGTATGGCAGTCAGAGCAGATGAGCATTAATCAAATGTCTTTAATGTGTGCAAAGAAAAGCCTCGAGGCTTCAACAGGCAACTCTTTTATAAGTACAGTAGGTGGCGTTAACCCGTCACATCAATAATGCTGCATCTAAGAGGGGTGATCAGAGATTTTCAAAGGACACCACCAAGTCAGTCTGATTGTGCCCTAAAATGCACAAGCAGCTATGATGTGTGTTTTTTACCTACTACAGTTTGGGGTGAAGAATTTGTTTCAAACTTTGAGCAAACAGAATGCTGTGTGGAAAATATCGGCGCAGTTGAGTGTTGATTCACTTCTTCTAGCACACCTTGTGTAGTGAAACTCCAGAGCCAGGTCATTCCAGTGTTTATCGTCGGGCGGCACCACAGACTTTAAGGCACATGGGTAGTGTCCTCCCCAGCTGTCACACAAGTACACAACTCCATATTGGCCCCTCCCCAACTCTCGCCCCAGCTTCGGTTTGCCTGTCAACGACAAATACATTCCTTATTTTACCACCAAGTAGAAAAAAAACACAGGTTGCAGAGTAAAAATCAAATCGTGTGGATATTGTAATCATGGTGAGGTTTTGACTTTTTCTGAACTTTTGTAACAGCAGTTGAAGCAGTTAGTAGTGTCCCCCCCCCCCCCCCCTGAAAAAAAACATGTTCTCAGGGTTTCTCTTGTGTAGAAAAGTGTAGCAGTCCTTTAATGTTTGAGCTTCATGGTGCAGAAAGATTGATCGTGTTATGCTGTTTTTAAAGAAACATTTGATAAAATATGCATCTTCTTTTAAAAACACACATTACAATGCAATGTCAATCTGTTTGCAAAGCTTGAACTCGCACAATGTCTGAGCTCGATTTAAACGGATAAAGCTGGTTTGGCGATGACTCACCGTGCAGCAGAACATCCCTGAGGGAGCGGCTCTCCAGGGACAAGCGGGCCAGTCGAGGGGCGTGGTCCTTCCTCACACGCAACCACAGGTCCTCGGTACGCTCCAGACGCCCCGTGTGCCCTTCCTCCAGCTAGAGACACCAACACATGACAAAGCATCTCATGGTTAGCATTAAGAGCAGCTGCTAAATCGCTGGTTTTAATTGTTTACAGCAATGACATTTTTTTTTTTTTTAACTAAAACAAAACTTCTAATGGTTAAAGAAGACTCTAATGTAATAGTGGTACCAAACCCACAGAGGAATATAAACTGTCACTTAGAAAACACAACTTTATAACTAACTTTATTATATAATGTAACTTTGTGCAGCATTGATTTGGAGCGGCAGTCATAAAGGTAATATTTCCCTCTGAGATGTCGGGATATGGAAGTGTCAAGCAGAATGACACGTTATCTCATTGTAAGTATTAAGTACCAGAAAACTGTACTCGAGTAAACGTACTGCAACACTCTGATGTTCTTGTCTTTGATGCCTTCGAAGCGTCTAGGGTTCATCTTTGGTTTAATCCTGATAAATTCAATGTTGACATCTTTTCTTGAACCTCAGGATTTAAAAGGACGACAGAGGACTACCCATCTCATGTTCTCAGAGACTACAGGTCAGCTGTCATGACCTGACCGACACAAACTTACTCCTATATTTGTCTCATGTTTCTTAACCAGAGGTCGACAGTAAATAATCCTCATATATACAAAGCATGGGGGCGGCTGTCATTACTTTTCTCCAGCCTCTGACGGGAGCATGACAGCTAAAGTTTGGAGACCTATGGTTCATGTGAATGTTTTCATAGAGTCGCTCCATTGGGTTAGCTCACATCACCTCTGTTTACTCTGCTGAAGGTGGAGCTTTTAGAGAAAACATTACAACAGATATATTGTAAAGTTACTGACTAGTCTCCTTTGGACAGAGTGTCCTCTTTATGATTAATTGGTCATGAAAAACAGTCCGAGAGTTCATTTATTAATCCTTTTTGGAGTATTGATGGCATGTTTATCCTTTGCTGTCTTCAGTTCTTTCACTCTGATTTCTTAATCTTTTTAATAATTGTTTTCCATTATTAGTACTTCTTCTTTGGTTAGTTGCTGTATAATAATGAGTGCTACATTGCTCCATATAACTAATGTGAAGCAAATTACAATAATCAATGGGATGGATAAAAAACAAGCACTTTTTAATTCTATTTGATTTTCATGTTGGCAACAGACAGACATTAGGTTTCATAATGGAACTCTGAACTGTCATTCAATTAAAAAGAAAACACTATGGCTGTTTTTGAAAGTAGTAGTGCGTACTGATTTGACCAAAAAGCAGTGTGCCGACAAATGTGAGATCCACAGTATGCCAAAAGTACCCTGAAGTTTTACTGGTCAGGAAAATCCTTCACAGTATGCATCAGACTGGTCTTCCTCACATACTGTTTCCCACAATTCCAAGCGCCAGTTCAGAGATCAAACTTATGGAGAGCAATGGCTATTAGTCAGCGTTTGCGATAGCTGGGGTCTTGTTTGGTTGGGCCTAGCAAACGGAAAAATAACCATTGACTGGCAGTAATACTGCATACTACTATCAAACGTAGTACGTGTGGTAGCTTTGAAAACAGCTGATGAATCTGTAACAGAATCGTTGTGTTTGGTTAGAGCTGCTGGTCAGTTCCATCGCTGCAAGATCTGACAGCTGCCTTTGAGACAAAAAAAAAAGAAATCTGCTCTTCTCAATATACACCACCATCACTGCAAGGATTTCATCAGGTTTTGATGATATTCTAAATTGATGAAAGATTGCCACCTTCAATTCAACCAATCACAGACTGAGCTCATAAACAACCATAAATCACTATCCAGTTGGATCAAACAAATCCATGCCAACAGACTGTCTACAACCTTTGTTGTCATGACCGATGAGTGACCAGATAATCTTTATTGTTCACATGACCTCCAGTGCCCCGTCGTGTCGACTTGCCCTGCACAACAACGAGCACTTCTCAGTAGCCTCTGTCGTATACCTCCATGTTAACCACTCTTGCATGCCCTCCGTCATTAAGTTATTAGAGGTAGCAATAAAGCAGCATGAAACAGCCTGGGTCGCGACAGAGCATCGCCACCGGTCCAAGTTTAAGTAACCCATGTGTTCTTAGTTACCCGTGTTTTGTCTGTCATTTACTAAATAGCTTACAGGCTGGCAATCAAGTTTTTGTTCTTATTAAAGGCTCTTGCCAGAACAAGTGTTGGATATATTAGTGTGCGCAGATGATTTACAGCAAAAGCTATGAATTGGGATGTCTAACTTTTCATATATGGAGGCCGGCCTTAAATCAGAATCTCTTATGTGCAGCGACACACTGAGCCAAACGGGTTGAAACAAGAGCTGAATACTTGGATACTCCACCAGCTCACTATTATGCAACAAACGTCATACAGTGCAACATGGGTGACCTTACAAAGTCCTTAGAGTCTTTGACAATTCTGTTCAGGTCAGAAAAAGGTCCCTGCTTCTAACAAGGTCAACTTTCCACTGGTAATACTCCCTGCTTAACGTTTCATATCAGCTCATTCATATCAAACTGCACACCGGCATACGGCAGGACTGTCAATCAGTCATGGACACTTCTTGTGACGGTGGTATTTCCAACAGCAAAGTGACAGAATCGTTCAGTGTGGGTTTTTTTGTGTTTGCGTTTTTGGCTCGTTTCTAATTGCACTCTGCATTGCTATGTGATATAAATGACCTAACAAAATTAGAAGGTTTCTGACTATTAAAACCCCTTCGGACCCTGCGTCCATTGGAATGGACATGACATATTTCTGTCTCTAAACCAATAAATACTCTGTAATTGGATGAGGTCAGCACTGCTGGTTACTAACTGGGTCCTGATTATCCAATCACAATCATGTCCTGACTTTGAGCATGCTCTGAGAGAGTGTCAGACCTCTGACAAGACAAGCATGGTGAAGCAGCTCCAGAGAGGGAAGCGCAAGTGCCCATTTTCAGTCAAAAATATACATTTATGTTCATGCTGGCCAAAAAAACTTTCTGTCAGTATAATTTTAACTGTTACAAGTAATAATATATGAAGTTATTTTGAACATATATCATGTATTTAATTTAGAGGATTTTTTCAAAGTCTGATGTCCATTGCAATGGACAGCAGTAGTTGGGCGAGTTAAGCTAACACCCAAATGTTAGGTGTTAGAATATAAAGAAAAAGCATACTTGTATGCTTTTCATTGGTAAAGCATGATGCCATGGTTCAGTTATTCATAATTATGCAATTTTTAATATATATTTTTTGTACATAATGTTCTTGTAGAGCAGGGGTATCCAACCCTGGTCCTCAAGGGCTACTATCCTGCATGTTTTAGATGTCTCTCTCTTCCAACACACCTGATTCAAATGATTATCTCGTCATCAAGCTCTGCAGAAGCCTGATAATGATCCTGATCATTTGAATCAGGTGTGTTGGAAGAGGGAGACATCTAAAACATGCAGGATAGTAGCCCTCGAGGACCAGGGTTGGATACCTCTGTTGTAGAGTATAAAGTCAAAGAATTCCTTGAACGTCTAGTAAGGAGGGTGCCCCATGCTGTCAGATGGTTTGTTAGATAGCTGGGGGTGGCTCTGCAGGACTGTCTCCCAGGTGTGGGAAAGTTGGTATGTTCCTTCATCCCGGTTTGCAGTCCTTGGTGCCCGTTTTCACCGTCTCTTTGATCCATCGGTGGAACTTTTTGCTTTCTGTCCATATGACCTTGGCTGCATCCCAGTCCATTAGGTGGTTCTCTCTCTTGCAGTGGTCTGAAATGGCTGATTTCAGATTCTCCTGCATTACTTTCATTCAAGAATGATAGGCTACTGATGACTCAAGAATGAAAGCAATGCAGGGGAATCTGAAATCAGCCATTTCAGACCACTGCAAGAGGGAAAATTCATCCCGGTTTGCGAAAGGTCATAGCAACTTTCCCCACACCTGTGACACAGTCCTGCAGAGCCACCCCCAGCTGTCTAACAAACCATCAGACAGCAGGGGGCAACCCCCCCCCCATCCCATCATGATCATGTCAGGTGGGATGATCATGTGACACCCCCGATGAAGGCTGCAGTAGCCGAAACTGGTCAGGTAACAATTTCACCTTCCTGGCCTTTAAAAACAAACATAAGATTATTCATTAGGCTTCACACACCGAAACCACTTCAAAACTGCACGAAAATTAAAATACATGAAATATCCACAAGCTGATGTCTTCTCCAGCATAAGTTCCAGTTCCTAGTATTTTAAAGTAAAAAAACTATGTTATCAGCCTCCTATAAAAAGTATGGTGTTGTATGGTATGTGTTAGAAGTTCAATTATATTTATGAGATTTTACGCCCATATTGTCGTGGCGTCCATTGGAATGGACATGAAAAAATTCTTATAAAAAAATGAGTTGGCCAAAAAAAATTTTTTCTACTTTGTTTTTATGTTGGAAGGGAGTCAGAATCATGTTATAAATTTTTTTTTTGCCCAGCAGAAAAAATGCGGGTCTGAAGGGGTTAAAGCACTGATCATGCAGAATATCCCCCAACACCGCCTCCTCTTCGAGACAGAGATACATAAATCAGAGCATTTGTGAAGGCATGGACATGAAGTCAGTGATTTGACCCACACTGCCTGTCATGTGCCTATCATCATCAGAGCAATTTGACTGAAAATGATTTGTCAGGGGCTTTAAAGAGGGAGTCACAGTTATTTTCACACTGGGGCTTAAAAGGCAAAACAGTTCAAATAAAGTGGAATAAATATCTGAACAGGGCCTAAGAGCAGAGGTTTCACTGAGCTGTCTCTCAAGTCCACTGAAAGATGCCTGACTTAAATTCAGAATCATTTTATACAAGGAAATCCCTTATTGAATAGTGACTAACACACAGCCAACATGTAAAGTAGATGAAAAATATGTTCGAACTTTTTGCTGAATGTAAAATGTGTATAAAACGGTTATTCTTCACGATTAAATAAGTTTACTGTTGCTTCTTTTATATGTATTAAGAAGTAAGAACAGCTCGTGCTCATGCTTACAAGTAGATGCAGAACATTAGTTTTAAATTATTTATCCCTTTGAAGGGGGCTGCTTCCTTTCCTAATGGCTTGAAAGGTGTTGCTGGGGGATTACCCAATCTTTGAAGGGGGCTGCTACCCAATCTAATCTTTTAATTTGACACCTACTGCTGGATTGATGGTACTAAGACTTTGAATTGCCCCCCGGAGACAAATACAGTTTTTTTAAAATTGAATTGAGACTAGATAGCCTTAAAGTATTGTGGTCTGTGAAAGAGGTCAACACATGTAGAACAGGTCACAGTACTTCAGGAAAGGCAGTAAGTTAGAGCAAGAGATGAGGAAATAAATAGAAAGGCAGCAAAGAAAAGAAAGTTCACCTGGCGCAGAGATGCTGCAAAGGCCTCATGAGAGCTGTTGAGACGTGTCCTGAACTGGGAGCAGATGCTTCTGGCCAGTTTGGCAGCACTGAGACTTTCAATGGCATCCTGTGCCACTTTACGCTTCCACTCTAAAGTGATTGACGGAGGGTTCACAAAGGTTATCCTGTGGATTATCTAGGAGCAGGACAAAGAGTATGAACACTCCTCTGGAAGTCTGGAGCAATGTGAAACTCTTGCGGTCGAATTTGTTCAGTACTGACCTGTTTGATTTGCTCCCAGAAAAGTCTTGTGACAGAAGATCCAGAATGAAAGGTGACCTCCACATGATAGGCAGCATTTAATAACTGGGACAGAAAAGAGGACGAGTAAACTTTGATGGAAATGTTCAGTTACAGAGAAACATCTACAAGTTGAGAGATTTCTGGCACTGAGGTTAAAAAAGGTTAATGAGCAGGGCGTACTATTACTTAAGTTTGACTTACAAAAATAGCTTTGATTTTTGTTTTTATAAGAATCTCTTTGATACCCTGTTGTACTTGTTTTGGTTCGTTAAAACAAAAACATGTTTTAGAGAAGTGTCCACATTTTATTGACTGGGGTGGCCCAACTGAGGAACTGATTTCTGCAGGGGTGGCCTAAAGTGTTATGAGGGCACAAACACACACACATCAATAATTAATGCTGACTAACTTCACCTGTCATATCTTGTTATCCACAAGATAATTGCAATGCATGAAAAATATTGTCTCAGCATTATTTCATAATTATTCTCCTACAATGACTAAAAAAAATGAGATTTATGTTTAAAGAAACGTGTTAAATTACTAAAAAAGTGCATGCAGATTTCAACTCCTGCAAAGTGTCTAACTTGCATGACTTTGCATAAAAGCCCTAACACAAATCCTGTTTCTGACAAGGCAAACAGCCAATCACAGATTAGGATTTTTAGGATTTCGGCCAGCTGAGGTGGCCGATCAGCCAACCCACCCCTTTTTAGGTTGACTACTTTATCTAAATAAATAGAACATAAATAATTAATCTCCCAGTATTTAAACTGTTCTGATGATCGTACTTCGGACATTTACACATCAGCAAACATGACACACTTCATACACATGCCTACCTGTTTGAGGTGATTGGAGGTGATGTTGTGCACAGAATAGTCGATGTGAGACTTCTCCAGACTGTTGAGACAGCGCTCGAGAGTCCCCACAAAGCTTTCCCTCAGATAGTCCACGGAGCTGATCAGCTTGTTGGCCACGGCCTGGTTCAAACGAACCACGATCAACTCCTGGATCTGGTGGATGCAAGATTTGATGTCTTTGGACGTCACAGGCTCTCCGTTTGTTGTTACAATGATGTCTGCGGATGAAAGCAAAAATCATTTTATAGTGTATGTGAGGAACCACCATGGAGGAACGAATGATGTATTCATGATTTCAGACAGTAGAGTGAAAATGCCGGTTAGTGTTTAACATGATTTATTTGTGCGTGGAAAAAAAAGGGACATTTTACATTATGGGAATAAAATGTTTAAAAGACAAATGTTAGTCTATACTTCTTTAACATCTGCAGGTCTCTTTGCAGTCAGAGAACATTTCCCTGTGGTAGATTTGCCCACCACAGCAAGCTACATATAGTACTACATAGTAATAAAAAGGTAACTATTAGCAATGACAACACAGACTGCCTTCATATGTTTTGGCAAAGTTGCCTCATCCTTTTATGTGTTTCATACATTACAAATCTAGATTGTTTTATTGCTTTGTGCAACTTTGTCTATCCAGGCTTGAAAATAGAAATTAGACATGAAGATTTGAATTTTTCACGACGTTATCGTCCACATATTTCATCTGGAAGGAGAAGCTGGTGATTCTGATAGATTTGAAGGGGTACACAGTAATGTTTCGAGTAACACCGAATGTAAACAGAAACATTGTTTCCAAATGAGAAAATCCTCTTGACACCTTTAATCCTTAAAGTCACAACTAGTTCCACATTGCCAGAATTATCTCCACATTCTGTTTGCACAATCCAAGAGCAGGCGTTAAGTCTGTTTAAAAACTGTTTCCATACAGCGAACTTCCTGTATGATTAGTGAAGTCCAGAAAAAGAGAAACACACTAAACATACTTTTTGGAGAAAGCTCATGAAGAACGGCAGGAAGGAAGCAGAACGCAATAACCAATGAAAGGCGCTCAACAGCTGCATGCAATGGTTGAGTCAGAAGGAGCAAAACTTTGTGGGCAGATTGTGAAATGCAGCTGGCACAGCGGTGTCTGCTACTGCAGTCAACACACAAGAAAAGAAATCAGGCTTACAGGATGCCGATAACGATGAACAATGATCTGTCAGATGTGTTGAGTTACATACATCTGACACATCATTGAACCAAGGAGAAAAGGTCATAGTGAAAAGAATCAGGCCAGACTACAGTCCTGATACCACAAGTCCAATAACTTGTTGAATAAAAAGGAATAATAAAGAGAGATTCATTCCTTCGTTCAATCGTTTGAAAATGTAGTAAAATAAACAAAACACACGTGGTTATTACTGTGAAATTGATTCTTACTTCCTGGAGTCTAAAATAAAACGTAACTGTCGGGTCTTCTTCTCTTTTTTTGTCCATTGTTGTTGAAGATGCATTTATTTTCAGTGTAAAATCCAGGAATGTTTTTTTTTTAAATAACAGTTGATTCATTTACACAACTTTATTGCTCGGTTGCTTTTTAGTTTAAAAAAAAAATCCAATTTCAACTGACCTTTAAATGTGTCTTTTGACAAAAGAAAAATAAACTGTCAACTAATATCTACAGTATGTCACAAATGACAAGATGATCATAAAAAAACTGTAGCCTTTTCACAACAAACAAGTAAATCCAAATGCTGAAAAATCACAGCTGTTTGCTTTTAAGTAGTGCTGGAAGATGCTGTATATCGTGAAGCTCGATTCTATCGATATTTTATAAATGCTGGATATGGAGAGGCCAAGAATTTCCAGCATACAAATTCCTTCTGGAAGAAATCCCAGAATCAGTTGGTAAAACGGCAGTATGTTGTTGTAAATAATGCTGCATTTAGGCGCTGCTCGTGTGGTCCAAGTTTCGGAGAACAACTTCCCAACTTGGAGAAATCTTATAGTCAAAAGTAACATTTGAGTTAAAGGTTGCTGTGCAGTACGTGCATGAATATAAAGTGTGTTAACGTGAACAAAACCGACTTGAGCAGGCGTCTCATCTGCATTTTACAACTCAGAATCTCTTTTTTCCCCGATACCGCATGAATGCACCAAAAGTCCTCTCCTTCAGCGGGAGTGTGGTGCAATGCTGTGCATTCTGGGAGTTGTTGTCTTGAGACATGAGACAAAAATACAATTTCGGCTTTTTCTCTGTCAAAAAGGCACCAACTTGAAAGTTGATGTCACATTTCTACTACATATATGACCCAATTTCACTCCAGACTCATGATTCAATGGGTGAAGTATTCTTTTAATATGATAAATATTGAGTCATATCAAATGTTAACGTTAGGCAAAAAAATATCCTGATATCAAATTTAGGCCATACCGCCCAGCACTACTTTGAAGTCATAATTTAAAGCATGTGACATGACACAACATCACTTAACACTGTATGAAAGAAGCTTTGTTTTCTTGTCCTGAGGCCCACAGCAGCAAAGTCAACGTCACAGAAATGTATGAACCGTCTCCACTGGCCCGAGGCCACACATGACAATAATATAACAACTGAGAATGTCAAATATGACCTCTCCAATATCCGTTACAATCACGTGACTACAATTATACACACAAAAGAGGTTATTGAAATTAAACCTAAGGGTCAGATTCTCAACAGGTTAATCTAGAGTTAATCTACGTCACCATGGAAACGAGTTATAATAAAAGACCGGAATTTTAAGTTTAAATATTTCTACACCAAGTCTATTTTTAATCGTGTCTTATATGAAACACCTTCAAAAAAAGGTCAACCCTGCTCGCCTTTCACAACCTTTCACCAGAACCCTGAATCACTAACCTGTAAACTCAAGGTTAGCAGCATCCTCCAGCAGCTGCTCCTTCATGCTGCTGAGAGTCTCCACAATCATGTCTTTCATCTCTTCCTGTTTGCGGTTTGCGATGGCCATGAGGGAGATGAAGAGTTCACCCTCTTTTTCTCGGGTGTACTCCAGCCTGCGGGGAGTTATCTGCAGATCCCTTTGCATGTCAAAGGCCTGCATGAGAGTGACAAACGTAAGTTATAGATCTAATAATTGTTTTTGTTTTGCTTTTTTGTCAGGGGCATATTGGGTCAAAGAAGACTGGGAGCAAACTGTGTATTGGGAAGAAAAGTGATCATATACTGTACACAGTGAGGAACACTAACTCCTCTCACCTGGTTAATGAAAAGATCTAGACACCGACAATGAAGCCCATTGAGCAAGTTTGCAGCCTCCACCTGCTGGTTTTGAAGAACTTGTCGAGTAAAAGGCACCAGTAACCGATGCAGTCTTTCAAAAGCTTCACCCAGCATACTCTGGGGCTTGGCACCCGGGGCAGACACCTGTGAGGGGGCGCCACAGGAGCAGTTTCCTGTGGGGCTATTGAGGAAACCGAGGGAGAGGAGCTGCTTATGAAGGGGCGTCTTTTCCCTCTCCCTCTCCCTCTCCCTCTCTTTCTCAGCGCGACGATCTGGAGCGGGCGAAGCGGCTGGAATAGTCTCAGGGATACGAACAAAACAGATGGGAAAGCAAAGCATTTCTTTGACCTTCCAGAGCTCAGCCACCTGCTCCGTGCTTAAGGAGTCCTGGTTGATGGCATAGAGTATGATGGGGGTCACGTTGCGGGTGCAGTCTTCCAGCGCCTCTTCTATCGGTTGAACACTTGGACAAGGCACCACCATGACCTTTGCTTCCTGAAGGCAAACATCAGGAAAAAAAAAAGAAAAACTGTGAATAACTCCAATGAAAAACAAGACAAACAGAGGGATACAACTGCATTTAGTTGCCTTTTTTTGCTACCACAAAAACACAACAATGGATCAAATAAATATTCCCAAAATGCAAGCTGTTCTTGTGTTGACAACCTGTCATTAGATTTCTTCAACCGCCTTTAACTCTACAGACTTTGATGGCATCTTCAGGCCGCTGCTCTGGTTCCACTTCACACTACTTTACTGGTCGTGTGGGTTAGCCAGGTATTTTTCACAAAAGAGTTCAAGTAGACGTGAAAATACGACTACAAGGGACGGCAAGCCACCACCAAAACTTGCTACATTCAAATGGTAAACGGTAAAGCTTGTATAACACACTTACACCAGAGGTCACACCTACACATTTACACACTGATGGCAGAGGCTGCTGTGTGAAGTGACCGTCACTATTAGCTAATCACTTTCATTGACTGCTGCTGATGAAGCAGCCGTAGAAATTTGGGATTAAGTGTCTTGCCCAAGGACACATTGGACATGTGACTACAGGAGCTGAGAATGAAACCTCCAACCAATCCAGGTTTTTCATTTTTAAAAATGCTAGTTGCATGCACGTCTTTATTAAAATGGTTGCACATTTCAGGAACTTGCCTGACTTTTGTGTTTTTGTTTCGCCCAAGTTTCAAGGGCGGAGAAAATCATTCACTCTAAAGATTAAAACTTATTTAGAGCAAAATGAGGTCAAACTTGTTAGATTAATTTCCAGCTATGTTCCATGTCACCTCCCGGCTCTGTAGTTTTATACCTCAGTGTGTGTCTGTTGAATGTAGATTTCCTTTCCCAGCCTCTTCCTAAGAAAAGCACGACTCTGTTTTAAGAGTAGTCGTGGCAGCTGCTCTGGTTACAAAACAAAAAGTTACTTTGTGAACGTTTATGTTTTCAACGAAATGAAAAGCCATTTCATAGCTGCCAGTTAGCACAATTTCCGATTGACTAGATCCAGTTTTATTCAGCCCAATAATTTAACATTTTAATTAGTAAAAGTAATGTAACTCTATCAGGCTACTGGGCTTAGAAATCCAAAAGACTTCATTTTGCTTAATTTCTGCTGAATGCTGATGTAGTTGAATGAATGTTTACACTAATAAAATATAAATGTGAAAAAATGAACATATAGCATTGGCAGCTCACAGCTTCTTTTCATTTGCGTGAAGTGTCAAAAGAGTTATTGTTCATTAAAAGAAACATACAAGAAGAAAATGTCTGCTATGGAACTTTTTAAAGAACCTACAGACCTTAATGTTGTGAAATGTACATATTCTATCTGTTTCATCAACATGTTTGATGTGACTAGTCAATTACAACTTTCACTTAAAAGTCTTAAAAGTTAAACCATGACCTACTTAACCCTTGATTTAAATAAATATATATAAAAATATCTAACAAACATACTCGTCCCACAGAGGGCCTGAGAGACCATAACTCGGGGCGAAAGACCGTCAGAGAAAAAGAGGCAGATAAACGAGTCACAGAGACAACAAAAGAGACAGTCAGTCCTGTCTCCAAGAAACAAGAGCTGAAGCCATCTGAGCAGCCTCTTTGGAACAAAGATGGCCTGCAAACATTTGTTCACAGCCAATCAAAATCAATACTATGTTTATATTCTCATTTATATCAGCTCTCCATAGATGAGCTGTCAAGAAAATCTCTATGGCTATTTGAAATTTGCTGTTTTGTTTTGCACAGTTACCGTGACGACAGCGTAAGAAATGAAAGGGTCTTGTAGCACTGGTGTAAAAGCATATCTAACAGCACACCTCAAAAGAATTCAAGAATCATGATGATATTTAAGCTATGACTTTCTTATAGCTTCTATGATCTCCTTGGCTATATGGTTTCCTTTATGTCCTCTGAGGTGGGGAAAACTTGAGTAACCTCGACGGTGAGGAGACGGTTAATTAGCAAGTTGGTTTGTCATTTGTCGGCTCCTGAAACAAGTGGCTGTGATAATGAGAAGGCTGTGTGAATACCACAGAGAGCAGAGAGATTTGGTGCCTTCATTTACTCCACCCAACACGTGTGAAGCTCTCATTCAGTCACTGCTTAAGCTTTTTGTCAAACCTTTGGTTTAGAGGCCGGCTCATAGATGGATAGAGTATTTTTTAAATGGAGAGATCATTATTTTTGTGTGTGTGTGTACACACACACACACACACACACACACACATATATCTATATCTATCTATATATATATATATAGATATATATATATAGATAGATATAGATATAGATATATGTGTATTGTAGTAGATATTTCCCTTTTCTTTTGTCTGTGAGGGAACACATTTCAGAATAATCTTTGCTACTTTTCCTTCTTTATGATTGAGTTTGTTTAATATCTTACAAGCAGAACCTGGCCAATAAATCCCCACTAACTTCTTCTGGAGTGTAAAAAGTTGTTGACCCAAATAAGGGATTGCTGAATGATCCCATAGCTTTTACTCACACGTGACATTAAACAGGAGTGTAAAACGCTTTACTTCCGGCCCTGATAGTTTTCCTTCAGACTTTAATCGATTACACTTCTCTGCTTATCAGGTAAGACCTGTAACCATCTTGAACAGAATAACAGGATTCATGCAAATTCAATTTCCTGACTTTAAAAACACAGCAACACACGAAGCTGACGTCATACAAAAAAAAACTCTAATCAAAGTTCCCACCAAGTTTTTATTCAACACTAACGGAATTTGACACATGCATCTTTGTCTTAAGCACACACTTGATTTTTATGATTATAATGTGTGGCAACATTAGGACAACACATCGGATCAAGACGTTGCCATCTAGCTTTCCCACACAGCTCAGACGAATGAACGTTTAGGCTTTGAAAAGTCAAAGCAACAAAAGTTTCTGGTAACGAGACAAATGACCGGTGTCCCAGAATTCAGTCGTAACCATGGAAACTTTATTTCAGCAAAGGGTTTGGGATTTTAAATATGACCTAGTCATGTGAATTGCACCAGACCAGTGGCATTACGTAAGGGGGCTGGGCGGGTGGGCTGTCCTCAAGCAGAACTAGGCCTGGTTTCTGGGGCTGCAATGCTCACTAAGGGGCCCGGGTCTAAAGGATTAGAGACTAATTTCCGAGTCACACATAATAAGGAATGAGTACAGTCCTTACACCACACTTCATCAATTCACTCCCAACACAAGACATTGAGATGTTCAGGTTTTTAACTGGTTGGAGACCAGCATGACAGCACCAAAGTGCCCAACAACTCTTTATTTTCCGCAAAACTTTAGGCAGAACCTGTAAATCTGTATTTAAAAATGGAAGAAACGTGACTGGTAAAGAATGCATTGTAGCATAAATCAGTGAAACCCTGTACAGCACAGGAAATAATCAGCTCTGCTCAGTAATCTATTTGTGAGAAAAGCTTGTGTACGTGTGAACGCAGGCTATTTAGAGGGAAATGCCACCACACAAAAAGTAAACATAGTAAGGGTCCGGCATTCGGATTCATCTCGAGGGGATGTTCATCATGTCGGCAGAAATATGCCCACACTGATTTAGTGGCTATGTAACCAGGCAACAATGATGGTGGGAAATGTGGGATCCCAATAACTTCTTCTGAATGCATCAATATTGATATTTATCCTGCTATTAACGTGCATCCTGATGGTTACACGGGACCTTTTCTGTAATAAAGTTAATTGAAACCAGGAAAAACACTAAAAAAAGAAAGGTGTTTGACTTTATAAAATGTGTCTCTCCGTCACTATTTAACAGACAGAGCTTGTCAGGTGGATTCTGACGGCCGAGCTGTCATCAACATTAGCTCAGCTTTTCTGAGGGAAGCAGCTTGTTTTCAGGGCAGGATTCTGTTTTTGGTTCATCCTCCACCAGATGTCTACTCGGAGTCAAATATTCACATGTTATAGTCTTCGATGCATAACTACTCCATAATAACTTACATACAAAGATTTTTATTTTTTTATTTTTTTTTTTAAAAGGAGTTAAAAGTTTCGGGCCAATGTCTCTCTGACACTCTTATACAGAAAAAATATGTCCAATAAGATCTCATATCATAATAGTGACACCATGTTATCATTTTGTTCCCATGCTCAATAACTGAATTGTAATGTCATCACCTTTAGTTCTTGGTGAAAAGCAATCTGATGATAGTCACTTTCACCTACACTTTAGTGGCTCTCCTTTTTTCCCCTCATACTAGAAACATCCACTTCAATACCACAACGATGGTTTCAACTTAAATCCATAAACCTAACACACTCTCCAGTAAATATTGTGTTCCTCTCACAACATTAAAGGCGGTATTTATTTCTATTTAAAACTGAGATTATTTAGACAACTTAGGTAAAGACAAAAAAACAAAACCGTTTTAAATGAAAAATGTGAGTTTCTCTAAGACTCATCATGCATGACTGCTAGAGAGGCTAACAGCTGAGCTGCTTCTTTTTAGGGGGGGGACCCCTTTAGTGTGCTGAGCTAAGGCTCAAAAGAAAACATACAGCACAAACACAGTGTTAAGAGAATACAGCTATATTATTACAATAGATTGCTTTTTGCATTGCTATTAGCAAACACTTAGGCCTTGGTATCAGGAGCGGTATCTGAAAAGAACAAGAGAATTTCTCTACCTGAAGCAGTGGGTGATGCAGGGTGATCTCCAGCTCTGCTAGCCTGTGGGCTGGGTCCTCACATTCCTCATGGATCTCCAGGTCTTCCCGAGGAACCGTATCCCATCGGCCACAGTTAGCTGCCAGCTGGTGTACCAGCTCATACTGGCCAGGCAGTGCCAGGCTGAGCCTTGTCTGTCTTCCATGGGTGAAACACAGCTTCCGCCTCTTACAGACAGAGCCCTGAACTCCCTCACAAGCCTCTCCGGCCTCAGGGCCCAGTGGCAATAACCTCTCCCCCAGAAGGCAGTTGAGTAGCTGGTAGCGGGCAGCACAGTCCTGGCCCAACACCAGGATGTACGGGACAGCACCAACAGTGCTGCGTAGGAACTCTTCCTCATGACTTGGGAAAGAAATGCAGCTAAGCTGACCTGAGGGAACAGACAAAAAGTTGAATACATAAATCAACAAAAGTGTTTCCTGGAATTTGCGAGATTTTTGGGAGTTGTTGGAAAGTATAGATTGAGTACCCAGAGAAACACTATTCCTGGTATCTGAGAGAAACATCTACAACATACAAGAAATTCTTGTTTTATGCTATATGAAAAAATGTGATGCATCACCTTGGGCTATAATACCCTGAGCTTGCACTTAGATGGGGAGAGAACAAAGAAGAACCATTTCAACACAAGATATAAGACCTAATCCTCAATGATGCTGAGTCACAGTCCCTGCTACTTACATAACTAAGACAGCAGCTACAGCCTGTTGGATATTTAGTATGCAGTGCATTTCTTTTTTTAAACACTTTGTTTTATTCTCACTCTTATTTAGCACTCCTCACTTGTGAACCAAACATGATGCATTGGAATTTCACAAGGAGCTGTAATGAGCTGAGCATCAGTGGATAGACCATGCAAAAACAGAGAGTCAGTGCAGACATAACTGCAAATTGTCTTATTAAATAATAGATGTAACGCTATTTTGGGAACTTTTCCGGCTCATGTGATGGACAATTTAGTCCTGGTACTAAAGCCTTAGATCAAACTTATTAGCAGGTGAAGACAAGTCATTGCTGTTCATTATAATACTGAGTATAGCATCACTCAATGTTTAAACATTAACTTGGGAATTTGTGGAGTGGAATTTTTTTTTTTTTTAATTTATAATCATGAATATCAAGTTTCATTTTTTAAAGCTGGACATAAGGCAAGGCAGACACCTATAGACATATTATGTAAAATGGAAGAATGAGTGTCTCAGCGAGTTTCTAAATGCAGAAATCTCAGCATACTTGGTGCACTTAGTCTGCTCATGCTTTTAAAGGGGGGGGGATTAATCTCTTTGGCTTTCCCTAACCCTATTTCATGCATTTTTCAGTCTAGGTTTGGTGGAGAAATCACTTAGCAGGAAACATTTCTGAGACCATTCTTTGTTTCTCTATAGGATTAACATGGTAATGGATGTATTCCTATGGATACCAGTTTTATTGGAAACCATTTAAGGTGCTTTTAACATGCAAAACATTTGGGACATTCATGTGCACAGGTGGAAGTGTTGAGATGTTGTTGCTGCATGTTTTTTTTTTTCAAACCTACCTGCCTCCAGAGAAAACGTATCCGAGCTCACGGTTGATGCACAAGCATTGCTGTAGTTTTGCCTTATTTCCCGGAAGAAAGCATTAGTCTCTTTCAAGTTCTTCTTCAGCTGTATCGTGTGCTTGTTGTAGCTGTTAAATATCCTTGTCAGTTCCCGAGCCAAAGGAGTGGTTTTTTGTTGAACATTTCCCTCCATTGTCAACAGTTTTGGGACAACTGTGTTCTCCTTGAAGTGATGGTTAAGCAGGTGCAAATATCTTAAATGTGTCGTCTTGTTTAACTATCAGTCCTGATTATCACTCCTTCTGAGAGCTAGTTAGGATTCATGGTTTTCCCCTTCACCTTCCAGGCTGTCATAAACAAAACCTTTGCTCCTTACTTTCACTTTTTTAAAGTCAAGTGGTGCTGCAACACACCAGTCCCTTCGGTGTTTCGTGTCATTCACTAAAAGCTGGACTTTTGACTCTTGCTGTTTTTAAAGAAGACCAGCTTTAACGCCTTGCCTCGAGCGTCAGATAAACGCAGGCTCGAGGCAAACTGCAGAAATTAGCTGAACAACCGCTATTCAGCGTTTTTCAACACGACCAACCGAGTTACCCTCTGCATACTGAGAAGTGTCCCAAAGAACAACAGAAAAACCAAGAACAACAATCTTACATTGACGACTAAAGGCGCTAGCTGGTGTAATGTGGTTAGCTGTTGTAGTCCAGAAAGCGTTAGCCCGGCTAGCCTGAAGGCATCTCCAGCCCGTCCTCGCGCCGGCCTGGCACAACAGACATTTCACTTCACGAGTCCAGAGTTCACTTTCACATCCATATAGCTCCGTGTTTTAAAAATAAGGCCCCAGCTAAGAAAGCTACCTCTAAAATGACCGCGACCTAAACAACGCTGTTGTTGTTGTTTTTTTCCCTGAGTAAACTCCGTAGGGAAAATCCCCGATCTTCCTAAAGTGGTTGCGGGCCGGAGGACAAACTTGCGGACATCTTCCACTTTGTGTGAGAGAGAGAGGGACGACCACGAAGCCCACAGTCTTTTCTTTCAGGAGAGCAGCTGGAGGAGTGAGGCGATGCAAGGTGTGTACGCACCAAATCTCAAAGCTGGGACCAGGCAGTCAAATCAGTGCAAAACAGAAAGTCGACATGAAACCGAAGTTTAGGGAGAGGAAAGGGCGGGGTCCGCGGTGACGCAATGCAATCTGGGAAATGTTGGAATATCAGCATCCGAAGGCATCCAATGATAATAACAACAACAAATAACAAAAAATAATAATAACATTTCAGATGCAGAAAGGTCTTTAAAGCTTTTCTTTTCCTGGGTGTCTTTTTTTGACTCTATTCAATTATTTAAAAAATTCATTATTCTATGATGTAGATTATGTTCCTTTAAGTTATTCTTTAACAAATTAAAAAGAAAACAAGAGAGAGCATATGAGAACATGATGAGGACCTACAAAAAGGTAAATGAACTAGTGTTTTAATAACTGAAAGAAGGGACAAACCTGAAATAGTTTTAATTTTTTTTTACCAAATATAAAGCAGCTGTGATATTTAAACATGATAGCTAACTATACACTGATTTTGTTTTCTATTGAATTTAGAGAATTTAAATCCTACGATCAGTTTCAGATTGAATTTACTTTTTCTTCATTATACGTGATTATTAATTTCAGTGTTTCAACATGAATATAATATCCACAGTACATTTCTTGACAGAACCTTGGCAATAGACTATTAAATGTCTCAAGTTGGCTTACCATGTACAGTGAAGGAGATGGTGGGGTTTTTCCCTTAACCTTTTTAACCTGTTTTCGTACATGCATTCAGATTTTCCCAGTGTGGTTTTTTCACACAGCTTCAAGTTGTCTTCCCCGTCAGATGAGGGAGGGACGGTAGAGGGGGCACATGACCCCAACTTTACTATGAATATTTAGTTAGGGACTGGCAGGAAGAAGTATGGGTGAAAAATGCAGCTGTTTCTCTTCACCCAGAATAATTCAGGACATTTTTAGGAGTTTTCCGTTTCTCTAAAAACTATTTTTTAATGAGATTATATCAACTCACTTGTGCACTTTTTGGGTGCCACATTGTGCAAATGTTTAAGGGTGCTTATTTGTTTATTTTTGTGTTTACAGTTGATATTTAATGGTATACCTTTGTACGAAGAGACCACAGTTTACTGAAGTAAAATTCATTGAACCTGGCCTATGAAGCTAAATCAATTCTGATGTCTCTATTTTATTTCACAATCCGACAAATTGTAAAGGAAGTTTAGAGGGAAACAATATATAATCCGTTTTTGACACAATGATGATGCTCCATCCTAATGAGTCCACTGGCGGGCATGCTGAATAATATAATTAAATGGATTAGCTGTGGGTGAATAACTTTCACCCCAAGTGTAAAAAAAAATCCTATCTGCTTTTCTAAATAATAATAATAAATAATAATGGATTTATAGTGACAATCTTATTTGATTCGTGATGTGTCTGCTGTATGGCCAGAAAGAATTTTCAGATTTTCATGGTGGTGTGTTTTTTTTACACTATTCTCATAATATTTGAGGACTGTTCTTTTAGATGATATTGTTGTTTTCTTCTGTTACCAGATTGTGCCAACCATTGGTGACCTCAGCACCAAAAGCCCTTATATTGTTTGGTTTGAGCACAGTGTTCCTCTGCATGCATGAGTGCAGTTTCACTGGCATGTTACTCAGAAAAATGAATGGCAAACACAATAGATGTTCCTCATGGGTTAGGAGGTCAAATTAGACAAACTCTCTGATGAGTAGCCAGTTGGCTCATGGTAGTAAAACGGACACTCGCCAGCAGTGACTGAACTAATACAACATAGTAAACATAATATTTAAACTAAGTATAATAAAATATTAGAAACTAAGCATACTTACAGTATATTTTAAGACGTATTTAACTGAAATTTGTATCAGGCCTCCTGTAGGCCTAGCTTATTTGTTTTATATATGCAAGTTTATCAAACAGGCTCAGATCAGTTTGCCCAGCTCTTGAATCTGGTGACAGTATGATGCCCTCTGGTGGCCCATTACTGGACTTCTACTACCAATCCGGATATTACTTCTGTGTTATTTGTTCATCCCTGGCTGCCAATCGTAGCCATGTTAACTATGTAGCTGAATAACAAAGAACAAATTCTAATAATTGTTCAGTTTTTATTTCAAAATTGGTTGGGAAGAGTTCAACGTGTAGGTTATGCCAAATAAAAGGTTAACGCATAATCACCAGATTCAAAATATGTTGTAATACACATTAAAGTTTTAACTAATAATAATTATTTATTTGACAAAACAAATGACATAGTTCCTTTATTGCAATAAAATTATAAAATACCTGGGGTGTGAGTAATTAAGACTGTCTTTTTACAGAGATGGGTTGAAGGATAGCCAAGCAGTTTTATTGTGTTTCTGATAGAAAGCTTTACTGGACTGGAGAATGGAGGGTGTTCCATGTTATTACTGAGATGTGACCAGGTCATCAGGGTTATCTGGTCATAAAAAGACGTAATATATTAACAGAAGCTTTGTTTAATTTGTAGTCATGAACTTTAAAAGACAATAGATGATATGGCCTAATGATTTATTCTGCTAGAAAAGGAAGGACAACCTGCACTTTTTGGACCTGAGAGCTATTTAGATCCTTGTTGTAAAAGTTTTAAAAGAAAAAAACAAATCTATCTATCTTTGAATTCCTAATTATTATTTTATATGTAGGCTAAATAAAGTGCCAAGGGTTCATGTGATAACATCAAAATAGAGCTTCTTCCTGGGAAACCTCAGGGCCACCCGAAATGATATCATAGCCTGTGAAATGATCTGGGGTGAGGAGAGTAACTTAGAAACAGACTTTTTTTAAAAAAAATTTTTAAATAAGTCATTTAAAGAAAGTTTTCACAGAGAAAACGTATGTGACAGAGTTTATCATTTTAATGTGCTACTTAGAAGGCTACTGTTTCACATTTAATATAAAAAAATAACTAAAATGTGGAAATATATGAGACTGACGGATGGCAACTCGCCACGAGGTGCAAGTCGCCTCTAACGTCGGCAGACCTGGTGTTACAAATCAAACGCTCCTTTGTGTACCTGTAACGCCCATCGACTATTTGACGTGTGCTGGTCTGCTCTATCCACTGGCGGAGTCCGCTTGGGTCGTAGCGTGCTGTGGAGCAGACTCAGGACTGCTGAGAGTAGGCAACAGTCACACTGCACGTCTAAAGTTAGGTGTCTGTGTCTTTCCGTAGCTGTTTAGTTTCCTAAACCTGCTGTTTATGTTCACTTTTGCGTGTGAAGTGAACAACCACGTCGTATCAGTACGGGGCTCCGCGGGAAGGAATGCACTTTAACAACAACACCTGCGTCGATAAACGGAAGAGAACGAACACAGCGTCGCGTCAGCATGGATGGCATAAGTGTTGCCCGACTTTTGACAAACCGTAGGTCGTCTGTTGGGCCTGTTTTGCCGGCTGAAAATACTCCGGCAGGGAAAGGTTCGACCCAGGTTCAAGTGAAAAAGCAAGCCGTCAAGAGACACCACCACAAACACAACCTGAAGCACAGGTACGAGTTCCTGGAGACCCTGGGGAAAGGAACCTATGGCAAAGTGAAGAAAGCCAAGGAAAGGTCTGGTAGACTGGTAAGACATATTATCCCTTTATTTGATCACAAAGCCGAACTTTAATTGCCTTTAACGATGCCAACATCTGCAGCCAGTATTAATGTCTACGCTCTGACCTGTCGGCCATCTGTTTAGAGATGAACCGAGCCAGCCTGCTGTTCTATGTTGAAATGTTCTGCAGTTTGCACACAGGTAGACTACTGTCTGGTTTCAACCAGGAACATGCACAACACCGTTTTCGTTCAAATTTCCTCCTGATTGAAACTCATGAGCCACATTCTTGAGTTTTAAACTATGAAAGAGGTTAGTGCGACTGATGCAGGGACAACCTACTTGTCAGCTGCCAAACCAGCTTTAGTCTGTTTGTTTTTTGGGGGGTTGCTCTTACTAGCAGTGTTTAATGAGATTATTGTATGCAATTGCAACCCATATGTATTAACGAATTACACATTTTCAGTCTCACCACATCAGTGAATGCTACAATGTTTGGATAATGAGCTGTTTGTTAAAAGGGTTGAATAAGTACAGTATGTTCAACCTCTGAGTAAACTCAATTCAAATCATATGATACCAGTTTGAAATCTGTCTGTGCCTTAGGAAAAGCCCAGTGAACTGTTTGTTTGTAGCTCATTAAAGAGAAAACACAGCTAAATCCTTTGAGTCAACACTTTTGTTTAGGATGACCTCCTCGAGAACGAAGCAGAAAGAGATGCCCGTTAATGTGTCAATACAAGAAGTTTTACACAGTCACGTCTAACGGCTACAGTGAAAGCAAGAAGGAAAGGCGTTTCACTGGAAAAACTGGGGAATTTTGTCATAGGAGGAACTCCTTTCGACAGAAACATTTGGTGACTGTTCCTTTGCTACTCATGAAGGAAGCGGGGGCATTTCAAAGAGCCTTTCAGGTGAATTCCTGGTCCCCATGCCTTTAGGGGAAAAGGGAGGTATTTAAAAAAAGACTGTGCAGCGATAAGCCTTTAAAGACACAAAGAGGAGTAAGCAAATAAAAAGGCTTTTGTTAGAAACATTTTTTACCTGTCTTTAATGTATCCCATTAACAATCGGTGCCATCTTTTGTTTGAGCACAAATAATATGTTAGGTAGCCTTTCGTTGTATGATTGAAACATAATTAAAAGACATCAGTGTTATGCAATCTAATTCA
Organism: Symphodus melops; assembly: GCF_947650265.1. Taxonomy (NCBI): domain Eukaryota; kingdom Metazoa; phylum Chordata; class Actinopteri; order Labriformes; family Labridae; genus Symphodus; species Symphodus melops. The sequence continues at coordinate 15,607,984 of NC_136694.1, forward strand.
ATGGCCTATTAAACCTACGACCCAAAAATTAAACAGAAAGTTCAAGATGCACCTATAAAGCAGTTTCAACAAAAATGAAAGTGTTTCCTTTCGTTAGATAAGGTTTATTGCAGGGCGGTTTTATTAGCCTTGTTACCTAATAGAGTAGGTCAACTAAATAAACTGGCATCTCAGACTTTACATGCTGTCATAAAGCACACTCTTCCACATTTGATCATTTGCCTTCAGTTCGATTTTTTTGTTTTTTGTTTCGAGACAATCTGTCCAAAATGTAATTGTGAAACTTCAATTACAGGCAGAATATCATAAACAAAAATGACAAATTGAATGTTGAGTTTTTTTCTTCCACTTTCACAGGAGGCTGGACTCTTGACATGTTGAAGAAAACACTTGTCCCAGAAGTGAAGTCATGCTTATCGAAAAACATGCCGTGATTATAGGTCGCGTTTGGTTTGAGTGAAAGTGTAGGAAAGTCAAGGAAGTAGTTGTCAGGAATTCCCCCTCTGAACATGCAGTAAACAAGGTCATGATGCATGTTCAGTCCTGCTGATACCCCTTTCTCTATACTTCTGTCAGTTATACGACCTGGCGGTGCTGCTAGTCTCGGATGTGAGTCTGAAATTCTCCCCTGCAGGCAGCTTCATTATCATCATGCCAAAAGCCTGATGTCAAAATATGGATTAGTCCAAATGAATGTTGTGAATGCATAATGACAAACATGCTCTTAAAAAGCAAGTTTATGACATCTTTTGAGGAAGGAAAAACATTACGTTGCCTTGTTTGGAACTACATATCAGAGTATTGTCGGTATCATTGACCTAGCTTTGTCATTTGAGCTAGGGAGTGGCACAACTCAAAGGATGGTTTCATCTTCCGTGTGTTGTGGCACTGCAGCTGTTCTATTTGTCTGAATGCATCCGTTTCATTACATAATCCATTGAGTCGAAGGTTCCTGGATACACAAACGAAGTGTTGACTACAGTCTCAATGCAGGAGAATGTGTTTACCCACAAGGCCCACCAACTGAAGTTGGTTGAAATCGATCAGATGAAGTCTTTTTATTAGGTACTTTGTAGAAGCTGATTAAAAGAAATAAATTAAATGAACTTCTACCATAGCAATATATGCATAGAAAACAAAAACAATACATTTCCAAAGATTATAGATGTTAACTGAATCGATCTTTCACCAAGTTCAATATACAGATATTATTACTTCCTACTATACAGACATCTGCACATATTGACATACAGTGTGCTACAGACATAGACACCCACCTCTATACACACACACACACACACACACTTCTCACACATTTAAAGTACGCATTCATAAAGTCAAATCTATACTTTTATGATGAAATGGGCATGTAAGAGTGGTACAACATATTACACATTGATTCATAGCTACAGTGATAATGATAACATCATAAGGTCAGCAGCATTTTGAGATGAAAATAGAGTGCTGTATAAAACCAGGTCTTCAGAGAAGCAGGCGCTGAACAATAGCAAACCCCACATCATTTGAAATTTTAATCCACATTTTGAGGAGGAGCTTTGTGGCCCTGTGAGGGCATGTGTCCCGTCCTGCCATGGTCAACCTTCAGACCATGTGGAGGCAGACTGCTTCATCGATCTAAAGTCTGTGACATGATCTTGCCCTTGCCCTGTTTGGCCGGTTTCCCAGAGAAGAGTTTCAGAGGTGTTTGGAGAGCATATTTATGTTTCTTCTATGAAGGATGTCTACGCTCTCGTAAAAATATATAATTCCTGATCCTTCCGCAGAGATGCGTTAAACCTGTATCTTGTAGCAGCTTGTTTACTTAATTGATTGAATCATTAAAACTTTATAAATATCAAAGTGAGGAAATACTTAAAGTGTGAATTGAATTGTCGGAAAAATTGCTAACAGAGCTCCTTTTCTACACTCCTAAATATGACTGTTTTCGATGAATAGTTTATACAGCACACTTTGACTAACAGCTAAAATCTGAAAGATTAAAACGGACATCATATACTGTATATACTTTACATCAGTCTGCTTTGCAAAAAAAAAGTCTTATTAGCACAAATCACTTGGAAAAAAAAGGCATTCAAGTAACACCATGTTTAGCATAACTTCTTCAAATAACAGTTTTAAGAGCTCAAAGTAAAATGTAATGCCAGTTAGTGTAGGTATTTGTGGATCATTTGTGGATGTTGAACCAGGAATTCAGAGTTAAATATGAAATATTTCCACTTCAGTGCTTATTGCGTGGAACAAACTTTCATCGACAAAGACTGCTAACACAGAGATAACTGCACAGGGGTGTGAACGCGTCATAAGTGGGAGCTCAGCCCGTCCGTCCGACAGCTACGCAAACAAAAGGCAGGAAACTTCAGTTTGTATGAGAAAAACGCTTTGGGTGCTAAGAATCCAGTGGAGGAGCATCCAACCTAGACAGTGACTCATAACGCCAGATGGCTGTGTGTTGAAACTGATATGACAAGTCGCTGCTTTACTCATTTCCTTTTTGTCTGCTTGCCCTGAGGGTTATCAGAAAAGAGAGGAAACGAGGACACCCCGCAAGCAGTCACCACCCCATGACACCCTTCAATGTTAGAGTCGACTGACGACACACTCTGTGCTCAGAGGAATCCCAGGCAGCTGAGCCTCAAACAGACGCATGCAACATAATGACATGTATTTAGACTGCTAATGTTTGTATGTGACCGTTTGACAATTACAGACCCAAACATACTTTACAGATGGACTTTTCCTTATTCTAGGAGTCTCCCAGACATGATGGCAGACAATTTCTTAACATCAGACTATAGTTGATCCGGTGCCCCTTTGCCTTGTGGGAAACATTATAGGACAGTTTTTTGTTTTACTGCAGAAAGATCCAAGCCTAGTTTCTTAATGCACCAAACTCTGTCCCAACAGCAGAGCAGCCACTAATCACCGTACTAATCTTTCTTTTCCCAATGGATTGAGACTACGTTTATAGATTGTATATGGAAAACAATACGTCCTTCCTCCATTTTAGTAGGGCTCGGAATCTAGCACTTAGCAGGGAGTGACTTATATGCCCAAAAAAACCAACATTTTTCCGTCTTTTTTTTTTTTTTGGGAAGTGAAAAATTGGTCAACTTGGGGAAATTAAAACAAATGTCGACATGCTCGAACTGACATGAAAATAAACGTGATTTAACTTATGCTCCTGTGAGCTCCTGTGACATTGAGTTTCTAATAATTACTTTTATCCTACAGGAACATTCGTGAAAAGATACAGCCTCGATTTTAAGTAACTTTTTGACTTTGTGACGCTTTGTAAATGTACCTCAAATCCATCTAATTTGATGTTTTTTTTTTTTTTTTCTAAAATAAACCTTTTAGGTGGCCATTAAGTCGATCAGAAAGGAGAAAATCAAGGACGAGCAAGACCTGGTTCATATCCGAAGAGAAATTGAGATAATGTCCACTCTCTGCCACCCGCAAATTATCACCATATATGAAGGTAGAGTATTAAAAAAAAAAAGTGCATTTCAAAGTGTGTGCTTGGGTGCGTAAGAGATATTCGGTTTGGTATAATTTAGAAATGACTTCATCTCTGAGCCACACGGGTATTGAAACGTGATACATAAAAAGGCAATTCATTAAATCAGTCTCTGTTAGAGATTCACAGTTTGGTCACGCAAATCTTTGTGGAGACTGATGCAAGGTTATGTAAGTGATGATACCCCTTGGTACCCCGTCAGTCCTGTGGGATAATGTGCAGGGCCTCGTGTCTTCCAGCGCCCCTCATGCCTGATGAGATGGTCATCGCTCAGTGTTTCTCCAGCTCAGTGCATGTTTGTTTGCAATGCAGTTGTTATGGGGCCCTCTTCATCCTAATCAGTGCAAACAGGCTCATACTCAACGTATTTTTATAGCATTTACACACAACACAGTTGATCCAAAGTGCTGAACAGTGCAGATGGAAAAAACAAAGCATTAGAAATTCACCAATTATGTACAGTCTACCTTGATCTAGGCATTGACAGAAGATTTTGTTCAGATGATCTCATACAGAAAAACACAAATTAAAACATGGTAACTTTCTGTTACTATTGTAAATACAAACTGCTCTACACCGTTCAGACTTAAATTCAAGTCATCCAAAGATATTTTGAGTCCTTTGAGTGGTGATGTGGCTCTAAAATTTTTTTTTTTTTTGTCTTTTTCTTTTTTTCGTTATAGTATTTGAAAACAAGGACAAAATTGTGATTGTGATGGAGTACGCCAGCCGAGGAGACCTGTACGACTACATCTGTGACAAGAGGAACATCTCTGAACGGGAGGCCAGGCACTTCTTCAGACAGATTGTATCAGCTGTGCATTATTGCCATCAGGTAAGGCGATATTTCTCATTCAACTGTTTTCATACCTAAACTCTGTGTTGTTTTTTTTAAATCAAATCAAATGGACGGAAGGTGTCTTCGTAAATCTTGAATCATGAAAACATAAGTTTTAGTTCCCTTCAAAGTATCTTTGCTTCTTCGTAGCTAAAACCACAGAGCTCCCGTCAGACTTGTCGGCCTGCTAGTTGTGATTTTCCAGAGTGCTGGCACCCCCTGAGTTACATAATGGGCATTATTCAGTGTGAGCCCGCCTGAGCATGATGTAGGGGGATGTGAACAGTTGGTCTGTGGAGTGGCAGCATCAGGGCTAAAGGCCAGCCGCCCAACACACACAAACACGCATGGTCTCACACTCTAATGAGAGTATGATGGGACACACACACAATCAGTTGTTCCTGTAGTCCAGAGCTGTGTGACAAGGGACATTTAAACAGCAAATTATACTTTACCTGAGCTTTTGTGTGTGTGTGTGTGTGTGTGTGTGTGTGTGTGTGTGTGTGTGTGTGTGTGTGTGTGTGTGTGTGTGTGTGTGTGTGTGTGTGTGTGTGTGTGTGTGTGTGTGTGTGTGTGTGTGTGTGTGTGTGTGTGTGTGTGTGTGTGTGTGTGTGTGTGTGTGTGTGTGTGTGTGTGTGTGTGTGTGTGTGTGTGTGTGTGTGTGTGTGTGTGTGTGTGTGTGTGTGTGTGTGTGTGTGTGTGTGTGTGTCCATTTTGTCAGCAGTTATGGACTCCATTTAAATCCTACTTGTAAAAAGTTGCATGATATATTGAACATGAAATAAACGCGACATAACTTAACTTACAAACTGTGTCCATGGCTACATGCAGTGCTCGAAGAAGAAAGGAGTTGACCTGCATATTTTAAAGTAAACAATTTTGAACCTTGCTAGTCAGTGGTATTCCCCCCTGTAGAGCGAAGGACAATAGGGCATAGCTGACGTACCATTAAACAATCTTCCCTTGGAAAAGAATGTGCTCTGACCTAGTAAAACACTAATCCCTTTATGTAACAGACAGACTTCCAGTGAGCAAGCATGAGATAGCCTGGTGGAGAAATTATGATTGTAAAATATTGTATGTATCTTATTTGTTCTCTTAGAATGGAATAGTTCATCGTGACCTGAAACTGGAGAATATTTTACTAGATGGCAACGGCAATGTGAAGGTGAGCACAATAAGCATTTACACACATGCCATTCACAAACACTGTTAATAGCCATTCAAATATTGACTTTGTATTGATTTGTACATTTATTATATATAGTAAAGAATTTCAAATAAAAGTATGTTGATGTTTATACAATTAACTAAACAAAATGTGACAATGGAACATCTAATATGAATTCAGTATTTCCTGCATTGGGCTTACTTAAAGCTCACTCACTATTTGGAACCAGTAGTACGTGTTATGAATAACTAATAAGAGGCGGTGATGCTTGAAAACTTTAAGAAGTTAGCAGTTGTCTTATAAAAATAGCATCCTGACATTGTACCCACTGACGTCTTCTTTTCCTTGCAGATCGCAGACTTCGGCCTGTCAAACCTTTACCACGGCGACGAGTACCTCCAAACGTTTTGTGGCAGTCCTCTGTATGCTTCCCCAGAGATTGTCAATGGACGTCCTTACCATGGGCCAGAGGTGGACACTTGGTCTCTTGGTGTGCTGTTGTACACTATGGTTCATGGCACCATGCCATTTGATGGACACAATCACAAGGCTTTGGTCCAACAGATCAGCACTGGCAACTACCGGAAACCCAACAACCCATCTGGTAAGTCTTTCAGCAAAACTTTCCTTGAAGGGTCTGAAAGACTATTCTGACTTTGATACGTTTTATACTTGTTACATTGACATCCTATGTATTATTAGCCGAGCACTGAAATAAACAATTTCTCTTGATCTTTTTCAGATGCATGTGGGCTTATTCGTTGGATGTTGATGGTAAATCCTGAGCGCAGGGCCACAATAGAGGAGATTGCAGGACATTGGTGGCTCAACTGGGGCTACCAGCAGCCGTTACTTTCCGAGACAAAGACCAGTCCAGTGGAGCAGGCCCCTTCACCATCATCACACCCTGCTGGGCTTGCTAGCGTTGCTAGTTGGCTGCGCCGTACATCCAGGCCTTTACTGGACAACGGCTCCAAGATGCGTTGTCTGCTGCGCTCACAAGGTGGGGGAGGGGATGTGGTGCGACAGCGCTCTCTGCGTAGGTCACGTAAAGAAAACAATGTGTCCCAGACTGTTCACGAGTCAGGAAACGATAGTCGTCCCTCTAAGGGTATTTTAAAGAGCCGCAACAGTGGAAAGCAGAAGGCAATGAGTGAAAGCCCTGCTGTGGGTCCAGTGGAGACGCAAAAGATCCTTGATTTGTCTGCACCAGCCAATGCTCCATCAGCTGCACCGCAGCCCCGGAAGGGAATCCTAAAGAAGTCCACCGAACAAGAGTCAGGGTATTACTCATCATCTCCTGAGAACAGTGATTCCGGCTGGGGACCTCGTCCTAAAGAGTGTCCATCTGCACCACCCTACAGGAAAGGTATCTTAAAGCGCAATGGAAAGTTCTCCTCAGGTTGCCTGCAGGAGTTTGGCTCTCTGGACCAGCTGGCACTGTCTTTACCACATGGAAGAACCAGGTCTAGGCCAAGTGGGGCAATTAGCGAGGACAGCATTCTGTCTTCCGAGTCTTTTGATCAACTTGATCTTCCTGATCGTGTCGGACATCCGACACAAGTGGATGACCCGATCAAGACTAACATGAGAGGATGTGTGTCCGCTGACAATCTGTTGGACGTCTGTGAAGATGGGATTCTTCAGGAGGGGATGCTGAGAACCTGGAACTGTTATGAGTCTAGAGTGGCAGACAGCACCTTCTCCATCACAGACTGTGATAATGTAACTGAGGCCTACAAACAGGCCATGGTCATACGAGGCTCTGCAGCAAGTTGAAGATTATTTTGACTAACTTCAGGAATGTTGAGAACCAAAAAGGGAAGAGGCATGTTGTGAAACACCAGATTGTGGTTTAGATGGGGATTTTTATCACTGCTTGAATCACGTTGTAATTTTACTTCTAAGAAAACAGGCTTAAGTAACCAGAATGCAAAGTTTGTTTTTGTGAAAATTAACAATAGTGCATTTCAAAAATTCTCATAAGAGAGCTGCTTTTTGTGAACCAGGAGCCTGAACCTTTCCTCATCAATGCTCAGTTTCTAAAGTGTAGCAAATGCAAAAATGGAACCTGAAACCAAAAACTTGTGGATATTAAAAAGAAATCGTGTTTAACACTGGCTCATAAACACAAACTGAGGAGCTTATTTAACACTCAGTCTGTTTTTTTCAGGTGTTGCATGTACAACAAAGTCAGGGACGTTCACTGCTATTAAGACAGCTTGAGGAAGTTTTTGTGACTTAATAGTTCTTTGTCTTACTTTGCTATATTTGTCAGCCTTATATTTGTCTCGGGTTACAGCAATAAGGCATTACGCACAGATTAAATGTTGATGTATTCAAGCTTCTAATAAGGATTTGGAAATGTGACATTTCATGATACCAAAGAGCAAATCTGCTTCTGATAGACTTGTTAGAGCTAGCAAAATGTGCAGAGATGAATGTTGTTTGAAACAGGGACTTTTTTTGTATAATTGCTTTGTTTCTCTTGAGATGACTTGTGCCAATCATTTTGATAATGACTTGAATAATAATCCCGGCACACATGACTCACAGCTGGCGAAACCAGTAGAGCCTGCTTTTGTTTTTGAGAAAACACTGACACAGGTGGTCATTCTTTCTCTGTAAGCAGGTGACAGTTTCACTAAAGGCGGAGCTTCTTATCTCAACCGCTTTTAGAAAGTCTGAAGTGGAAGTTAGAAAACTGAAACGTGCGTTCTAAAAGGAAACCATGGCAAAGTGAAATGTGTATAATAGCTGCACACAAATGATTTATGTGCATTTCATTAAAAACTATTTAAACATTCAAACAGACTGAAAGTGTTGCATCCTTGGGACTTGAAAGTAGTTTAAAATGGAAACATGCTGTTGATAATCAAGTTTGAAAAAAACACGTTTTATACTTATGGTATAAGCAGTACTGCTTAACCCTGCTTTATTAAGTACCTGTATGAATGGTCGGAAACATCTCTATGTATTGATAGTTCATGCTTCACATTGGAGTTACTTAATTGGATTGGCATGTTTGACATTGAGGTTATGAGATGAAGTCAGTGCCTTGAATAAGACATTATTGAAACCTGATGACCTTTAATTACCAGCTATAATGAGCAATGAGTTTTGTCACAAGAGTATCACCTGAGAAGAAACTGCCTAATCTTGTTGTTGGTCATAACTGGAAGATGTTTTTGGCACACTAACACTATTCAGGTATTTAAGGCCTGCATGAATATAAAGAACACTGGGCTTTCCTGATTTAAACTGGAAATGTGTGTGAAGTCTTATCTTTCATGAACCATAAATCATTTTTTTGTCACAGAAACCTGTGGTTAGCCTTTGGATAGACTGCTCAACATATTGGCTTCATATTCTTGTTCAGTATAATGTGCTTGTTAGCATTTCATCAAAGCTTTCCCTCTCCTATCCTGTAAGTTGCAGGTGTTCAGGCTCTGTTAAGCTTCTTTTTTTTCTCTGACAGTAATGTAACTTAAATCATGTTTTCCAAAGTTAGTGGCTGATCATTTGTATGACTGTGGGATTTGGCATGCTGTTGTGTGACTTGGAGAACTAAATCAATATTAAACAAAACAAAAAAACCTGAAAAAAACAAATGCTGTCTTAATCTGTCCTGGACTTATCGACTGTTTGATTTTGTGTTTTCAATTTATTTATACAGTAATTACAAGGAAATTAAGAGCAGTGCATAAACATCTATTCAATCTCATCAGAACTGTTGCGATAAATTATCTTAGAAAACTCTAGAAAGAGACCAGTCAATACCAATTAATCATGAATACATATCATACATACTGTAGGCAAAATCTGCAAAAGTAATTAGGGCAATTCAATTACTCTTATCTTAAAAAAGAACACAATTACAATAATCATGGGACAATTACATTCTGACAGTTTCTGGAGAAGTGGCAAAAACAAATGAGAATGTAACAACAATAGACATTTAGAAAAAAATATTTCTCAAACTAGTAGCTCAACAACTCATGTCAAGGTGGACTCTCCAAAACCATCCATATTTAAGCAACTATTTAGATAAAGTACCAGTATAAATGACATTTATATTTCATCTCCGATTTAAATGCCATGTTATAGTTAATTGGTGCAAATGTACAGCCCACTCAGGCAGTTCATGGCTGGAGGAGTGTTTTAGCTTGAGTTCACTGGTGTAAATACAACATCCTTAATGGTGGCAGGGGTGTAGTTAATCTCGGAGCTGTGCCCCCCTGATCTGCAAACACTATTCTGGAAACAGGACGGCAGGCTGAGCGCCAACAAACCCCAGAGCTGGTCATGGCAGAGGAGGACGGAACTCTGTTCAGGGTCAAAATCCAAAGAAAAACATCCAGAGGTTCATGAATCGGTCAACGACAGATTATCTACGAAAGTTCAACCAATACTGCTTGTGCAGTGTCCTCGTTTTTTCTCAACACGTATTTAACAATCTGTTCCCTTTTCACCAACTGTTTAATCAGGGCCCCTTCTGTCAGTGTTTGCAAAAGGGCAAAGTCAAAAGATATCTAAAGATGTCAGTTAAACAGTAGCCTTACCAGATCAAGGGCTAGGTGATTGGCCAAAAACTTCAGAACTGAATCAGGGTTGAGGGAAGAGTCCGATAGCTTTAGTTTCTGCATTGCTATGCTCACACAGGCACATGCAACACTGGACGGTAAGAACTCTGAAAACCTGCAGTCTGAGGAGGAGAAGAGAGGAGGATCATCAAAAAAGTTGTTTATTTATTCTGATGAACACTTGGGAGTTAATTTAAAGTTTTGGTGCTTAAAGCAGAAGAAAAGTTAGAGGTCAGTTAAGTTCAGGCGTGTACACAATAAGAAAAGTGCCGGCATTGTCGTCCCACCCTGCAAGACAATAGAGGAAAACTCAAAAGCAAACATTTCCCAAAACCTGTTACGTGTAAACCTGTACCTTAATGTGTTACAACATCCTTATTGCTTGAGGCAGAAGAAATGATGAGACAAATACGTCGCCATGTGATACATTCTCATTTTGGGATGTGATAAAATGTCAGGAGCAAGGAGTTCGTGTCATTGTATGGGCTGTAATGTCAGAGTCAGTCTAAAAAGGCACTAACTGACTGTATCCCTGTGACATCGTGCCTCGGGCAGGATCACAGAGATTCGTGGGAAATCAGCTAGCTGAATGGTCGGGCGCTGGTCTTTCAAAGTAGACAATACAGGATTACACAAACTCAGCTCTCTGTCTCCAAAATGAACTGCTGACACATTGTGATGAGAATTATGGCAGCTTTGTGTCCAGTGTTCACGACCAATAACAGGCTTTTTAATGTTCGAAAAAACACATCTCAAATTATAATCAAAACTCTACTTATTTATATCCGTTTATTTCATTCATCAACCAAATAAAACAATCAAATAATCAAACAATGAATCTCAAATCTTGAATGAAAAGTAGCAGAAAGAAGAATGACTTTATACAACCCCCTCTTTCACAAGACATTTACAAAGAAAGCAATTCGCAATTGAATTTTTCAGCATTCAGGATTTACCAGTCACAACAACACAAAACTTAGTAAACACATTTAATCAAATGTTCTCAACATACGGGCTTTAATTGTTACCTAAATGTAATGTCTATTTAAAGCCTTAACATTTTAGATGATAAATAAAGCTGATTTTATTGCTGTGGATGGATTTAACCAAGGAGTAATTTTACATAACCAGAATAATTGTGATGTGTTTTTAAATACATCACAATTAGCCTCTCCCAGGCTTGGTACACTGACGTCTGATGTGTTTTATTTGCAAAGGAAACATCTCATGTGTAGAAAAAACTTGATTATGTAACTCACCAGTGGCTGCCAAGGCAATGTAGGAGTGGACGTGCCTACGCATGTTTGGAAGGTGATGGGGACAAACAAAGGGGAGCATGTGAAGGATGGGCTCCAAAAAGTCAGAGGGCACCACAGAGGCCAGACACCAGTCCAGCCTGGACACCACTGCAACCTCCCACTGCTGCAACATACACGTGAATCTAAACCAGTTGTCCAACAGAATACTACTGTGATGAAAACCTGCCACAGTAGAAATTCATCTCTTCTCAGTTTACTTAATTGAAACTCTCTATAGGTGTAACAAGATGTAAAATAGTAATTGTGCTTTTTCTAACCACTCAGTCAGGACCCCTTCCACTATAGGTAACACCCTGGTTGGGGAAAAGAGTCATTGTGATGGGGGATTTTAAGTTATAAACTATGATTTTATGTTTATGGGCATACTTGCTGATGACTAAATTGTCCCATTCCAGATACTTCACTTTCAATCAACTGTGCTACAAATTATAATTTTTTCTATGTAAGTTTAAAGGGAGATGAGAAAAATGATCAGACAACCCTTTACCAATGTCTTCACACTCTCCTAAAGTCTGTGCTGACATCAAATCACATGTTTTCTGTAATAAATAATCAAATGAAGAGTTACCAGGATGTCTGAGACTGAAATGGAGTTGTCTGTATAGATGCAGAGCTTGTTAGCAGTCAGAGGGACAGTCTCTCTCATTTTAGACGCCAAGAACATGCAAACCGCTCCTAAAAGCTGTAGGTCAGACTTTCCGACCGCCAGGTGTCTCAGGTAGCAGTCCAGATAAGACACGGCCAGCGGAAACACTTCCTCTTCACACTTCTGCTCCTCACACACCTGTAAAGACAGCCAAGCTTTTCTAATTCTCGTCACCGATATGAAACATACTGAGTTTACTCTACCTGACTGATTCTATTACCTGGAACATCCACACTGTCAGTATCCTCCGCATGTGTGGTTGTACGTCTGTGCGGGCTCTGTCCGGGGACGGAGTCACCTGAAAGCTCTTCTCCATGGCTGTCAGGTGTCGCAGTGCTCGCGGGTCGCCGGTCATGACTTGGTCACTGCCCGCCCGAACAACCACATCATACTTAGTCTCTCCTCTACTGTGATCACTGGAGTGTTTTTGAAAATGTTCACTAAAATCCATTTGGCAACGTTAAATATTAAATAATTTGATGTTTTTTCCCCGAAATAATTAACACGATTTAATCCCTTAAACTAGCGGTCAACCGTTAGCTACAGCCACCGTTAGTTAGCTTACACACCGCTAGCTAAGCCAACTGTGTTGAAGCCATTAAAGCTAATGTTTTTTTTTTTAAAACTCTGCTTTCGCGTTTTTAAAGTTATCAGACTCAAAATAAAAAGGGCTGCACTTGGCCTCAGACTATCTTTGTTTAAAGAAAAAAAACAAACCAATTATGTTTTGATAAACAATCTTTGCTGGTAGATAAACTGAGCATGAGTAAGATATGTAGTAATGTGAGCTCCATAAAAAGTTACATTAGCCTATAGATGTTAAAAAGACTCACATATCACTTTATTTATTGCTGCAACTTTTGTATTGCTAAATAATAAAATATTTGGATTTCAAATAATTATGCAACATGGAAACACAAAGTAGTAACATTAAATATTGTCACTAATTTAACATTTCCGATTGTCTGGTAGCCTATGCAGTTTTGACAAAGTCAGGTAAAATTAATGTTTGATACTAGAGTGAAAGTTAAAGTAATCGCATTGCTTATCTATGCGTTTCATTTTCTTTAACCATTCATTGTTTAAATCCTGAACTTTTAAAGACATAAGTCTGCATTAACCAACGGTTTAAGTTTGTATGCCAATTTGTTTAATCAACATCATAACTTCATTTTTCAGATATAATAAACATAGACAATACTAGTCTTTATAGTGTCAAGCAATCACTACACCACAGCTCAAAGAAACCAGCTCAGGTTGATGATACAATACCTTCATCACTACTGATTTGCATCTTTATGTTAAAGCTCTTGAGACTCTTTATTGAGAAACTGTTCTTTCGTAAGAAAGGAAGAATTATTATGTTAGATTTAACCAGCTGTCCTTTGTGCTGCAGACACCACGACTCATTTGCATCACAGGAGAAGGATGCTACACACCAGACTGAAACCTTAGTCCATATCAACTGTTACAGGAAGCCCAATTTCAATATCCCTCGACTCTGAGTTTTGCAGTTCTCTGCGAATCTCTGCAGAGATCTGAGGGTGTGTTTGTATCTTGAGAAGCTCAAGCAGTGATGTTTTCTGTTCAGAGGCCAGGTCAGACTTGTAGCGCTGAGCCATGGTGAGTAAACTCTGATGCCACAGCACAGGAAGTACACGTTTTTCACTGCGGAAGGACAGGAAGTGAGCCACCAAGGCATCCAGGACACGGAAAGGCAGGGCGTATTTCTTGTCGAGCATCAGACGTAGGAAAATGCTGTTGGCGCCGTTGTACTCCATCTCTGCCAACTTCAGCATTGCAGCACTGAAAGATGAGAAAGATTGTGCATTACAGAACAACCTTTTACGTTATGTAACCTTGACCTTCCTGAAAGGAGCCAATACCAGACAATATGAGGCTTTCAAGGTCAACAGGCTGAATCCTACACCGGTTGATAAGAGGCTGGCATGTGTCAGTGAAAGGAAACCTCACCTGGAATGGAGCACTGGGATCGAGCACTTTGTGAGGATGCTTCCGATGATGATGGCTTCCCTGAGCGTACACGTTCCAGATTCGCACAGTGGAATCAGTATACCTATGTTAAAAAGAGGCACAAAACGTTTAACAGCTGTTCACTTTACAGCCTGGAAAGGCTCACAGGTAATGCAGAATAGGCCATTATAAAATTGATATTTCATTTCTAATAACAGTATTTTCATGCTTTGGGGAAATTTCTGGGCATCAACCTTCAGAAAGTGGGCATGTATTTGCCAGCAAATAACAGCACACAAAGTGAGAAGTAAGGATGTATTAAGCAGTTTACAGATGCTAAACAAGCATCCAAGACAGAGCCGTTATTGGTATCATTGAGACAGGGAACGGACAGGGAATCAAGAAATCCTACTTATTGTGCCTTTAAATCAGAACTGACTAAAGTGAGTGATTGCTGTATTATTATTTTAATTTTTTAAATATTTAATGTACTTTATTCTTCCCAGAGGGGGAATTTTAGTTCGCGCTCTGTTATTTTAGAGACTTGCTTCTCACACACACCAGCCTGAATCACACACATGCTAACCCCACTGGAAGCATTCCCTGAACTGGTGGGAGTTTAGTGCCTTGCTCAAGGGCACATCCGGAGTGCTTAAGAAGTGGCCTGGCACCTCTCTAGTTACCAGACCAACTTCCATATTTTGTTCCGCATCGGGACCACCTAGTCCCTACGGACTGAGCTACTGCCGCCCCCATTATTTTACAACAAGGATATACTGGGTCTTTTAGAAAAATCTGTATATTGCAAACATCCTTAAGCCCAGGATTGTCTACTAAATCCTAAAGTGGTTATTTTTGCACCTCAAAATGAACTCGTTCTTACTTAACTACTTTCAAATAAGGAGACAAATCGAATAACAAACTTTACAGGTGCTTCACAAACCAATAGATTCTCTGATTACAGTAAGATTATCTGATTCAAAAGAACAGGTACTAACTAATTGGATTAACAGTAAATTCTGTTCATTTACTGACAAATGACTTAAACTTAAAAAAAATGTTATTCAGAAAACTATGACTGAATAATTCCCAAACAACATAATAACACACTGAGTAATGTGTATTCCTGGCCGATTTGTGTGTATCATGTTCCAAAGCAGAGTGGAAAAACTAATATCTAGAATTCATCAAATGCATCTTATTAATCCATCCCAAAATTATATTCTGTAATATACTTAGTTTGGTCTGATCGTAGTCAATGTTTTTGGCCTAAAAGGAAAATCATAATAGACAATATTATTCACAGAGAAAAGCAATAATATAAACTCATAACTTTTATACTGTAATACTGTATATTTTTTGACAACACTGCCACCTAGTGGCGATGTCTCATACTGGTCATTTTCAAAATAAGTCATAGGGTGTTTTGGGAGGGTTGTCTCATCAAACTGGGATACGTTTGTGAACACACTGGACTATCGAGATAATAAAAAAACCTCAACAATCATTGGACAGTTTTTATTACTGAGCACCTATACCTAATGTTTAAAACGGGTACTGAAGTCCACATTCATGCATTGTGACAGAAAAGCAAGCACTTCAACATAGTGTTTACTCAACGTCTGACGATATAGTAAGGTCATTCTATAATTTTGTTCAGTAAATATCCTCCATATTAGCTCCATTCTGTATGCTGTAACTTGGACGGTGTACCCCTGATTTAGCATCTCCTTTCAGGATCCAATCAACAAGCTCTGGGTACTTGATACTTGTACACAACAGGACAGCTTGGATGGGAGCTCAGGATTATAAGGATGAGTGCTGTTTCACTCCAAACTACTTCAATGTAAGAACCTCAACTGACTTTGCTGCCCTGTGTTGGACTGTCTGAATGTTAAAAATATCTCTTAAATTACATTTATTGACAGTCGATTATGGCTGATCCTGTCAGCATGTCAGGAGATTTGAATCGTTCATAAAAGTCACAGCGCTGTAAATGCAGCCCACACTTCTGTAAAGGGGAAGACACAGCCATTGTTTCTGCCACTATGGGATTTGTTCACTGCAGGTGTCTAAATAAGACTCCAAAATACCTGCAACCCATGGACTAATGATCAGAATTTATAATTTTTTGACCCCCTACGCCAACTCCAGCAAATTGCTCATCTCCACAACACACCAACTGCTGCTAAACAAGAAGGCACAGAAAATCAGGGCCCAAGACTGAGTCCAGTCTATGTCCTGGACTCAGGTACAACAACACTGCTGGAGTCCAGTATAATTCACAACACAGCTCGAGTTCAATCTGCTCTTCTCACTCTTTTGCAATTGTATAGTATGTTTAAACTGTCTTTTTTTACCTCCAACCTTCTGTCTCACCTTTAAACCATGCACCCGGCTTAAACAAAGCCTTCTTTAGAGCACTGTAGAGGTGAAAGTTGAGGCGCTTGTATTCAGCAATATCATCCCGCACTCGAGGCAGCAGCACCAAGTTGTAAAACCGCTGGGCCATTCGCTCCTTCAGATTGGAAGAGAAGATCCTATGAAACAAGCACACAAAAAACATCTTATTATACCATTGGTGTATCTACAGTCATTTTGATAGTCAAAACTATCCAAGTGTAAAGCTATACCCAAAAAGCCTGGGGTCTCACCTGGTTGCTTGGTACATGGCGGCTGCAGTCCAGGTCTCAGGCTCAGTCAGATAGAGAATTTGCTCCCAGTTTGAAAGTGCTGGGACTATTTTAAAAGCCTTTGGCAATTTGCCGCTGCGATATTTTGACAGAACCTGCAGAAATGACAAACTATTTTAAGACTTCTTTGGGAGATATTCACGTTTCAAATCAGGTTCCAAAATTATACTTGTTAGGGAGAAGTATGTATTCATTGATTTGCACCAAACACTCACTGTACTATAATTAATACTGTTCATTCCAGTTAACAGTGATTACTTTGCACACTGGTCAGATTAATACTGGTGCACTTTCTATCATGCAAACCGAAGCGTTACCTCTTCATATTGTAAGTTTGAAAAAATATCAACATTAACAGAAAACTGTTACATACACACTGAAAAACTTACCTTGCCAACACCTTTGTACACCTCTATTACCCTTGGGTCCAGCTGTGGCATAGGACACCCTGACATTTCTGACATGACTGTCCCCACCTCCGTCTGCTTCTCTGTGATCTTCTCCATGATGATATCAGCTAAGGTCCGTCTACAAAGGACAAGAAGAGGAAAAACAAGCCTTTTATGACAAATTTGAGCTTGTGCTCGGTACAGAAATTAAAACTGATATTCCAGTAAAATCTCTGTGCTCGCATAAACACAGAGTGAAGGCTGTGTCTCATCTTGCCTCATTGGAGGGTTTTTGTTCATGAACGTCTCAATCGCTTTTTCATCAGCAGGATCAACGACAACTTCGGTGTCACACTCAACTTCGCCGGCACCTGCTGCTCCCAGCATTGGCCACTCCTCGTCTGAGTCCGCATCCTGAGCATCAGACCCTAAAGTTTGAACACAAGGTAAACGTGGTGACATAATGAAGCCTACGTATAATCATTTTGTATTTATATTTTTATTTATTTTACATAACCAACATGGAAACATTAAGAGATTGCCTGATGTGTCAAGGTTATTCCTTGGATTAAATGTAATATTTGTGTTAAACATCAAAGCGTGCTTTACTAGTAGTATTACAGAATTAATAAACAGTTACAACAACAAAAAGACACGTAATGTGCTTGTATGGACACCTACAACTAAGTCTCATGTCAGACTAAGTTGAATTTAAATTTTAAAAAGTTTAAGTTATGGAAAACTGAGACAATCCTCAATGCTGTGGTAAATGTTTGCAGATATTTACTTATACATACCGAGAACGGTTACTGGTGTTTTCTTCTTCTCTGGTGCCAGACCATATTCCGTCTGAAGCTCCTCTTGCTGAATTCGGGCCTGTTGTAAGATCTTCCTCGACAGACGCTCGTCGACATACTTATCTTCGTTTAGTGCTCGGCTGTCTCTGCTCTTCGTGCGGTCTCGGGCTCGCACCGTGTCTGCCTGTAGGATCTGGTCAGCCAGAGCTACAGATCCTGCGCTCTTCTCTCCTCCTCCACCTTTACTTTTTTTCACTTTCGGCATTGTAGTTCTCTTCCAAGCAGTAGTGCTTCTTCAAGTGTTGCTTTAAGCGAGTTCTGCCTTAATAGTCGATATTCCAAAAAATGTAAACAGTGGTTTATCTCCTTCTCTGTGGACGAGTCAATTGTTTAACACGTGCGGACGACCATGTCAAGGGGAAGTGACGTAATGTGACGTAGTGCAGCGTTGATTTTCTTTTTTAAACTAGCGTCACTTTAAAGATAAACTAACTGTCATCGTTGCTAACCTATTTTGTACATAAATCATAAATGTCCTTCATTGTAATCTTTTCATTGTGCTATTTACAATCTAAGAAACTTTTTTTTCTTTTTCGGAAGAACACTCCTCATCACCCGGAAGTAGTAATAACGCACCAAAAAGCGAACAAACAATTGGACGCTAAGCATCAATGGGTGTTACTTGGTAAGTTGATCATTTGTTTCTCAAGGTTTATTTAAAAATTAATACTATTTTATTCAGCTCCTCAATTCACGTTCAGCCATATATCCACCACCTCGCCTCAATCATCAAACGTACACGTTTTTGTTACAATGCAAGTCTGCATCATTTACTCGACGCGATGGAGCGGTATTTTTACTACGGCATACATCAATAACAAACAAAAAAAAAGACTTTCGTGTTGCTCCTTTGTCTCCAACACATTATTACACTGTTATCTTGTCTATGGGGTTGTGCTTTCTTGTCCTGCAGTGTGTGCCAGGTGCCTGTGGCAGAGGGGAAGAGTGTGCAGCAGACAGTGGATCTCCTTCACAAGAAGCTGGAACAGCTGGGTGCTGTGAAGCAGGGCAGCTTCTGTGTCGACTGTGAGACCTACCATGCAACAGGAAGCGTCAGCGGTAACATTCAATTCTTTACAAATTTGATTTATCATTCGGGCTGTAATAACAATAACGAATGGGATATCTTGTCCTACAATTGCATCTTTTTACAGCCTCATAATCATTCTGAGGGAAGTATATATTTCTTTTCTATTCTGTAGCACTCCTAACTGTTTTGGGTCATATAAGGTGTGCCAGAAAGGTTTGGACCCCTTACATGGAATTCATCCCTATTTTGTAGTAACTTTTTCCCTGATTTCTACCTGTACAAACTGGCGGAACGCGTCCAAAAGCACCATGGCAACATCAGGCTTGTGTGTGTGTGTGTGTGTGTGTGTGTGAGGGAGGGAGAGAGAACAAAGCGATTTGTAAAAGTTTTAAAAAAAACTCAGCTGTGAACCAAAACTTCTAGTGCACTACTTAAGTGAAAGATCATATTTACTTGTCACCTGAGTCTTGTGTTTCTATTCCAGGTCAGCCCACCAAGCTCCTTTATGTGATGCACAACTCGGAAACTCCCTTGAGCTGCATGGCACTGTTCGAAGGTGGACCCTGTCTGATCGCTGATGCAAACTTAGATGTCCTCATGGTGAAACTAAAAAGTCACTTCCAAAATGCCAAGGGGCACAAGGTGGAGTGTCGTGGTTCTAGATATCGCTACTGTGACTTCCTGATAAAAGTTGGTACTGTGACAATGAGCTCCAGTGCCAGAGGGATATCAGTGGAGGTAAGCTGTGAAGTGAATGATTTTGAAGGCAGAAACATCTGGTCTTCAGGAAGGGCTTTAACTCTTAGTGTGTTCCCTCAGGTGGAGTACTGTCCCTGTGTAGTTCCTGGGGACTGCTGGAATTTAATAAGGGAGTTCATGGCATCCTTTCTTGGTTCCAGTGTTCCTGAACTACCGTCTGTGTTTGCTGCCAAACCTGAAGGGCTCTTTGCACCAGCAGACTGTGTTGACACCATGACGCAGTACTTGGAGCTGTTCAACAAGCTTCGTAAAATGCAAATCCCAGGAAGTAATGTACGTTAAGTTGTTAGTAGTAATAAAGTAATCTATTTTTCATGTTTGTTTTGTTTTTGTAATAAATGTTTTCCCATGGAGCAACATGGGAACAGAATTCCAGTCTTTTTTGAATGTTTTTTTTTCTATTTCTGGTTATAATATAACCTTATATAAAACATAAGACAGATCAACTGGAAAACAGAAGCTGATTTTTTTTCTCTCAGTTTAATGTTTTTACAAGTACAAAATATACTACTTTGCATTTTCCTGTTAGTGGTTGTTGTAACACTTTCTAGAGCAGTGCACATATTTGAAACTGGAGGATCCACAAGGATTTCTCTGTTCCTTTGTGCAGTGACCTGAGGATGTCAATTCACTAATGTACTGATGATGATGATGATAAAGTGAAGAGTTGTAAAAGTTTGATTTATGGGTTTCTGGACTTAGCAATAAGGTATAAATAATAAAAATCAGGTTTTTGTTAGTAAAAACCACTATTATTCAGCAGAAACAAAACCACAAAAGACGTTTGCTCCTATCTAAGAAGGAAAAGAACAGGTGTAACAATATAAGGATGGTCTGATTCATTCAAATTTCCCAATAAACCAAGCTCATAGAATTAATTCAGCCAGGACTCTTTATTATATACAGCTGGGATTTTTTAATATGCAAAAAAAATCATCAGTGAAAAAATGGTGCAGAGGAAGCATCTTACAAGGAGTGTCATCAATATCCCTAATTTAAACTTCAATAAATAATAGTTGTATAACTTCTTGGGACTTTACGTAGAACTGGGTTTCTTTTACAGTCAGTGCTACCTCCACTGAAGAAATGCACATAAATTCTTCTTTTTCAGGACGTTTAAAATGATTTGCAGACAAGAAGGTATGGGAAATGTTTGCAGAAGGTATTTCAACACTGAATATTTGACATTTTCCTAAAATGTGTTTCTACCTAAGAACTGTATCAGCAAGAGGTATTAAACTGTCACTTCTAACGTAAAAAACAAACAGAAAATCGAGGGAAAGGTGGTTGGACATCTCTCCATTCATTGAGTCTGAACAGAAAACAGCATGTTGCTGGATAAGCACAGGGCACCAATTGCAGCCTGTGTTCACTTGACTTAAAATCATTATAAGCCTCAAGTCTTGATTTTTAAGTCCCTTCCAAGTGGTAGATTCTCCACCGGATTCAGTTTATACTGTGCTTAAAACCTTAATTCCTCAAATGCATTTTATGAGATTACCAGTAAGCAGCTGACACTGGGCAGACGGGGTACACTGGGGTCAGGCTCTTCGGGGGCAGGTTTAAGCCTCGGCTGGTTATTGTTCCATGTGGCTCGGTGGATGGACGGACGGACGGACGGTCCACCGTGCTGCCTGTTGTTCAGCCAATCCGCCAATGAGAGCCCGGCTGCCACTAAATCCCAATCCAATGAGAGCTGCGGGGTCTGGACTCGGATCGAGAGTTGGGTTGTTCAATCTGTGTGAGGAGGACAACAAGCAGCTCTGAATGTACCAGCCAGATGGATGGATGTCGGCGATGGTAATGTTACCCATCTCTTCCATTATCAGATGTTAAAAAGGCAGAAACGAGTACAGCTCAGACCCGGGGTTAATGTGCACAACATTAACCGGCTTTCTAAAGGAAAGTCATCGGCAAGTGTGTAATGGATAACCCCGCAAATTTGCTAGCGAGCTAATCCGCATAGTGTTATTAGTTAGCGACCAACAACAAGCCGCTATGTTAACTTCGATAGCTAAATGCGTTAGCCTCGTAGCTAAGGCTAGCTACTGTGGGAAGCTATTGACATTAATGTTAGCATGCTGGTACAAAGCAAATCACATGCGTTGAATGAAATATGTCGTTAGGACATGTCGCCAAAATGTTGTGCAACGCTAATCCCGAGCAGATTCGCTGTGGCTAGCGGCTAGCAGCATGAGCTAACTTACTGGTTGCTGGTCTGCCTCACACCAACAAAGTTGTTGGATGTTCCTGGAGAGTGGCTCCGGCTCTCCTTTGTTCTGGCTCAACATGCTGTGGATGAGGTAGCTTAGCATTGCGTTTTAGAGTCGGCGAGTTCGAGCTAAAACACAGGGTTTAAAAGACGGATTAACTGAAGATGTAACATGTGTTTTAAACCATCATTATGTTGTTCGGGCGTCGCGTCGATTGCTCAACATTACAGCACGATTAGTCAATGCAACTTTCCTACAAACCAGTTGCAGCGATTTGCAAGTTTAAAAAAATGTTTATGCTTTCGTTTGTATTTTTTAGTTTGCAAAGTAGTTGGGGGGGGGGGGGGTAAATTTGTAATCAGAGAGACACAGGCTTTCTCCTCCATGTCACATTTTTTCCTACACTTTTAGCCCTTTAAACGGGTCTTTAACATCATGCATTATATTTCATTGGGAGGGCACAGATCAGTAGTGCATAAAGTGTTTAAATGAGAATTACAGAACTACAATATCCAAGCCTTCTCAGAGAGGAGGGGGAAAATAATGATAAAGACGTCTTGTAGTGTGTGGTTTGGAAGGGGTTTGAAATAACTTGCTCTCTGATTGTGCTGACTTCATTCCTTCCTCAGAGGTTTCCTGTTGGTGCCGTTGTTCGACATGGATGGTGAAGCTGGATTCTGCCTTTCAGTATGCATTTGGAGTCATGAATTATTATCCCAAACCTGATCAAGCAAACTACTTGTAGTAAGTAGCAGTAAGTAAACGTATCATTTCTCTGACGACAAGTTCTGTCCATAAAATCTGATGTATTTGAAAACATCGTGCAGTTAATGGAAATACTTTTTGGACTATTTCTTAAATGTTTTTTTCTCCCACTTAAATCCCTCCTCAGAATGAGTTCCTGCTTGGTTACAGGACGTGTGTCCTATCACTGAGGCCACATGTGTATCTGGAGAGATGGATCGTTGTAAGCACGTGGGACGCCTTCGTCTGGGCCAGGACCATTCTATCCTCAATCCACAGAAATGGCACTGTGTCGACTGCAGCACCACCGATTCAGTTTGGGCCTGCCTCAAGTGCTCCCACGTGGCCTGTGGTCGTTTCATGGAGGAGCACTCACTGAAACACTTTCAGGAGTCACAGCACCCTCTGGCTATGGAAGTGCGTGAGCTGGATGTCTTCTGTTTTGCCTGTGGAGACTATGTACTCAATGACAATGCAGAGGGTGACCTCAAACTCCTCAGAGGGGCACTCTCAACTGTTCGCAGCCCAGGTAGGCGCTCGCTACGCTCCTCCATCGGGGGGGAGTGCATCCCCTGGGTTGGAGAAGGTGGGCCACAGCCTGCCATGCAGCTGGCTCTCCGTCATAGGAGGAAAGCACTTCTTGGGAAGATGCTTCAGGTGTGGATCAGCAAACATCAGGAGCTGCAGAACCAGCGCAATGAGAAACTTGAGGAAGTTAGAAGACAGAAAAAAGAGGTGAAAAGGAGACTCATGGAAGAGCTCGGCAATGTTCCACCCAGAAAGAGTGCTCGGCTTCTTACTCAGGCTCCACGTTCAACCATCACGCTCATTCCTCGCAAATTTCGCGACCCTCCAGAACGCCTACCTCCATCTCCTCCCAAGAAGCCTTCCCTCCTTCCCCTGTCCCGCAAGGCTCCTCAGAATGGCAGAGCTGCTAAACTGAGGAGATACTACTCCGCACACACAGTAACTCGCCGGAGGCCCGCTCCAGGTGTTACTGGTCTGAGAAACTTGGGAAACACATGCTACATGAACTCAATATTGCAAGTGCTTAGCCACCTGCAGAAATTCAGGGAGTGTTTTCTCACTTTGGACCTGTGTGAGACTGAGGAGTTGCTGGCCAAGACCAACCACTCCCAGGGGATGAAGGGTATGACTGGAGGCGTAGTCAACAGTGGTAACACATCACTGGCAGGATGCCCTCTTGGACGCATGGGGAAGGCAGGCAGTTGGAATTTACCCTTGGGCAAAAAAGAAAGTGACCCTCCTCGCCCACAGGCAGCAGAGTTGGTCCAGCCAAAGGAGCCCCGCTGCTCCACTCGCCAGCAGATGTCTCTGTGCCATGAATTACATACACTTTTCAGGGTCATGTGGTCAGGCCGGTGGTCTTTAGTGTCCCCCTTCGCCATGCTGCACTCCGTGTGGAACCTCATCCCAGCCTTTCGTGGCTACGACCAGCAGGATGCCCAGGAGTTCTTGTGTGAACTCCTGGACAAGGTGCAGCAGGAGCTGGACACAGAAGGGTCCAAACGGAGGATAGTGATCCCCATCACAAAGAGGAAACTTTCCAAGCAAGTGCTAAAGGTTCTGAACACCATTTTTCATGGGCAGCTACTCAGCCAGGTAAGACAGCTGATACATGCTGATAGAAAAATGTTTGTTTAATCGACAGAACTTGACAGTGTTTAAATCCATAGATTTGTCATTTTGATGAAGACTGTTAGTATAATGATATAACCTGGGCTGCTATCCATTCTGTAATATGTTGTACAGAGTTGCTTTTTTATTAATCAGGTGTAATGTTATTACAAAAATTAGGTCTTTTTTTTATTATCACTATAGTTAGGATTCCTAAGATGTCCAGGGGATGAGGGAGTAACAATACCATAAAACCCAGGGGAAAGAAGTAGGAACTGGATGTAAGCAAAGTTTCAAATAACTTATTAAAAAAAACTAAATGTAAAAAAACAAACTTGTTCCAAAACAAACAAGAAGCCAATGTTATCCTATGTCAGAGACCAACAAGCAAATATAACTAACTGAGAGAAAACACAAAACTACTGGGAATTAAAACAATCATAAACATCATAAAATCTAAATTGATGGTTGAATTAAAACTATGGGCACTTTTTTTTTTTACTAAACATTGATACGCATAACAGATTGAAAATACATATGAGTAAATTACAATTTTTAGGTGACATCCCAGTCAGATTGAGTCAGATGATTTTTGTCGTCGGATTTCTTGAGGTTGAGAGTAAATAAAGGTGAGCTAAAAGAGGCTACAACGTGGGTTGTCTAAGAATCCAGATTATAGACTGTATGAATTATGGACAGCTGACTGCTTCGCCTAAAGGGAGGTCAAAAGATAAGGAGCCCTCCCCGTCTTCTGGCTGCAGTATCAGCCATAAACCCAGCTCCCTCATTATAACAGATGGTGACGGATATTGGTGAAAATACAAAATTCAAATGTACATCAAATATTTCTCAATTTTTTTTACGTGACTTTTTATATATATTTTCATGTTGATTTGTGTTTAAGTCATCTTCTTTTCTGAGACAAATCTTTTAAATAAGACATTTAATGAAAAAAAGTCATTCCTTGATTGACAGCTCTGTTGACAAATAAAGCTCCTATGGTTCTGGTCAAGCTGCATTAGCAGGGTAGAGCAGACGGGAACCTGTCTTAGGGCACACTCGCAGCCCCCATACTCATACTTGGGTCCTCACACACCTCACACTCACACTGCTCCAGGACTGACAGAGCCTGAGCATGGTTACCTCTTGTACATAAGATCGTAATGCAACACATGCATGGCTTCACAATATTAATAAGCGTACTAAATCAATGAGACAGGCGCACTCGAGAATGTAAAAGAATTACAATAAATGGGTTTGACTTTGTGAGTCATTTTAATCAACCATAACACATGACTCCTTGAAAATGAAGGCCTGTCCACGTTGGTTACCTGTGCTAGTGCATGAACTGTACCGTGCCAAAGCGCACCTCTTCCAAGCATACCAGTGCCATGGTACCGTGCTTGAGCCCGGACTAGAGCACCCATCCTAGTGAAGTTCAATTCCTAACAATTGAACTTCCTGCTTGCTTCTTCACCTGTCTCCTCTCTGCTTACTGTGTTTTTTTAGGTTACATGTCTGTCCTGTAAGCACAAGTCCAACACCGTCGAGCCATTCTGGGATTTGTCTTTGGAGTTTCCAGAGCGATACCACAGTATAGACAAAAGCTCAGGCTCCACAGCTTACCAACGCAGCTGCACCCTCACTGAGATGCTGTCCAAGTTTACAGAGATGGAGGCTCTTGAAGGCAGAATCTATGCCTGCAACCACTGCAACAGTTTGTACAGTTTTTAGTCATCCTTTTTTTTTTTTCCTGAAAAAGACACTTGAATTTTTTTTTAATGGTTAAAATAACGTAACTTGTTATTGTTCCGTGGCTTGACAGAAAGAAGACGGAAATCATCCCACAAACCCTTAGCTCTGTCAGAGGCGCGTAAACAGCTTCTGATCTACCGTTTACCTCAGGTTTTACGGCTGCACCTCAAACGCTTCAGGCAAGTTTTTTTTTTAACTTTTCTTTGAATAACTTTACAGAACGGAATTTATAGTTGTTTTCTCTGACTAAAATCAGAGCGTTTGGTTTTATTTGGATGCATGTGACGCTTAAATGTCTTTGTTGTGTGACAGATGGTCTGGGCGGAACCATAGGGAGAAAATCGGCATACATGTGGCCTTCGACCAAGTTCTGAACATCAAACCATACTGCTGCACAGGCTCAGGTCACTCTGTCCACAGAGGAGGCTACACCTACGATCTATCTGCTGTAGTTATGCATCATGGGAAAGGCTTTGGCTCAGGGCACTACACCGCATACTGCTATAACACAGAAGGAGGTGAGGAAGAGGCCAAACTTAATGTGTATGTCTGATTCTCCTCCTGCACATTTAACCTTTTTTTCCCCCCCTTCTTCAGGTTTCTGGGTACACTGTAATGACTCTGACATGAAGGTTTGCAGTGTGGAGGAAGTGTGTAACACTCAGGCCTATATTCTCTTCTACACCCAGAGGTCGGCCTAGGTACCTCTCACTGTGATGTCGACCTGTATGCGGCCGCCAATAACTGCATTTATGAAAATGTTCTCTGATGTTTTCCCAGGCGTCAAAGAAACAATCACTTTAAAAAAGATTTCCTAAAAAAGATGGAAAAGAGGGCAGTAGGACAGCTTCAATCACGAGGCAAGGTAAAGCAGAGTAGAGTAGTTCACGACAGAAAGATGATGGTATACTTACTGTATTGTCGCCATGGACACATTAGTGATTTGAATTGAAGTTTTCGGAGGAACATCTTTTAGATTTATTTTTAAACACACAAAAACCTTTTCATAAATGAGGCCACAGGTCTCTCAGCCTTTGGTACCAGCACATTGGTTAACGGCCTGAAGACTGTGGGAGCAGGTCTTTCTCTCTCCTGCTTATCACCAAGTTGCTTGTTCTGTGTTTTGTTTTGTTCTACAACCAGACTCATGTCTCTCCTGAAACGGCATTTTGTTTTAAACATTTGAAGGCAACACAGATTTAGGATTTTTAAATGTAATTCAGTACATTCGAAGCCAATGCGCACTACATATAATAACAAGTACCATAAAAGTCTGTGTATAAGAAGCACTTTTAAAAAATATTTTTAACTGAAAAGTAGGCTGTGTCCTTTATATTGGTGCAACCTATATATATTTGGTCATACCAGTTTAAAGTGATGAGACATAAACCTTCATGACCACAAGTTCAACATCTACACGCCCCTGAATGCACCCTTACATGATTAAATTTCATACCCATTTATTGTGTTGTAAGCAGCGGCTTCTCTGCAAAAATCTCACTGGGATATATAGGGACCCCAACCATGACTGGGGGGCCGCTGCTTTTAACAGCGTTTCTCATTTTACTGAGTCATAGATGTGCAGTGGGTAAAGTGAGTCAACCTTTTAAGTACTGGTTTGATTGGAAAGACTCATCAATTTAAAACAAAAAGTTACCAGCAAAGATGAGTAGTACATCTGTTGGCTAATTGGTTGAGGGAAGTTTGTTTCAAACTCCAAACGCATTGCTAACAACACATGAGGAACATAGATGGTAAGAGCAACACAGCTGCACAGAAACTGCACATTTTGAACATCCCTGAACACTTTTGTCAAATGATCACGCAGGGAGACAGTTTCCCTTCCCTCTTTCCTCTGGGAGACCACGCAAAACAAACTGTGTCTTGTAGATGGGTGCGACTTATATTCTAGATTTGATGGTACACCTTTAACATCATTGTGTAGTTTTACTTGAATTCCCCAAATTCACGCAGTTGTTGTTTTCCTCTGACAACACACTCAGGGTTTGGATGTTCAAATGCCTTACACTGTCTCTTGGTTGTAGGTTTTATGAACGTATGGGAATCTGGGGTTAACGAAAAAGTAACATTTCACCATTTCATAATACAGCATGATCTGGAGGGACATCAGCCCATATTTGAGACAAAGCTACATTTTATGAACCATTAGCTATAATAACACGACGGCTAACATTAGCGTTGAACCAAACGCTAGATCTTATTACCATAGTGGCGAAAAGGCTTAATAAAGCTAACATTACCTTTTGATAATGTTGATCCTACAGGAAAGGCCTAAATGCCTCACAAATGATAATGTTAACACATTTGATTAGTAATGATTTCATCTGTAGTCTTCCTTGTAGCTAACAGTTTATCAAATGTAAAGTAAACAGAAAGTAGTCTTTTTTTTTGCCTTTTCCTTTCATACCATATCATATAATACTTTTAAAAGAGTTTCGTCTTCTCCCAGCAAACAATCATAATAGCTTTTTTTGTTGCTGAATGCTAAAATACACTTATATAATGTAGCTGAAATACCTCCTTTTCATGATTGATCATGTTTCCTGTATTCATACTACGTTGTAGATGTCATGCAGCAGTGTATCATATTCAGCATTTGAGCTTCCAATCATGAGCTTGGTGGAGGAAAATGGCCACACTGTGAATCTTGTCATTCAGATGAATGTAGACACTGTGTTGACCCATTAAACTTTCAGGGTTGTTTTTTTTTTTTTTTTTTTTTTTTTTTTAAATGTCACTTCGGGAAACATGTCACTACTCGTCATACATACGTCACCCTCTCCTCAAATGTAATGCTCTGACAGGATACTGTGTCCTTCGCTTTCAGTAAGCAAGACTAGCTTTTAATGTTTACTTTGTTTTTTAGGCACTGTATGTTTCACTTTCATTAAAAGAAGAGGCAAAAAGTTTGATCGAAAGCTGCACTTTTGAGGAGGGGCTATTATTGTTGGTCCTATATTTGTGATTGTCTATTATTATTTTTTTATTAGTTTCTTTATCTTCTTTAACTGGCAGCTCCCCCTGTGGTTGAACTAGTTTGAGAGGGTCAAATACACTGCTGCACCTGTGTGTTACCTGCAGGAGATGGAAAAGAAATAATGGGCAGACGGCCATACTGAGGATTGTGTTCTGAGGAAAGTAGGGGTACCCATTTTGAGTTGAGCACCTGAAAGCAATATATTGAATATCTTGCATCTTGACAGGATTTTAAGATAAAATCAGGAATTCTTCTGCTTGTTATACAATGTTTTGTTTTCTACTCTGCCGTTTCTATTAAGGTCTTTAGAATTTGCTAGGTAATCAAGTAAAAAAAAAACTTGTGTTTGATACGAGTCAAATGCAAAATAAACATTTGTGAACTCTATGTAAAAGTTGGAACAATCTATGACGATGAATGTCTTACTTTTTAGCAGTACGGTGTGGTCATGCCACTGCCACTGATCCTCTTGAGTTCTGTCTTGTACTGTAAGAATACCTGTCATAAATGTTATGGTCATATGGGTTTTGCCTGACAGTAATTATTAAAAAAACAAGGAAAATTTGAAGTTGTGTTTGGGATATTCATTTCAAAATGGTTGGTCTTACGTTTACGGTTGAGTAAGAAGGAATGCT
Organism: Symphodus melops; assembly: GCF_947650265.1. Lineage (NCBI taxonomy): Eukaryota > Metazoa > Chordata > Actinopteri > Labriformes > Labridae > Symphodus > Symphodus melops. Next base: position 15,637,764 of record NC_136694.1, read on the forward strand.
TAAGAATGACCCTCCCTTCAGTTTCTCCTTCTTATGAAGGGTCAATTCATAGTGGCAGCAAGTTAGCCCAGACATCCTTCTACCCATCAACATTTTCTAGCTTATCTCTGGGGATTCTGAGATGTTCCCAGGCTAGGTGGAAATTACAATCCCTTCAGCTGTCAGTTGGATATGTCTGGCCGACCTTTAAATAAAAGCATCCTAATCGAATGCCTAAACGCCTTTGTAATGCAATTTATAAAACAATGCTGTGAAAAGCAGTTCTACTCGAACTCGAACTGGATGTTTGAGATCCTTACTCTCAGACTTACCCCAGCCATTCTAACCCTAGCCTGACCGTACCCCTTACCCTACCCCCAACCCAAATCTGTTTCCTACCACTTGTTTACCTAATCTTTTAAGTGTGGTCAGTGATTGGTTTTACACTCACTTGTGAACAAAGACCCAAAGATGCATGGACTCCTTCACCAGGGGCAGGAACTAATTCACACTCCAAAGGGAGCAATCCACCATTTATGACTGGGAACCATGATCTCATTCCACCTGCTTCAAACTCCATTCAAAACTGATCCAGTGCCTGGACTGGAATAGATCACAAAACCAACTTGCATATTTTGCAAAAGGTCAGCAATTCTGAGGTCCACAAAAATGACCCCCTTTCCACCAGCTGTTAATTGAGTTTGTGTTCATGAAAATCACTTCTCAAATAAGAGACATGGGACACCTTATTACAACAGCACTTAAAGGGTCGTGTTTAACTTTGTGCTCAGGATATAGAACCAGCTATCACTTTGGCCATTCAGGAAACAGATGGCTCATAGCAGAAGCTCCCATAGCAGGAGGCCAACAAAAAGCTCTTCTTCATAGCAGTGCGATTGTGTGCAGCAAAAATGACCTTATCCATGTAGTATGTAGACACTATAAGGTGCCCTGAGAGCAGTATTATGAGTAGGGATGCTGCAAAAAAGCCCAAAGAGCAGCCAATCGATGTAACACAATGATACTATAAGGTGCCCTAAGAGCAGTATAAGGAAGTGTGCTGTAAAAATGCCACACGAGCTGCCGAGCCCTGAGATCAGTAAAATTGTGTGCAACAAAAATTCCCTATGAGCAGCCAATCGATGTTGCTTGTAGATACTACAAGGTGCCTATAGAGCAGCATTACAATATGTGAAGCAAAGAGGCCCCAAGAGTAGTTAATTCATGTTGTTGGATGTTGCTGCCCTCAGAACACAGTACAATAACTAATAGACCAACCTGTAAAAAAAATGTTGACCGCAGACCTGTTGAAAAATCTGCATCTCAATGTTTAATTTTTAATTGTAATTGATTAAATCAATGTATAACTCAAACTAGAACCCCTTTATGAGGAGAAAGGAAAAAAATGGTGAAGATTTAATGATCTTTCATAATTTTACAGCTTTTTAAAGTTCAAACTACAAATCTATTAAACAAGCCTTTGTAACGTTTTGTTTCAATCTGACAGTCAGCAGGTTATACTGATTACAATCAAAGTAAAACATTTTTTTTTAGAATATTGAATTATGATGTATATTTCAAAGAAGCGGTTAGTAGTTATGATCAAAACTGGAAGGGCGCTGGTGTTGCAGTGGTTAGTGCGCGCATCACCATGCATGGAGGCTGTAGTCGTCAACGTGGGCGGCCTGGGTTCATGTCCGGCCTGTTGCTGCTTTCCTGCATGTCAATCCCCACTCTCTCTCCCTGGTTTCTGTCTCTGTCCACTGTCCTATCTCTCTAATAAAGGCAGAAAAAGCCCCAAAATTAATCTTTTTTAAAAACTGGCATCTAAAGGGTTAATTTTTTGTTCTGAATAATTAAATCATGACATAAATCAAACAAGAACTTCATGAAAAGAAAGAAATACAAATCTTTCAAAATGTTAAAGCAGTTTAAAGTTTAAACTACAAATCTTGTAGATAGCAGTGACAATGTAACCTATTCTTAGCAGGGCATAAGGGTGAACAAAAAAATTGCAGAAATTGTTAAGATATTAGAGGCTGAGGCCCTCTGACTTTAAGAAAACTACACTATTTTATTTGGGCAGAAAAGTATCATCGACAAGTAGATTATTGCTGATTAAAATATTCTTCCCTTCATGCAAACACCCACCAGAGAGCAGCAGTGGCCTGAAAATGATCAATGTCTGTGAGCAGGCAGAGAAAATGTAGATAGTCTGCAACATATTTGCAAGCATATGTAGTTGTTTACATAAAAACAGGGAAACCAGAGCACTGAAAAAAAACCTTCAATTGCAAAGATTAATACGCTGTATTTAAAACAGAAAGAGTGAAGAGGAACACTTTTAAAAGTTAAGATGGCGTTATGATTTAAACATTTTAAAGACTGATGTGTGGTACAGCATGCCACAGCGTCCTACAGCATACAGTTTATTTACTAAGTGTTTTAAATGACCATGGGTCATTTGGGTCTGTGTATATATTTGGCATGTTTCATGCTGGCACCTAAATAGGTTATAGGTTTAGGGTTGATATTAAAAGACAGGGTCAGGGGTTTTAGAAGGGCCATATTTAATGTTTACAATCATATGATGATGCTGTGTTCTCTGACAATGACCCACCTCCCTCTACTCTCCACAAGGTTTCTAATGGGGAGGGACAGAACAGTGGTTGCATCCACAAAAGTAAGCGGGTGGGTGTACCAATCACAAGATCTCCATGAGATCAAGCGTTGTGAGACCAAACTGCTTCTCTGGTTTTCTGCGAGCTTTCACTCTGGAAAAAAATACAACTTTGTTCATATCTGTCTGTGTCTTTCACAGGTTTTCTATATTTATATTTTCTTATTTTCCTGCAAGTACTGATTTTGAAAACGGTGGATTATTTGCATTCACTGATGGTCTACTGTTCCAAAGGACGATACTCTGATGTCTACTCTGCTTTCACTGCTCTGATTCAGCAGGTTCTCTCTGTGGGAAAAAAACGGAGTACTCCCTCTTGACAGTTAAACAGTATGCCTGCTGTAACCGAGGTCAGGGGTTAGGACAGTGGTTTTTAACCAGTGGATTTGTTTGTCCCTGTAATCCACTGCAATGATCCAGCGGGCCGAGGAACATTGTGTCCTTGACCTTTTGTACCAGGTTACATAATCACCTACTGATCAGTAGACACCTAGCATTTCTAAACTAAAGTGATGCTACAACCAAGTTAAAACTGCTATCCTTGAGCCAGACAGCTAGCATGTCTATAACAGGTGTCAACTATCTATAATAAACCTAAAGACTTGTTGAACTTCAACTTTGTGAAAGAGAGAGTAAGAAGGAAAACATACAAGTGGTGACGTGAGCTCTCTCTGACACGGTGATAAGCTTTGTAAATAAAAGCACCTTTGAATCCCCTAAGGGTAGAGTTGCGAAGTGTTTGCTGTTTTTGCTCTTGTCCGTCTACTAATCTTACTTTAACAGCTGTGCTCAGAGCACTGTTTTATATAACCTGTTAATCTGTGCTCTTATCACTACCAGGAACAAATGCCCATAGGCCGGAGAAATGTCTCCTGCTTTAACTAAATCAATTTAAGATGTCCAGTTGTCTATTCATGATAAGATCTTAATGCAAAGGCTTAAATACAAGAATAAACAATGCAGAAGATTTCTGAACTAGCCACAATAACATTGAACCATTCTAACAGTTCACTCCTATAATTTTTATTACAGTAATTAAACAACATTCAATGACTACTTAGGACACCTACTCCACTCACATACGGACAACACGAGTCATTAAACTCACAGCAGTCACAGCATATGAAGTAAAACATATAAGAATGATTAATGCTGTCAGTGGATGACCCAACAAGCCCTAGGACAGGAGAATGACGTGTAAGTAAAAATCCACAATATTACCCACAAGAGTTATCCACCCTTTACTGATCAGCAGCCATCAGGCTTAATCCAGATTATTCCAGACTATGAACTGTACACTCATAGCTCTCTCTGCCCGTCTTGTCTTCCCTGGTGTATTTTTAAACACACATACTCAAACACTGCTTTGATGGCTGCAGAGAGAGTGAGTGTGCTGTTATGTTGATGCAAATATCTTTTGTCCCCCACATCTTGTTATGATATAAGGAACACAGACATCCTAATGAACGTGATCTGTATTATCAATTCAGTAATTAGCCTCTTTTGATATTTAGTATTAAAATCTATTATTTTATGTGTGGGGGCACAGATTCAGAAGGACTGTGAGTCACATAGACAAGTCGTCCAACTTTAGTTTCAGGATAAAACCATTACTGAAATGTTATTTGCATTTAGAACTTTAAGTAAAGGCCTGAGTGACTGACACCTAGTGAGGGGTCTTCTGGCTATATGGGGTCTGCTATAAAAAAGCAGAGAAATCGGCATACAAAAATAAGTGCAAGAGATGTTGTAGGTATTTGCACGTGAAGTAAATTCAAATATTTAGAGTCTGTTTTTACCAGAACAACAGAACATTGGTTTGAGAGTTGTGTTCATTTCTTGGAGAATCAAGTATGTGAAATGGACTATTAGGCATTGTTCTACTGACAACTATGGGACAATAGTTGGCTGACTCTGGATTTGGAGACAAGAATGTGTGATGGCCTGACACAACCCTTGATGGCAGCTGCTGTGAAATAAGACAAAACACTCTTTGACACAAGCGAGGAGTTATATAACCCGATCCAGGCCTCAGCCAAAACTCTGTCTGTCTGTCTGTCTGTCTGTCTGTCTGTCTGTCTGTCTGTCTGTCTGTCTGTCTGTCTGTCTGTCTGTCTGTCTGTCTGTCTGTCTGTCTGTCTGTCTGTCTGTCTGTCTGTCTGTCTGTCTGTCTGTCTATAAGAGGTGATCTGATTCAGATGTTTAAGTTTTTCTGAATTGTTTTGTTTTAAGATTAAACACTAAACTGTTAGTAAACTTGTCTCAACTGTTTAATGGGACATAAAACATCTATAGCATTTCTGCAAAACATCGTAATTCACCCAAACTATTTAATTCCTGTTTCAAAATGGAATTGGGTCACTTTATTCTTTAAGTCTACCATACTATTTAAGTTCTTTTGACATTGTGTGAGCCTTACAGGTCAAAATAGTGTTTTTTTTTTCATTTTTCTGGAAAAGTTTCTTAAATAAAAATCTAAATTTATTCTTCTTATTGATAATGACTGCTAATTATACATATACTTTTTGATTAGCTGAATTAACTTTATTCTGTATCAAAATAAGAATTTTAGACTCAGATTAAACGTTAGACAAAAGTTCCCTATTGACCATTTTCTGGCCATGGCTCAATTGTGAGAAATAATGCTTAAATGCTGTGTAGTGTTTGACAGTTTTGCTGAGAATCAACTAATCCATTTTGATGGTTACTGGACATTTGTTGACAACTGAACTTAATCTTTTGCACTCATGTGCCAAAACATGTGCAATTGCCTGAATGAATGAGAAATTCAAATCTGTTGTGAAAGAACAAACTGTTCAGAGATTTGAACTCAATGTTTTTGGGGGAAATAAATAATTCTCATTTGAGCCAAAACGATTGAGAAAAACTTTAAAACCATACAAGCAGGATAACAGCTGCTGTTGAACTGATACATCAAGTGTGATACAACTGGACTGATATCAAAATGGGCCACTGCACAATGTGTTCTGGTTTATAGTATCATAAATTCTCCTTCAGATTTTCTGTCACTTTGTTGGTCACGCTGGTTGGTGTTGTTATCTGATAGCATTATTGACCCCATGCTCAAGGAGGGTTGCATAACAGCCTGTGACATCATAATATATGTGAACATATGACATGTTGCATGATGTGTGTATGGCCTGTTCCTATATAAATATTGTGTACTGTATCCTCTCTCCTGTTTGATGACCTGATGTTCCCTATAGGTACATCACAGCACAGCACAGTAATTGTTGGCTTTGGATAAATACCACTTGAACATTTCAGTACAACAGAAAAACCTTAAGTTTGCTTGGCTTTTAAAAGTGGAATGTAGAGCAAAAAAGAAAAAAAAACCTCGAAGATTTTGTTTACTCTTTGAATTTGCCCGAATCAACAAAACTATTTCAGTAACTTTTTTGTGCCTGGACAAGAAACGCAAACAATTTCCTGAACATTTCTGTACATCAAGTTGTACTTATTGTACAACTTGTTAATGTACTTATTTATCTTCAAGGGGGGAGCTTTGTTGGCTGGTGTGATTTAATAATGCAAAAAGACCATTTGCTCTAACATTGGTTGGTTCTAAACTACTGTGTGTGGGGGGTTTTTTCAGGTCACAAACTTCTCTGATGTTGCTGTAATGAGAGTGTGACTGTGTGCTACAATGCAATATAACATTTTTCCATCCAGCTTCATTGGTCAGAAATGGCTTCTGTATTGCCATACAAGATCATGTCTGTAATAGAATGTGTGTTTTAAGGTGTCATATAGATAAGCGTAGGTAGCCAGAGGGAGGGAGAGAGTTATCAAACAATCAGATATGATTCTCATTACCTTTGAACTGTGATGAAAAGCTCACAATGTGTTCAGACAACTCCATATACAGTATGTACTAAAGGCCCTGTTGTAGAAAACGCAAACAACTATGAGTTGCACTCTGTAAGAACTACGTTATCAGATGTTACGATCAGGTCTTACTTTATTATTCACACTTTCCTGAGTGTTTTTAGGGTCAATTTAGCTATAAAAGTTCTGTTAGCACATTACAAAACCACCACTTTGATTCAACAACAATCAGCCTAAATACATTTTAACCTGTAAGTGCAGGGCTGTCGAAAGTGATGTTTTCCGACAGGAATTTGAAGGGATCAATGCCGCTGTTATAATTCTGTGAAAACAACAAGATGCAACTGAGTCAATTTTCCTTTTATGAAAATTGTGGCATGCATTTATTTAGCATTAGCTTAAAGTCTTGTGTAATTGATTTCATTGTATTGTTGAAAAAGTTAATCTATAGTCAACAAGGCTTTGTCTTTGTCCCAAACCAGTACACCCACAAACATACATCATTGACACAACACAGACAGAAGACAGAGCATCGCTGCCTCTTCTTAATCTAAATCTCTCCTTCATTAACAATGTTTGGCTTCATTATTAAAAGGACATCTACAAGCTTGTGTGTAGGCTAAGCATACTGTGGATCCAAACATAATCATCTAAGTCTGTTTTGAAACATACTGCAGATGAGTTTGGGATGTTTGACTATTTTTAGATCTGTAAATGGGAAATGATAATCCATTTCATCTGTCGGCTCTCATCTCATGCCTCTCTTGAACTGCCTCTTTTATGAAGACAGAATAAAACTGATGAGTCCTTAAAAATGTCAGTGTACAAAAAAGGGAATAAGATTGATTTGAACAGTAGATGCAGGTCTTGTGGTGGAACACCTATAACCATTGCTTGTTGTAATTGCAGATTGCAATCTGTGTTAAGATATTGAACCATCTGTCATTGGCATTGATATATTCGACATAGAGTGGTTGTGTTTACAAAGTCAGCTTTTAAAAAAGGAAATGTTACGATGTAGCAACTTACAGTAAAATCCATTAGGTTTATTAGCTTGGCAGCTTTCCAGTTATATGGAAACGACATATAATTGGTCTGCAATTAGCACAGAAATAGACTTAACTTATTTGAAGGGATTTTAGATAACATGGGATTTCTTAAATAAATGGCTAAAGTTTAAAACTAAAAAACAAATGTCTTGTAGAAACCTGTGCAGCCATAAATTGATTTTTACTATCTGTTTGTTATCTGCCTAAAAAAGTAAACTAATTGAGATGCAAACACATTCAATCATTCAAACTGACTTTTTTTATTATTATTTTTAGAGATTATTTTTGAATATTTGCACGACTTATCTTGACACTGAATATAACACATGAAACATGGATATGTAGGAAATCTAAAGAATCTCATTCAGTCTGGATCCATCAGACAAGTGTTGCGAGAAGCTTCTGAGGGCCTGTGCTCTGTTTACTGTGTCAGCTGATAAACCAGAATGTCCTGTTTGCTAATATAGACTATACATGATTACACTTGTGCAAACACAATAAAAGTTAATGTATTCTTTATTCTAATTTAAAGTTTGAAGCTGTTAAATTACCACTGTTGCTCTATGGACTAACCCACACTTTTCACACCCAACCAGGTCATGCATTTTCCAGGAATGAAGACAGGAATCTGCTTCTTAATTGACAACAGTAACCCCACCCTTCATGTGAGGCATGTTTGCAAAGTTGAATTAGAGTGACAGACCTTTCCAGGACTCACACAGCCAGTGGTAGCGTTTACTTACTCTCCTTAGCCCAGAGTTGTTTTTGTTATTGTTGAGTTGATTTGAGTTGACCAAGCTGCTGGTTTTGACAGGCGACATCCTCTGCTATGGAGTTCAGGGTTCAAACAGTATGTTGAACAAATCGTGGTCATTTAAGGTTCCTGCTTTGGAACTGTGGGTACATACTGGTCCTGGCTTGTAGTGCTTTCTGGTAATACTTCCTGCTTAGTATTACAGCTGGCAGTTTGTTCCTGTTTGAAGTGTGCAGAGTGAGCAGAAACCAGTGCAGATCAGGCACCGATGTCACGGCTGAATGGCAACAAGGCCAAAAACTCCAACTAAACTGCTTAGCAACGAACAGTGCTGACGCATGCAATCGGTGAATACAAAGAAAAACCCAAGAGAATGGAAAGCCTGTTCTCCTGGCAGAGATTTCCTTGTGGATTAGATTTAAATTATGTCAGTTTCACCCGGGGAACACATTGTAACTCCAGGTTTGTAAATGAGGGCTCATCCCACAGGGTTGAATGATTTTACAACAAATGGTCCTGAGCACAGCACCAATCTTTTGTCCTTAATGGCAGCTTATTTACACATGTTAAACTTACTCCACATCCTAAAGACTGTTGCCTCATTCAGGAGGTACAGGTCTCGGCAACAGAACTGATATGCAATTAACACTCAACCTTGTAGGTCAGTGCAGGGGAAATAAATATTCTTATCCAACCTGTTACTTTCCCCCACCTTTGTGTGCTAATGGTGAGCTTTCAGTAGATTAATAGGCTCAATTTAAGATGATTAATGTGTGGTTGTAACTTGAGTTGATCGGTTTGGTTAAACGTAATTAAATCACTACAACTTGAGTTTGAATGTGATTGTTTACTATGGGTCACCTGGTTCACCTTGTATGAAACACAAAGACAGCCCATCATTATTTGAGCATCAGATCTTTTCTTTGCCAGCTCACGAGGAGGTTCAGTTCAGTATGAGGGAGAGGGACCACTTTTCAAAGCGCAAGAGTGGAACTTGAAATTGTTTAGTGTAAAGTTAAGGAGGGTGAGGACATGGGAGACACTCAACATTTTCTGTGGTGTAAAACACCAAGCATGTGTCACGTTTTTACATAACGCAACCTCCTCCAACCTTAGCTGGATTCACAGATCTGGGGCCCGTTTCAGGAAGATGGTTCAACAAATTCTCAGTCTAAGCCTGAGCGCCGAGTTGATAAAACGTCTGATGGGAAACTCAGAATTTCTGGTTCCATAAGAGCTGATTTAAAATTGTTAAATCAACTCTGAGTAGGTCCACCTGGGTTTCAGCGATACAAAGCCCACATTAATGGGGCCCGATACTACGCTTCACCATGCTGAAACTGTGTGATATGGACTGAATTAAAGAATAAAGAAGTAAAACTTGCATTCCCGGAACTAAATAAGGCAGAAGCTGCTTTCTGAACTGTGCCCCAGTTGTTATTAGTCCCCTCGACTTTCATTTCACTTTACAACTTCCTGTTTAGTCAACTCGCGTAATTCACACATACTGGACACAGTATAGAAGTTTTGTTTTGTTTTTTTAGCACATATGAATACCTTTATTTTCCAAGACACTGTTAACACACAGTACACAAGAGAGGTATCAGCTCCTGCAATAATAAAATAAATCAAAGTCAGTATTAGAACAGAACATTTAGAGTGGTAAAATGGAATGTAGCTGTTTCCACTTTTTTTGTTTGTTTAAACAATCCTTTCAAATAAATAGTCTTTTATCTAGTGTTTGAAATCAATATATTCTCTTTGTTTAGTCAACGTTTCAGGAATAAAAGGGGAGAAAGTCAGACAAAAACAAAGAAGGATATTATACTATTTGGAAAAAAGTCCTGTTTGTAGACCAAAGGGTACAGGACAGAGCAACTGTTGAGAATAGGAAAATCCCTTCTTCTAACCCTAAATGTTCTTTTTTCTATCAAAAATCAGAGTGCCCAGTTGAAAAAAAAACAAACATGTTTGTTGCAAGGTCATCAGAGACATTAATATAGACACAAAAATGTCTTTCTCAGAATCTTAAGTTGCCAACGCTACTAGGCTGCCGACCCAGCCAGCCCAGGACTTGTACAGTCAACTTCCCCCTCAATAATGTGCTTTACTGTTGGGGGATGATAAATAAGTCCAAACTTAGTTCAAATAGAAAGTTAAAAAAAACAACAACAACAATTTCATATCACAGGTAAAGCACCACGTCAGTTTCCTAGAACTACACTTGAGCTTCGATTATCTCTTCCTCGCCTTTTCTCTCTCAGAGAGAACTTAACAATAAAGAAACTTCTCTGTATCAAAGCAGAACAGGAAGGGGGGGTAAGTCCTATGATGCTACGGGAGTCCCTGTTTGTAGAAAGACCGCCACCTCCCAAATTTCTCCTACCATGTCTAACCAAGAAAGAGGAAAGTGCAAGTAAGGGCCCTAAGAGCCCTGTCCTCTTGCAGGTGAGGGGGAGAGAGCTATCCACCACTTAGACTCTCCCCCTCAGATCCCGAGGTGTCTGGGGGTTCCCTCCAGGCAGAGGAGGCTCAGACCCCCTACATAGGTAACACACCTATGGTAAAAGCAGGGTTTCAGCCACAGAAGCTATTCCCATGCTTAAAATTTAGACCAGGTTGGCTCCATTTCAGCCTCAGTCAGTGCTGTGATCCTCAAGCTGAGAAATGATGGTGATTAGATTCTGGAGGCCAAAGATGAAGCCACTGTCCTGTCCTTCGTGCACCACACTGTCTTCTCCATAGTGCCGACAAGTTGTGTGAGCAAAGTCAATCATGCGAACGTCTACGGTGGGGCTGCTCGACTCTCCTGTGCCGTTTGATGAGCGTCCACTGCTGCTGTTGCTACTTCCTGCAGCCACACTGCCGCTGCCCCCTGTTGAGTTGGAATGTGGGAAACCATAGGCCCCTTCTTCCTCTTCTTCTTCATCATCATCATCATCATCATCAGAAGGCTCATCCTCGTCACCTTCTTCCCCACAACGGTGTCTGGGTCTAGTGGGGGTCCTGGGAGGATCACCATCGTAGATGATGAGCAGGGAACTGGAGTAGAAGCGGTAGGACTCACAGGCCTCCAGAGCAGCTTGCATTTCCCGGAGTCTGCGGAGCACTGGAGACAGCAGCTCTCGACGCAGGCGCCGCCCGTCATGGAAAAACTGGTACAGGGCCTCCTTGAAGCCTGCAAGGGTCAGCTTACGGCCGTGGTACTTATTCATGAACATCAGCTGGCCTGAGTCTGACTGGTACACCTGCGGGATGCACAGAAACATGAGAACTGTAGCTCCACAAGGACAAAAGAGCATCAACGGAGAGGTGTATTTCAGGTGTAAACGTACCTGCATGCCACAAACTCGCACTCCAATAGAGGCGGACGTGCTCTGCTGACACTTGCGTATCTGATGGGCTTTCTTCTCCTCTGTTGCATCATCCCCATGTTGGCGAGTTCCCATCTTCAAGTCCAAGACACATGGTAATTTGTAGCACCATGTCAGGTTCTCCAAAAGGATAAATTCTGAGACACGGGGGTCAAGGATCACTCAAGAGAGAAAGCAAAAGACTACATGTGCTTCATGTAACATACAGGACGCATCCCTCTCAATAATGATCAGACAGCAAGGCAGGGCTTTGCAATCATGAAAAAGGATACTGTATTGATTACGGTGCTTTGCATTATCCTTCATCCTCTGCAAGTGCTGCTGGTGACATTTTAGACTCCAGGGGTTGTGTTTGATCTGTGGCACCACATTGCCTTTCTCCAGGCTGAAGTAGAGGACCTCTGCCTGCTGCTGCTTCATCTCATCACGGTTGTAACTGCAAAGATGACAACACAGGAATTATTCAGCGTGTGCATTACAGAACTAAGTCATACAATTGTGGTTAGTAATTGAAGCAATCAGGTGTCCAAAAAAAAAAAAAAAAGGAAAAAAAAAAATCACCCTTACTTTATGATCTTGTCTTCTTTGCGACTGTGTCGACTTCTCTCTTTACTGTAGTTGTCGTTTTCCAGAAGCAAAGTGGATTGCTTCTTCTTGCTCCACTTCAGCATCTTGCTCTTGGGCTCACAGTCTGCTGAAGGGTCTTTGTTTTCCAAGTCCCCCAACTCACTGTGGAGGGGGTAGGCAATGAGGCACAGGTTCCCTTCCTCATCCTCTTCAAAACTGACTGAAACCACACCTGAGCAAGGGCGAAAGAGGAGCACCAGATCAGGTTACTATTTGTACTAATAACAACAGAGTGAATGAATAACTTTAACCAAGACAAATCTGTTTTATTCACATTCAAAACACAGCTCCACTAAGATAATAATAGCACATTTGCACAGCATTTTCTCCAAACATATACACACACTTGTATGTTTTTATTTAACCAGGTAATTAATTAAGCCATTCAGATCGAGATCGCTTTCACAACGGGGACCTGGAGGTTGAGTCTACAGATTTCACAAAAACGACGAAAGAAAGAAAGAATACAGTCACACACAAAGAAAGACGGCTTGTCACATCTGATGGTGAATGATCTGTGTTGATATGACTGAATATACAGAACACGAGACACAAAATACCACGCAAGGCATAAGACGGCATAATGAGGATGGCATTTATTGATCTACATGAAAACAAATTACATTCATCATAAAGAATTCAAGCAGTCTTCAGTGACATACACAGTTAGGTACAGTTCTCTTCCCATACAGAGATTATGTTATGATTCAGTGACAGCCAGTTTCATAAATAAAACAGGACAATGAGTGTTTTTGTTAAACCACAAATGAAAATGAACCACAATGTTGACAACCTTTGTTTTAATGATTCATACACAGCTTTGCAGACCCCCACCCCAGCCCTCTCCTATTAGTCCCTAGAAGGGCCTGAATGCTGCACATCTATGTGCAGTGTGGGGGAGGTGTCACACTGAGAATAAACACCATGGCTGCAACAGCTGATACAGATTAACCACAGACAGGAAGGAGGGATGTAGCCGAAACATAACAAGAGAGAATATGCCCAAGATAGGAAAAGAGTGTCCTATAGTTGAACAAAATGTGTGTGGTTTTTGTACAGTACAGTACATGATATAACACAAGGACATTAATCCCAAAACAACTGCATCAAATAGAAGCAACATTTAACATCGCAGTGAGGCACTTTGCATGTTACATGATTGGCCTGAGGACCCTGCATCCAACTTCCTCTGTAGCATGCGGCCTGGCTCATGTCATGTGCACTGACATCATCAGCCCGCAGGAAGCCCCGCCTCCTCACTGAGTCTTTATGGAAGAGCTGCACCGTCATCAGAGAGTGTGGGAACTAATTCACAGGCTAACTGACTTGATTTAAGAGCTGATGAGGAATTAGTCAAAAGATGCAATGATGGCCATGGTAACAGCGATACACAAGCAAGCAGTGTTTGTCTTTTTGTGTGTGTAAAATTGAGACGAGGATGAGTGTTGAGGATCATCAAAAGCTCTCTACTGTCTTCATTCCAAATCCCAGTCCTCATCCATGGTCTTATTATAGTCATATGGTGCATTACTGAGGATCCGGTTCCACACGCGCATCTTGCCCCCTGAAGAATTCTGTGTGTCATTGTCTGTGGCTAAAATGGTAAAAGACTGGGCCTGGATGCAACCAGGTAACATAACATAACCATTAATAGAACGTGTATAGAAGAAAATGTTCATCTGTGTCCATGTGTTTTGTGATGAACCTGAAACATGCCCCCAGAGAAATCTTTCATTTTATGTTATTTCTCCATTGGACACTAACACTCAATTCGATTCTTCCTGGAAGGTAGTCAGGCTATCAGCTTGGATGCTATTTGAACCCCCCCCCCCCCCCCTTTAACAAGGTCTCATCGATAAAACATTATTTCTAATTATTCTATAGCACATGTGGAACTGTACACAAGTCACATTGGGACACAAAACAGCACTGTAATTTGTCCTTTTTGTAGTGTACACTGAAGTGTCCCTTGAGTCCTTGTACATACATTACTCCAACCAAGACAACATAATGTTCTAATCCCCTTAACAGATGTTTTGCTGCCTATAAACATATGCAAAAGGGATATTATAGAACAGAAGCTGATAATATACTAACAAGGAAAGAGAACGACAGGATTAAAGATGGTGCCAAAACAACTTCACAGAGGAGCAGTGTAAACGGATCAATGCCTTACAGATAATGGATAAGAGGTCTTACCTTTAAACTGAGGGGTGAACTTCCGCATCTCTGGGGGCAGACTCTTGTAGAACTGGTGCTCCCGGGGGATGAGGGGCTTGCATATTGTTTGTTCCCCGAATCGTAACACACAGGAGTGGCCTCCCACCTGGTGCACGAAGGGCTCAAGCATCACCCCTTTTCCGGGATATGGAGACCCGTCTGCCTGCATGAGGACTTCCAGAGCGGGACTCATCCTCACTCCGCATCGGACAAATGACCTTGGGGGCCCCACGTCGCTGAGGAGGCGAGAAGCTCGGCCGCTCGTTGGGCTCCCAATCCTCGAGCTCTTTCCCGTTGTTTCGCACGAGGGCGCTGCAGGTAGCCTGCTCGAGGACAGCACTGAAAAACAAAGGGCTGTATACGGGAACAGTACAGACGGCGAAAAATATCTTATTCCTTTTCTTTTCCGTGTAGGAGATCAAATTATAATATCTCCCTCGTTTGGCTCGATATTCTCCGTGTTTGAAAGTGTGACAATATGCTATTTTTAAAGCCCTAAAGCTGCTTTATACGTTGTTGGGCCACGTCCTCTCACTCGTCTAGTCGCTCTTACCGAAACTGACGACAAAGCATCCCGTCCAGCAACAAATTCAGCACAAGCAACATTTTAGTCCCGCCCTCCAACACAACCAGCCAATCACAGAATCACTGCTGTCGCTGGGAGGAGACAAGGCACCTCGCAGAGGATCAAGCAGATCAGGCAAACAAAGAGGAAGGAGAGAAAACAAGGGGGGAGGGGAGGACAGGGAAAATAGAAAAACAACACATAGAAGGTATTCTGTCACTTAACTTCTTACATTCATCGTTCTTCAAGATGTGGAGGCAAATTGACATTTGCATTTTAAATTTAATTTAATATTTTCTAGTGAATAATTTGAAGCAAGTTGCAGCAGATAACGTTAAATGAAGGCAAGAAAAAAGTCAAAATTGAACATTGATATGTATTCAAGTTTTCAATGTTCAATTTTAAGGGGGCACAACTGAAGGGTGTTTTGAAGGAAAATGATTCAATGGTTGAAAATATTTCGGATTATTAGAGTGAATCGATTAAAAATGATTAAGGAAAACATCTCTTGAGCCATTGCAACAAAATGTCAGACAAATACTTCTTCGACATTACATTTTAGAGATGTAAAGGATTTCAATGTTTACAGTTTTTTTTGGTCAGTGTCATCCGACAGCTCTGACAGATCTGTGCAAGTTGGGGTTTAAACCTTACATTGACATTTCTACCTGTCTGTCCATGAAATTGTGGTTTTAATAATATTGAACATTGAAATCTAAGTTAGTCTAGGATTTAATGCTGAACAGTTTTTACATGTTTGACACTTGTCAATGTAGTTGCAATGAACAGGCAACTACATTGAACATGACATGAAGCATAAGGGATGGCATAATTGTAACTGTGCAGCCTGTCTGCATGTATGACAAAATGGCACTCAAGGAAGTACACTTTACATACGTTACTAATTTCTAAGCATTCATCTACTGTAATAAATTAAAGATAATAAGTAACTAAACTGGAAAAGACAAATACTTCTTCGTAGGCTTACAAGTTTTAATAGCCTATCAGCCTAATTCAGACTGCCAGTTAATGGTGTGATATTTATGCGCCTGTGACATCTCGCCTTCAATATGCATGTCATAGCCTAAAGGGACATCAGAAGTAATAACAAGGGTGAGACAGCAGAGGAAAACAAAACTGTGTGCATGCATGTCTTGGTGTGCATGTAGAACTTTTCAGTTCTTGCTTCTGACACACCATAACTCACACATGAAACCACAGACAGGCACGCCTATATTAAACCACTGCAGAATCATGAAAGTTCAAAGTTGTAATGACGATGCAGCTTTGTTGCTGGGCATTTGTGGAATTGTAATCTTAAAAAGGCTATTGACCACACTTGTTAACTTTGCATTTAAAACAACCCTGTCTATTTAAAATTTATATATTTGTTGTACAATGTAGTTTGCTGTTACTTTGCTTGGTCATGCTGGAAACTTGTGGGTTAGGTTTTACTTGCTTTGAAGACCTGCAAGTTGAAACTATGCCAAAAGACAGTACTGTGCTTTTTTCTGCAACAAATCAGCAATTTTCAATTCTGAAAAGTTATCACAGTATTAAAAAGGTAAAAAATGATAGTCAACAGTTTGCACAATTGTGCATGGCACAAGGAATTGAAGCAATGACGATCAAGTGTGTCTTTTACACATTATTTATTTTAATTTAGTGTAAAACTCAAGGAAAATTCAAGATCACAATGTAGGCTTAACTATTTTTTCAACAGTGTAATGGCCAGACCATAGTGAAAAGTAAAAGTATCTTTGCTCTGCCAGAAAGCCTCAGAGGTAAAATTGAAACTATAAATATTGTGAGTGACAGTTGACCTAATGAGTCCGACTGGTCATGCAAGCCAAAGCTGGAGTACTGTAGGCAGCTCAGGTCAGTGGACGGTAAAAGCCTGATCACGCACTAATCTCTGATGTTCCAGTTCTACTTTAGAATTACATACGAGGAAGAAAAGATCCCAGACACAGGCAGGAAAGGGATTAAATGATTAGCACATTTGAGACTGCATTTCAGTGGAAGTCCCTACCTTTGAGACAACTTGTTGAATACACTGGGAATCCAAAACCTTCTGATCCCAGAATCAACAAAACAATACTGACTTCATTAAGCTTGTCCATCTTTTGGAAAAGAACACCAAGGCTATGTTGTGTTATACTTGATATGCTAGGATTTACTTGAATAACTGCAAAGGTATTGAGTTGACTACAAGGCATGAATGTGTTCGGCATACTGTTAAGGAATCAATGATCACTGAAGTCTTCAACATTGTTTTTTTTGGGAGAATCATGACTGCACAAATCTCACAAAAACTAATGTTGAAATGGAGAATGCAAGAAAGTGTGAGTTCATGTGATTGAGTTGGAGTCTTTTTAGCCCAGTCACCCTGGCCTCACTGATGTGTCAGTGTTATGTCAGCTTAGTACAGCTTCCCCTCACATATCATGGGTCCATGCCCAGGGACAATAGGGCCAATCTGTGCAAAAGGCCTCTCAATTCAGCTCTAAAACAGAGCAGTGATGCAATGTCCAGTAAGCTCCACCTACCAAAGATGTAGATAAAGTCAGAAACAAAGCTTCTTATAAATGAATGTACAGAAACAGAAATGGTATTTGGATAAAAAATGTGATTGTTCCATCCCCATTTTGTTTTTGTTTTCCAGTTGCAATGCTGCTACTGTACTTTGGTCTGCCACTCTGACTGACATCATCAAACAAAAGTTGCGTAAGTCTGGAAAGGTTGTGTGGTGAATATACTGAATGTTGACTTTCATACTAAATTGATCATATTCACATGTATAGCTTGCACATGGTGTTAAAGATATTCACAAATATTTGCAAAACCCCCCATTAATCTTCATCCTTCCAGTCTGTTCCCTTGAAATTATGAAAAAGCTGTTTGAAAACACTTGCTATAATTTATAAATCTCACCCATTTGTTCTATGGCCTCATTGTGTTGTGTCAAGCAATAATGGGCTTTCATAGACTGGATAAGAAAAATGGAAAGGGAAAGTTTGTGAATTCAGATGTTCAAGCTTCGAGTTTTAAAGTTTAACCCTCTCTTTTTTTTGTCAATTGAAATGCTTACATCCGGACAGAAGAATATAAACTTAGTGTTATATATCTGTCTTGGAGACTGGTCCCTTGTAATGACTTGACATTTATAATAACAACTTTATGTCATATTTTACATTAAAGAGAACCATTGTTCACAAAATAAACATGCCGTATTGAAGAAAACTCAGATTAAGACATATGTTGGGATTTATTTTTCTCCTAATGTTATATGTAGTAATTTTCACATCTGGTGGTGAAAAAGCATAATCCTATATGACCTGTAAAGTCCCACCCTGCAGAAGGAGAGAGATCATTTAGGCTTTAAAGGAACTCCGACATTGATTCTCTCTCTTAAATAGTCTAAGGTCTGTTACTGTCCCATAGAGCCAAAACAACAACAAAACAAAAGCAAGTACAA
Source organism: Symphodus melops (assembly GCF_947650265.1). NCBI lineage: Eukaryota > Metazoa > Chordata > Actinopteri > Labriformes > Labridae > Symphodus > Symphodus melops. The sequence continues at coordinate 15,656,339 of NC_136694.1, forward strand.
CAACAAGTAAAACAATAGTCGATTTATGCTTTTTGGTGCGCACATCTATCCAATCCTTGTTTTCTGATTGACCAAAAGAAAAGACATAAAGGTTAAAGACAACCTAAAAAGCAAAAATGTATAGGCCTAAAGTTTAGACATAAACTAGCATGAAAATATTTGCCAATGTATTTGGATATCAAAAACCTTTGAGGCTTTTAATTGACTACTTTGCCACTGTTATAATAAATGAAGGATTTACACCACCCCCTCCCCCAACCACACACACACACACACACACACATGTACACCTACACACAAGCACACACACTTTATTGTCAGATAAAATATCGAGGTTGTGTTTTTGCTGAAAGGAGTGCCCTGAAATATTTTGCATGGAGAAATCGCAAAGGAGTTATTCCACTGTCTTGACCTCCCCTCTTCCCTTTACTAAGGTTTGCTTAGGCCCTCCCCCCTCATTTCCAGACACGTGAGGAAGGGAAACATGGGTTAGTGTGAGAGCTTGCCAGAGGAAAGGAATGGGTTCATATGCTCCTTCATTTAGACTACGACTGCTTTTGTAAATAGAAGTGTGTTGATAGTGATGCGTGCGTGTTGACACTCTGACACCAAATCTCAAGTCAAGGACAGAGCTGTTTATCCCTCCACTCCTCACTAGCACCCATACTACTCAAAACCATTCCTTCTATATTTTGTTGTTTACAATGGAAAAAAGGCTCATCTGACCACAAGACAAAGTCTGCTGGAGGATAAAAATACATAAAAAACCTCTTTGTGTATCTGCCAACATCATAAATACAAACCAATAAACTCTGAACACATACACAAATGTCAGCCTTCCCTCAACCGCATGGTCAGGGGTTTGATACTCAGCCCCTGCAGGTACATGACCAATGTGTCCTTGAGTAAGTTGTGAATGTGTATGTACAGGAATAGTTTGCTCTGATGGACACTTTCCATCGCAACCTTGGCCTTTATTGTGTAAATGGCTTTGAAGTGGTAGGAGTGTAAAAGCGCTTGAGTAGTCAGAAGACCAGGAAAATGTTAAATAAGCTAAAGTTCATTTATCATATACAACTTCTTTTTACATGTGAATTTTTTTTAATTTTCTTTAAATGAAAGATAAAATTATCCTGCTACATGTATCAAGAAACTTAATTTTATGAAAATATTTGTAGCCACAGTACAATTAGCATCAGTCATAAGGAAAAATTGCAGGATATTTGGTTCCTGGATGTAATGACGTGGTTCTGGGATGAAGTGATAAACCATAAAACGTGAGGCAGGGCAATAAACAGTAAGTAATAATCCATTGTGAGGATAAGACTTCCTGAAATGATGCAGCACATTTTCTTTCCAATATCCCAACGTGAGGCCTGACAATAAAACCTTATAGCCTATATACAGTCATAAGCCGGGGTCATAAAGTGAAAGAATTGTTTGCACAGTGAAGGATTGTCAAAAGGGGCGGCTAAAGAGGGGGGAAATACATGGGGACTTTGCACATAGATTAATCTGAGAAGACATTTTTTTAACAAACCTTAAAGAAAGCACATATGACATTTTGATCCGATAGATGTTGCCCTTGAGCACCAGCATGAAGCCAAAACAACTCGAGCTGCATTGTTGTTCAAGCAGGCTAATGGTATAGTGCCCTTGAGTTTGATCGTAGCTTCATAGATTGTATGTAAATTTACTCGAAATGACCAAGATCTAAAAACGCTTATGTGAGATCCAAACAAGCAGTGAGTACAGTATGTTCTTGAATTCTTCTATAGTCTTTAATTTAAACAACTTTTATACGCAAGGGAAGAGCCGGCCGGCCGTCCCGTCCATATTAACATGGCGTGGATACGGCTCAGACAGCATCATAGACCGTGGGACTTGGGTGTTACACTCATTGTGGACAGTCATGACTCACAGAGATATACTGGATTTCTGCTATATTTATATAACAAATTTAAATCAATATAAACTATAACACATTCACAGTTACAATATGTACTATTACAAGGTCTATGACAAGTTTCCGTGTCTGCTTTCTTTCTGTTGTCTTGTTTTCTCTTCCTATCCAATCACAGCTGTTTGCCATTCACCAATGTTTCTTGTTCTGCTTGAGGTTTCCACCCAGTAAGATAGACCTTTGCTGTTGCCAAGGGTTTGCTCATTGGTGAATTAATATTGTATCTAACATAAAGAGTATGGCTTTTTATGTAGATTGTCATAAGATAACTTGTTGGGATTTGGTGCTATATAAACAAAATAATAATTATCTATGACATATTAATTTTAACTACATTTTTATTGGGGTACTATTTTTTTTAACAATGGTCATCGAGGGCGTCTAGTTAACCCTACTCTTAAACTTCATGTACTTCAAGTACATTGACACATTGCTCATGTGCATTCTTGCAGCTCTTTAGAATGTGCACATTCCTGCTCCACAGCAAACTGGCAGCATAAAACTGGCTGGGTTAAAAGTATAGCTTAATATTCCAAAGAACACTCATTTTGCAGCAGCAAACACTAGTAGCGAAAACTATGTGCAAACAAATGGGGGTTTAAGAAAATGTCTCTCTTCTTCAGGCACTTTGCCAACATAAGCTATATTTGGTGTGTCAAGCAGTGGCAGGAACACCCTTGACAGAGATAAAAACACATGCCATGACACTTGATAATTACAGTGTTTAAACTGCTTTAACCATGAAACCATTGTTGGAGATCTGACCCACTCTAATGGAAGCATTGATGATGATGATGATGATTCGAGGATAGTCAGGGCATGGGTGTTGGCTTCAAGGTGGTTGCCCTTAGGATATCTGTTGTAAACACACACGAACATTAGCCTACATTGTAACAAAAGGCATGCATAATTATTAAGGTTAATTGATTATGTAATCATTTGTGCAAAAACAAACCATGGGAGTGTTTCTCTGCTTATGTTTGTGTCACTTACATGCTTGTAGTGAAAATAAAATGACGTTTAATAGTATTGCTGTCATGTCCCCGTTTTGGGCATGTACAGATCATTGCTGTTTCATATCACCATGGTAACACTCTCATGAGTACAGCATGCATGTGAACAGTGTGGGTAGAGAAATGTAAGGTCTATTGAGTTATATAGATTGAGATTAGGATGTAGACACATTTATAAAAGTAGGGTTTATACTTCCAGAAAGAATATAAGTGTTAATCAACAATGTTAAACCAACTGCATGAATTGTGACACAAAATACTGCCCTTGTTTTTGTTTTCTGTATTTAAGTCCTCATGTAAACATAAGCATCATATATCACATTGATCCCAGGAGATTTACAGTGTAGACCCTGTGACTCTCGTCGGGAGGTTAATTATAGCTCTGCTGACACATAAAAGTTGCCAAACTACAAACCCCCCACTCTCCATTTACCTTACTCTTCACTGTTGACCTCCAAAAGGTAGATGCCAAGCATTGATACTGATTCCCTCAGCTCCAATTTCTCCAAAACTTGGAGGTAAAATCAGGTCATGTCTAGGATCTGGGTGAACTGGTTCTGTCAGCATGTTTGACTTTTGGTTACTTTCCAAGTCTGCTTGACATGTTCACATTAAGACAGAAATTTGAAGCCTGCTTCCTCATCTTGCCCAACATCCTGTCCCAGCCATGCTACAGTATAGTCCTGTCAAAGCCAAAGGTGTCACTGACCTGCAAGTAGACCAACACGCTAGACACTGACAGGGAGTATATAGTGAACATCCATATATCTTTTGCAAATTTCACACATCCCCTTCACTGTTGCAATGTGAAACAATATAATATAGTACAGGACAATTCCAATATGATAGTACACCATTCTGTACATCTAAAGGGGTGGGATATTTGTGTTGGACCTAATACTGCACATATTCAGCTGTCTCCAAAGTGATAGTAACTTAAAGACTTCTTGATATTTTAGGCTACTGATATTGTCGTTCACTCTGCAAATCTCTCACACGTCTCCATACTGGAATACTGGATGTAACCCCAGACCATGATTTTTCCGCCACCTAACTAGACTGTTTAACTTTAACATCCAGTATGGGGGTGTGTGAGAGATTTGCAGGGTGGAAGGCAATATCAATTGCCTAAAATATCAAAAAGTATTAGCTACCTCTTACATTCCCAACCATAAAAGGAGTCACATTTTGCAGCAGGATGGTGCTCCATCGCATACTTCCATCTCTACATCAAAGTTCCTCTAGGCGAAGAAGATCGAGGCGCTCCAGGACTGGCCAGCCCAGTCACCAGACATGAACATCATTGAGCATGTCTGGGGTAGAATGAAAGAGGAAGCATGGAAGATGAAACCAAAGAATCTTTGGATTTCTTTGCTATTCCTGATGACTTTGTCAATAAACTGTATGAATCATTGTCAAACCGAATGGATGCAGTCCTTCAAGCTCATAGAAGTCATACGAGATATGAGATATGGATCTCATAGCACCACTAATAATTCACTGAAGTTATGCAACATATTTTTGTATTTGAAGTAAGTGATTTGTTCAATTTTCACATTACTTTCTGTCGGTGACACGACTTTTGTCTCGCCAAAATCTGACCTTCCTGTGTTCATTAAATGATCAATCTTTCTTCAGTGAAGCAAATTTATTTTACCATATTTGTTACGATTGCACAAAGGTGAGTAATATTTGGACGCACGACTCAGAGACAGGTTTCCAGAAACAAACAGTGTTCTTTAATGTTCAGTACAGAACAGTGAGTAACAGTGGAGGTGACTATCTTGTGGTCAGAATAAGAAAAAACACGCGTGAAGGGAGTGTGGGTTTGTAGAAGAGCAGGCAGGCAGGCAGCAGGTGGTTCCAGTTGTCGCACTGATGACGCAGGGGAAGAAAAAACACGAGGGGTTACGAACAGGAACCATCAAAACGAAAAAAAGAAACATAAAGGATCAATTATTAATCCATGATTTCTGTGACTTCTCACTGTACACAACTGGCTGTCAACACCTACACCATATAGGAGCAGGTTAAAATGCTCGTATAGTTTCTTTCCTGAGCTCACAAACACATGGACATACTGTATGCAAATGCAGCAGTAAATTAATGAAAAGTCAAACCTAAAAATCTTAATAGTTGGTAAATGCAATGCAAAGAAATGCGTAACATCATGAATGCAAACAGCAATACACAATTCTACCTTCCTTCAACAGTTCTTTATCAAATCTGTTTCCTTTTCTGATAAATGAATATAAGCATTCACTCAATTTAAGAGTGTGTTTGGATCACATTCTATGTTGACAGAAAACATACATACAGTAGGGTCCAGCATGTCTGAAAAGCTCTGTGGGTGGAGATTAGTTGAGAAAAGAAAACAAACTTTCTTACTTGATGGCCTACAGCAGTTGTTTTATACCAGGTTTAAACATTGGCAGCTTTATCTCTATCGACCAAATAGTTAATAAACAACAACAGGAGGAGTTTAACAACTACTGTTACCTTTGAACTAAAACTTACTAATAGTGTCAAGGATGAAGTTTGTACACTATAGGGTAAGTGTTTTCTATATGTGTGCAGATCTTGAAGTTTTTTTTCAACCAGCTTGCTGTATTTTAACAAGTTCCATATGACTCAAACATGCAGAGAATGAGAGAAAAAAAAGGTCTGACTTGTATAAACAAAACCATTCCCCGCTGCTCTCCACGTGTAGCACAGGACGTCACGTGTAACCTATCTACAGTATGCCAAAATCTAAAAAGCATAATATTTTGATTTTCCATGAACACATGCACATGCCACACACTGTAAATGTCACTTCTGTCTAAGCTCAAAGTCAGGCAAGCTAAAGAATTAACCCAAAACAAACAGAGTAGGGAGACATACCACACAAGGACTTCCAAGAAAGCGGTTGAGGGAAGGCAGAAAACTGCTTTGGGTCATATGAACAGCTAGAAAAAAAACTCAACTCCAAAAGATTAATTTTAAAGTTCTGGAAATCCTTGAGGCCCTGTGTGGGATTACATAGTGTGTTAAGTGGTGAATAGTCAAGTAACCTTTTTTTCTTGCATCTGAAACAAGACTTCACTTGCTTGTCTTTAAATCCAGTTAAAATGTTGCATTGTTTCTTTTTTCCCCTTTTCAACTGACAAAAACTGCTGGTGGCACGGTGAAAAGTGCAGTTTTTTTTTTTTTTACAGGATCAAAGGTCATTATAATGACTGCCCTTGCCTCTGTGTGCAGTGGTCGCACTGTGAAGTTGGTGTACAGCAGTTTTCTTTTTCCAGGAAAAGTGGGATAAACATCATCTGTTAAAAGTCAGAATAGAGACTCCTCCCCACTTGGCGGAACATGGAGGGGTTGTTTTTGTTTTCAGTCTGCAGCTGTTAGAGCTTTTGGAGTTCCCTCATATATCTGCACTGTGGATGTATGTGTATCACATTGTGAAAGGGAGTGTGTGTGTGTACGTACATGCGCGCGCGTGTGTAAGTGTTTTGCTATATACTATGTGGTTGTATGCATGCCTGAGTTTTCTTGTACATACATGTGTGTGTTAGACACAGAAAGAGAGAGAGGTTGAGAGAGTATGGAGTGAAAATACTGTATGCCCTGTGTGCTTCCACTGTATTATGTAACCATCTGGTGAATCCAATCTGACCGTAGCCACACCCCATGACATTATATGGACATTGAGAACAGGCTGTTCAGAAGTAGTGGCTGGCAAAATACACACTTTCACAACCAATTTCACACTGATCATCATCAAACTATGAAGACTCTTGTTACAGTACAGTGTTGTTCATTGCATTTAAGTCTTCACTAAAAACACTTTGCTTCCATATCGATGTTTCCCTAAAATTGGTACACGAAATTTGAAAAATGTGCAACAAAATTTCAAAAGCATTTTTAATATACCTTCATGGAGATTATAATAAATATTTCATACAAATAAACAAGGATCTCCTCATAGAAATGTGTTAAGACAATACATGCATGCCCTGTTTGGAACCCAGGGAACATTAGCAAGCATGTGTCTGCAAGATGTTGTTTACCTCAGAGTAGACGGGCATCTACAGCCCTTTGCATATGTAAAGATAATCAAGAGAATGGTGCTCTCTAAATATCTTCACTGTTGCTGAACAATTTCTGTTCGATAAATAATGGATTGATGTCAAGTATTTATGTATATGCTGTATTTATGTTAGTATATTTTTTGCTCTAAAATTGTCCTCTTGATTACTACAATAAACTTTGTCAATGAAAATGTTCTACAAACATAATAGTGATGTTAAGTTAAGAGACTGGAATTGGCCTATAGACAGATAGCTGCACCCATGCCCCTGATTATGAAGACTTTAACATTTAATTTAACTGAAATATGTAAGGAAATAAGTTGAATTAATTTGTGAAAAGAGTAATCATCCACCTATCTAAACCAAAAATATTTTCCAACAGGCTGTAATCAATATTAATTCTGCTTTAAAGTTGGGCAGTTTAAAATGGAGCCAAACAGAAATTGACCTACTGTACTTCTGGAGCAAACCCCAAGAGACTCAAGGAACTGCAACTTCCATGTTGGATTTTTTTTTTATCATTCCATGGTTGTTGCTGCTTTTTTCTTTATATATTTATCGTGAAGTTTATGAAGAATTATTGTTAATGGTTATCACCAGACTATTTTAAAACCAAACCAAACTGGGCTCCACTCCACAACTGCCCGGCACTTTTGACAGGGTGCTCTTAGCCCCTTTTTCACCTAAGGTCCCCAGGACTTTTTGTTCCAGATACTTCTCTTCAACAAACTAAAGACTTTGTCTCTCTTTTCTGGTCCTGGCAAAATGGATGTTAGTCAACAGCTGTGAGACAGGTCAATGTAACAGTTCAGGGGTGAGAGTTTGCTTCTATACTTGCACTTCAATAACCTGCCGCAATATACAACTACTGCTTCTCCTTCAAATAATGAATGCGTATCTTATGTAACACATATGGTTTAGTTGATTTAGATTAGATTTAGTCTTACTGCCAATATCATGCACATCAGAAATAGATTGGAAAAAACCAAACATCCTACAGTTTTGTTAGTAAAAAGGAAGAGAGCAGTCTGACTTCATGTGTATTTCGGGGCTGCTGACAGAAACAAGTTATGTTGGAGTTGTGTAAGCTATAACAAATGTCCCAAACTATATTTTCTAATCCGAAAAAAGGAAGAAGAGTTCTATGTATTACAGAACTGAAATGGAGAAATGACATGTGGAGGAGTTATGAGTCTTACATCAGGGTCTCAGAGTTTATGATTTATTAGGGTAGATTTAAAGGAGTACTTAAGGGCCCATATTTGCCAATAATGCAAAGTATATTTCTCCTCTCTTAGGGAAGGGAGGAATGTGAAAGTCTGATAAGTTGCACATTACCCCAGACATAATCAGAGGCAAACCGAGAATGCACAATAACATTAATATCTATGTGACCACTTCTCTGCCTGAACAGTCTGTGCATCTCTGCAAAGGTGGACAGACTGACTCAGAGACTAAGATTGGTTTGTGGAGGCTCACTGTAACAAGATCTTGGCTGTTTAAGTTTCACTGCCCAGCTGAAGATTCAGTAATTCACTGCAATAAACTGGAGTCTCAGCAGCAGCATTTCCATGATGCAAAAAAAACACTCAAATGCTCATGTAAATTATTCTGACAGCCAGTCCTATTTTAGATCTAGCTTTTACAAGACTGTGTATTTTCAGAATGATGTTGAAGTTGTTATTAAGCAACATGACTGTTCGATAGGTTGACTTTGAGATCATCCAAAAGGTGTTTGGCAAATAGTATTAATTGTTTAGCTGTGAGTTAAAGTTGACAATATTGCTTTGTGTTTGCATTTTAGCAGTAGCGGTTTCTGAAAGACGGTGACACTCACACACTCAAACAAGACTACTCAAACCAAAATGAAAATAAGTAAATATATAAAATATATAAATAAACATGTAGCTATATTGTAGGTACTTCTATTAAGAAGCTGCATTTATCCTTCATATTTTCTCTCCATATCTGATCCACAAATGTTGATCTGTTACGACAGTACATTGTGATCACATTGTGATCTTAAAATTGTAGTTGGGACCCAAAAAGCAGACTTGATCTTCTTTGCTGGGGCCACTCTTTGCAATTTAATAGGGCATTAAACAGCAATGCTTCAAACTTTGGACAGAGCTTCATTATAAACAGAAGTGTGTCAAAATGTGAACTTAATACAATGGAAGCCATATACGTAAGTGTAGTCCACATTCTTTCCAACCACTTGTCAGTCCATTTGCAAACTGTGTTAGGTTGATCAATATGCATTAAATTTGTTCCACTGAATCCATCTGTATGGAACAGATCCCCGAGGCGTTCTCATTGAATTGTAACATTGTGACGTCTGTTAGTTTGTCATGTGGTCTTGAATGTGTTCAATGTGACATTGGTAACTAGTCTGTTTGTGTTTGTGATATTTGAGTTTCAGAAACTGAAATTTAATATTGAAAGTTTTAATGCGCAAATAAAGTATTAACTTGAAGTGTCTTATCACAAATCCACCACATTTAAATGAATGAGCCTTCATGACATTTAGAAAACATCAATTAAAGTACACTTAACTGTCTAGATTTCTCAGGATTGATTTGATGTGTTGATCTGTAAAGAAAAATCTGTTTATGTACTACAGTTCCACATATCTGAATCTTCTGAGCTAGAGAAACAAAGGCCATGCCATCAGACGATGAGCACTTGTACAATGCTTTGCTTTCCCTTACATTGCATATATGTGTGACATTAAACAGAGCTCAGACAATTTAAGACAATTCAGACAACATAAGTTCAGACCATTTGTGGAAGCATTGGTATGAGCTGCAGGTCTGAGTGAAGTGTTTCTGTGCCAGCTCAGAGCTTCAGTATTGGGGTACTGCAGCACTTTTGTGCTTATTCTCAGCACACGTGATGATGGCTGCACGTTTCTACAGAACTTGCCATGACCTCCTCTCTGCATAAATACAGCTCTCCCTCATTCCACTGCAGATATATTTTCATAGTTTACATTATCAAATGGTAAGTTTTTTTTAATAGGCTTTTACTGAAAAGTCTGTCTGTGTTTGTCTTTGTATAAAGATAGCATATCGTAAACATAAAATTTTTTTTTGTAAATCTTACAATGCATGTTTTTGTTTTTATCCTTATTATATCTGCATAGTTGTTTACTTATAATTTTAGGTACACCCACATTCTTTCTTAATCTTCTATCCCAATTAGTGTCGGTATGATACAAAGTGTGTTCCACCACCCACGGCTTAATGAAAATGATCGATTTCTTTTCCTCATAGCTGCTCTCCCCCATCCCACCTGCATCTCTCGCTCTGTCTCTCTCTCTTTCTCTCTCTCGCTCTCACTCACTCCACTGCACCCGTCTTCATGCTGCAGTGTGGAATTTTCCAAGCCTGGCGAGCGCTGCAGTGGTGTTTTAGAGGAAGATGACATGAAGGAGGAAGGAGGCAGGATGGAGGTTACTGAAAACATAAAAAACAGATTCATTGTGATGAAGGGCTAATCTCCCTCCATAGGTTCAGTGGAAAAATACCAGGCAGACAGAAAGATGCAGAGGTCGCTTATGTGGCAAGCCCACAAAACAAACAGAGGAGGAGAATTTGTACAAGTAGTGGTAAAGTGCATAACACTGTATGGCACAGAATCTTTGTTTATGTACAATTTGATATACACACTGTATAAGAAATTATTCCATGGAAGAGATTTTTCCTGAATGTAAAATAGAATAAAATATTAATCAGCACATTAAAAACAACCGAATGGATAAATGAATGCATGAATGCATAAAGAGGCCACATAGTACCTCACAGGTATATGATCCTTGTCCATTTAACTTCCAACATCGAGTGTTTTATTTCTACACAGAAGGACATATTTCCTCTCCTCAAAGTTGGTCAGACCAATGACAAGTAATTTGATTTTGTGCACCTTCTTCATTTGTTAAATCTCAAGATGCCTTGACCATAGTCACACAAGAGTCAGTTTCCTTGGATATCCTGCTAAGGGTGGGAAGCTGATTTATGTTCCTTACTGCTTCGATCCTGGTTTCAAGATAGAAACGTATAAGCAAAATGACAAAATGTTATTATTTCAATGCTGATGGACAAGTAGAATATATATATATATATATATATATATATATATATATATATAGTATATAAATACATACTACAAACATTTTATTATTTGACATCACATGAAAAGCTTTTATTCTAGCTTAAGTTACAGTCTCAGTTTTTTGAAGCAAAAGGGGTCACTTCTCAGTAAGTACAGGGACATTTACAGATGTTTGTAAATACACAAAACACATCAGATGTTTGTGCAAAGACAGGATGTCCATAAAAGGTCTCCAGCAGTTGTTTTGTCAAACAGTCATGCCAGAATCTGACTGCAGCATTTGGTTTGGTGTGAAAGTGAAGGAGGTGATTGGAAATGTGTTAATGACATTCAGCGTTTGTGATCACGGTGCTGAAATGGTGATGGCTGCAGTTGAGGTCATTTGTGGGTAAATGATTCAGGCAGGTTTGTGCTGCAGTGTGCTGGGACAGAGTGACGTAGATGGTGTTGTGAATGACAGTTAAGGAGAGGGGGGATACGTGTGTGTAACTACACCACAAGTCACTGCCCTGCGTCACTGAGGATGTGTGAGATATGACATCATTTACCTGCAAATACACGTCATTACCACCAACATTAGCAGTGATGCAGTATGCTGTACATTGTCTATAAAGGTCAAGTAAGCCACATTTTAAAGAATTATGGCCCCTTCAGAAAATACAGAATAACTTGGAAAATAACTTAAACTGTCTACTTAAGTCAGGTTTTAATTTCTTGTGTAGGTATACACTGTCTTTAAAAAAAGAAAAAAAGAAAAGTCTATTTATTTAATATTTTAGGCCTGCCCTTACTAATTAAAAAGCCCACACATTTCTGCAAATTGTGGGTTATGCTGCAAAATTAAGTGGAGTTAATGGTTAAGTGGATGCAGAGTAATGATTAGAAATGTTGATGCAATTACTTGGCATACAGCCCGACTTGTTTGTATATCAGGGAATGGGGTTAGAGATGTTGGCCAGCAGTTGGCATCAGATTGAAAAATCATTATTTAAGTTTGACATAGACAAGTTCAATCCAGGGTAAAATACATACCAGCATTGATCTGAATGTTAGAAAACCTCTGCCACCCGTTCTTTAATTATCCAGCATTGTAGGTGTTTATCAGTCACTTAGTTGTGCCAAAGGAAACTGGACTCTAGTCTGGGACCATGGCCAGAAAAGGTCACTACCACAGGTGCCACTCATCTGTTTTTGTGTGCTCAAGCTTTAACGCAAACTGTCAAAGCAGACCATACCAAAGGAGAGTAGGAGGAAGGTAACCATCTGAAAAAGAACTTATTATAAGAATCTTTACATTTTATGTTCTCTTTTTTAGCTTCTAATTTGAAAAAAAAAAAAAAAAAAAAGGATTCATCATTATGGCCTCTTAAAGAATGTATCTTGTGGCTTCAGTAGTTTCAGCCTGTCAGACTCAATTTGTCCAATGGTATAATCCCAATGTTACATAACTCTGTCCCCAGAACCCACCACAACTACCAGTGCTAAGTCCCAGAGATCACGAAAGGGATCAGACAAAAGGAGGACAAAGAAAACAATGATGAAATAGAAAGGGGCCGCAGGTATAAAACTGCTTGACTGGCATTTGGCCTTTCGCCCCCGAGAGCACAGACTGGTGGAGGAAATTGTGGCAACAGACCAAGGGCACTTATAAGAGATAAAATGTAACACTGAACAAAAAATCTACATTGCAGAATGAACTCACTTTCAATGCAGAGATGACACAGCCTAATTACACCAGCAGGAACTACACTGATATTAGATAATGAACCTAGGCAGAAACGAAGTCAGGAGATTTTGTCACCTTCTCTATTTCCGACCTATTGTCTTTCACAGTTCCCCCAAAAGAAAAGCAAAGAACCAGGGCAAGCAACCCTTGGCACACAATAAGTATCTGATAAAGTAGGATATAAAAATAAAAGTGAAAGTAAAGAAAAGTGATCTTTGTTGGCCTCACATTGCAGAGGTAGAGATAGTGGAAGTAAAACTCAAAAAACAATGAACAGCTCGGCTGGCTTTTTAGAGGGATAGAAAAGGATAGAAGTTATAGCCTGTGCCAGAAGATAAGAAGACACAGTCGCTCTTAATGAGAACAACTTAAAAATAGCCAGAGACCAGGAGGGGGTTGAGACAGGACCCTGAGGAGATTTTAGAAGCTTCTCATCGTACCCCTCTGTGGACATGATACCAATTAAAAAGGATATATAATATGTCAGTAATCTTACTCATGCATGTGTCTCCTCTTGGAAAAATGAGGAAATATACTGTGCATGTAAGAAATGATCCTCAAAGAATCAAATTAACTAGAGTGATATTTTAATCTATGCATAGATGCAGCATGTGCTATCTTCAGGGGAAGTTATAGACTAGATGTAACTTTAACTGTGTTTATTTCATTTATTTTTTTTACAGGGACAGTGCATATTAATAGACATTTCTGTAAATATGCCAGAGTTAGCCAAAAGGCTAATCTGACATAAGCAGTGCTTTTTGGAAAACGGGAAAAAGCTCTTGAACCTCCTCCAACCACACCTTTACAATGCAAGAACATAGGAGCTGCATCAAACAACTTGTTTAACCTGACAACACCAGCAATTGCTGGGCAATGGAACAAGAAAGAGATTTAGTCTTTTTTTTAATTCTTCGTAAAACCATTTCAGTTGAAGTGTTGGACCAGCTATAAATACTTCAGACGTTGTTGTTGGATACAAATCTCAGTTTGAAACAGTTTTATCTGAAAAGCACATTCTTACATATGGTATTTTTCACTTGTTTATTGCTCTTAGTGTTACTCTTAGTAAATAGAAATATACAAACTGTATATCTGAAAACAAGATATGCGCTATTAATATGAAAATGTTAGCAAAGGCATAGGTGGAAAAAACAGTTGTGAAAGTGGTGCATGCCAGTTTTGTAGATAGATCCAAGGCACTAAGGAAGAGAGGTCAACAAAAGTTTGGATATTTATACATGCATGAATTCATCTCATGCTTTCACTCTTAAAAACAGTATCCCTTCCTTCCATGCCATGCCCGACTCCCACAGAGCATGGTCAGACACCTCAGAGTCTCCACAAAGTCCAGCTCTCTGTTGCATAAGACTGAAGTGAAAATTGAGATGTCAGATGTTCTGTCTTTGGGCCAAAGTCAACAAAAATTAACGTGTGTCGAAGATGAGGTATCTGTAAAGAGTCTGTTTGGGTTTTTATATGTGCATAAAAAGCTGGCATCTTCACAAGTAGCAAATGTAAGCACAACCAAAGGGTCAGAAGCACCGATTTTATGAGCTTCATGTGGAGACATGCCAACACAAGATTCAGGAAAACGGATATGTGTCTGCACCATAGAGCTGCACAACTTGCTGCAAACACATGTTAGATTATTTATTTTTTACAGACTTGGCTCAGGGGGTCAGAGTAATATTTAATCTTTACACAAGTGAGGTTATTGAGTCTTTAACAAACACACATACAGAAAAAAATGTGATTATAACTCGATGGCATGCAACAATAAGACAGTCCATCCAGTTTAAGCCTGCGTTATACTGGGCTTGAATGAATCCTGTGAGGTCTCTTATCTCTTTTGTTATTGTCCTCTCCGTAAGCTCTTTGACAAAAGAGGGTGGATTCAGGAGCTTGCTCTTTTTAAAAAATTTTCTCCCTATTACATAATACTTTTGTTCAGGCATATTCTTTAAGTCATCATCACATTGTTATAATTTTGAATTTCAGAGAGATTTTATAATCTCATACTTAACTGAGACCGTCCCTCTAAATTCAGACTGAGTAATTTCAAACTGTGCACAACCAGTTTTTGTAACTGAAATGCTAAATAGGTTCTGTTAAGATAAGTGGAATTACTTAAGTAAAAAAAAAGGGTCCAACAAAATTATTAAACTGCTTTCACACACGCAGAAAACTCCTCAAAATTTCCCCAAATAATCACTCTGACTTTACCCTAGCCAAGCGAAGTCGGGGTGAATCGATCTGCAAACACAGGAAAAAATATTCATGCAAAATACCTGTGTATTAAAGTCCTGAGCAGACATCCATCAATATATTTTACTTCTCTCCAGAGCTCAAGAATTTAACTTATTATTATTATGCTACTGTTGTATGTCAGCAGAAATCTTTGTGCACTTATTTTTAAGATGCTTGATTCTCTTTTCTGCTTTTCATTGTGTTCCTTTAAATCATTGTGAATATATAAAACTATATTATTTTATATTAATTATTATTTAGAGGCAGGCTGTCTAAAATTTAACTTTATTCACAGAGTGATGTAAATGTGATGTTGTTTTTACTGCAAGAGGTCTGTATTTTGTAAACTGGGAAATAAAGGCAGACAGGTGAGTACCTCTGACTTGGAACAAGCATTATCCATGAAAACTGGTGTTTTAGTGACTTTGTGAAGACAATGTGAAGGACACTGCATGAAGCACACTTCTGTGGACAGTGTCAAAGAACTAAACTAATGCTCCAAAACCAGAAAACTTGGCCAAAGGACATGTAGAGAAGTTAACACTTGCATGGCATGCATGGATATGATGATAATAAATGGCACCATGATGCAAGCTTCTCTATAAAATCCTGAATAAAAAAATGGCATCCAGTCTAAAGGTAGGCAAGAGAGACATTTTCTAATTTGAAAATTTGAAATACACTGCACAAATCACAAAAGAGTTTTTAAAAAGGGAAAAGGTGACCAAGTCGTTCCCCTGACCTGAAATTAGACCTTTGGTGTATTTTAAAGGAGTAGGACTTGGGTGTTCCTCCTAAAGCTTAGTATTGGTTATTGTTGCTATATCCATAACGTTATAAGTGTAGTAAACCACCACATACATGCATGTATGACACCGCTGTAAACTCATCAATGAGAATGCCTGTGCATGTACGTATGTGGATGTGTGTATTCAGTTGTGGAAGTATATCTTTATATTGTGTATGACACTATATGCTCATGTTGTAAAGTTGGATACCTAACTGTAGGTACTTTATATTATCTGTGTTTTTTGCCTCTTTTGTTTGTTGATTTGTAAATATATTATTTTCTCCTCTGCCATCCTCAGATTACTGAATTCTGTAAACGTTCATCCATACATCAATCTCACAATAATTATCTTCTACTGAAAGCCTTGTTAGCTAAATCATATACAGTCAACATACTGCCTTTGTTTTTCCATTGTGTATTTTTCCTTCACTTTTTTCTTTTCTTTGAAGTTTTTTGCTGTTGTTTACTTTAAATCTATTATGGCTTTTTTTTTTATTCTCTTTCTCATGTTTGTCACAGGTGGTAGGACAAGCCCTTAAAATCCCTCCAGCAAAAAGCACCTAAAAAGAATCAACTAGGAATGGCAGGAAGCGAAGCTGTAACATCTGCACATGAGGCTGGGGAACAGGTTTGTTTTGCATCTGCTTTTTAAGATTGGTAATTTAAATCCTTTAAATGCTTTACTCTTTCAATAGATTTCTATCATCTTCCTTGGCTTAAGACATAGAAAAAATATATTTTTTAAAGTATCAAGTCAGATTTCAGACGGCATGCTCTAGGATGATAACCACAGCAAATTGAGAAGAGTTACATTTTGGGTGTTGGCAAAATTTAAGCAAGTGCAGAGTTAATTTAACTCTAGAAAGAGTCATATCCCTCCAAATGTACTTTCAGTGTAAAAAGAGTTGGTGTCATAAACGAGAGTAAAAACAAAGTGTCAGGCAAACAAATCTGTAAGTGTTACTGCAGCATCTTTAACTCTGAACCTGTCACTCTTAACTCTGAACCTGGATGTGACACTTATCAAGCGTTAGTTATCCCGCCCCCACCATGCTCAGACCGAAACCCAGCTAGATTGTTTCACTTGACCGTGGCGTGCGTCAACTTCTGGATTTGGCTGTACGCTTTCAGGTAAGAAAACAATGTAATTTCTGTATTTTTTTTCTCATATAGCTATTGATTCCTTTCAAATTGTTTTGAGTTATTGTATTACTGATAAGCCACTGTAGCACTGTAGGCTAAAGTTATGCTAACCAAACTTTTCTGTCTCCTGTCCTTCTATATGTTAAAGGCTGGGATAGTGACATGTCCTCACTCCTGCTGCTGTTGTAGCTCCTGCCCCCGATGTCAACAGCCAACATTAGCTCAGCTCAGGCAGCCAACCACCTTGAGAGATTTGTTAAGGTGTGTGCCATAATCTTTTCATATCACCAACGTTGTTTTTTGCAGCAGTTGTGAAAAAAGTGCATGTAGTTTTCTGTAGGAATGCAACAATACACTTTTAACTTATCTGGTATATTTTTGGATCTCTTTCATTCAAACTACAGGAAGGAGTCAGCCTTGCTGGAGAAAGAAATGCAATTCAACCCTTCCTTCTTTGCACTGCTGAGCAAAAGAAGAAAATCCAAAGGTTCTTCATTGTTTTGGACAAGAAAGCAATCCCAATTGTTTCTGATGTATGCATAAGACTATCAGTGAGTGTGTGAGTGATTTATACTGTATATCTGGTGTACTCTAAGACGGCAAAGTGGGAGATGTTCCTGGTATTGATTCTTCTTTCTTTCAACCCTGCACAGTACCTGTGAATTGCATTGTGGTGCACATTTGAAAAATACATTTGATTTTATCAAACATGATATCTGTATTTTTGCATAATTTTGAAAACATTTTTTGATAATTCATTACCCTGCAGTGTTAATAGAAAAGTAACACTTTTTATAGTTAAAAAATATACTCTAAAAGAGTTAAATTCTAACACTACATTGCAGTGTTAAGGAAAAGTGACACTGGTTAGTGTTACCCAGTGTTAAATTTTAACTCCGAAAAGAGTCAATAATAACACTAGAACAGTGTTAGTGTACAAACTCTCCAAAAAGAGTCAAATTAACACTTTGTGGTGTGGACCCATATAGACACTTTAAAAGTGTTGATATTAACTCCTATAGAGTTAATCTGAGTATCCTGGTTTTGCTGTGCAGAATCTAATTCTCATTCTCATTGAGAAAATGTACCTTTTGTGTACAAAAAAAATCAATTTACAGATTTCATTATTAAAAATGCCTATCTCCCTCAGTTATCTGTTTGTCCTTACATAGAGCATGACGCTTGAAAAGTGTTTACAACAACAAACAACTGGATACATAACGTGTAAAGGCTTTTTGTTGAACCACAGTAGCTGTAGAGGAACAGGTGTTATATGATAGTTTATGTGGCAGGGCTCCTCAGGGCCTGAACGCTTCACTTATTCATCCTAAGCCCTTCACCTTGTGTTCTGAGACGCAGGGGAGTGGTAATCTAACACTGTGTAGTCTCTGATCTGTGACTGCTCAATGGATTCAGCGAGCTACTTAACACCGCAGAGAACATCACGCGATCAATGCACTTGCAGGTTTTGCGTGTGTATATGTGACGGTGACATAAAGATGGAACAAGTTCAAAGAGATAATAATATCAAGCTGGTAGAGTGTTTCTGAGCCTCCGAGAGCAAGTATAAAACGTAAAATGATCTCATCTCGACCTGACCTCAGAAAACTGTTCCAACACGTGTGAAACACAAGAGGACTGCTTGGCTTTGATAATTGAGCTGATAACTGGGACATTGCTGGTGTCAGTGGAGGGTGTTAATAAAGGATATTTATATTAAAAGCAAAGGATTAAGGTTTGACAGTCAAAATGTTATTGGAAGGAATTGGAGCAGGAATTATTCTTGCTGAAGTAGATTTGTTAATTGAAACAAGTGTAAGTCCCTTCAGAGTTTCAAAGATGTTTTTCTGTGACTGTTTCTGCAATCTGCTTCATGTAACACATCTCACAGTCTCTGTATGCAACTGAGACAACTGCCCCAGCAAAGCCAACTATTGACTAAAGAAACTGTTTGATTCCTGTCATAAATTCCTCTCTAAATACCAAATAAAATGTGGCATAAAAAATTACTAGAACTACTGACATAGTGATAGAACGCTCACATTGGTCATAGCTTGCATGTAACAAGGCCATCCCTCGAAGAATTAGGGAGATATGTCAACTTTATTTGATGTGACAAAATTGCAAGATTCCACAGCATGTTCAGGGATGAGTGGGATCTGTGTTTATTGTTGCAATAGCCAAATCCTATCTTCCTTGAACTTAATTTACACTCCGGATTCGAAGCACAGACCGTCTTCACGGCAGGTCTTGCCTGAGTGAAAACGATGTAGTTTTCACGCCCGGCCAGTAGTGGGCAGTGGAACTTTACAACGCGACACTCACCAGTACAACCACTTCCTCCACAACATCCTCTTTAGCGGCTAGTTCTCCCAGGTCTTACCTAAATGCTGCGTATGGTCGCCCTGTGCTTGGGTAAAGGTTGAACAAATTGCCGCAAGTATTCAATGCTCTTTCGGTGGCGAAACACATAGCACAAGCAAAACCGCCGCCATTGTTGTTTATGTTTGTTCTCGACTACTGCGCATGTCCAAATTTATGGGGGGAGGTGTGGTGAGGTCATCGCAGCCAGAGAGTTCGCTCCGTTTTGTTCACATGGCTGCGATACGCCCCCCGTATCAGTTTCGCTCCACCCTTGAGGTCGAATTCAAAAGCTCACCCCCGTGAAAGACAGACACCGTGTGAACGAAAGGCCAATCCGATGCTCAACTGTTTTGTTTTACTGTCACAGCGTCTCCGTGTAAACGGGGCCTTAAGTAAGTACCGATGAATGCTTTTGAAACATTGAGTATAGTTTAACAAGAAGACGAAGACTTCATTTCTAAGCTATTTGATTTGATTGTGTTTCATTAGACTATGCTGAACTGTCTGCTGAAAGAACAGTCAAGACCTTTCTGGAATATTTACTGTAGTACAACTCACCCAACTACCTCAGTCTTTGCCTGGCTCAGGTTTAATCTTTGTAATTATCAGCCAGAGCTGATGAATACATGGCAGTAGGTCTACATAAACACTCACAGTGAGGTGGATGATTGGTAGGTTTGCAAAGATGTGGTTGCTTCTGCTGATGAGAAAACCTCGTCCTTGCTGACCTGACAGGACTACTCCACTGAGTACCACCTAGCAATGGCGAAGCCGAGACGAAGCAAGTTACACCCTGTTAGCTGCAGGTGTTAAGCAGATGACAACCCTCTCTCATTGAATCCCTGAAACATCAGAAGTGGGGTAATACTGGGCTTTAGCTGGACCCAGTTGTCTATCATCAGAGGACTTAGAGGAATCATAAACTGTTTATCTGCTTTCTGCAGCAGTTAGGCTTTGAATATAATTTTATTTTTGCAGGAGTCAGTACTGAGTAAGACTCTTCTGACTGTCTCACTGAGAGCTGCACACACAAACTGACAACACCCATGTCGAGTGTTTTCCCAATCAACACAAAACAGCAACGAGAGGAACACGTTGATCCAGGGGTCACTGCAACAGTAACCCCCGACACATTGCAACAGTTTCAAATGCCAGCACAAACTTCAAGTACCATTCCCAAGCTATAAATAAAGACCAACCAACGCACTGGTCAATGGAAATTCCTATCCCCACATAGAAGGTCTAGTGCTGAAAGTTTCTCTGTACAAAGATTGTGTACTGCTGTGGCATGTGT
Organism: Symphodus melops; assembly: GCF_947650265.1. NCBI lineage: Eukaryota > Metazoa > Chordata > Actinopteri > Labriformes > Labridae > Symphodus > Symphodus melops. The sequence continues at coordinate 15,677,065 of NC_136694.1, forward strand.
CACACTGGATAGAATTACACTTCCACTTGTCCATGAACAACTACATAAAGGGGTGGAGAGTGTGCTTTCTACCCAATGACGTCTTAGTATTTGTACAGTCACGTTTCCAAGTGAGTGACGGGCACTGCTAGTAGATCAACTTCTAGATTTGCTTGCTAACATTTTAGAGAAGGAGCTGACCAAATACTTTAGTTTTGTGTTTTCCTGCAAAAAACAACAAGCTTGACATTTCTTTTGTGACTGTTGATCAGTAGGTCATGGTTCTTTGCTTGAGGGAAACCTATGAGCTAATCCCTTATTTTATAATATGGAATAGACGTAACCTCATGTAGTTGTCCACATTAATTACATACATTTTTCAGGACATAGGTCTATGCTTGACAAAAGAAAATTAAAGGTAAAGTAGAATAAAAACAGGAAAATGAAAACACGTCTCAGATTGCTTTACCCTGATATATCTTATGGTAGTTCTGTATATAGACAACTGATTCTCATTTCTTTTTTTAAAAAATGAGTATGGCTGTCTAATATGAAAAGAAAAAAAACAGACTTGTTGTTGTTCTACTGACTTGAATGTTCAGAAATCCACCAAGGTCATCCATGCCTCTTTATCTATTGACAAATACAATATGCATTAGCAATGGACCTAACTACTATATACTGTATTTCACAGCCCTGAAGAACCTGATATCATCAGTCAAGGTGGCAGACGACAATATTTGGGTCACAATTGGGTGGTTAAGTAACAATGAATCTTCCACTATGGCACACGTGGCTGCTCAGTGGGGTCAGTAGTAATCCATAGAAAATGGAAGGGGGGTCATTAAATGCAAAATAGTGAAATAACATCTTATGAGCAATGTGTTCATAAATAAGAGGACTCCAACTCCAAGTAGCCCAAGTTTCATCCCTTCCTGTGATGAATTTGGTTTTAGACAACACATGGACCAGGATTTTCTGGTAAGCAAGCAAGTTTTTAACTTTTTAAAGATCACAAAAGGTATTTTTTCTTTTCATTTTCCTCCCGGGTACAAAACTTTTTTTAAAACAATCTTAATCTTATTAAATGTGTGATAGACATTACTTTTGAATCTTGCAGTATGTGCAAGTTTGAGATTAGGGAAAATAATATGTGTAAGTGTCTCTTTATGCAGATGACGACGCACTATTTTCAAATGGAAAACTGTGGTATAACCAACTCCATACTGAATAAATAAAGCCCCCAAGACAGAGTGCACATTTGTAAATCAAACAAGTGGGCCAAGAAATAGAAAGAATGTCAGAAGGATCTTATAAAAGTCTCACAGTCAAATAGTTGTTGATAAACTTGTATTCCTGAACTGTGTGGATATTCTAATTAACTCGCCATTCAATGTAACTGTCTTTTGTTCATGATAGCTGGTTGTAAGCCTTTAAGGGCAAGTGAAGCTGGAACAGGTATTCTCTCCTAACTTTGGGAAATCAACCTGATCTTTGAGGTTTTTAAGCAGGTCTGTAACCAACACAAAGACTCCAGTTTGCACTTGATGATGGCACATTTAAATGCAGAAATATCTGACTCTAATGCTCTCCGACTTTGTCTGAAATAAGTTTATGAGTTACTCTGGGGTGCCACTCATTATGTGGCCTTCTGTGGTTCTTTGGTCTTTTTAAGCCCAATTCACTTATGGCTACAAAGGGTTCAAGGTTTTAAAAGAGGAAGTGTTCTTGGGAGTGTGCTGGTTAAATACAGGAAGTGAACCTCTTTTGTCTGTGCAGTAAAACAAAGCTCTCATCCTGTTCAGTTTCTGCTGCGCTCACATAAGAACTGCTGAGTCTAGGACTTCATAGACTCCTTGTATTTTACACTGCATGTCTTCTCCTGTGAAATACCAGCTGACATCAAAAATTTAACTTTTTCAATGGACTGCACTCAGGTTTTATTATTCACTTCCAGAGCCGTGTTATTGTAGATGCGCATTGAGCTATACCTACTAAGACATGTCCAAATGTCTACAACGAGCAAGACTCTGAATTCAAACTTGTTTGGTCATTCATCACATTAAACTAAACACAAGGTTTACACTCATATAGAAATAGTATTACAACAAAGATTTACAACAAAATGACTTTTACTTGGGTTTAAGTAAACTCAAGCCAAGTCTGAAAATGTTTCAGGCCTAAGGGTCATTCCAGGAGTTCAAGTAATAAAAGACAGACACACTCATTCTTACGTCTCTCCTATAAACCCACACTCATTGTTGTTGTATCTCTCCCGGTTTTTTTTTGTCAACCATATGCTGTTGTTTAGTAAGTGACGCTTTTTGTAAACAATGTAATTCAGTTACGTTTCAACCTTGGTTTTGATTGTTTTTAAACACCACAACAGGCAGCT